>NC_090932.1:437637114-438266458 GCF_040938575.1 Ambystoma mexicanum | reverse complement strand
AATTCAAACAGGGGTAGTGATGTCTGGTTCTGTGAATCATCCATGTTGCCTGCATATTGATTAGACAAGGGCACAGGTGGATTAATAGAAATCTCATGTTAAATATCGGCCCCAATCTGTTCAATTTTATCCACAAAGAAAGAATTAAAAAGATTGGCCTGTACTACTGAAGCATCCAACACTGCCACTTTGCAGTTGGGATTGCAGTTAGGATAACCAAAATCTCTTTAGACAAAATCAAATTCCACCAGAACCAGAGAAAAATGCATAGGGATATTCTGTGAATAAATGGAAATGGTATAGCGAGAGGTATTTATGCATTAACTCCAGCGTTCCAATCCAATTATGCTGATATAAAGCGATTTTCCCTTTTGCTGGATTAGAGAGCAGTTCCGAAAAGGAACTTTCGAGAGTGTCCAGTATGTTAATACATAACTCCTCGATTGCATTAATCCATACACAGGCCTGTTCTAAATATATTTGATTAAAGTCAATATACAAAGATATCCTCGGGGGACATACAATTTTACAGAATATCGATAACAGACTCCACTGTGCTCTCGCTCTTAATGACACAAACCCTAGTTCACATCTGATGGCATCGATTGGCAGGGAATGCGGTAATCTCAAGGTCCTTTTCTAAATGTGTCCCTCCAATACAGGCAATCAATCCGGCATACTAAGCCAGTATGTCTCAATGCCATACAGCAATGTGGGCACTATCTTGGTTTCATAATAGTGGACTACACATTTTAATATACACTTACCAAATCTTGCATCCTCACTAACTAGCTGGTTGGTCAAACTAGTGGTTCGATTTTTGAACCAGGTAGACAATGAAGGCCCTGAATTGATCAAAGATCTCAAGCAAATCAGCAAATTGGCTTTAGACTCTGCATCATTCCCAATATGCCAGCAAAATGTGGTCATTTTCTTACTTTTAGTTAACTGGATAATCCTAGATGTAATAGGGTTAACTTTGAGGGTGTTGCCTTCTCCAAATTCCACAAAGGCATTTATTAATCGCTGTAGACCGACCACGGTACAATCAAATAGTAAGCAGTCATCTGTGTAGGCCAACCAGCGAAACCTTAATTTGTGGAGTTTAGGGGACACAAAAGATACAGGAAGTAACTGTTTGTCTATGTCTGCAAGATATAAATCAAACAGGCAGAGACGCAAGAACGCAATCCTGCCTGACACCACTTGCAGTCAAAATTTTATGTGAAAGATCCCCTAAGTGATTCAAACGCACTTGGATATCTGTATTTGAGTACAGCCCCATAGTTAATTTCAATAGTCCTGAGGGGATACCCCACGAGTGAAGCTTAGCCTATAGAAGCCCTCGGTCTACCGCATCAAAGGCTGCACTCAAATCTAACAAGGTGACATATATATTCTCATACTTACCACTCCAGGCCAGATGCTGTAAACATTTCACTGCCAGACCATTCAGAGAGATGCCCATTTTACACTTAAAGCCTGTCTGCCATTTCTCCAAGATACCCCTGGCATCCATCCATGACTCCAGATGCGACAGAAGAATTGATGCAAATATCTTACTGTCAGCATCCAGAATCGCAATGGGCTGGCAGCTTAGAGGATTGTTTCAGTCCCCTTGTTTATGTATGGGGACTACATAGGCTGTAGACTACGTTTCTAGATACACTCCTTTTCTTAGGATATCACCGAAAAGTATGGATAAAACCTCAGTCCAGGCAATGCGGTCCCCCATGAATACAAGATTAGGTAGTCAATTTGCACCCAGCGCATGCAAGTGACTGATATTTGTTAGTACCACGTGCACCCAAAGTCTTCACGGATGAGTTCTTCAAATACCTTACTATAATGGGACACCCAGACAGATTCTGAAACTCCATTAATTTGGTGTTTAGATTGCATCACCTCAGTAGCGTTAATAATTTGCCAAAACGCTTTTGTGTTTTTGTCTTTCATACATGTTAGCATCAGCTCCTCGTCCTCTGTAATCTATTCTCCCGAGACTGGGATAACCAATTTCTGTAGGATTGGCGTATTTTAATTCTACCCCACCTTTCCTCTAGAGAGATGTCCCTCACCTTTTTCAGCTGTGATATCTTGTATCTCAAGTCCTTTTCCCATTTTACAACTTCCTCATTATACACGTGATAGTGTGTGTTTCTTCCTCCTTTTGTTTTTTTATGTCCCTACCGCTTTCTCTGTTTCAAGTAAAAATTGTACGAGTCACCAAAATGTGAAGTTGTATAGGTTAGAAATGTCCAGTCTTCAGTTAAAAGGTTTAGATGGGTAACAAGGAGTTTAATAACATTCTGAACCCCTTCAGGATTCCAGAAAATCTGGTTACCCGCTACCGTGGATATAAGGTCTCCCACACACCTAGGTAGCAGGCCCCCTAGACCCAAATTAATGAGAAAACAGTTTTCCAACATAGCATGATCACTATGGGGGTGAGGGGATAACTCCCATTGTGTCATAACTTGATGAAAAATGTTCCTCCACAAACACATAATCCACTGTCGATTTCAAATGACCATTTGTCCAGGTTGCTACTATATATGTAGAAGAGATACAAGCTCCATTCAGTGGTACCAAACCAAAACCTCCCAACCACATTAACCATTGCCTCCCATACCCCCTTTTATTGTTGCTCCATTGTTCTTTTTGGCCAAACTCGCAGCAGTTTTCCGGGTTTAAACAATCAGAATTCAGATCACCCATCAGCATGACATTAGTGCCCTGAGTGAAATTATTCCATTCAGAAATACATTTTGATGGACTTTTAAGCATATCCTTAATGTTGCCCAACCCCTCATGCCAGTAGACATTCAACACTAACAGGTTCATCAGATCTCATTTCAGCATACTAACGTGCGTTGCCAACACACCCCATTCTACATCAAATGAACTGACCATTTCAATTGTAGTTGCTGATTTGATTAGCGTGAACAGACCACCAGATGGTCGACCAATACACCCTTGTTGAAAGTAGACAACATAGCTGTTAAACGACAGAGGGATGGTTAAGCAAGTTTCTTGTAGTGCTATAATACAGAAGGTTTGAAGTTTACGACCCAAATCATGTAAAGAGAACAGTCATCCATGGCATCTAGTATTCCATGATAACTCCATGAACTCAGGTTGTTATCTATAACCAACTAATGCTCATTCATAGTGGATTGCTTTCAGCAGCCAGGACCAGTTGTTTGTAATTTGAGAACATTTCATTTTTTTTCTTCAAATATTCTATTTCCGCTCTTGGTGTCTGCCCACCCACCCCCCTACCCTCTTCTACGGGCCATTTCCACTTAAAAAAAAAAAAAGTGAAATACCATAACCATATGCTCGAATCGTATCTCTTTCTTTCACAGTTGATTAAAAAACAAATCAGGAATTAAAAACTGCGATTGAGCACTGCAACCTATGATGATCTATGAAGTCCACCCTACTTATGTCATTAGATGAGACTCCCACCAAACCTCGGATTTCTGTCAATAGCCGTAAAATCTGTGTTCCTCTCAGTATAACTGTTTTAATTTCTGGCAGGACACTTTCGAAAAGAATTGTGTAAACTGAATCTTCGGGGCTAGTGCACTTATCGTTACTTTGTTTGTTTTTAGAAATATTACTCCCATTAGTAATACAGTAGCCCCCTCCATCAATCCAAGCTACCAGGCAACGAGGTTACCCCTCTCCTTGTGTCCTATTCATATTACCCACCGCACCTTCTGCCATGGGTAGTGAGTTGGGGCACTCACTTTAGTGGAACTTGCCTTCCCACACTTATTCCACACTGACCTGACTTCTACTATGGGAGGTGCCGTAATTCTTAGGCCATAATCAGTGTCTAACTTTATTAGTTCCAGTGTTTTGCCAGCAGGACAAAACCCGTTTAACGCAAGGCCAATGCTTGCCCATAGCTAAATGCCTGGTCTCAACCCCTACAGTATCCCCTGGCCACCTGTAATGGACCATTTCCCACTCCCACCTCCAGTGAGGATACACATTGTCTCACTACTTTGTGTTAAAATGGGACTACTAAGTACCAAACCACCATTTTGAGCTGTAATGTCTAAGGTACAACTATTGTTTCCCTGTGTACCATCAACATTACCCACTCCAGCATATTCAGTCGACACCCTAGTCTGTTTAGATCTCCTGTGCTTAATAACTTCTTTCAACTGCTGGGGACTCCTCGAATTAACTATCAGTTCTATCTGGGTTGCCTGGGGTAAGGGAGTTACATCTTTTTCCTTTTTTAACAACATTGCTCTAACAGTAGGTTGATTCAGGAAGAAACCTATGTATAAAGTGCTTTGTAGCACGGCTATTAATCTTTCCTCCATGAGTATTCTTAGATTTACGCTCCACTGAACGGAGCCTTTGTCGCAAGGGTTTCCGTTTTTTTTGGAAGTGTAGGTAACTACAGTGGGTAAAAACGTATTAACATTAGAACAGGTTATCTCTGTATTAAATTCCCTACTGGTGTTATTCAAAGGTGGCCATCATTTAACAAAGATCACATCAGCCTCAGAAGTAGTAGGGGGCGTAGCTAGAGGTACAGCTTCCGACAAGGAAACAATACTCTCCTAACGATTTGACAAATGAACACTTAGGGCTAATGACCTATGTTGATTAGACATCAGATGGCATTGTATCAATGTTGACTATTCTCCTTTCTACTATTTTTACTCTCTGCCCCTCATTGTGTAATGACTTCCTGTTTATAACAGGGATCATGCTCCGAAACATGCACCTTGATCTCATCTAACTTTAACACCAGTGATTCCAACACTCCTGAGTTAACCTTAATATCAGTCTCCAGTCCCTCATACATAGAGACCAAAATACACCAAAATACACAGAGACTTGATTGATTTCTATTAATGACTCATTTATGGGTGAATTCCATCAAAAATGAGATCCCGGAGTCGCTATAGATGGTCGTCTCAAGGAATCCAGGGTGGGGGGTGCGAGTCAAAGAACGAAGACTCCACGTTTCTCGCAAACCTGTCACTTGCTTGTGTTGAGGTATTTTGATCCATCAGGTCCAACAACTCACTTGTGTCACATAGCGATATCTGATTATAACTTATTTTGGAGGTGACCACACAGGGAGTTTGCTACTTAATTTGGGAGTGCCCAAGCCGTCACCAGAGCCTTGCGGTACTGCTGCACATATCGTATCATTAAACGTATTTTTAGGGAAATAAAACAACGTGATTTTAGAGTTTGATTTTTGTTTCTTGCAGTTTCTTTTGGGCACACCACCACCCGTTTCGGCCCACTTGCGCCCTGCCCAGTCACATTTTCTCCCATCCGTTTGTTAGGCCAGTAACCACTCTCCGAGATCGGTCATCTTCTGGATAGCATGGGAGAGGCACATTTATGACTCTCAGCATTTCTGCATCCGAGATGTATGTCTCTGACATCGGCTGAGCCATTAGCTGTTTCCCACTCCAAAGATCGTACATGAGGGGGAGGACCATCACCACTCCATAGACCAGTTAGATAGTGCTTACTCCTTACTTGATTTGCTCCGAGCACGGACTGTGTCACAGGCTATGAGACTGCAGTTATGGTCCACACTCCTCGCAGTCCAATAGCTCAGAACAATAACAGTATTGCAGGTAGGAAGAAGCAAAGAGCCAAAAGCTTTGCAAACATCCGCTCAGAATTGCTTGTAAAATTCTGGCGTGCACAGAATATTCCAGTTTAGCTGACCACAGACTGTATCACGGACTATGAGGCCAAAATGATGGCCCACACTCCTCGCAGCGTAGCTAAGTACAGAAACAATATAGAGAATGAAATACCGATCCAGGCTAATCAGTCACAAAATTGCACGGATAGTTTCACAAACCAAGGTTTGATCGACTCAACAGCTTAATCCAAGATCGTCACAGCCAATTCGTCTTCCCCCACTCCAGCTGCTTTTGCCGAACTACCAGAACTGTGACCACACACGTCACACACCGTGTGCGCTCCAGGGTGTGTTAGTGGTCTTAAGGTAGTAAGCTGAGTTGAGCCCTCCCTCAGGGAAAATACACAGAGAACAAACTTCAAATAGTGTTCATTGCAAAGATACTCCACTTCCAGAACTGCGACCACACACATCGCACACCGTGCATGCTCCGCACTGTGTTAGTGTTCTTAAGGTAGTAAGCTTGGTCGAGCCCTCCTCCAGAAAATAGACACCGAGAACAGACTTAAAACATTTTTCAGAGCAAAGATACTCCACTGCCAGAACTGCGACCACACACGTCGCACACCGCATGCGCTCCACGCTGTGTTAGTATTCTTAAGGCAGTAGGCAGGGTTGAGCCCTCCTCTAGAGAATAAACACCGAGAACAGACTTCAAACATTATTCAGTGCAAAGATACTCCACTGACAGAACTGCGACCACACAAGCTGCACACCACTCACGCTCTGTGCTATGTTAGTGTTCTTAAGGTAGTAAGCTGGTTTGAGCCTCCTCCAGTGAATAGACAAAGAGAACAAACTTCAAACACTGTTCAGTTCAAAGATACTGCACTGCCAGAACTGCGACCACACATGTCGCACACAACGTGCGGTCCCTACTGTGTTAGCGTTCTTAAGGTAGTATGGTGGGTTGAGCCCTCCTCCAGTGAATAGACACAGAGAACAGACTTCAAACATTGTTTAATGCAAAGATACTCCACTGCCAGAACTGCAACCACACACGTCGTACACTGCACATGTTCCGCGCTGTTAGTATTCTTAAGGTAGTAAGCTGGGTGGAGCCTTCCTCCAGAGAATAGACACCGAGAACAGACTTCAAAAAGTGTTCAGTGCAAAGATACTTCACTGCCAAAACTATCCATCATACAATTACATTATCATCATATTTCATGCAATGTGGTCTGTTGCCTCCATATTTGCTGTGGACTCCTAAGGCCCCTTTCCAAGGCCCTATACCATTCTGCAGATTTTGCAAAATGCCGTTTTTGGCCTACTCCCATTCATTTGCACATAGAGAAGAAGTCCACATTTCTGTGCAGTAATTGTTCAAATATTTAACGGAGAAGGAGGTGCCCCTTTCTCCTAAATGTATAGCTACATATGCATCAGCAAGGCTTTTCATGAATGAAAAAAAAAACATTTCATTTGTTCGATATGAGAGACACCTGGGGTTTTAAAAGGTATAACAATGGTTAGCCAAAAACGAAAAGTGGAAAAAATGCTATTTGGAGGAGGAAATATAATGAAATCGTATCAGGCTAGAGGTGGGGAGGGAGTAAGAGGACACTATGAGAAATTAGGAGGTTGGGGGGCTGAGGAGGAAGTTCAGTGCTTGAATGTTTTCTCATAACTGGGGTTATACTGGGGATTACCAGGGGTATAGTAGAACATAGGATCTGAAATAATCACAGTTATTTGCCGGCATTTATGGAAAACCAGGGTTATTTGGAGTACATTGAGGTTATGGGAAAACTTTTTCAAAAAGAGAGTTACAAAATTGAGATTAATAAAAAAAGAGGAATTTTACAGCTACAGTGAGCTGGGGATAATGGGCGTGGCCGAACGATATGGATACTGGGTTACTTTAAGGAACCAAATGGTGCAAAATAAAAGTGGACACGGCCAAAGGCCATAGCTAGTGGGCCCCAGCAAAACCAAGTTGTGTAGTCACGGTGGAAAGACATGGTTAGTGGTGCCGTTTAAGAAACCTATTGGAGCAATATGCAGAGTGGCTACAGCCAAAGGCTGTGGTTAGTGGGACCGGAAGAAATCTGTGAGGGTAACATGTAAAGGGGCCGGGGACAATGGTCATGGGCGCAGGCCATGGCTAGTGAGTAAGAAAGAAAGGTTGTGTTTAAAAAAATACAGCCATGCTCAGTGGTCAGGGTCAAAGGCCTTGGCTAGTGGTCTCGAAAGACATGTATAGTTGGCCGTGGCCACCTAGTTGGTCCAAAAGAAACATATTGGGGGAAAATGTACATGTACGAAGGCCATGAATACTGACCTGTAAAAAAAACTATGCTGTAAAAAAAATTAATTAAGGCGCAGTTAAGTTGAACAGATTCAATGCAACAGACCCTTGAAATTCAGCAGATGTGGGAGGTCATGACCAGCTTAACTTGGCGCATTTCCGTTGCAAAGCCCATGAGCACATGCAAAGAAAGGATTCACAATGACATACAAAATGGCATTACCTTGGCATTTAGGACCTCGAAGCTTGAGAATTTCATGGAGATTTTAAGTGATTTTGGGCATTGTGAATTTCCCCATGACACCTTGGGCCTGATTACGACCCAGGCGGTAAGTTACCGCCTGGGTCGTACCTTTACCACCATGGCGTAAACTACGTTTACGCCATGGTGGTTGGCGGACTTACCGCCCCATTCCGCGGTTGGCGGGGCGGTAAGTCCCCAATCCCCATTTACCCTTCCCCATTCCCATTTTTGCCCCATAGGGCATAATGGGAGTGGGGAAGGCGTTAATTACGCCACCGTTAATTTCAGTGGCGTAATTAACAACAAGGTCCCTTAGCGCCATGGATTTTAACACCTGCTAAAAGCAGGTGTTAAATCCTCCATGGCGCTAAGGGACCTCGGAATCAGGCGGTAACGGTCGGCGCTGTTTACGCCGCCGTAAACCCCTTACCGCCTGGGTCCTAATGAGGCCCCTTGACCTTTAAGAACATTTTCAAAATAGGTTTGAGAGTCCCACAAGACACTTTTTGGGAAGTACGCTCATCCATAATTTTCATTGCCCCTTCCAAATACTAGCCCTGTGCAAAAGTGGTCATTTTTGAGGGAATGCAAAGTCAACATTCACACTGCATTCTCATTCAAATGCGCACTTGCACCCATGTACACCATTCACACTGTATTCATTCACTTGTGTGCACTTACATATACCCCCTCACATACATGCATGCACGCACTTGCAAACCCAATTATATTCATACAATCCTCACCCACACGCATACCCACCAACAAAAATCCTTTTTTTCCATTACCTATTTGACCCCAGACTCGATATACCGCCACCTCATGAGCTGCTCTGTAGGGCTGCGGCTCCCACGCTCCAGCAGACAGGAAGCAGAAACAGCTGTTCGAAGACAATCACAGGTATGCCTACACGCGACCCCTGCTGCTCAGACTGCACAGTGACATATGTAAATGCCCACACAGTGCTGCTGAGGGGCCCTTTATAGATTTTGGGTGGCCCTTGCCCACACAGGCAGTGTGCTGTCTAAGCCTCTGCTAGGCGATGGGTTACAAAGGCAGAGGTGCCCCTGTTTCAGCATGCTTACACTGTGCCAACTGCAGCCTAATATTTGCATCATGCAGCCAACGCGTTTGTAACGGACATTGATTTCTTTTTGCATCAAGGGACCTTTTTGTAACCTGAGTTAATTCTCTTTCGGTTTAAAAAGTTCTGTTAACACTGCAGTCGAGTGTGTTATCAAAAGAGCGCCTAGAGAATCTCATCCTTGAAATAAAATGAACGGGCTGCTCACTGGTTGCTAGAAATCAGATTTCTGAGACTGTCTGCGGAGCCTGCTGAGGCCCTCTCCTAAGCTCCTGAGATTTCATTTTTGCACCGTCAAAAAGACCATTCCAAGAGCTTTATGCTCTGAGAGAGAACCTCAGCAGGAGCTTCCCAACTAATGTAACCTGCACGGAGCTTTCATGAAAACCGCTTGAAAAATATCATTGCGAAGATGGCGTCCCACTAGCCTAGTGTATGGAACTGGATTCTAATGAATACAGTTGAAATGATGCCGGTGCGCTGACTTCTTACGGGGCACTGTTTTATTTAAGGTAGCACTGCTCATCCTAAAGGCGCGACGTTGCACTAGTTGACTTCCGCATTCGTTTTGAATTTGCATAATCATCAGTATATATATATATATATTCTTTTTTTTATTTTTTTATTTTTTTATTTTATGGTTGATAAAATCAACCTTTCAATATACAAAATGTCATGAACAGTGAATTACAGTTATTACAATCTTTTTTACAGTTAAAATAAAAGATTACAAATGCAATACGTGGAAAGCAAAAATCAGAGAATTAAAATTCAGCATTAATAAGACAAGAGAGGAAATACAGAATTAAAAGAAACTTACAAATGTAGATCATAAAAAATTTGCATCCAAAAACTCTACAGTTGCTATCTTAACACCCAATGAGACGGATGAGAAAATGCATTGCCACATGTTTTTTTGTATGTTAACGTTTTGCTCTTCAAAGAAGTTCCCAAAATATTTTGCCCGAATGGAGACCAAATTTGGGCAGTGCACCAAACAATGTTCTAATGTTTCTTTTTGCTTAACATTCTTACAAAATCGACACCAATTCTCAGCCTCACCAATTTGCTTACTTCTGGCCAGAACATCGAGAGTCGGCCAGAGATTTAGACGAAAACGAAGAAATTTCTGGTGAGTCTTTGAACAAGGAAATTTGGCCAAATAATCTGCCATTACTCTGAGCCGCTTATGGTCAAATAAAGTGCGATCGAAGTCCTTATAAGTTAAACATTTATTCTGGGTAGTAATCCAGTCATGATGATATATTTTCTGTTTGGCTCGATTTTCATTAGATAAAAGCAAGTCTAAATCCACAGATGCGTCGGACAGTGCATTCATAGCGAACACGCACCATTTTCTCGAGAATGTCTCATTTCGCAAAAGTAGATGACTTGCCACCTTTCCCAGAATATCTAAACGGTTCAAAGACAAGAGACACTTCCGAAAGAAAGCACAATACTTCCAGATGACAAAGGAAGCCATGGAAAGAGATCCCAATTCAAAACGAACTAGAGGCAAAAGAGTGCACACGGGCAAATGCAAAACCTGTTTCCAGAAGGATGATTTCAATTTATCCCACCACTCAATGGGTCTGGGGGAGAGTGCTTCCGATCCATAGGTCAAAATCGGGAGCACCTTCTGGAGATAGAATGTTAATACATGTCTGACAGTGAACTTGCCAAATTTGCCCATAAGAATCTTTGCTTGGGCGACTAAAGATCGTAATTTGCCAGTGGTTGCTAAATCAAGCTCAGGAGTTGTAGGCGTATCAGCCACTATGGTGCCCAAATATTTCTAGCTGGGTACCTGAGCTAGAGAGACATGATGTAGACGCCAACTGAAGGGTTTGATTTTGGTGCCTGGATGACTTTTGCAAATCATTATTTGAGTTTTGAAAGTATTGATTTGTAGATGATTTAGGTCCACATATGACTCTAGGCCGTCCAATAATTTTTGGAGTCCAGAATGAGTTTTTGAAATGAGGATCAAATCATCAGCATAGAACAGATAAGGAATTCTGTGCAAGCCCAAACTGGGAGGGTCACTTAAAATCTTGCTTAGATTAAGGCCCAAGTCGTGTATGAAAAAATTGAAGATTGAGGAGGCTAAAATGCACCCCTGCTTCAACCCTGTGAACGTCTGGAATTTTGCAGTCAAGTTGCCACCTAAATTAAGGCGAACTTGCATAAAAGTGTTTGAGTGAAGGAGTACTATTAGGGATACCAAGGATGGTGGGCATTTCCTATTGACCAATTTATGATAGAGTAGGCTACGATCAATTGAATCGAATGCAACCTTAAAGTCAACGAATGCCAAAAATAAGGTCTGTTTACGGGCCGCATAATCAGAGAGAAGCATGTTGAGAGTGATTATATTGGGAATGGTGCCTAAACCTGCCACAAAGCCTGATTGAAATGAATCATTGAAGTGGACTTCTGACGTCCACTTTTGAAAGTCTCTCAGAATCAGTCGAGAGAAAATCTTCCCAGGGGCATCTAATAGTGCTATCGGCCGGTAGCTGCACGGATCTTTTCTGTTCCCCTTTTTGTAAATGGGGATGACGATTGAATGGGTCCAAGTTGGGGGCAGTTTTTGTGATTTCATGATGAGGGTGAAGATAGAAAATAAAATGCGACCCCACACTTCCGGATGGGCTTTAAGCATGTTATTGGACAAGCCATCCGGACCACACGCACCTGATCGACTAGCTTTTTTGATGAACATTAAAATGTCATCTACATCAAAGTCTAGGCGAAAGGTATTCAGGGCATAAGTGGAGGCTAGGGCGATACTGCCATCAGGCACTTTGTATAAATCAGAAAAATAGGCAATCCAAGCAAATTCAGGGACTTCATTGGCTTGTGTGACAACTTGCGATCCAGTTGTAGCTTGGTTAAGGTGGGACCACACTCTAGCAATATTTTTGCTCTGAACTGTAGCTAATAAAAGTTGGCTATCAAGGTGATAAAGTTTGGCACGCCTTGCTCTAACCCAATTTTTGTATTTAGTTTTGAGATTAGTAAAATGCTTATGCTGAGTGTTAATGGGAAGTTTCAATGCTGCTCTTTTCTGCTGATGAAAGAGGCGCTTGCGATCTCTAGTTTCTCTGTCAAAAACATGTAAAGGGGGAATAGAGTATGTACGCTTAGACAGAGAACTAGACGCAAGAGGCTGAAAAAGATGAAGCATGTCAGAGTAGCAGACACTCAAAGTAGTGGAATTTGACACTGATAAACAACCATGAAGGGAGACTAGGGCTTGCTCCGTCCATCAGAGTCTATTACCCGCGTTATTGACCTTAAATTGACACTTAGCAATATTATCTCTGCGCAAAATGGAATTACCACAATATTGCAAAACTGCAGTTACTTGCTTATGATCACTCAAATCCGAGTGCACAATTTCAAAATCCAACACATCACAAAATAAGATGACATATATATATTCATCTTTAACCATTGACTAATTCAGTTTTTGGCCAGTTGGGTCAGACATATGAGAGCTTTGGAGCGCTTTACAGGTGTGAAACCTATGAAATCTATCTGGGTCGTCCAAAATTAAAAATGCACAATTAGGGCCCGATTGATAGAAAAGTGCACATTTACCACACGCCGAGAACAACACCACGTGAGCATGCGCAGAGGATAAAAACTGTGCGCTATGCATTTTCATGGATCTCAACATGCATTTCTAGCAGACTCGCAAAGGGAATCGAGTTGCATGAGGAACGCCCACAACCAGGGGTATTGCTAGGTCTGGAAAAGACCAGGGGCTATGCTCATGCCAGGACTGTCGGCACTCGGGGCTAGCTAGCTATTTGGTTGTAGCTCCTGAGATTTTATCCGGGGCTACAACCAAAAGACCAGGGGCTATAGCCCCCTTAGCCACCCCCTAGCAACGCCTCTGCCCACAACATGCCCCCACGTAAACCAAAAACTTAGCCGAAGAGCAACCTTTCCGCAAAGCTCTGTGTCCACCTCTGACACAACATCCAGCACACCAGTTACTCTGCATGAGGTTTCACATAACAGCTGCACACCAGCTACTCTGCGCGAGGTTCCACGTAACAGCTGCACCCCAGATACTCTGCGGGAGGCCCCATGTAAGTAATGGCTGCACCCCAGCTACCTCGCGCAAGATTCCACGTAAGTAACGGCTGCACCCCAGCCACTCTGCATGAGGCCTCATGTAAGCAATGGCTGCACCCCAGCTACTCTGCGCAAGGTTCCACTTAGGTAACGGCTTCACACCAGCTACTCTGCTCAAGGCCCCACGTAAGTAACAGCTGCATCCCAGCTACTCTGTGTGATGCCCCATGTAAGTAACGACTGTACCCCAGCTACTCTGTGCGCGGTCCCACGTAAGTAATGGCTGCACCCCAGCTACTCTGCACAAGGTCCACATAAGTAACTGCTGTACCCCAGCTACTGTGCCTGAGGTCTCACCTTACTAATGTCTGCACACCTGTGAACCCCCCCCCCCACTCCCACAACACAAAAAGTGCTGGCACACCCACCAGTTGCACATCAGCCCCTCAGGTGCAGACACCACCCACCAGCTCTCCTCACCTCAGCAACTACCCCAGGCACCCCTCAACCCCCCCACCAGATCACTCACCCCGTACAGTATCCCAGGCAGCCCTCACACCACCCACCAGCCCCCTCACCTCTGAGACTATCCAGGGAGCGTTCACACCACCAGCCAGACCCCCTCATCTCTGACACTACCACAGGCAGCCCTCACACCACCCACCAGACCCCCTCACCTCCGACACTAGCCCCGGCAGCTCCCTGACAGCACACTATCCTCCCCACACCACCCCCTGACATTACACTCCACTCCCCCCTTACCTCTGACAAAACACGAGGCACCATGTTCACAGTACTCCACCATCCACACACTGCCCTCACCTCCAACACTGCCCCCAGGCAGCCCCCTGACAGTACACCCCCATCCTATCACCTCACCTCTGGCACTACCTCAGGCACCACACCACAGTACTCCACCCACCCCACAATACCCTCACCTCTGACAGTGCCCCTAGGTGGCCCCCTGACAGTACACTCCCCCACCTCTGACACTACCCCAGGCACCACAATCACAGTACTCCACCCTCCCCACACTGCCTTCAGCTTCAACACTGCCCAGTGGCAGGCCCCTCAAGTCTAAATACCACCCACCAGCCCCCCTCACCCACGACACCGACCCAGCCTGTCCCTGCCACATCGCCCCCCCTAACAGTGCAATAGTGCACAACAACTTACCTCAATTCAACTGACCTGCCAGAACATGAAACACACAGGTCACATGCCCACCCATTTATCCAACAATTGGATGCTCTGATGCAGAATGCAAGTTTTCACCTCATCACAGGACTCCCTGCTACATCACAACCAGTGGTACAGTAACAGGACAGTTGAATTTAGCAGCAGTTACATAGTGAAACCACTGTGTACATGTCACACAGTAAAGGAATGTGCTGCAATGTGACATATCATTGTGCACATGTGTCATTGCAATTGCCTCAAACTGCTGTATGTAAATGATCTTGGAGGGCACTAGTACAAGACATCACTGACAGGACAGCGGTATGTGTGATGTCAGTATATAGTAGCAAACAACATGCAATGAATCAATGGACTGAGGTGGGAAAGCACATCATTCTAAGCCCCTGCAGCCAACATAATTTGAACAGCCATATTTTGGGGTGATGCAAATTAATTCTGAGAGCGTGTGAGCCAAGCAGACGTATGATGTGCACAGCCACATACAACCAAACTCACATGCGATGAAGAAGCAATGCAGTGGCAGAGGTTCTGCATGTCATGAGGCCACACACTGTTTGGAAGTTAATGTGTGTTGGTAGGTGGCCATCCACAGTGTGTCCTCCAATTCATGTGACAGTCACACAAGAAATGCATAGCAAAATAAAATCAAAAGACATGAACAAAGAGACAAAAACAACAGTGTGATGAACAACGAGAAACTGTATTGACAATATGTACACTAGCTAAAATCTCTCTGTGGAAAGGGGAAAGGTCCAAGGGAATAAACAAACCAAAACAAAAACACACCAAATCAACTATTTACATGGGCAGTGGGCTCAATACTCTGTCATTACACCCTCCAGGGCAGTGTCACATTCATCGTCCTCCACTTAGAGGCGGGCCACTGTCTGTTCCTGGATGGCTTGCAGGTGGTCACTCCTATCCTCCTCTCCACCATCCCTGCAAGCCTCCTCCAGAATCTCAACCTACCTCAGTGTCATCCTTTCCACCACCTCTGCCCTGGCCCTGGCAACCCGTGCCATTCTAGCTCGCTGCTCTCTGCCACTAGCTGCACTCCCAAATCCATACAGATGTACACCATATGCCTGAACCGGCAGCACTCCTCAAAACGTTGCTGATTTGCTTGCCTCCCCAATTGGGCCCTGTGTTGCTTGTCCCTGCACAGTATTATAGTGCTGCTGACTTGCTAAGCGTACCCTGCGCATGCACACCCACCATCTGGATGTTGCATGATGGGGGGTACAGTACCTGCACTGTCATGATGTGCCCGCTGCCCCACTGATATCTCTTCCTGTGCATGTGCCTCAGCAGGCACAGTGACCACCTCTGCTGTACTTTTTCCGACTTCCACCATAGGCAGGGACGTGCTGACCACCAAACTGTGCGGTGCGGGTCGGACAGAAGGAGAGGGGGCTGTGATGGGAAGTGGCAAGGAAGGAACGCCGGTAGGATGACTGGGGCACAGAGGTGTCAGTGGAGGAGGTGGCAGCTGAACGAGTCAGTAAACAGAAACCACCTGAGAGCAGCACGCATGAGAGCTGGGACATTGAGATGCCCAAGGTTTTGTGATGATGTGAGAGAAGGTCACAAATCTCTCTCACATCATCACAAATCCCACCCAAACGCCGCTAAATCCCATCCAGCAGGGCATGCAACATCACAGGGGTGATCTCAGTGGCCCCAAAGGCAGGCCCAGCCTAGGTGGAGGCATCCACGATGGTGGTCAAGGTGCATAAAATGGAGCAGGGACAGGAGGTTGGTCAGCACCCTCCATGGTGCACTGCACATTCTCCTGTCCCTGGCCCAGGGGTGCAGCCTGAACACCCTCCTGGATGTCCCTAACCGACTCTGTGTGCTGGTCTTCATCTTCTTCCTCCTCCACCACCACCTCCATCTCCCTGGATGACTCCAGAGAGACTTCCTAAATGGATGGCCCCTCTGTCCCTGCACGCTGGCCCACAGTCACTGAGGTGTCCCCTCCACAACAACCTCCTGGGACATACCCAAAGCAGCTCTGCCCGGTGGAACTTGCGCTCCCCAAGCCAACTCACCCTCGGTAAATGTGGACTCCAGTTGGGCTGGCCGGAGTCTGCATTTTTGCCTGGTGGCTTTGTTCATGCCCTTGTTCTCCACAATGATGCCTCTGCCCTCTACATGAGCGGCAGTAACTGTAGACAATTTTTAGAAAATTGCCATCAGTAAATGTCATCAATTGATGTCTTGCATACAAAAAATTAACAAGTGCAATCATGCATCATCTCACAACCATGAACTGACACACACACAATGCACACATAAATGTATGTGCCCTGGCAAACAGAATTGAAAATGTGGCACGATTGTAGTGTGAAGGCCCAATTACAGTCATGACCCATGCACATGTGAACAAGGCACATTGCACAGTGCCCAACAACACATCCCTTACAACAGGCAATGCCGCCATACCAATCATCAACCAACACAAGCAGGACCTTCAGCCATGGTCATGGAGACAGGAGCAATTCACCTGCCCACACAAACCTAGTCACCAATGTCCACATGCCACAGCATGACCTGCAAGCAAGCCACATGTACCGCCTGCCATGTCAGACATCAAATTGCACATGTCAGTTGGCCAACCATACTATTATTGCATGTACACACATACACTCATCTTACATATCCAGTGTTATGACATGTTGCATCTTGGAGGCATCAATGCATGAACCCCACACACGCAGGCATCAAAGCACTTGTCACTATCAACAGATGTACCTGCATGGATCGACTGTCAGTTGCGCCACACAACGACTCAGATATCATGCACATCACTCACATGCCCACAACATAGCATGTCCACATTGGTTATGTCCAAGCACTTGGTCCATGCTCACACACTGTACATGCACATAGGTACTCACTAGCGGCATCCAGATGCCTTGATGGGAGTGGAGGTCTGGATAGAACCTCTCAAGTACCTGCAGTTGTATTTGGTTGAAATGGTGGCAGCCAGCACGGTACACCTCCACGGTGGGTTCCGTGGAGAGGG
Source organism: Ambystoma mexicanum (assembly GCF_040938575.1). Taxonomy (NCBI): domain Eukaryota; kingdom Metazoa; phylum Chordata; class Amphibia; order Caudata; family Ambystomatidae; genus Ambystoma; species Ambystoma mexicanum. The sequence continues at coordinate 438,248,861 of NC_090932.1, read as the reverse complement.
CTGCCAGGGTCTTGAGGTTGTCCCAGTGTTTCCAGACCATCTCCTTAAGCTGGACTGCCACTCCCTCTGTGTTAATGGTAGCCATGATGTCATCCCAGATCCTTTGCCATGCGTTGGTGCCCACACCGGGGTGCTGCCCTCCCCAGATGACATGGATGGGGCAGACATGGGACACCCGAGGCAGGTATGGGCTTCCTGGGTAGGTGTAGTGGAGCAACGGTGGTGTTGGTAGAGGTGGAAGTCCTGAAAATTACAGAGGAGGTGATTGCAGGCCCAACACAGGAGTCCAAAAGTGGGGCAGCTGGCACACCAAGTAAGTGCAGGTTGCAGGCAGGCACTCACTCTCAAGCATACAGCAGCACTATAGGACTGAATGAGGCCAAGCAGGGCCAGAGGAGGCAAAATCAGCAGCAATTTAGGCAGGAGAAACAGTGGTATGCGTCTTGCATCCACAACAGCCGATAGCAGAGCAACGTTCCAAAATGGTTAAGTTAAGTCCAGCGTGCGGTAACACTGAGCACCTATGCGACATGCCTACGCAGCTCATGGCAATTACGATGTTAGTTAAGTCAAGTGGCACACATCACTAGTTATGCGCGAAGGTTACAATCCGGAGGAATTACGGAGTTGTATGTGTATTTTACAATGGAAACCTTTCCATCAGGTATTGTGTACCACTTTTTCTTTCGGGCCGGGGGGTGACTGCCTCTGCACATACATGCATGTTTTTGTGTACTTTCTGAGGCATACAGTGTGCTGTGTACGCACATGTTTTATATCTGGGTGCCAATGTGTATCGCGTACCACTTTTTCATTGATCGGAAGCTTCCCTGGTACCGCATATGATATTTTTGTGTTTAGAGGTGCCACTGCATATCGCGTACTGCTTTTTCAGTCACCAGAAGCTTACCGGCTACCACATATGCACTTTTTGTGTTTTTGGGTGCCACTGCATATCGCGTACCATTTATTCCCATTTTATGGGTACATTTGAGCCTTGCTGGTCCACACATCTACGTTGTACATCACATAGAATGTTCCCTGACTCACATTGGCCAGGAAAATAATAGGGTGTGCCTCCCATTCATCACTTACACTTGTGAAATGAGTGGAAAGGCCCCAAGAGGGAAAGGGGGCAGACAGGGTCGGGGTGGGGGACATAGTGGTGAAAAACCTGCTCCAGCCTCAGGGGTCGGGACCTGGTGGTGAAACACCTGCCCCAACCCCAGGGGGTCAGAGAGATGGTACAGAGACACCTGCCCCAGCCCCGGGGCTGGGGATTTGGTGTGGAGACAAATGCCCCAGCCCCAGGAGGTCATGGCAGACCCCAGTCCACAGGTGGCCCGACACCTGGATGCCAACGTGGTTCCAGCCTGACAGGGGCAGCTCCAACACCCGGTGCCACTTGTGGCAGGAATGGATGCCCTCCACAGCAGGAAGAGGCTCAACCCCAAGACACAGCACAGGACACTGGTCCACAGAGGAATAAGAACTTTGCTGATGAGGAGCCCCACATACAAATTGACTATGTGACCAATCACCATTGTGACATGTGCATGTATGGGGGGCACATATATATTTGCACAACGTATGGTGCATTGGCAACGTGTCACGGACCAGATAAATGCCTTAGGAGTGGAGCTGCGCACTGCTCACTGCTAAACAGGTTCAGAAGCGCTGGAATTATCTCACCCGTCACTCCAAGTACAAGAGGGGGTCAACCAGAGAAGGAGCAGCTAACACCACATGAAGAGGCCACAAGCCAACTCATCCTCTTTGAGCAGGTGCAAGGCATGGGAGGCCAAGAGAATTATTTCTCAGGTGAGTGCCCATCATCGCACCCCCTGTGTTTTGCCAGTCATGCATCACACACATCATTTTTGTATTGGCACATCTGGCTGCATTTGTATGACAGCCTTGGGTAAAGCATGTCCTGTGACATACAGACTCACGAGAAATGGCCATCATACTAGGCGTAGCCCATGTGGCTGCCATTTGGGGCATTTGTCTGTGTGACAGGACACATCCCCACAGGGTACTACCCCGGCACAGGTGCATCATGTGACACCTACAAGTACTGTGTAGTGGTACATTCTTCTTGCATTTCACTCTGCACTGCTAGACAGGTGCATACAGACAAAGTTTAACTTTCACGCCATATCATGCAGAGTTGCATGTTCCATTAGTCACCTGCTCCTATTGGTTTCCTTGTCACAATACATATCTGAGCTGTCTGTCAACGCATGTTGTTGTGTTCCTAGAGTGTAGTTGCATAAGTGTCCATAGACCACATAGAATAAATTCCAGTGAAACACAGAGCCTACTCATTGTGACACATGCTCTCTCTTACCCTCCCACACTGTGGGACCACTCCCATCACCCTCTTGTGGATCGGAGGACTGTGTTTACATAGCCCAATCCACTCTCCTTCTCTCTGCACTTCACAGACCTTGTCTAGAAGGCACTCTTTCGGGTGTACTTACTCATGGGCTTCTTCCCTTTCCACGCCTTCAAGCAGGTCCTCATTGTCTCAATTTCCCTCTCCCAGACCTGATTTGTATGTCACATGTTGACCGTGGTATTGTCTGTGGATATGGATGTCTTGCTGTTCCCATATGATGACATTGAACATTCAAATGCCACATGTGCATTACTTTTTCGCTGGTGTGTGGCGACTTGACAGTTGAATGCTCCCTCATTGTGCATTTACACCACTGTTGAATGTCATTATGCCCACTGCTGACATGGACATGATGGACAGAGTGCGGGGGGAGTGTCAATTGTCAGCAAATGCCATGCATCTGTTGCTTACAGGACCAAGTGTGTGAATGCACAATGTCTGATGGGTGCATGTCCTGCCATTTCTTGTTAGACTACTCCTTGAAGCATATGTGCATTGTCACTATTAACATGTATCAATGTGTCTTTCTCTTTCCATGTGCAGGTGAGAATGCACCAGATGCAGAGGAGAAGGAAGATTTGATGGTGCATCAGACCACCAGCGGGGGACGTGGTGTGGTAGGCCATGAGAACCCACTGGTGCTCCAGACCATCCTGAGTCGTGCTCCAGACTCTTCGGACTCTTCTGACTCAGATGGCTTTGATGTTGAACTTGATGTGCATACCTCAAAGAGGGCAATAGTGAGTGGCCCAATGGGTGGATCAGGTAGGGCCCGTGAGTCTACGGTGGGCAGCTGGCTTCACGAGGCCAGTCAGTGGTTGTCCCCTCATTTGTCATGGTTACGGCTGCAAAGCCACCCTCCCATGATTTGGCTTCAGGTCCTGGGGATGCTGTTTAAGGAAGGGTTGCAGACCTGCAGCCAATGGCAGGGGTACCACAGCAACAGGCATTGAACCTTGCATCACATGGGGGACATGTGCATGCTGGGGAGACAGAGTGGGAGCAGCAGATGTTGCGTGCCGCCTTGCGTGCCACCCTCTGACATGGGAATGTTTTGGACAATATATCTAAGGCCAAGTCCATGACCCCACCATTGGCACTGGTAGAGCAACAGCTGCAGGTCATGCGATTCTCATACCACTCCCACAGACTGCACATGGAGGTGAAGGATAAGGGCAGACGGCTGATCTTCAGGCACACAGTGACCCATGACATTTTCACCATGAGGGCTGCCATCCATGATGAGTTCTCAGCCACTAGAACACTGATCCATGAGGAGATGGATGCCTTCAGGACGTGTTGGCAAGCTGAAGAAGACAACGTATTGAACGGACAGCATTCAGAGATTCGGTCCGAATAACAGACTGCAGTCCAGAGTGATGAACGAATGTATGGAACTCTAACTCCTGGGCTCCCGAAGGGCCCTCATGTCACTCACCGTACTAGTGGTTAGAACAGAGGGTCATGGTCTGCAATAAAGGATGCCCACTGGCATTCCCAGATTGACAGACATTAGAAAGCAACAGTGACCCCGAAACAGAATTTCTTGGCTCATACCACTTTATCACTGCACAAAGCATCTGCTTGAACGACACCGACTCACTGGTTACTCCAATTCGCTACACCAGATGTGAAGTGAGCTGGAGGGCAACCGTCCTGGAGGCTTAACATTGTCTGGTGAACACGTATACCGAACCACCTTGGGAGAAGCACCTGATACAGCTTAATTAGGAACGCATTAAAGTAAATCCAATTCCTGAACCTGCCTGGAAAGTAGTAACTCTGGTGCGGCAAACCCAGATAAGCTTGGTACAACTGACCACGGAAGCAATTCCTCTTCCTTGCAAGGGGAAGACACCTCATGTAGCCTTCGCTACACCTTTGTCAGGATCAGAAGATTCGAATTACTTAAATCCCCAATGGATCATTAATGCTATTGCATGGTTAGGCTAGCTAATGTGGTACTAAAACCTGCATTTGTATAAACAACTTTTGCTGCCCCTGATGAATTTCCGTGGAATTGAACCCAGAAAAGATTAGGAAAGAAACATTTTGGGCTTTTTTTAACCCTGTTTTATTTTATGTATGTTTTGTGAATGGACACGAATAATTGCGAATGGGAAATGTATGAATGGGATTGAAGTGGATAAGTGTTGTGAATTTTGGTATGTCCTTTGTGAATTTGCATGACAGAAGCCACTTTAATGTTTGAGCTACGATATAACTTGCTCTCTATTGAAGGTGTTATATACATCACTACTCTGAATCCAATATGCTTATTGAGACAACGAGTAGCAGATTAGCTTTTTAAGAACTTTTTTGATTTTTTGGGGGGGATTATTATTATTAAAAAAATGTCTGTATTAATTGTGAAATGAAGATTAAAATATTTTTTTTCCTACTCACTGAAGTAATGATTTTGTCTAATCAAAATCTCAGAAAGATGATGATGGGATGAAGTGTCTTCCCCACTTACATACAAAAAAATGGTTTTGGAGTCACAGGCTCTATTGTTGAAAACTTAAAGGGTCAACCCCCTTTTGATGAGGGTCCGCTTGAGACTCCATATAACCACCCTCTACCTCCTAGTGTGGTGTTGTGAGACACTCTTTGAGCAGCACAATGCATCACGGGTGAGCGTGTCTACAGACTCTGCAGCCATCTGTGAGGAAATGCATGGAGACCTCAGCAACCTCACTAGGCTGGTGCATTCATCTGTGTCACGGCAGTGAAGACCAGGCCTCCACACTGTGTGGTGTGGCTCTAACACAACATCCTCCTGCAGATCAACCGCAGGATGGAAGTCCCAGCACAGACCAGCATCCTTGTCCACCATTGCCATGAGGTCCATGAGCCCTGGTGGTTTTTTTGTTTGTCTAATTTTTTTGAGTGGGCATTGCCATGCACCCTACCCCTCCCCTCTTCTGGGTGGAGCACTCTCCCACCCCCTTCTTTGTTTCTTCTTGATTCTGCATGGAAAATGTGTGTTGGTTTGTTACTGTAACGCTCACCTGATTCCCGTAGAGGCGCCGGTCTTGACTGGGCGTATACCGTATCTTCAAAGGTGATGTGTAACACACGGCTGGCTCTTTTGGCTGGACCTCTGTGCACTGTATTTCTGGCTCGAAGGGTAAGATGTCTGCAGATAGAAAATATGGGATTAAGGAACTGGGTTATTGAATGTCTCTCTCTTCTTCCCTTTCTCTTCTCCTGTAGAACCCCAAAGGTTAACGCTCTCACCTTAGGTAAGTGAACGCTGTGCTCTCCATCTGCCTCGGGGCAGGGTGCTGTAACCAGTTTCTTCACTGGATAAGGGGAGCAGGCCTCTTGACTTCAGAGGACTGCTGTCCGTCGTTTACTGCACGAACGGTAAGTTTCGAGTAATTCTAATGTCTTTAAAGTCTTTAGTAATGATGTCTCTTGTTTTGCAGGGTTCCGGCGATGGCGGATGACGGGCTGAAGTGAGTTGAAGATGGAGCCCGTGTGATGAATAGAAGCGCCTGGAAGCACGTAAGTAAGCGCTTGTTGCCTGCTTCACGATGCGCTCTAACTGTCTTTTTATTTTGCAGGTACAAGTTCGGAGCGGCTGCAGGGTGCCAGAATACCCACTGGGTTTGATGTGGAAAGGAGTAATGGCACGTGAGTATTAAAGTTCCCCAATGTCTTTAAACGCACCTTGTTTTGTCTTTCAGATGCGGGATGCAGCGCCGAAGGCCTCCGGAGCGTGCGAAGAGTTGGTAAGCTTTTGTCTTTCAGATGCCGGAATGCAGTGTGAAGACCTCCGGAGCGCACGAAGAGTAGGTAAGCCTTTGTCTTTCAGATGCCGGAATGCAGTGTGAAGACCTCCGGAGCGCACGAAGAGTAGGTAAGCCTTTGTCTTTCAGATGCCGGAATGCAGCGCGAGGCGTTGGTGACAGCCTTTGGACCAGGTAAGTGAAGAGCTGTCACTGAAGACCGTAATGCTAACCTGTTCTTTCTTGTCTTTATAGGTGTTGCTGAAGACTGGATTCAGGATGGTAAGCCTTTTTCCTTAGGCCCAGGATCAGATGCAGAAGACACGATGAGCGTTCTGCTGCAGAGGATGCAGAATAACGCAAAGCAAGATTCATCCATCGGTGTGGTTTAAATAGCCTCCTGTAGTGCTTAGGTGTCTCCTTCCACAGCCACGCCTAGGTAAGAAAAGAGTTCCTGCTTTCCAGAAGAGTTCCAGTGTTCTGAATCTAGGGAGTGGCTCCTGCCCCACCCAACAGGAAAAGTAGTTCCAAACAGAAGAGGATCGGAGGCTCAACTGGCAGGCAAGTAAGCAGCATGGTCTGCTGCAGGTAAGTCCACCCAAGCATTATGAGCCCGGCGCTTCCAGCGCTGGGACTGGGCATATTTATGAGCCTGGTGCCACTGGCGCCAGGACTGGGTCCAAAAGGTCCCAATTGGGACTGGTTGGCACTCGGAACCTGGGTTATGGATCTGCTTCCAAGGGAGTTGGGAAAACCCTGACCTTTTGGAAGCAGAGACCATGACAGTACCCCCCCTCAAGGCCCCTCCCAAACCGGGCTTCTCCGGGGGTTTTGGCTTGTCAGGAAATGTCGGTGAAATCTTTTCATTAGGCGAGGAGCGTGGACATATTCAGCAGGTTCCCAGGATCTCTCTTGGGGGCCGTAGCCTTTCCAGTCAATTAGGTAAAATAGTTTAGATTTGGAGATCTTGGAGTCCAGAATGCTTTTGACTTCAAACTCAAGTTCTCCATCAACTAGGATAGGTTTTGGAGATTTAGTTAGTCGGGTTTGAGGTTGCACGGGTTTTAATAGAGAGAGGTGGAAGACCGGATGTATCTTCATGTGCGGGGGCAAGTCCAACTTAACCGCTACTGGGTTTACTATGGTAGTGATGGAATAGGGACCAAGGTATCTTGGGTTGAATGTGCGTGGCCCTTTTAGAGGTAGATATTTGGTGGATAACCAGACTTGATCCCCTACTTGATATTGAGGGGCTTCCTTCCGATGTTGATCTGCTCTTTTCTTGTATTGTTCTTTAGCCCTTTGAAGGTGAGAAACAGCTTCCTTAAAGGCTTGGGTGATTGTAGAGTGCAGGTAGTCTACTGCTGGTGTTTCAAGATCTTGGAGGGGATCCAACTCCGAGGTTCGAGGGTGACTGCCGTACAAAAGAAAAAACGGGGTTTTCCCAGTTCCCGAATGGACAGAGTTATTGTAGGCATATTCGGCTATCCAAAGGATGTCTTTCCAAGTTTTTTCAGTTTGTTGCAGCATGCAGCGTAAATACTGTTCCAGAGTTTGATTGGTCCTCTCGGTTTGTCCGTCGGTCTGAGGGTGGTGACTGGTCGATAGTCTCACATCAATTTGAGCCGACCGACAGCAACTTCGCCAAAAATGAGAAATAAATTGACTACCTCGATCCGAAATTAGAACCGAAGGAAAACCGTGCAGTCGGACGATGTTTTCGAGAAATTCTCGGGCCAGAGTTGCTGCTGTTGGCAAGCCTTTGAGCGGAATGAAATGCGCCATCTTGGAGAATAAATCCACGATTAATAGAATCGTATTGTATCCGGAGCATGGAGGTAGATCGGTGATGAAGTCCATAGAAAGCGTATGCCAAGGGCGAGGTGGGATGTCAATAGGGCGTAAGAGGCCTGCTGGTCTTTCCTTTTGACTCTTGTTTTGGGCGCATACTCCACAGGACATTATAAAGTCTCTGATATCTTTTTTCCAAGACGGCCACCAGAAGTAGCGCTTGATTTTTTCTGAGGTCTTGGCCATACCGGGATGTCCTTCCATTAAAGAATCGTGATAACAAGAGATTACTTTTTTCTGTAAATCTGTGCTGGGTAAGTATAATTGTTCTTGGAAATACAATAAGTTGTCCTTTACTGCAAAGTCCTTTCCCTGCAGATGCCAATTCTGTATGTCTGCTGGAGTTACAAGTTGCCTGGCTTTATCCTTAACTTCCTCTATGGATTCTGTGGTGATTACACCCAGAATTCTTTGTTCGGGAATGATTGGTACAGGTTTAGGGTTGATCAAGTGTTCTTCCACTCCCATCCGAGAAAGAGCATCAGCTTTACCGTTCTTTGTACCAGGTCGATAGGTAATTATGAAGTCAAACTCGGCAAAGAATAATGGCCAACGGAGTTGTCTAGAGGATTGGGCTTTTGCGGTTTTCAAATATTGCAGGTTTCGGTGATCCGTAATCACAGTAACGGTGTGTCGGGCCCCCAGCAGATAATGCCGCCAAGCCTTAAAGGCAGACTTGATAGCCAGAAGTTCCTTGTCAGTAATCGTGTAATTGATTTCAGGAGGCGAGAATTTGCGGGACCAAAATGCCACGGGATGCAACTGATTGGTTACCGGGTCCTTTTGTGATAGAACTGCCCCCATGGCAAGGCTTGAAGCATCAGTTTCCACGATGTAGGGGAGTTCGGGGCGAGGGTGTTTTAAGATTGGTGCAGAGATAAATTTAGTCTTCAAATCCTGGAAAGCTTGTTCCGCCTCGGTAGACCATTCAAAACGCTTGTTTTTCTTTAACAAGGCAGTGATGGGCTGGACTATTCGAGAGAATTCGGGGATAAACCTGCGGTAAAAGTTAGCAAAGCCTAACATGCTTTGCACACCTTTTACGGAGGATGGTGATGGCCATTTGAGAACTGCATCGACCTTCTTTGAATCCATACGCAGTCCGCCAGGTGATAATATGAATCCCAAGAATTCAACTTCAGTCACGTTGAAAACACATTTTTCCAATTTAGCGAAAAGTTTGTGTTGACGCAATCTTTCGAGGACCATTTTCACGTGTTTCCGATGTTCAGATTCCGATGAAGAATAAACGAGGATGTCGTCAATGTAAACAACAACACACACATCTATGAGCTCTCTGAGGACATCGTTCATAAAATATTGAAAGGCGGCCGGGGCATTGCAAAGTCCGAAGGGCATGACCTGATATTCAAATAGCCCATACTTGGTGCGGAAGGCCGTCTTCCATTCATCGCCCTCTTTTACTCGTACCAAGTGGTAAGCTCCTCTAAGATCCAGCTTTGTATATATGCATGCTTTTCTGACTTGGTCCAGGAGTTCAGGGATCAAAGGTAACGGATATCTATTCTTAACGGTGATCTGGTTCAGGGAGCGATAATCTATACAAGTTCTAAGGTCTCCTTCCTTTTTTGGAACGAAGAACAAAGCTGAAGAAGCAGGGGACTTGGAAGGACGAATAAACCCATTTGCCAGGTATTGATCCAGGTATTGTCGAAGGTGAAGGTTCTCAGGCTCGGTGAGGGCATAAATTCTACTACAAGGAGGAGTAGATCCAGGTATCAGGTCTATCTGGCAGTCATAAGACCTATGAGGAGGTAGAGAGTTAGCCTGATCCTTCCGGAAAACATCTTGGTATTCTAGGTATTCGGGAGGTAACTGGGGAGTCTCTGAAGAAATTGCTGCCAGTGCAACACCAGGTGGAGGGTGACAAGTAGAGACACATTCTGGAAACTGGACCGTTCTTGCTCGCCAATCGATCAGAGGATTGTGTTTCTCTAACCAAGGTATTCCTAGAATAATCTGAAACTGAGGGGCCTTGATCACATCGAACACGATTTTCTCATGGTGTCCATCTTGACTTACTAGCGTCACCTCTTGAGTGGTATGCGTTACTGGCCCGGAGGCTATCTCCGTACCATCCACCGTAGTAATGACGTCCTTTACAGCCTTGGGACAAAGAGTTAAATTCATCCTCAAAACCATTTCATGATCCACATAATTGCCGATGGCACCGCTGTCGACGTAAGCTTCAATTGCATGTAATCGATCCGGATTATCAGGGCTAATGAGGACCATAGGTATCACGAAATGCGAGGTCACGGAACTGGTTTTCACGCTCGGCAAGAGGACCTCTATTCTTGTCGGGCGAGGTCGTTTCCCTGCTCAGAGTTTGTAACTTTGGTAACTGCAGCTCCTACTGCCTTCTTGGCAGGTTTCACCGGACAGTCTCGAAGAAAGTGCCCTGAGTTTCCGCAATAGAGGCATAATTGCAGCTGTTTTCTCCTTTCCCGCTCCTTTTGTGTTAGAGGACCTTTCAGACCCCCTATTTGCATGGGTTCCCCGGAGTCTACTCCTTTGGAAGGAGTTGGCGGTTTGGAAAATACTCGAGCATCAAACTTGGAACGATCGGCCTTCCTGTTCTGCAGTCTGTGATCTATTTGAACGACTAAGTCTATATAGTCCGAACAATCTTGTGGGGGATTCACTACTTGGGCTAACACATCTTTGAGCTCTCCACGTAGACCTCTATAAAACAGCGTAATCCTTTTGTCCTCAGGCCATTGAGTTTCCACTATCAGTCTGTTGAAAGACGCAATGTAAGCCAAAAGGTCTTGATTACCTTGTTGCAACGAAAGAAGCTCATTGTCCAAGGCCTGCCCCTGTGAATGTCTTGCGAACAGTTTTTCCATACTGAGCTGAAAAGCTTGAAAATCATGGAGGACCGGATCATCTTGATTTACTAGAGGGATCGACCAGTCTGCCGCATTGCCACTAAGGTACGAAAGCACGAAAGCTACTTTAGCTTGATCAGTTGGAAAGGCTGCTGGCCGGCATAAGAAATGCAACCGGCACTGATTGATAAATACTGCAAACCTCTTTGGGTCACCAGAAAATCGTTCGGGCGGAGCCAGAGGTACATTCCCAGGTAGGTTGATCTGCACTGGATTCATAGAGGATGTAGAAGGAAGATTTCCCCCAGATGCGGGTAACGGGGTCTGTCCGGCTTGTGACTGTAGCAATTGTCTAGCGAGATCATTTGTTCGCTCCTTGGAAATAATCAGTTCCCTTCTTAGAGCGTTCGTTTCCTGACGGGCTGCATGCACTTCTGCCCTTAGTTCCCCAAGTAACTGGGCTAGCTGGTCGGTATCCGAGGTTTCCATAGCGCCTGGACGGGAGTTTTGTGGTAGGCTTTGCGTTCTGTAACGCTCACCTGATTCCCGTAGAGGCGCCGGTCTTGACTGGGCGTATACCGTATCTTCAAAGGTGATGTGTAAGACACGGCTGGCTCTTTGGGCTGGACCTCTGTGCACTGTATGTCTGGCTCGAAGGGTAAGATGTCTGCAGATAGAAAATATGGGATTAAGGAACTGGGTTATTGAATGTCTCTCTCTTCTTCCCTTTCTCTTCTCCTGTAGAACCCCAAAGGTTAACGCTCTCACCTTAGGTAAGTGAACGCTGTGCTCTCCATCTGCCTCGGGGCAGGGTGCTGTAACCAGTTTCTTCACTGGATAAGGGGAGCAGGCCTCTTGACTTCAGAGGACTGCTGTCCGTCGTTTACTGCACGAACGGTAAGTTTCGAGTAATTCTAATGTCTTTAAAGTCTTTAGTAATGATGTCTCTTGTTTTGCAGGGTTCCGGCGATGGCGGATGACGGGCTGAAGTGAGTTGAAAATGGAGCCCGTGTGATGAATAGAAGCGCCTGGAAGCACGTAAGTAAGCGCTTGTTGCCTGCTTCACGATGCGCTCTAACTGTCTTTTTATTTTGCAGGTACAAGTTCGGAGCGGCTGCAGGGTGCCGGAATACCCACTGGGTTAGATGTGGAAAGGAGTAATGGCACGTGAGTATTAAAGTTCCCCAATGTCTTTAAACGCACCTTGTTTTGTCTTTCAGATGCGGGATGCAGCGCCGAAGGCCTCCGGAGCGTGCAAAGAGTTGGTAAGCTTTTGTCTTTCAGATGCCGGAATGCAGTGTGAAGACCTCCGGAGCGCACGAAGAGTAGGTAAGCCTTTGTCTTTCAGATGCCGGAATGCAGTGTGAAGACCTCCGGAGCGCACGAAGAGTAGGTAAGCCTTTGTCTTTCAGATGCCGGAATGCAGCGCGAGGCGTTGGTGACAGCCGATGGACCAGGTAAGTGAAGAGCTGTCACTGAAGACCGTAATGCTAACCTGTTCTTTCTTGTCTTTATAGGTGTTGCTGAAGACTGGATTCAGGATGGTAAGCCTTTTTCCTTAGGCCCAGGATCAGATGCAGAAGACACGATGAGCGTTCTGCTGCAGAGGATGCAGAATAACGCAAAGCAAGATTCATCCATAGGGTGTGGTTTAAATAGCCTCCTGTAGTGCTTAGGTGTCTCCTTCCACAGCCACGCCTAGGTAAGAAAAGAGTTCCTGCTTTCCAGAAGAGTTCCAGTGTTCTGAATCTAGGGAGTGGCTCCTGCCCCACCCAACAGGAAAAGTAGTTCCAAACAGAAGAGGATCGGAGGCTCAACTGGCAGGCAAGTAAGCAGCATGGTCTGCTGCAGGTAAGTCCACCCAAGCATTATGAGCCCGGCGCTTCCAGCGCTGGGACTGGGCATATTTATGAGCCTGGTGCCACTGGCGCCAGGACTGGGTCCAAAAGGTCCCAATTGGGACTGGTTGGCACTCGGAACCTGGGTTATGGATCTGCTTCCAAGGGAGTTGGGAAAACCCTGACCTTTTGGAAGCAGAGACCATGACAGTTACATTCCCCTGGCCAGATGTGGGTTTATCTATTTTGTTTCATTTTCAAAGCTGAATATACTCTTGTCTTGATTTGTTGGGTCCCTTGACATGTGCAGTTGCACTCTCAAGGGCATAATGGATGCAGGAGGGGACAAGCAGCCATGTACAGATAAGTCAACGGCCACATTTGCTTTGTGGAAAACAGGAGGGCATGTACAGGTAACATTGCGTGAAGTGATACTTAATGCATGTGGGCTTGATGCATGATTCTGAAATATAGCTGTTATAATGCATTGTCCCATGTTTTTGCAGTGCTTCATGGAGGTGCACCATGCAGACATTTGCATTTGCATCCGTAGTCCCCATGCACTCTGCCATGCACTGGCCCTCCTCTCACGCACTTGTAGGCACAGTTCCTGGTCTCGCATGTTGTGTTGGTGTTATTAATCACCATGGAATTTGCATGCAGTGCACTTCTTGACATAGTTGTGGTTTAACATTGCGTCGTGGGGAATGTCTCACCAGATTTGTGTCTGTACACATGGATTTGTGTGTATGTGCAGTTACACTTCTATGCATGTGCATTGTTTGTGTAGATGCACTTAGATGATTGACGCCATAATTTGAAGTGTATGGATGGCACTATACACACTTTGCCCGTTGGCAATGTTTTATTGAGTTTGGATGTATGGACTGATTGATGGCATGCATTCACTGTGCATCATTACTGCCACCCTTCTACTCCCCCTGTCCACATGTTTCCTACCATGCCCTGCAGGGGTACTCTCTGTGAACACTTCTCATTGACCTGTGCCACTTCACAATCCACTCCCTTCTAAAATTCCATGACCTGCCCGACATGCCACTGTTCTACATATGGCACACACATTGATTCTCATGTATCATCATCCTCCTCTGCAGCGCTTCATGACGTAGACTATGGATGATCATTCTGGCCTCTTGTGTTCATTGAGCCCAAAGGACATGTTTGTCACACTTGATGCATGTCTGCTTAGACAAATGTGCGCATGTGTCCCGTGACTGACTGGTTATGTGTTACACAATGTGAGCACTTTTGTTACAGTGTTTGATTTTTTTAGTTATCTTCACCAGGGTATGTTACATGTCCTTTGGTTTTGATTCCTTCATCATGTCATCTTCCACTGTCAGTGAGTGAACATTGTGTGCCCACATTGTGGACCCATGCATGTGTATGATCGTCCACTCCCCACAGCTTGTCTTTATCTGTTCTCTCCGTGTGAGTTGCAGCTGCACCCTGGAGTACAGGCACACTTCCAGGGACAATCTCAATTAGGGTTTGTGGGTTGTTGGGGGGTGAGGGAATAGCTGCATGTTGTACATAGGTCCATTTGCAGTGTTGTAGTACCAGGGTATATGTTGTTTGGTGTTGGGTCTTTTTATATGGTTGGAGTGCTTTCCTTGCAGGGGTATAGAGTACATGGGTATTTGGGTGATTTCCATGCCATGGCGTGTGTTGCAGGTTTTTTTCTGATGTAGAGCTGTTGATTGACCTTTCACATGTGCCCATTCTTTGTCAGTCTGCCCTTCACCGTCACCCACTTTTGTCCTTCATGTACCACTAGATGTGGTTTTTGTCCATCTCTGTTCCTTCCATGCTCTCCGACCAGGATGCTACTTAAGGAAATGTTAATGTCTCCATCTTCTTCCAAAGGTTGGATTGTCTATGCCCTAACACACTGTGATGTCAGTCAGGTACGTCCTCAACTCTGCTCCAGACAGTCTCCTCCTTGCAATGTTTTTCCTGTCCTTCTCTCTCACTCTGGCCCACTCCACACCACTGCTTGTGATTCATCACTCTGTGTCCTGTCTCCCTCTTGCACTCTGTGATCCTTGTACACTGGGTGGTGCATGCCTACTTTTGTGCTCCCTACATGCGTTGTCATGGATGGGCAGTATCTTGAAGTAGTGTTTGCGATTTCCAAATGTTTTTTGCAGGTGGGATGCAGTTGATGCAAGCCTGGTAGATGTCATGTGCAGGTAAGTGAGGTGCACTCATAGTTAGACTTGTGTTGTGTTTTCTGGCATCGAGTTTGGCACTGTGTGGGGTTGCTTTTGTTTCACTTGTTTGGGGAAGAACAGGTCCAGCTACTTGCATGCATCTGACACAGGTTGCTGTTAGGATAATTTGTGTATGCATGCTGTATTTTTATTGATAAGCATGTTGGTGCTGGTTGTGGGATCCTTGTTGGATGTGGGTATCACTGTAGGGCATTTGTTGGTGAGTTGTCATGAGGATAGCTTCCCCGGCTGTTTATGTGCTGTGACACATCTTTTAGGTGATGATGGTGGTGAGTGTTTCCTTCCACTTTACACATGTGTCTTGCCTGTCACATGTCTTCCTGTTATAACATTTTTTAATGGTAATTCCAACCCATAGAGGCAGTGCAATCCTGGTGCTTCTTCCCCTTCTGGGGTTGCTGTCCCTAAACCAATCCACACACATACCAGCATTGATTCAAGTTTTTGGGATGCAATGTACTTCACAGACACCAGGCACACATGGTTGTCCATTCTTTGTTGGTTGCCATGGAGATCATGTACCATGTCGGGTGCACTGTCACTTAATATGAGGCATGTTGACAGCTGCTGGGTGCATTTCAATGCTAACTTCAGTTCTGTTCACATTTCATCAAATTAAGTCAATTACCTGTGAAGTCTGACTTCCCCTGCACTTTTCTTTTGCATGCTCCCTTTTGTGTGTGTTTGTTCTTTGACACAATTAGTCATTGCCTTCTCATGTCTGCTTGTGTGTTTCATGCCAGTTGCCTCGATGAACTGCCTTCCATTCTAACAGCAGCCTCTGCGAAGTGCTGCCTTCTGCAAGATCAAGTTTTGTGTGAAATTGGTGAGATTTCTGTTTAACTTCTTCTTGGGCGTAACATCATCGTGTAGGCTGCGCATTGTCACACTGCCACATTTATAAGGGGATGGCATATCATGGCGTTGACAATACTACAAAGGTGCTCCTGGGTTTCCATCCTCAAAATGTTCTCATTTTGGGGGTGGTCTCAGTGACATGCTGACTGTGCCCAGATGCAAGAGTTGGGAAGGTCCCATCAGCATGATGATGGGTAAGTGTAACATGGTCATTCACTGCTTGTCAATCAGGGGGGGGCACTCAGTGTACAGGTTGTGGTGGCTTGTTATGCTCACCTGGTCTCTCCAGGGACGTCTGACGCTGCTGGTCCTTTTTAGGTGGTGGGCGATGCGATCTTCCCCTGGTCCACTGGCTGGAATAACTCGAAAACAGGCTTTGTGAGGGTTACTCCTGGTAGTTTGGAATGCTGGACTCTCCGTCATGCTGTTCTTGCAGGGGTGCAGTTCTTCTTTGGGACAGTTACTTCACTGATCCCTGATGGGGACTAACCCAGGTCTGCTGTGGTATAGGTCTGGCAGTTGCTGCTCTTTCCCCTTGCCACTTGTTAATTGTCTCTGCCCTCTCAATGCTCTCCTTATTGTTCGACGGTATGTTCTGTGTTGTTTGTCTTATTCCGTGTTGATCGTTCCATGTGATCTGTGCTCTTCGTTCTGTATGTTCTATATTATTTGTCTTATTCCGTGTTGTTCGTTCTGTGTGATCCCTGTTGTTCGTTCTGTAGGATCCGTGTAATTTGTCTTTTATTCCATGTTGTTCATTCCCACATTCATGGTCCTTATCTAACATTGTCTCTTTCTCTACTCAGGTGTTGATGTGGCTCGGATTCGAGGGAAGTCAAGCAGGAGCGGCCCGTGGTAGCAGAGGTGGAGCCGCTAGTTCCAGAAATTAAGCCACGGTGCACAGGATGGAGCCGTGGTATGCAGAGTGGATGGAGACACAGGTATGTAGAGCCTGAAACGCACCCGCGAGCAACTGAGCTGCAGCGTGTGATTTCAAGTTGCTAATCATTCTCTCTTCTTCTCTTACAGCAATCGTGGTGAGGTGTTGGATTAGAGGGTAAGTTGTGCGAGGTTTCTGGTTCCACGCTGGCGCAGGTGGAGTCAGCTGCAGGTCCGTGAAGTAGAGTGCAGCTGGAGGCAGAATCGCGGTGAGCATCACGTTGCCTCAGCAAAGTAATGCGAAGCACGGATCAACATGACGGTGGGGCTTGTATAGCCCTGGGCTGTTTAGCCACGCCTCCAAGCAGTCTGGCTGGGCCCTGCCACACCTAGTGCCAGATGAGTGGGCCTGGACCATTCCCCATGGTTTAATCTTTCTCAGGAGCTTGGCGCCCCAGAGGCACCAGGACAACACCCATCTGGCTCCATGGTGTATCCCACAAGAGATACAGGAGTGCCCCAAGGAGCCCCCCATACTGTGCCCCTGACTGAGTGGCCATGACAGGCTAAGGTGTGACTGCGTGGGTCGGTCATGTTGCATTGGCGTGAGGTGGGCAGAGTTGGCTGCATGTGTGCCATGACACATGGTGATGGGTGGCTGGTGAGTTAGGTGTATGCATTTGTAGCATGTCACTCAGGGGGGCACATGTTGGTGTATGTTTGGGTGCATGGATGTGTTTCCGGCACTCACATAGATTTGTTTTTCTCTACAGATGATTTTGGCATGGATTGATGGATGCAGAAATTGTGATGGGAGTAGCAGCTCTATGCATACACAGGAAACAGCATAAGGGTTTGGTGGTTTCCAGGCTGACAGAGGGGAAGTTTGTAAAACTGCACAGTCCTGATGATGGGATGAGGTAAGAGGTGTATTTCTCTCGAGTGCACTTTATTTTCTGGTTTCAACATGATTGCTTTGATGTGAATGTGTATTGTGGACATAGTGATTCTTAAGGAGTGGTTTGGCCACTGAACCGGTTTATTGTGTGTGACATGCATTGTGGGTCCAGGGCTGTCCTTGCATGACTTTGTTAGCATCAAATTCGTAGTATGCCTTCCTACTTGGGGTCTCATGTGTGTGGTTTGGTGTCTACTTGCAGTCCAGTTGTTGTTGTACAGGTGACAGCGCTCTAGGACTTTGTACCTTGTGCTGTGTGCTTTTGTGTGTACTACATGGACCGTTTCGAGTCAAGTTGATATGCATGTGTGGTTCAGTTATTCACTGCCATGCAGATTAGCGACATGAGTCACAGGCTGCTTTCATGTGTGGTTGCACCATTATTTGACAGACCTCTGAATGTGGCCCTTAGGGTGTGTCAAACACTTTTGCTGTACTGCAAAGTGGCTCTTATTCTGATGTTTTGATATGCGGGTAATGTATGCATATTCCCAGTATGTATGTCACATGATTAATCTTGCACCCCTGCTTTGACACTCACAGTAACATAAATATGTGTTTGCCTGCAGTGCACATGGTCCCAGAGGTCTTTCATCAGATTCTGGATAGCTTCTCACAAATGATTGAATAGATGAATTGGGTGTCCATGAATGGCTAGGTACTAAAATTAGATTGTTGCCTATCTCATGCATTTTTCTATAGCGTCATATTTGTACATTTGCCGGTATATTTTGCATTTCTACAGTTGTTGATATTCAAGGTTGATTTCACAACATATTTCACTGAGTGGTAGTGGTATACTGCCACTTACACATATTTTCAGGGGCCTCTGATTGGCCATCTTGTTTTATGTCTAATGGATACACAAAAATGTGCACCCCCATTGGCACATTATCAGGGTGTTGCTGTGGGCACCGAGGATAGGTCCCAATTCATCATTGAATGGCACCTGGGAGGTGGCTTCACTGTGTGAACTCCACAGGGGCTGGTATTTAGGTGAAGTACAATTGCACCAGCTGTGTGTGTGCACCCTCTGCATGTGCCCTTTGGCCAGGCATGGCCAAGGGTGCTGCCTGTGGTTGCGGGCTGTGTCCCACCTGCATGTCCACTGTTACACTGTGCTGTGTGTCAACATTGTGGAGGGCACTTGCAGCCATAATTAATTGACAGACTACTGGTGATGCATACAGCAACACCCCACCAAAGTGGTCAAGGGAGCGGAAAAGGGACTTTAGCACTCCGAATGTGCGCTCCACTATGCCCCAAGTGGCTATATGTGCAGTATTGAACCTCACCTGTGTTGGTGTTGTGGGGTTCCTGATAGGTGCCATAATGAATGTCAGCGGGTAGGTACTGTCACCTGTAAATGTCGACATGGTTGTTATTGTCATTTTATGGCAGGGTCTATTGTTCAGTATGTGACATGCATGTATGTGCATGAGCGTTCATGTTCACAAATGAGCCATGTGTTGCTATGTTTTCCAGCTGCCAGGGCCCTATGCAGTCGGGATATAGTGAAGATGTAGCTGTCGTGTGTGCTGGCTGGGAAATTAGCAAAGACTTCCATGATAATTCCCTTGGTATCACACATGACCTGCACATTAATGGTGTGCCAATGCTTTATTTTCCTTCCTGTATATGTGCTTGATCAAACTGGGTGGCCGTAGCGCTACATAGGTGCAATCTTTGGCACCTAGTACACTGGGAAGCGTGCCACTGTGTAGATGTCCTGCATGACTGTCTGCCTTTCTGCTGGTGTTCAGGGTATATATATATATATATTACATGGACGCGGTAGCGTCCATGTAGTTATGGTTAAGTTGGTGTTTCCATAGGAAGAGCATTTTTTGGGTGGCTTATAACTTCGCTCCCTCTAGAAGAATCCTCACCAAACTTTGCAAAAAAAGTATATGGCCCACTCTGAATTTTTTGCAAAGTTTGGAGAGGTTTGGTCCAGGGGGGGCAAAGTTATAGGGGGGGTCCCAAAACATTTGTTTTTTTCCCATAGACATAATGGGAACAAACTTTGCGCACGCCTACAGCCCAAACCGCTGGACGGATTTACACCAAATTTGCGGCAGGAGCGGGGGCTTGGTCCCGAAAGCGTGCTTTTGCAAATTTGGTGTAAATCCGTCCAGTAGTTTTTTTTAAAATGACCAAAATGTAAGGCAAACAAATTAGTGATATCTACGTTCGCTCCGCGGACGGACTTCCCTGTTCACTCCGCGGACAGCACCCCGATTGGCCAAGCGGCTTGCGTGATGTCCGCGGACATGCGACGTGTTCGCTGTTTGGACGGCGTGGTGCGTGAAGCGCGTCAGATTTTTGTCAGTGATGTCATCAATGACATTTGTGATGTCATCTTTGATGTCCTTGGTGTTAGACTAAGCAGTGCATGGTGGTGGCGCGAGTTATGGTTGCTTAGCTTACCATAACTGGCGAATTTCAGGGGTTTTTCGATTTTACTTGTAACCATAACGTCCCTTTAACAAAGTTTTTTCACTGAATTTCATAAGTTTTTAGTTGCGGAACTTAACCATAATGTCCCGTTAACAAAGTTTTTTTACTGAATATATATATATATTTTTTTTTTGTTGTTGTTTTTTCCAAGAACTGGTTTAACGCCAGGCGTTGAGGGGCACTCTCCTTCCAGCAGTATTCACTCAATTTGACGACGCCAGAATATCTTCTTTAACTTCTTTATTAGTTAAAATCATGGCTCCATAGCGTACAACCACCTTTCATCTCGGCTCACCCAATTAGTTGATGCGTTTCGTGGCACAACTTGCCGCTTGCTCACAACACCGAATCACTGCTACCGCTGTGTTTAAAATACATAGAGGCATGACTGCAGACATGAAAAGGGGACGTGGAAATAGGCATAGAGAAAGGACTCAAATGTTTCGTAGCGCAGGCGGCCACCTTTTAACAGGCTTAGTGCCTACAATGTATTATCACACAGTCTATGTATGGTCCCTGATTAAATAATGATGCCGGACTATCATCATATCTAATATTTTCATGCATAGGCTGCTTACTGTTCATATAATTTTAGTATGAATCCGCCGCGTACATCATTATTTCTTAATGTGATTCTTCATTCCTTGTCCCATTTACAATATATGTGACTTGTATTGGGCAGTACCATAATCCTTACAGTTTGTTCTCCAGATACCGTTTGTCTAAAGTGCAACGTGCCTTAACTTAATGCATAAAGTGCATTGTGCAGTAACATTCACAACTGAACATTAACCATTAAGTGCATAGTGCCTGCAACTCTTAAAGTGTCAAGTGCTAATGTGCTAAACATCCTCCAATCTACTTAAAGTGCATAGTGCTTGCAACTTCAAATACTTAAAACGGTACATGTCTCTCTAGAGAATACCCTGTAATTTCACAATCGGATCACATTAAAAGTCTTATTTGTCAAATGCCTACAGAAATGTCAGTTTACGGTAATTAAAACATACCCACACCTGTGACACCTAATGTGCACAAAAATACCCATTCATATTTTTTTTTTATCAACACTCAATTAAAAACAGGCAACAATCATACAATCACAATTGTTAAAAAACAATCGTAAAAACACATATTTTCAGTCATTATGATGAATTTGGGGCCTTATTCAATTTTTTTGCTAATGTCCTAAAAAAGTATACAGTTCTTTGTCTATATTATGTCCATTAGGCTGTTTGGTTTCAAAATCAAGGATGCCACGAGTTTCTTGTTGTAAAAGCTTTCTTTCTCTATCTCCCCCTCTCGGGCTGCTCTCTAGGGCGTGAATTCCAAAGAATGCAAAACTTTCCATGTTATTTTCGTGGTACTCAGTGAAATGTTTTGGCATCAGATAATTTGCATCTTTGTTTTGGATAGTTCTGACATATTGTTGAACACTTGTTTTTAGTTTGCATTTCGTGCTTCCGACGTACCACTTTTGCATGCACATGACAGTATGTATACCACATACTCTGTCTCACACGTGATTTTTTCATCTATACACACAGTCGCTCCTGTTATTGGATGCTCAAAAGTGGCACGATTCTTTGCAAACTTACAAATATTACACCTTGTGCACTTATGAAAGCCTTTCCTTCGGCTTGTTAGCCAGGTATCAGCATCTCCAACTTCTTCTTTATGCATAAAACTATGTACCAACATGTCTTTAATAGAGGTGTTTCTTCTAAAACTGATATCGGGATGTTTTTTCAAAATCTTTCCAATGTCCCTGTCTGTGGTTAGAACTTTCCAGTGCCTTTGTAATACCCATTTCACCTTTGCTGTTTGGCTATCAAAGGTTAGTATGAGACGTATTTGTTCATTCTCTGAGTTGTGCTCTAAGATACGCTCTTTCTATGACGTTTTTTGGATAGCATTGTTTTAGGAATCCTCTAGCTGTTATTTTACTCTCGGCTTCATATGTGTCAGGAGAGGAGCTGTTTCGTCTTATCCTTATGAACTCTCCATAAGGTACACTCCAAATTAAGCTCTTGGGATGCCCACTTTTCGCATGTAGTGGCGTGTTCGAACCCGTCGGTTTTCTATGTAGTTCACACGTCAATGATTGCTCCACTATTCGTAGATTTACATCCAAAAGAGTTATAATGGAGTAGCTGTGGGTTTCAGTGAACCTGAGATTGTTCTCATTTTGGTTTAGCAATTTCACAAATTCCACCCATTCTTTTTCAGTCCCTTTCCAAATTATAAATAAATCGTCTATATATCTGAGCCAGATGATGACATTTTCAGTTTGTTCGTGATTTTGTTCCGTCCATACCTCTGTGGCTTCCCAGGCACCCATGTTTAAATTTGCATAGCCTGGGGCAAATGTTGTGCCCATGGCAGTGCCCTGTACTTGCCTGAAGTATTCTTCATTAAAGACAAAGACATTGTGATTCAAGCAGAAATCGATCATCTCTAGGATCATTTGTGTATGCTCATAGTAGTTGAGAGAACTTGCATTCAGATATCTCTCACATGCTTTCTTTCCATAATCATGACCAATAGACGTATACAACAACACAACATCCATTGTGGCCATCATTTAGGTGGATTCCCAGGGAATGTTATTTACATGGAATAAGAAGTCCTTAGAATCTTTGAGATAGGAAGGCAATGAGGAAACAAAAGGAAAGAGTATTTCGTCTATAAATGTAGACATATTCTCCAAAACTGACCCTACTAATGATACAATGGGTCTCCCCGGTGGCCTTTTACAGTTCTTGTGTATCTTTGGGAGAAAGTATATTGCGGGTGTGATGGAGTTAGTTGTTTGTAGAAATTTCCAATTTTCTTCGGTTAGAATGCACTTTTGTTCCCAACCCGCTACAACATTTTTAACCTTCCATTCTAGTTCTTTTGTGTTTTTTTATTCTTTCGTAGCATTTTTTGTCATTTAACTGTTTGTATGCCTCTTTGATCTAATTTTTGCGAGTCATTTGGACAATATTTTGTCCCTTATCTGATGGCTTGATTACACAGTTGGTCAGGTTACGCAATTCTTTAAGGGCCATTCTGTCTTTCATAGTGAGATTGTTTATCACTTTATGTCCTCTTTATCTTCTGAGTTTTTTAAGGTCTTCGATGACCAGTGTTTGGAACGCTTCTATGTAGTTGGCCATGTTTACCATGGGATTGAGTTTCGATTTCTGTTTTAATTTACTTTTCACTATCCAATCTGTCCTTATATCTAGATCTTGAAAATCTATTGATTGTAATTCCTGGTCAGTGTTCAACTCCAGACCTTTTTGTAACTCAACCAGGTCGGTGAGCACCCCTATCTCAGTAATGGTTATGTCGGTTCTTCCTTCAGGTGCTATGGTTTTCCGTGCCTTGAACTCTGTGGTAGCGAAGAACTTTTTTAGATGAAACCTTCTTACAAAGTGGTCAAAATCTATTCGTGCTCGCACATAATTAAAACATGATGTTGGGCAGAAGTTCAAGCCCATACTCAATAACTTTGTTTGGTTGTCAGTTAGAGTATGATTCAACAAGTTAATGATCTTGAAACTCGTCTCTGTACCTTTGCTTGTTTCATCTAATTGCCAGAACGCAGCGATCTGCCCAGGGTACTGTTCGGGGCACTTATTCCCCCTTTGCCCCCTCCTCATTTTTTTCGGCCACCGTTGCCCCTTGTTTGATTTCCACCTCTTGCTTCTTTTTGTTTTTTGCCGCCTTGGCAGCGCAGTCTCGTTTCGTCTAGAAAATTGACGCGGGTGGTGGACTCTTCACTTTCACTACCAGTGATTTCTGATTCAGATGCTGATGAATTGGTTCCACTGTCTCCATCTTTTGCTGCTGGTGTCGTGGATTCACCTGGAGTTGATGCCTGTCTTAGTTGCTCAAACCATCTGGCAAAGGTATAGAATCTGCCGTTTTCATAATCCTCCTTATCTCTCAGAAACTTCCTTTGCTTCCTCTGTTTCAATTCTTCTTCGTAATTGGTCATGTTTTTTGCCATACTATTTTTCTTTTTTTTTGCCTCTTCACTTTCAGGTATCAGTTTCAGTTTATCCTCTGTTTCTTGAATTTTGTCCGATAATTTAGCCCTATCAGCACCAGCATACTTTACTAGTATTTGAAGGAAGGTTTTTGAGCACCCGTTTGTTGCTTCACTCCACTAATGTAGCATTTCTGGGTCCTGTTCCTCAAATGACGAGATTGTTAGGATCCTTAATCCTCATGGGATTCTTCCCACATCGATGTACTTTTTCAAGGAATGCTCATCCACCATTTAATCACTTCATTCTTTTGCAATCTTTCTAATTCGTTTAGTAAGATCATTTAATTGTTATCCTCAATAGCTGGTGTAACACTTGGCTGTTTGTGACTGATTTTTAGCATTTCATTAAAAGATTTAAGGCTTGTGCCTTTCTTGTTGCTTCCTTGTGGGCTTGGGAGGAAGCCATGATATGCAAGTTGTTTCCAAATATTGCAAACAAATGGTGTCAAAGGTTCATTTTATTCCAAATTTCGACTGGAATAGCATCTGAGTGTTCTTAGAAGGAACAACAAATGCACGAATCCTGATTGGCCGTGCTTGTTATGGTTTTCATAGGGTTGAAACAATATATGATTGTTAGAGAAGTGCAACACTGCAAAAGCAGTAGGGGTACGGGGATGTCAAGACCAACTCACCCAGCTTCACTTTTCGACCCGTTCTCCAATGTGAAAATCTGTTCCGCCATGTTGAGTTTGGCCTTGACCACCGCCATATATATATTACACATATTTTTTGTTGCGAAAGTCCGAACAGTTAGGATGTTCGTGAACATTCCTGTGGAGGAACGGAAGAAGAAGTGGTTGACTTCACTTGTTTTTTGATCTTGAGAGAAAGGGACCATTCAAAAAGGAATTGAATGAAAGGAGGGGTGCAATAATGTAAGATATGATAAGGTTATGCATTCCAAAACTGGACTAAGGAACATGTAAATTCAGTTTATGAAAAATCGTTGTTGCGAACAGAGACTGCGTTACGGTCTGAGTTACGCCAAGAGAATGGAAATGGCGAATATAATGTAAGTTTGATTTTCGACGATTTTATACTCAAACGAGCATCAACTTATCATTATCTGACCATTATTTCTGGGTTACATTCTACTCGTTTGTTCTGTGTAACATATTGCAATGAAACGCAAGTATAATCTTTGTGTGTAATGTTCTTTCTACCGCCCACATGGGCAGGCCAGCATTGAGATGCATGTAGACCACCACTCGGTTCTCCCAGGTTCACTGCTAATATTTCTTTAAAATGCCATCTATGAGCACCTCGAATTGTAGCGTCAGCTTCCGTATCCCGTTTAGAGTTGATCATACTACATAGCAATGTCCTCGGAAGCAAATTGTGTACTACTTTCCACGTTGTTTTCTCTCTGTTGACATTGTTTCATAGCTGTGCTAATCGTTAGTTTAAACTCTATGCTGAATTAATAAGTCAATAGATAAATTGTAATAAAGATCGGCTAGTGAGACACATTTCTATTATGTTTGCGATTGTCATAGATTCCAGATGCCAACTGATGGGTTCTTTAACCGGCAGCTGCATATACTTTTGAACAACTGGATATATTTGACTCTTTTTTGGGACAATCGCCAAGGGCTTATATGCCCTTACGCTGTAATAGCAATTATGAGCAACATAACATCCTTTACGGTGGTCTAGCCCCAAGTTGATGCACAAGCCCTGGAATTCACTGTGCGACCCAAGCACTTATTTTACACAAAACGAACACCTTGTGTACGCAAAAAGAACAACCTGTGACTCACGATAAACATTTTGGATCGCGAGCGAAGAAACAAATTTCCAATTTGATTGAATATGGCAATAGTCGGATTTCTTGGAACGTTTATTGTGAAATAAGAATACTTTACAAATTGTACAGTCTTGTTGTTTCCTTTTAAAGTACGGTTTAATATTATGAATTGTGACGTGCTGTGTTGTGAGACGATGTGTGTTTATTTTCGGGTTCTGCGTCACGTAGGTGATGACTGGGCACGTTTGGCTATGCTGCCCAGGCACATCACCGAGAAAGGTGGAGAATATCACTAGGTTTGGTGATGTGAGGCTCAGGGGTGGGGCATATGATTTAGTGCCGTCATGGCAGTTCACCTGAGGCCAATGTAGCAACGGGTAAGATTAGCACAAGATGGCCGCGCCCTGCTGCCAGATTTTGGATGTGTACAAAAGAGGAAAACAAAGTTAAGGGGCAATGGAAATGTTTGCGATCGACCAACGTATGTTTAAAAATACATGCCGGAACCCTCCGAAACAATATTATTTTCTGACCATTGCACTTGTCAAACTTATCAAATAATCTGTGGGGAGGTGAGGGGTGATGAGGATGGGATGGGACATTTTTGACCTGATTCCGAATGAGTTTACAAAGTTTTGTGGGATTCTGTCATGAGGTGGCAAAATTAGAGGGGGGTGGCCCAAAATAATGTAATGGCTTATAAATGAGGTGCCATTTGACGAATCTACACTTAATTTGGGAAAATGATAATAGATATAGATATAAATGTTTTTGCAAAGTTTGGTGGGATTGTGTGAAGAGGGGGTAAAATTAGAGGGAGTGCCAAAATAATGTAAAGGCTTATAAATGAGGTGCCATTTGACGAATCTACACTTAATTTGCGAAACTGATAATAGATCTAGATATACATTATTTTGCAAAGTTTGGTGGGATTCTGTCAAGTGGGAGCAAAATTAGAGAGGGGTCCCAAAATATTGTAAAGGCTTATAAATCTGGTGCCATTTGACAAATCTACACAAAGGTTTGGAAAAAGATTATATATCTAGATATACATGTTTTCGTAAAGTCTGAATGGATTTTGTCAAGTGGGGGCTAGTTTATATGACGATTGTATGTGCATACATTTGACGCTTTTGAAAAAATAAAACTTGGGTGGATTTCCAGCAAACCTGCGTGAGGAGCATTGGCAAGGACCTACAAGCATGGTTTTGGAAATGTGCCAGAGTTTTATTTTTTGACAAGTGTCATAATGTAGCTACAAAAAATAGCAGTATACCTTTAGTGATTGAGGGGTAGCCTGTGGCCATGGGCATTGGCCAGATTGTGTGGGACATGGAATAGGGTCATGATCCGGACAATCTGGCTACTGGCCATGACCACAAGGGACAAAATATAGGATTAAAGTGGCCATATCCACCTGGGACTGGCTTTGTGGTAAAGTTATTCGAAATTAAGATAGATTTGAAAGGGAAGAAAAATGTGCTTGTGGTAATATGGTCATAGGGTTCTCTTTCTGCCTTCTGAAGGCTGCCATGGAAAGCGAAGAGGGGCCCTGTATGGAACCCCCGCCTTCCCTTTCCATGGTGGCCATCTTGGAAAAGGATTTTCCTTCCTACACCGGGACGCCACAGGCGTCCCGGTGTAGGAAGAAAAATCCTCTTTTTTAGTAGCCCGGGTTCCCGCTTTGGGAACCTAGGCCGCTAATGGCCTTCATCCCCCATTTCAGGGGCTGGAATGGGGGCATAATGGTCCAGAGACCTCGTTATCCACCCTCGCT
This sequence comes from Ambystoma mexicanum, assembly GCF_040938575.1. Classification (NCBI taxonomy): domain Eukaryota; kingdom Metazoa; phylum Chordata; class Amphibia; order Caudata; family Ambystomatidae; genus Ambystoma; species Ambystoma mexicanum. The sequence continues at coordinate 438,221,206 of NC_090932.1, read as the reverse complement.
TCACTTGGGCTGATAACTTGGGCTGCTGGGCTGCTATCAACCGTTCCAGGGATTGGAATGGAGGATGAACGCCACAATATTCCATTAGCATAGCACAAAATGCAAATGGAAATGTTGGAAAATCTTATTAAGTCTATGTACTTTACTGAGAAATATAAAGTAGATGGAGTCTATACGTTTTCTTTTTAGTTCTATTTTTTAACTGTGAAAGGTGGTTCCTAAAGGAACATTTATTTTGTTTTTGGATGCATTTTTTTTTACAGGAGAGCTTAAAACGAAAGGTGGGGAGGGAAATGAGGGAAGAGGCACCAAACATTAATATGGAGGGGCAGGTGGACAGGGGAAAATGTTAAGCGTGTGTTATTTCTAAGGTAGGGGTCAGCGTTTCTCGTGCTCCTTGATTATAGCAGTGGTGGTGTCTCTTGAGGAGGAGGGATGGCATTAGCTGATTCTATTTTAAGATAAATAGCAGTTTTGCTAAAAGTATGAACTGTGTACTAGATTGTTAATGGATGAGTAGGAATAGGTGTTGCAGCTGTGCAAGGGAAATTTTGAAATTGAAAGTTCCTAGATCAATAGAAAATGCAGTTCCAAACTGTCCGCGAAGCACAGATTTTATCGTGAAATGCGTACGGGTTCTCGGACACGTCATCATGCCACGCGCCAGCATATGGTCATGTGGCACTCTCCGGAAGGTCTGCAATGAAGTCAGATGTTCGTAGACATTATGGTTAAGTTGCACCAATAAAAACCTATGAAATTCAATGAAACAACTTTGTTAAGGGGATGTTATGGTTAAGTTGCACTATTATAAACCAATGAAATTCACTGAAAGAACTTTGTTAAAGGGACATTTTGGTTAAGTTGGACTTATAAAAACCTATGAAATTCGATGAAAAACTTTATTGAGGGGACGTTATGGTTAAGTTGCACTAATGAAAACCTATGAAATTCAATGAAAAAACTTTGTTAAAGGGACGTTATGGTTAAGTTGCGCTACTAAAAACCTATGAAATTCAGTGAACAAAACTTTGTTAAAGGGATGTTATGGTCCCAAGTATAACCGAAAAACCCCTGAAATTTGCCAGTTATGGTAAGCTAAGCAACCATAACTCACGCCACGACTGTGCACTGCTAAGACTAGCACCCAGGACATCAAAGATGACATCACAAATGTCATTGATGACATCACTGATGACATCACATGTCTGGCTCACTCTTTTTTTCTTTACTGATATATCTAGGCCAGTAACAGTCAGGAACTAAAACTTCACTATACTATAGTACAAAGTACTATATTTGTAGACTTATACTTCAAATATGTTCTTACAGTAATTCACTTAGGGTCCTCGCAAAACATATGAAACATATACAAATGTAAAACACAGACTTGGAAGACAGCAATGCTTTCTATATATGAAGATGATTAGTAAGGTTATCAACACTGTCTTATAGTTCTGTTGTTTTTTTATTACTGTACTTTGCCTGGATATGCTCATATTTTTACACGTTGCACTTACACTACTTTCCTTAGGGTCTAGTCACAATATGTGATAGTTATACATAGGGAAGTAGTAGCTTTGAAGCAGAGCAATCATTTCTGTGCCTGAAGATAATCAGTTAGGTTATGAAGATTGTCGGGTAATACTGCTGTTTTTTGTTTACTTCACTTTCCCTGGATATGCTCTATTTGTATGTGTTGTTGTCTGTTTGTGTTTTGTGTGCAGTAATGTTGCATTACTGCACACAAAACACAAACAGACATCAACACATACAAATAGAGCATATCCAGGGAAAGTGGGTTTGATTAGGTACTTATTAAATGTTTGACAGTATGCAAGACTCTAATAAGAAAGCATTTATAATTTTAGTATTTAGCATGGCAAGATTATTAATATTGCATCTTCATCATGTCTGCTGCACACTATGCCTATGTTACTACATGTGTACCTTAGTATATTGGAAAAAACCTCATAATACAATGCTATTTGGATTAATGCATTACTTTATGCACTACGTACCTCATGATATTTATTCCAATGATCCTTGACGCTTTTTTATTAACATTACAATAAGAATCCCTTGTACAGACTTTTCATGAACGGTAAATGCACATGTGATGTCATCAGTGATGTCATAAATGACATGTGTGATGTCATCTTTGATGTCCTGGGTGTTAGTCTTAGCAGTGCATGGTGGTTGTGCGAGTTATGGCTGTTCAGCTTACCATCACTGGTGAATTTCAGGGGTTTTCGGTTTAACTTGAAACCATAACGTCCCTTTAACAACGTTTTTTCACTGAATTTCATAGGTCTTTAGTAGCGCAATTTAACTATAACGTCCCTATTACAAAGTTTTTTCATTGAATATATATATATATATATATATATATATATATGTAAACCAATTTGGCTAAAAGATGGCGCTCTCCCTCATTCAGTGGCTGGTGCTAGGAAAACGAATTTAGCCAAATCCGTATATGTCAGGAAAACGCGCAGGCCCCTGAACGGTTGTAACACTTCAAAAAACCGCTCAGGTAGGCATATGCAAAAAATATTCCAGCACACAAGACTTTAGCTATTCTAAAATGTCATTTTATTTAGGCATAATACAGCACATTACAAAGACAGGGATAAATAATGCATCCCTGTGACAGACACAAGGTGCCACAAAGCACGCACCCCACGGGTGGATGAAAAGTCACGCGTTCCGCCTGAATGCTCAGGCTTCCTCAGACCTTCTAAAATCCAAATGCGGCTAACACATCATGGAATATAAAACCACAAAGCAATTACAGAGCGCCTCCGTGCGTTACACATCACGTGCCTGTTTTGCGGTCATGTGACTGCTGCTAATGAAAGAGTTGAAATCTCTCCAACACAATGACCTCCATATTGGAATGGTCAAGTGTCTATAGAATAGATATACATGAAGGCATAATCACAAAAGCATATCTAAATAGACACACTAGGCTATTCATAGGCTACTGCAATGAAAACTGCACGGAGGAAAAGCTCGAAACTGCTTTTTATTAAAATATGTCATAATTATTTAATGTGTAACATCTGCGCACAAGTGTGCTCATATATCATCGAGATGACTAACAGTGGCTCAAATGGCCACTACTAGGCTTCCGCCCCCCCCAAATGGGTAAGTGCTCCTAAGCCAAGAGACTACGAGCTGAGCAACAAAAACCTGATAATAAAAGGGCAAATGCCCTATTATGTTCCAGCTTGGGTACATAAAAGAAGTGGATGTCCACTAATATCTATATGTTGAAAATTATCATAGTATTCTAGGCAAGTGCCTATACTCAAACCATGTATAAACAGAATCTAAAAGGAGACCAGCTACGAGTTAATAAGACATGTAATCACTTCTTACAGGGTGCAAATTAACTAACAGCATTTCCTATGTCAGTACCTCAGTGCAAATCAATAGCAGCTCAATTTGGATGAATTATCATAAAGTGGATAATGTAGATGTTCCTATTTAAAAGGAAACCAGCTACGAGTTAATATGGCATGTAATCACTTCTTACAAGTTGCAAATTGGCAAACAACATTTCCTATGTCAATACCTCAGTACAAATCAATAGCAGCTCAATATAGATGAATAGTCATAAAGTGGAGAGTGTAGATGTTCCTATTTATATCCATTCCAACATGTAAATAACAGTTCCTCTATATGATAACAGTTAGATAAAGTGCAGTGCAAAAATGTGTAACCATTGCTCTTCACAATGTGAAGACAGCAAATCCTATGTTAATATCACATTACTTATGCAAAAGAGTATAACAGTGCTATAAAATATAAGAATGCATATGCCTACCTGAGCGGTTTTTTGAAGTGTTACAACCGTTCAGGGGCCTGCACGTTTTCACCTAAAAGGGAGAATACTGGATTGGATAGCGGACTATAACTGTTCAGTAACTATCTTATCCATCCTGCCACTTTCATGGACAGACCACTCCTTGGTGTCCTTCCACCTAGCTACCACAAGACCCACCCCTTTGGTCCAGCCATTAGCGCCACCATGCACTACTAGAAGCAAAAAAAAGTATCACAGTAGAGAAAGTTATCCCTATGATCCTGCCTACCTTGAATGCACTGCCAGGAAATCTTGATCCTAGCACCCTAGTTCATGAATTCAATAACATCATGCTTACTACCCTGGACAAAATTGTCCCTGTTAAACTCTGACCCAGCAAACCAACAGCCCACTTAAACAAATGGTTCACACCACAACTTAAAGACCTTCACATCTTAAAAAGAAAAAGTGAAACCAACTGGAGACTTTGCCCATCCAGTGAGAATAAAGCTAAACTAACCCCACTTTCCTCACACTACAAGAAGGAAAACTGTCGGGCAAAACAAAACTCCTACGATGAGCGCATCGCCAATTCCAACTCTAGTATGAAAGATCTTTTCTCCATACTGAAAGAACTAGAGTCCCTAATAGCTATACCCGATGTTTGTACCAAAGACACATCTTGGTGTACAGACATCCAACAAGCTCTAGAAAACAAAATTAACACACTCCAAACCACAATTCAGCAAAAAAAGATGTACTGAACCTACAGCATTCACATAAATACTCTCTTGCCTAGTGTCTCACCACTGGCACATAATACTACTTTACACTTCTCCAAAATGTCTACCTTGGAATTAGAAAAAATTATCCTGTCACTAAAGCCCTCGAACTGTAAAGGCGATATCTGCCCTGCTCAATTAATAAAAGATGCTGCCAGAGAACTATCTCCTTTTATTACCAAACTGATAAATGCCTCCAGTCATGGTTGCCCCCCCTGCTCAAGAAACAGACTCTTGATCCTCTTAGCCCTACTAATTACCGACCTATCACCACGGTCCCATTTCTACTTAAAATATTGGATAAAGCTGCCTATATCCAAATTCCAAAACACCATGAACTGCACAAACTCTTAGGCAACAGACAATCTGGTTTCCGCCCACTACACGGAACAGAGACAGCATTCATTGACCTCAAGTCCCAAATAGACGAGCAGAGAGACAAAGGTAAGACAGTACTCTTGCTCCTACTCGATCTCTCCGCTGCATTTGATCTGGTCAACCAAAAGGTCTTATGCCGACACCTTGATTCCGCTGCCCACTTCTCCCAGGGAGCCATCAAATGGATTGAGTCATTCCTGAGCGAGAGAACCATGAGAGTCTTCTCTCCCTCAGCAGCTGCAGACCCGACACCTATCCTGTGCGGTGTTCCTCAAGGTTCCTGCGTCTCGCCAACCCTTTACAATATCTTCACCAAACCATCTGGGTATCACCTACACTAACCTTGCAGATGATACTCAGATTCTCCTCCCGCTTTCTGGGGATCATAGTAAGGACACAGGTTTGGTGAACCAAGTCTATCTTATCATTCAAGCATGGATGGCCACGCACAGCCTCTGCTTGAACGACGATAAGACTGAGCTGATAATTTTAGGATCACAGGCCAACATTAAAAAACTTGGCCAAAATTGTTCCTCATTTAAAATTGACGGAAACACTATTAAAGTTTCCAAGGAGGTGAAAACCCTTGGATTCTACTTGGATTCTATATTGTCTTTTGACAAACATGTCAAATCCCTAACCTCCTCCACGGCTTACACCTGCAAGTTACTCAGAGCTGGCAAGCCTTTCCTATCCAATGATAGTTGCTTGATTCTAGCCAGAGCCTTAATACTCTCTAGAATTGATTACTGCAATGCCCTATACAGTGGAGCTAACAAATCCACTATTCAAAAGCTCCAAATATTACAGAATAATGCCCTCAGAGCAGCCTTAGGCATAAACAAAAAGACCCATATTTCTTCCCTTAGACACCACCATAATTGGTTATCCACGTCTAATAAAATACAATTAAAAACGCTCTCTTTGACTCATAAAGCCCTCAACAACGCAGCCCCCAGCTATTTTACAGACAAACTCCAGAGAAGAGCTTCCCTTAGACTCACCAGAAGTGGGAATGGTAACTGTTTTACCATACCAAAGAATAAGCGCACCGCTATTGGTGGTAATAGCTTCCCTGTAAAGGCAGCTAAATCCTGGAACTCACTGCCACCAGATCTGAGAGCTGACTAACCCTACTTACACTTTAGAAAAAATTTAATAAAACACATCATTGCCACTGACCACTAGTCCCCCATCGAGCTGTGCCTGCTACTGAAGTGACCCACCCACCCTGCATTAATAGTGTAATAGTGTGTTAACATCTGAAGAACTTGTGCAACATAGTGCAAGCCTGAGCGATACATGGTGGGCTTCACTCTTGCAACCTATATTTCTTGTATATTGCTTACTATTTATAATAGGCCATCCGTAGTTTGGCTCTTATCTGGTATACTGTGTATTGTGCATATTTTGGATATATTTTGTGTATATTTTCTATATTTTGTAAGCATGTAAGCATTCTAGACATTCTAGACATTGCAGACAAGGCCAACCCTAGCTTTGGCTTTATCTTGTATATTGTGTATTGAGCATATCTTGGATATATTTGTGTATATTTTGTATATTTTGCAAGCATGTAAGCATTGTATTTGGTGTACATTTCTCAACTTTGTAAGCTTCGCATTTTCATACTGCATCGCCCTTCTACTTACGAGTCTGGTGCGCTTAATAAATGAATAAACAAACAAACAAACAACAAACAAACTTCAGTTGAACAGCAACTTTTATCCACAAAACTCGTCATCATTGACGTCTAATTCTACAAAACTTGTCATGCAATATAATTGGTTAGGAAAGGTAACTTAAGTATAGGTGCTATATCATTATATGATAATAGATCATGTGGATTGGATACCTCTTATCGGATGGGCGTCTACGCCCCTCCCTTTACATCACACATGATAGACGTCACTACAAGTACGGTGTCTCATTGGTTCTACGATCTATAGGACCCTAGATAACTTGATCCTTTGTGATTGGGCAGGTTACACCCTTAGAAATAAATCTCCACTTTTAAGTAGCAGCATGCAGAATGGACACCCAGGTGCCGGGTGTCCCAAGATTCACCCTGCCTCCCTTCCGTCAATCAGTATCTTAGGGCTATGTGTCAATTAGATGGCTGGGTATGGCCTCGAAACTGTAGCCTCTTATCAGGAAAGGTTATGGCATCCTCAGGTTCTGGATGCCATCAGGCGGTGGCAACTCTTCGCCCTAGCTGGTCACATGTTAGTTCACCATGAATTTGCTTCAGTTTCCATCTTTTCGTGTATTTGTTCTTCTTTTAGCCTCGTCACCTGCCTGGGCCTCCCTTATTTTGACCTTCACAGGGCAGGCTGATATGCTCTGAAGTTTGAGTGTTGTTAGCTGACGCTCTCCTCCCTTTCTCAGGTTGACCTCGGTTTCCCGGCATGACCATCTCTTTGTTGAGTTTCAATTCTGCTCCTTCTCATGACTCTGGCTTGGTTATGAAACGTGGCCTGTTAGGCCTCTGGCAGCCTGGGCACATTTCTGCTTTACAAAATGGAGTCACACTTGTATAATGTGCCTTGTTGAGGTAGATATATGGTTGGCGCTTGCAGCTGTATTCTTCTACTAAGCATTACAAGCAGTATTGGTTTCTTAGCTTCTTACATTCTAAGCCTATTTACATACGTTTAACTGGTTGGTTACTTCCATCTTGTCTTGTAGTAACATTTCCTTACGTTTTAACATTGTCTCTTCCCTGTTTCCATTATATCTATTTTCATAGCAACTCGCACTGGCGTGCTATCTTCGATAGCCGTTTTTGTTCATTCACGAGTCTGTCCAGGCCCTTGTGTCATTTCCACTGGCCTTCCATTAAGGCTCTTTGGGTCTCTTCATGGACCGTCTGTAGGTACTCTTCATTTTGTCTCAGCGGCTGGTATGGCTGTCTGATAGGGTAGCATGCTGCCCAGAGTTGTCTGGTTATGGGCGCTTCAACAGGTATGGATCTTCTGATGTACACTGGGCAGAATCCCAGTGCAGCTCTTTGATGGTTCATCTGCTCCTCATACGTCACATACCTTGGCGAGTCTGCTCCTGGTACCTCGAAATGAGGGGCAGGGGTGCAGGCCATGACTGGGACCTCCTCTACACTTCCCCCTCTGGTCAGTTCATTGACCACTTCTGCAATCTCTGTTGCATTTATTTCCTTTTATTCTTCGGTGTCATGTTCATCGTCTTCAGGGTTCGTACATGATGGGTTGAATGTGTGAGTCCTTGGAGACCATATTTTTATCACCTCTTTTAAACTTCCTGCTGTTTTCACATGTTCGTCTTTGTTCCATGTCATTAGCTGACATTGTCCATTTGGACTGCAGTAGATCCATTTTCCTTCATACCTTCTTCGTTTCTTAGGATATGTGAACTTTGTTCCTTCTGGCGCAAATTTGCTGGCCTTCACAAAGTCTCTTATTTCTTCATCGGTCTGGTCTCTGGGCTTCCACCCTTGTTTGACATCAACCATTATTTTAATCCCTACGGCTTTATTCGCAGTCTTGTGGCACTGTGTAATGATTATTTTGATAACACAGAAACCTAGCAGTACCATTGCTAGTAAAGCTCCCAGAAACTTAAATATATCTGCCAGCCCTTGTGGGACCCACAAGAATATGTCTCCAAACCAGGTGTCATCGTCCATTTCATCACTTTCATCAATCATCTGGTTTTTCAAGTTTGCCAACATACTTATGGCCTCTGTTAGGGTTCCGTTCTCTTCATCGTGCGATGGTAAAAATGTGCAACATGATTCTCTGATTTTTGCTCAAACACCTCCATCCATCGCTGTGTTCATGTCAAGCACATATCTGTTCTGGAGGGTCATCAGTCTGATTGCTCTCAGTTCTTCTTTGACCGTGTTAAATCCTTTTATAGTGGTATTGATGGTCTGCAATAACTCCCATCTGGTTATCTGTAACTATTTAGCATTCACTCCAATTTGGGTGTGTGGCAAGAGCATCGTGGTGAACACTGTTGAGATGAGGCTGAACAGCCTGTGTTTGTATGGGATTGCATGGAATGCCTCTTCTGATTTGGCAGAAAATTAGTTTTCTCTCTTCATCCTGGATACCAGTTCCACAGATCTCCTTCTCCCTAGATGAGCATCTGCTTTCGGTAAACTGTCCAAATTCAGATCATTCTAAGGGATCACTAGCACGGGGACGTGGACATTCACCAGTGTGCATATGCCTCCCCAGTTTTTCGGCAGTCTTATCTATGCCTTGGATCCACACGCCCAGCAATGGTCCATAATGACTGTGGTTCCTTGTCTCATTCCTGGGGCTTCAAAGATTTGTCCACAGTTTAAATTCTCTCCCATCTTCCTTGTGCCATTACTTCCGAAGCATAGTTTTGCACTTTCCAGTGGTACTATCTGCAGGGGTCCTCCTCTGTCTTCGACCCATGTTAGCAGCTTTACCAGTTTTGGCCATAGAGGTTTGCATAACCTTGTGAATTCTCTTTTGCTTCTCGGAAGGCTCCAAAGACCATCCAAGCTCAGCAGATTACTAATCCTTCTTCCCATCCATTTGGGGAAACCACTGTTTCCCAAATCTGCATTTGGCCTCTGTTCTTCCAGATTTGAGCCTCATCTGCAGTTTTTCCTTGAACGTTCAATCTTGGGTTTATTGCCCAACGTGTTCCTGATCCTTTGACGTCAGGATTCTCGTACCTGATCACGTGATTCCTGGTGTGCACCCTGTTTCTTGTTTTAATGTCCTGGACGTAGACATCTTCATCCGGGTAATCGTTTTCGTTGGCCCATATCAACGAGGCATCCCATAAATTGTCCTCTGGTGTTGCACATTGCTACATGTGACATACAATGTGCTGTGCGTACATCAATTTCTACAGCCACGAAGATCTTGGATTTTCCCATGTTGTATGGTAGAAGAGCACAGATGAAGCATTCTCCTTCTGACTGCCTTCATCCTACTTCCTTCATGTGCTGGTCCCAGATTCTCAGCGTTCTTCTGTAGTTTGCTATCACTATGTCTTTAAAAGCATCTGTTCTGCTTTTCCACTCTGTGCGTCTTGGTACAGCTGGCTGCCTTGGCTGTATCGCAGTGGTAGGAGAAGGTTTTTTGTTTCTTTTCCTTTCCTTTTGTAATCTTTCATAGAGGTTCTCTAACCACCACTGGCTCACCAACTCCCCAACGCGTGGCTGTGTCATAGGTCTGGTTCTTGTTCTTTGCGTTTGAGCTGGCGTGCTCACTGTTATAGTCTCTGTAGTTCTATTTCTCAGCTCCTCATGCAGTGTCTTTGCTCTGACTATGAATGGGAACAAATAATCGATCAGTATTTGTGTTTTCTCTGTGAGTTCCTTTGTGGCTACTTCTGTTCCTTTGAGCGATTTTGCTATGCCCTCTTTCATTGGTTTCTCACTTGGTTCTCCTTGGTTACTTCCACTATTTTCTGGAACTGGTAGTTCGGCAGGCAGTCTCGTTTTCTGTGTTGCCTTCGATTGAGGCCCTGTAGCCTCTGACACTTGCCCTTGTTTGTGTGCATTCAGTGAGTGAGTGCGTGCAGTGGTCAGTGCTACATTTTCATTCATTCCATGCTGACCCTGTCTCCAATCTTTCTTTTCATTCGCTACTTCAATTGCGTAAGAAACATCCTTAATTACATTTAATTTTAGTTTGTTTACTTCACCATCAGGTTTTCTTGGAACTGGGATAATTATATATGGTCTGGGTGTTTTCGTGGGACCCAGGCGTTCATTATTTGGTGGGTGTACTGAAATTCGGGTGCTTCGTGCACCGATAAAAAATGCAGTTCTGATGGTAAATGACAGAAATACAATATAATTGGCAGCATTTTCTTCCAGGGAAGTGGGGGCACCCCTCTGCTGGTGGTAAAACCAAGTTACTGTTCTGTGCCCCCATTTCAAACAAGTCCATAGTCAGTTGTTTATTCCTTTTCTTGCTCTGATCTCGTAGCTCAATGAGTTCATTACTATTAAAGTGACGAGTGCTTTTCAAGTGTCCCCCCTCTTGCAGATGCTGTCGGTAATCTCTGGGTATGCAGAGACTATGGAAAAGGGTTAGGCTAGCAACTTTGTTACATCACATTCATAATGCATATCTAAAGTAGGTAAAGTGCCAGTGCATTCCTCGAATTTGCCTTGGTTCTGAGGACATGCTGGAACCTGTTCAATGTGAAGGAATGAAAAGATGGAACTGCTACAAATCACACAAAAATAAAATGTTGTAAAAATAAAAATAAAAATGAAAGTGAACATGAAAAATAAAAATAAAAATAAGGAAAAATAGAGGAGAAAGTAAAAAAGAAAAAATAAGATGGTGTAGTTCTTGTTTCTGCTCTCCTCGATCTGTCCCACGGCGGAAAGTCTCACTGGAACCTCTTAAGGTATTCTCGCTGGAAGTTAGATAGCTCTACCTGGAGCATTATGCCGTGACACTTGCCCTTGTTTGTGTGCATTCAGTGAGTGAGTGCGTGCAGTGGTCAGTGCTACATTTTCATTCATTCCATGCTGACCCTGTCTCCAATCTTTCTCTTCATTCGCTACTTCAATTGCGTAAGAAACATCCTTAATTACATTTAATTTTAGTTTGTTTACTTCACCATCAGGTTTTCTTGGAACTGGGATAATTATATATGGTCTGGGTGTTTTCGTGGGACCCAGGCGTTCATTATTTGGTGGGTGTACTGAAATTCGGGTGCTTCGTGCACCGATAAAAAATGCAGTTCTGATGGTAAATGACAGAAATACAATATAATTGGCAGCATTTTCTTCCAGGGAAGTGGGGGCACCCCTCTGCTGGTGGTAAAACCAAGTTACTGTTCTGTGCCCCCATTTCAAACAAGTCCATAGTCAGTTGTTTATTCCTTTTCTTGCTCTGATCTCGTAGCTCAATGAGTTCATTACTATTAAAGTGACAAGTGCTTTTCAAGTGTCCCCCCTCTTGCAGATGCTGTCGGTAATCTCTGGGTATGCAGAGACTATGGAAAAGGGTTAGGCTAGCAACTTTGTTACATCACATTCATAATGCATATCTAAAGTAGGTAAAGTGCCAGTGCATTCCTCGAATTTGCCTTGGTTCTGAGGACATGCTGGAACCTGTTCAATGTGAAGGAATGAAAAGATGGAACTGCTACAAATCACACAAAAATAAAATGTTGTAAAAATAAAAATAAAAATGAAAGTGAACATGAAAAATAAAAATAAAAATAAGGAAAAATAGAGGAGAAAGTAAAAAAGAAAAAATAAGATGGTGTAGTTCTTGTTTCTGCTCTCCTCGATCTGTCCCACGGCGGAAAGTCTCACTGGAACCTCTTAAGGTATTCTCGCTGGAAGTTAGATAGCTCTACCTGGAGCATTATGCCGTGGAGGAGTGTGCCCATGTGTGGGACGTTGGCTGGATCTCTAAGGAAGGTGATGACGTCAACATCTGCAGGCCTCCACACCGTTTCCGGATAGTCTGTGACTAGTCTAAGCAGGACGTTGTGCACCAGCCGGGTGTCCTCGGGAGATAGAGACATTTGTCCTGTTTTGCTGTGTCCGGATCACAAGCTTTTCTTTTGATTTCAACAGTTGCTGCGCTTCCTTGTTGCGTGGATTGCCACTAGGTAATTTAATTTAGTCCACAGCTGGTTCAATTGAGGTAGGTTTCTTGGGTCTCTGATGAAAGTATGTGTGTTAGTTGTTCTCCTGACGTGTATGGGGCATTTCTCGATTATGAGAAAGAACAAAGTGAATGTGAGTTAATCAATGTCTACCGGCGGTGGAAGCATTTGTGTCCTCTTCGCTGTGCTCGGGTAGCTCGGTGAAGGCTATCGTGATGACAGTCAGCAGTTTCCAGATTATTTTTTTGTTGGCAGGATTTTGAATAAAGCCTGTGACACTGGTAACTCTCCCTATGAGTGCCGGATATGATATTATCACCAGCTGGAACCAGGTTATCACATCCCACTTGAGGTCTCTTCTGGGAGGTACCATAAATTGAGTAAACAAGGTCTTGTCACTGGTTGCCTCAGGACGCTGTGTTACGCTCTCAGGGAATGTCCTTTTTTTCCAGACTATCAGAGTCTTGATTCTTTATATTACTTGAGCGTGATGCTATTTCAAAAGTGTGTTTTATCAACGTTGTTGTGGCTTTGTATGTGTAGTTCTCTTCTTTACCCTGCAACTGTGGTGCACACAGTGTCCATATTATAGTTCTTTTTCACCTTTCTCTGGTTTGGGGAAATGTTCTATTTAAAAGCTACAAATTAAAACCGAGTTCTTTGTCATTGTTTTGCTGCTCATGCGTCCTTCTACCTCGCCATGGATCTTGTCTGCATGTGCTGAGGTTCTTCCCATTGTCTGTGGTTTCTTCCTGGTTGGATGCAGCTGGGGGCTTTCTCCTATATAAGGTTTAATGTCATTCAGGAAGAGCCATGCCCTTCTGCCCTGGACTTTGACGGCTGAAGGAGTGCAGCCCTCTACGATGAAAGGGCCATGGAATCATGGCTCATCCCACTTCTTCCTTGTAAAGTTCCTTATAAGAACAGCATCCCCAGGGAAGATGAGGGGCACACTTAAACCTTGCGCAGTGTCTGTTTCAGCATGTCCTGTTGTATTTTGTACTGTGCTGCACCCTTTTCGCCATCGCTACAGCTGGCCTGAAATGACAGAGACGCTGGATGTCACACAGTTCAAGTACTCCTGCATCTCTGTCCCCAAGACCTCACTTGTTGGCTGGGCATCACATCTAGCTCTATCTCGAGGGCTAATAGGGGTCCTCATCCTTCTGCCTGTGCAGCGTGAGATGATGGTCGGAGCCTGGCTGGTTCCGAAGTGCATACAATGCCAGTGGTAGACAGTGCAGCCGTCCCTTTTTCAATGTGAGTTTCAGCTTGGCTATCCTCTCCTTTAACAAGCCGTTGAGCTGCTCACATGTGCCATTCCCCTCCAGATGATACGCTGACGGGAACTTGTGCTTTATACCAACAAACAAGCTGATCTGCTCAAAAACTGCATTAACAAAGTGAGCCCCATTGTCTGACCTCATTACTTCGCACACCCCCCATCTAGGGAACACTTCCCTCACTAGAAATTTGGCAGCACAGGTAGAGTCTGGGTGAGCACAGGGACCTGCTTCTATCCATTGAGAGAATGGACACACCACCACAATTAAATACCTGTACCCATTACATACTTGATCATGTTGAATTAGTCGATATGCAAGTGCTGGAATGGTCCATTTGGCCGGGGGATAACTCCTCTTACTACTTTTAGTGTGTGCCCAGCGGTGAATTGCTGGCAGATTATGCAGTTCACCATGAAGAATGCAACATGCTGTGATAAATTTGGTGTAAGCCTGTCTTCTGCGAGCGTTGCAGTGAGAGTTTCTTTTGACATATGTATAGGGTAGTGTAATGGCTCCAATGCTACCTTCAGTAGGGAGCCAGGCATTACTGGTTTACCAGTGCTGTCTTGCCTCCACAACCCATCAGAGGGGTTTAAGGAACACCCTTGATGCTTCCACAAATTCTTCTCCTCCTGAGGTGCCTCCCATGAAGTTCCATTAGCTGAGTCTGTCCCATGTTGCTATAGGCCTCTGGTGTGGCTCGTGCTACCATCATACGCTCATGGGTGCGTGCCACCTCCACGTCCATGAGTGTTTCATTCTTGGATGCCATGCGCTTGGCTTCTGTGTCCGCTTCATGATTTCCCTGTTACACGAAATCTGTCCCTTTCGTGTGGGCGGCGCATTTCACGATGGCTATGCCCACTGGGAGCTGTAGTGCTTTTATCAACCTGTCCAATAAGGCTGCATGTTGCACTGGCGTGCCGTCCGCTCGGAGGTAGCCCCTCCTATTCCAGCATGCTAAGCCTGCGTGCATGGTAGATGTCACATAGGCATAGTCACTGTACACCGTTACTTCCTGGTCTGCATGATTCTCAATGGCGAATATCAGCGCCAATAGTTCTGCAGCTTGTGCAGAATAGTGAGATGGTATTCGTGCACTGACGAGTAACTGGAACTCTCCATTTGCTAGGTGTTTTATCACGGCCATGCCTGTGTATCTTTGTCCATCTTCTTGGTCAATTCTTGATGAACCATCAATTAACACATTTCACCACCTGCCAGGGCATTTTCCTTTACCCTTGGGATTTCATCATAGAATTCCTTGTACTTCGCGTAGTCATGTACGGGTTCTCCCTCTGTGACTGGTTCAGCTATGAAGGTAGCTGGATTCACAGTTTTACATCGCACTATCTTGATCGATGGGTTAGAGATAATCACTTCATGTGCGGATGCTCTCTGAGATGTCAGCATGCACTTTGGCTTCTCTAGTATGGCGAATAACGAGTGCTCGATGTACAATGTCATGGAGCACCTCATCACAATGGATGATGCCTTTTCAATGGCGAACGTGGCAGCAGCTAGATTTTGTTTGCATGGGAAGTGGCCCTTCATGACCGGGTCCAGACTCCCGCTGTAATATGCTAGGGGCGTGTACCCCAGTGAGGTTCGCTGAGCGAGCACTGCCGTCCTAAAATTGCCATCGGTATGTGAGAACAGGTAGAATTCCTCTGCATAATTAGGAATCCCGAGAACTGGGGCCTTACAAATCGCCTTCTTGAGATCTGTAAACCCCTTTTCCATTGTCTCAGTCAATTCGATTTTTTCCCTTGTCGCCTGGGCCTTCCTTAGGGCCTGAAGCAAGGGCTTGGTATACGAGCTGTAGTCGAAGACCCATGCTCTGACATAATTGCAGAGGCCTAAGAAGCTTTGCATTTGTTTTATCGTGAGCGGTTTAGCCGTGTTCATGATAGCTTCAGTCCTTTCAGGGGTTACCTTTTTCTCTTCATGTGAGATTAGCTGGCCTATGTACATCACCTCTCGCTGACAGTATTGTAGCTTTTCCTTATCAACTTTATATCCTTTCTCAGCCAGGATAGTCAGTAGCTGGACAGAGTCGCGCCTGCATTGTTTCTCAGTGATGCTGCAGATTAGAATGTCATCCACATACTGAAAAACAACACTGTCTACTGCAATATTGCTTAGGTCCATCTGCAGGACTCTGTTGAAAATGGATGGAGACTCACAGTACCCCTGTGGCAACCTTGTGCTTTTCAGGCACATTTCCCTGAAAGTGAATGCCATCAGGTCTTGTGAGTCACAGTGCAACGTGATTGAGAAAAACTCATTTTTCAAGTCAATCACCATGAAATATTTTGCCTCAGTGGGTATGTTGCATAGAATTGTGAATTTATTAGGGACTAGAGGGAACTCAGCTTCAACTATATCATTTAATGCTCTTAAATCTTGGATTAAACGCCAAGACCCTCCCTTTGATTTCTTGACAGGGTAAATCACTGTATTGCAATGTGATTCTGACATCACTAGGATGCCCTGCTCCATCATGGTGGAAATTGTCTTCGCAATCCCTTCATCTGCCTCTCTGGACATATGATATTGTCGTGCTCTTGGTAAAATTGCTCCTGGTTTCAGTTTGATTTTCACTTCACCTGCCACCTTCAGGAGGCCTACGTCATAGGGCCCTGTAGTCCATACTGCGACAGGCACTTGGGCCATGTCGTCATCAAAGTATTTTGGACGTATCAGCGCCAACATCATTCTCTGTGGCACCTCCCGTTTGATAATTTTGACCCAAAATGTGAGGCTCACTTCCACCCTTGTCTCTTCTAGGTCAGGGTGTTCTTCGAACAGATCGTCATCGGTGACGTCAGTCACTCGATACCCTTCTTCAATGGCAATAATCACACACCATTGTCTGCCTTTGTCGTCAAATCCTTCGACCAATACCACTTTCCCTTGCACTGCGGCAGATTGTATCATTAAGGGAAATACTTGTCCCTCTTCTTCATGCATATGTATTCTTGGTCTGAATAGGAACTCATCAGTTGTCCTCCTAGTTCTATCAGCGAGGCCTGGCAATCCCGCCATGAGCACCCGCACGCCATATGCGAAGACTTCCGGCTCTAATGGTATAGCTCTCATGGCTATACATCCTGAGTATGCTCTGATCATTTCGCACACGTTTGAATAATGCATTCCCGGAGTGGAGCACACTATACCATTCTCGGTAAACGAGATTGTCATATTCAACTTAGTCATTAAGTCCCGACCAAGGATGTTTACTGGGGTCTGACGTGAATACAATAAGGGTACATTAATCTCACGTTCTCCCACAGAGACTGGAAGCGCTTCTGTAAAGGGAACTCTACTGTGAGGTACTGTGAAACTCTGAGTATGTATGGCCTTGTCGGACAAGGAAAATTTGCTTTCTCGTATGCACGAGCGCGTCACACCCTTGTCAACTAAGAAGGAATATTCCTTACCCCCTATGACGACATTCACCCTAGGTTCCCTATTAGGGTCTGGTGTCACTGATAGGATAGAACACATCAGAGGCCCCCGTGAGCTGTCCTATTTCATATATAAGTTCGGCCCACTGTATACTTGCTGATTTCCCCCATTTCAAGGGTTGACTCCCTCTCCGGAGCTTGTGCCCTACGACATTTGCAGCAGTGCCTGCTGGGATTGTCCCTGCGGTACGTTCACTATGTGCGAGGGTTGAACCACTTGCTGCACACCTTGCTGCACTGTGTGATTTTGTGCACTGCCCTGGTGTGGGATGGCAGGCTGATTCACCATGCCTATTCCCATTCCTTGGCCGCTTTGCCACATGACTTGGCTTCCGCACATGCGCGCCACATGTCCTGTCATTCCACACAGTCAACACACTGGCGGTGGTCGGGCCATCTGTCCATCTGGCATAGCTGGACTGCCCATCTGCGCATTCTGAAAGCCACCTTGAGTATTCTGAAAGCCACCCTGGTTACCTCGAAACCCACCCTGATTACTCTGCCATCCTCTTCCTCCAAAACCCCTTCCCCTCAGGTAAAATCCCGCGCTATCCTGATTATTCAGCGATGGGTTAGTCGCTTGCTGTGCGCGAGAGGTTCAGCTGGGCATGTCAGCATGGCTCCCTCAAGAGCATACTTTGAGAGTTTCTTTTGCACCAGCTTCGCCACCTCACCCTTACGAGTTGCCTCCTTTTTCCGATTCTTTTCTTGCAACAATCTACAGTAATGTGCAATTGTCAACTGTATTTCAGCCCATGGTTTGGCTTCTATTCCTACCAATTTCTTGAACTGTTTTTGCACTGGCTCGGGCAACCCTTGGCATAATATATGGTAGAATAAAGGGATAGATTTCATCCAAGACTCATGTGTTTCGAGCACCCATGCGTCCTGGAAATTCTGGATATAAATCAATGGATCTTATGACTCTTTCATTTTCCGCATCATTATAGCTCCCATATGAGAAGTGTCTGGATATAGCGTTCGCAGCACTTTCCACACTGCTGTTCTACAATTATTAAATGGCGCTCCGTCATGGAAGGTGTTGATTATGGTTACCCTAGGGTAGCCTGCCCGTTTCCATACATCGTCTGCTCTTTCACCAAGTATGGCAATTAGGAGGCCCTTAATGTCCCCTATAGCTAAGGTAAAACCCCCCGTCATTTTCTCTAACTCATGTATCCACTTCCCGGCTCCAGATGTCAGCATTGGAAGCTTATTTTTTAGGTTCTCTCGGTCCATGTGTGGCCATGGAATATATTGTGGTCTTGCTCCCCCCTTTTCTAGTAGCGGGAATTGGAATGTGCAGTCTTCCTTTTCTTTCCCCATAGCTCTCCTGTCTACCGCTGGGGTGGCATTCCCGCCTTGCCGTCTCCCTGGCAATGCCCTTAATCTATCTGCATAGGCAGGTGCTGACGCCCCCCTCTGACCGTGGGGTGTTCCTTCATGTCGGCCGTACTGCGTGGCAGACTTCGGTGTCCTACTTGTGGACTCGCTAGCATCTGAACATCGTATCCCTCATTCCCCCGGGAGCCATTTTTCGCACCGTCTCCCTTCCTCGTGTGCCTCATCCTCCGTTTCCCCATCAGAGTCAGATTCTGAATACTCCTAGTTTACACAACTCCTTGCATCTTCTTCGTCCTGCCCAATCTCCAGTCTGTCTAGGGAGAGTCCCCTGTTCCCACTACTTCGGGTGACATCCTCAGTGTCATATAGCTGAGTGCTCTCCAGGTGCTCATCTTCCCTTCCCCCATCAGATCTCTGTTCTACCCCATCTCATCATATATCTTATCAATCGTTTCCCCGATGCTTCTGGTGTCGAAGTCATCCTCAATATTTGTCCCACTCGTACCTGGTACGGAGTCATGTGCAGGAAAGAATTATTCTATGTCTTCCCATTCTACAACAGGATTGGGTTTTTTAACTTCCCGCTCCAAATATTCAAGATCTCGTGCCCTCTGTCTGCGCTTGCGTTCTGCTTCCTCATCTATTTCCTTGCGCTTCCTCGCTTCTTCTCTAGCCTTGTCTACTTCCCTCATCCTTTCATTTCTACGTTCCTGTGCCCTTCTGTGCCTGATCCTTTCCTACGTCATTTCATCTCTCCTTGTCCCTTTGGAACTGCAAGGGCAAGATTAATTTCCTGGTCCTTTTCTTTATTGTCGTTGCTACAATACGTAGGTGACTCATAAGGGGGGTTGCTATACCCCGTGGCTGCCTTTAGTTCTCTTAGCAGGTAGAGCCCCTCTGTCTTACTTCCCTCGATGGCTGGCTCAGGTGGGGCCGGTTGCGCGGTAGGCGTCTCACCCCCTCCATGTATACGTTTAATATCCAATCTGCAGGAGGCTCTTCCTCCTTCGTCTGCACAAACATCTTCCAAAGCTCTAGAACAGCAAGACGTTTCTCTAGCTTCTTGCCTGTATATGTGGCATGCAGATAAGCCATCATGTGTTGTAAGACAGCTTTTGATGGGGACCCATTCTGTGGCCAAGACATCTTGTGGGCGGTACCCTTAGCCCACTCCGTGCTGTACTTTTTTAATTTAGGTGTATGCTTAGGTAGTTGATTGCATAGATGAGCAAGTGGGGTGACCTCCTCCATTTTCAATTCCGTTACCAACAATATTTATACAGTTTGTTATCCTTCTACTAGTATGAGCGAGCACCAGATACGCAGGCTCCAATCCAATCTTTTCCCGGCAAAATGTATACTATCAATTAACTCAAAACCATCAATTCATTGGCGATTCCCTCTTCTTTACAGAATCGAGTAAAACCCAATTTCATCTCATACAATCAACGATACAGTTCTCTTACATTCAACACACAACAGAACACATAGGACAGACACTTGACAGACTAGACGGACACTAGCTGGTCATACATATACCTGCCTTCTAATCAATACCCCGTCATGGAGTTTAAACAAACTCCTTTGATGCATCACCATAGTCTAATTGTCCCTTATTATATGGGCTATGAGTTCACGTTTCTTCTGACTGCTGTATTAAAGCGCAGGAACAAGGCGAATCCATATATTTTTCTCTCGGGTGTCCCCCGGTAACCTTACATTTTTCTTTCAAATGCCCCCCCGGTAACCTTAGGTTTTTCTCTCAGGTGTCCCACCCCCCCGGTAACCTTACGTTTTTCTCTCAGGTCCCCCCCACGGTAACCTTACGTTTTTCCCTCAGGTGACTCCCCGGTAACCTTACGTTTTTCTCTCGGGAGCCCCCCCCAGTAACCTTAAGTTTTTCTCTCAGGTGCCCCCGGTAACCTTACGGTTTTCTCTTGGGTGCCCCCCCAGTAACCTTACGTTTTTTCTCTCGGGTGCCCCCCTGGTAACCTTACGTTTTTCTCTCGGGTGCCCCCCCAGTAACCTTAGGTTTTTCTCTCGGGTGCCCCCCCTGGTAACCTTACATTTTTCTTTCGGGTCCCCCCCAGGTAACCTTCAATTTTTCTCTTATACTCGAGTCATTAACCCCTTATATATATACTGTCTTCTCTACTTCTCTACTTCTGACTATTCATTTTTTCTCTGCCACCCTCCTTTATCTTTCCCTTGCTTGTTCTAATGCCTACAAGACCTTTGCCAAAGTAACAAGTTTGTTGTTTCACTCACCGATCGCATCTTTTTCCTCTCTGGAGCTTTGGGATCACCGCCCCTTCCTCTTCAGCCTCTTGCGGTCTTTTCGTCCGATTGGCTGCCTACGCGAATGAGAAGGGTTTTGCTTGGAAAGGCGGGTTCCTTCAGACCCACTGCAGATTTTTATGGATTTACACTATCATTGTCCACGGGAAGATTCTCAGCCTACTCAGCCGGAATGGCGAAAGGACTTGTGATATTGCCGAAGGCCTAGAGTTACTTCGTGCCGTCGGTCTATAGGTGTGTTATAACTATATTAATAAATAATTCATAATTGATGGCCAAAACCATCCTCACGCTACCAAGTGTAACAGGAGAGCGAGATGTCCACCGACGGGCCCATAGGTCAGTGCTCACCCTTTAGTACCTATAAGACAAGATAGCTGCACCATCTGAGGGATGGGGGTGCAGGATTCACTTACTCCAACACGACTCAATAATGAGGACGCAGTAATTTGGCAAAGGGAAGTGCGTTTAATGACAAGTACATCAAACAGGGAAGCAGTTGGGAATCAGCATCGTTGCGATCACCTGTATCGCTCCGACATCCTCAAACTTCAGTTGAACAGCAACTTTTATTCACAAAACTCGTCATCATTGAGATCTAATTCTACAAAACTCGTCATGCAATATAATTGGTTAGGAAAGGTAACTTAAGTATAGGTGCTATATCTGTAATGATAATAGAGCATGCAGATTGGATAACTCTTATCGGGTGGGCGTCTATGCCCCTCCCTTTACATCACACGTGATAGACGTCACTACAAGTATGACGTCTCGTTGGTTCTACGATCTATAGGACCCTAGATAAAGTTGGTCCTTTGTGATTGGGCAGGTTACAGCCCTAGAAATAAATCTCCACTTTTAATTAGCAGCATGCAGAATGGCCACCCAGGTGCCGGGTATCCCAAGATTCACCCTGCCTCCCTTCCATCAATCAGTATCTTAGGGCTATGTGTCAATTAGTTGGCTGGGTATGGCCTCGAAACTGTAGTCTCTTATCAGGAAAAGTTATGGCATCCTCGGGTTCTGGATGACATCAGGCGGTGGTACCTCTTCGCCCTAGCTGGTCATGTGTTAGTTCACCATGAATTTGCTTCAGTTTCCATCTTTTCGTGTATTTGTTCTTCTTTTAGCCTCACCACCTGCTTGGGCCTACGTTATCTTGACATTCACGGGGCAGGCTGATATGCTCTGAAGTTTGAGATATTCTCCTCCCTTTCTCAGGTTGACCTCGATTTCCCAGCATGACCAGCTCTTTGTTGAGTTTCGATTCCGCTCCTTCTCATGACTCTGGCTTGGTTATGAAACTTGGCCTGTTAGGCCTCTGGCAGCCTGGGCACATTTCTGCTTTACAAAATCGAGTTGCACTTGTATAATGTGCCTTGTTGAGGTAGATATATGGTTGACGCTTGCTGCTCTATTCTTCTACTAAGCATTGCAAGCAGTATTGGTTTCTTAGCTTATTAAGTTCCAAGCCTATTTATATATGTTTAACTGGTTGGTTACTTCCATCTTGTCTTGTAGCGATGTTTCCTTACGTTTTAACATCATCTCTTCCCTGTGTCCATTACATCTATTTTCATAGCTACTCGCACTGGCGTGCTATCTTCGATAGCCGTTTTTGTTCATTCACGAGTCTGTCCAGGTACTTGTGTCATTTCCACTGGCCTTCCATTAAGGCTCTTTGGGTCTCTTCATGGACCGTCTGTAGGTACTCTTCATTTCGTCTCAGCGGCTGGTACGGCTGTCTGATAGGGTACCGTGCTGCCCAGGGTTGTCTGTTTATGGGCTCTTCAAAAGGTATGGATCTTCTGATGTACACTGGGCAGTGCCCCAGTGCAGCTCTTTGATGGTTCATCTGCTCCTCATACGTCACATACCTTGGCGAGTCCGCTCCTGGTACCTCGAAATGAGGGGCAGGGGTGCAGGCCATGTCTGGGACCTCCTCTACAATACTTAACCCCCCGCTAATGATTTTTGAAGGCCATGGACTGTGCATATGTCCGCGGACGGTTGCGGACGACCTCAACACTACTCAAACACTCAGGGGGTATCTGAAATTGTTCTATCATACCATATAAAAACTGTACAAGATTAAAAAGCAGCACATAAAAACATTATAAGTAATAATAAATAAGCAGTTGAAGCTACAGGTCTAACACATCAACCATCCATTTAAATACCATATGTAATGAAATGGATTATACCATAACAAAAAAGATATGCCTCCAACATAATTTTGTCACAGAAACTGCAGAGCTAGGGGCGACAGTAGACAAATACAGGACAACCAATACAAATTACCAGAAACTAGGAAGTAAACTTCATTTTTCTTAGATATTTGTATACTTTTTGTATGAGGTACAGAACAATTAATGTATTTGTGTTTTTCACACAGAAATCTGCAGTACTTTGGAGTGGCTCGAGGAGAATTTTCCGCGTGACGAAATGTCGGAAGATAGCGATAATAATGGTACACACTTCTCTGCATAAGCAAATTAATAGTCAGTACTTTATGTGTACTTAACATATATATATATTTATTTTTAACAGACCCGGCAAGAATTGAAGAAATTCCACCAAAAGACACAATGCAAGACACCTTGCAGTGCATAGAACAGAAAGTGGACATGCTGAAAGATAATTTCAATGGTTTAAGGCAATTTGTGGAGGAGCACGTGAAAGGAAAAATTAGATACCACTGTACTACCTGTACCTGTCCTGCCTCTCCATGTCCAAGTGAAGTATCCCCAAACCCACACGAACAACAAAAATGTTTTGATAAAACTTCCATCCCTTCATCCCCTCACAACCTTCCTTTGCAAACCCCTAATTCCCCTATATTTGTTTCCGTTTCTCCTTCCCCCTCTCTTTCTTAATTGCTGTATATGTGTATAGTGAAATAAATGTTATGTTAGGTTTAATGAAATTGTTTGTGTCACATATTTTTTGGAACATTTTGAACGCTTTTCAGTGAGCGATATGGTCACGAGGCGCGCCCCTCCACCCCTATAAAAAAGGCCACACCCCAGAGCTCATCTTCACTGTACTTCTGGCTATTGGGGATTGACTTTTGCTGCCTTTAGTGCTGTAGCGGAGATTACCTCACCAGGCCTACTGGCATCCATGGCTGCTGTTGCTACATCAGCCTCAGCACCACCCCAAACCCTCCACAACCACCACCTCCCCAAGGGCCTGCAGAGGGGAATATGCATGAGGATGTAGAGAACGAGGATGAAGAGGATGAAGAGAATGAGGTGGAGGAACTCCGTACTACCAGCACTCGCCCGGAGTCGTGGGTGTGGCTGTTGTTTACCGTTGATGGTAACGTACCAAAAGCATGTGCGAACAAGGTCACCTGTAACCAGTGCAAATTGGTGCTGAGTCATGTGAGATGTGGTTTGTACAGCTTTGGTACGACATCCATGAAGCGACACCTAACTTCGTTCCACGGTGCGGACATTCGCAAGATTGTACCATGTAAATAACGTAGTAGGTTGAGTTCCTCTACAGCATCCTCTGTTTCTGATCCGGTCACCACAAGAGACACTCCTGTGGGAGAATGCATCCTTCCAGCTGCTTCACAGGCCATTAGCGATGCTGTTGACCTTTGACCTTTCAAGGGTCACAATATTGTGTATGTACTGCGACGAAGTACTCTGCAGGGGGGAGAGTCTTCGATGTGCTTTCGAGACTACGGTCACAGAGCACCAGAAGAGCTGAAACCTACCTAAATAAGGCCCACCCTACATCTGCCTCTCCCCACCTGCCCTTTCTTATCCCCGTGGTTGGTGTCCCTTCCTTGCCCTCCTTTCCCCTCCTCTCCTAGTGTGTCAGGTATAGAAAAAGCCAAACAAATATAAATAACAACAAAAAGTTAAAAAAAGGCTCTTTTCAGAGCCGCCTTTCTGAGTTTAAAAATAAAACTATCAAGTAAACGGTGCAGGCCCCTACACATTTTTTAAAAGTCTGCGGACAGTCCTAGGACAGATCAAATTTTTGGTTGCAACCCTAGCAAAACCAATGCACTTTTCTCTAAAAGTAAGTATTGGCTCTGAAAAGAGCCTTTTGTTGGTGTTTTGTATGTTTTAAAAACTGGGATTCGTGAACATGTAATGCAAAATAGATGACTATACTTCCAAAAAAGGTTGCAATGCATTCTGGACATTTCAAATAAAAATCTGATTGCCAGCATATGTGAGATGGACTCTATCTCTGCGAAAAATGAATGTGCTACGAAACATAATATTTTCATTGTGGAAAGAGGACAGGCCAACATCTGTTAGAAAGGCACAAACAGCCTTATTGACATTGCGCCTCGCTTTCTCATTTGTGGACCAAATTAAGAAGGCCGCAGCCACATTTGTCTTTGCGCAATACGAGAACAAATTACTTGGGAATTTGGAAACATGCCCATGACCTTCCCAAGTCCTTCCTTCATTGGAAATTGCAAAGAAATTCCAGACACAAGTCCTAAACTGTTCCCTCCACAATTAATTATAATTATGCCTGGATGACACTCTGTCTGTAAATTAGCAGAGAGAGGTACCAAATCCAGCCACTTCATTCCACGCACTCCATTCCAGTGCACTTCCACATGAGGGAATCCAAGGTCTGCAGATATACCATAACGTTCTGCATGCACCTTCAACCAATGTATCCATGAGTCTCCCAAATCCAGATAATCTGTTTTTGAGCACACACTGCCATAGCTGTCTGTTTTCCTCTCAGGAAAAAGACTTCCTCACTAAATCTCCCCATACACAACACACCCACTAAACGTTACTGACCAATCCCTAGCTCCACTCATTCTCATTTGCATGCCTCTCCACGCCAGAATAACCGTATGTAATATGCGCTGCCTGCAGACTACCGCCGTATGCGCGGACATGTAGAAGCGCATGTACATTTAAACAGTGTTCCCCATTTCCCCTTTAAGGTGGGCTCTGAAAATAGCAGTTTTTTGGGGTTTTTTTTGCAGATGCCTGACATACACCTGTTATTTTGTATTTTTTGGGGGGTTTTCTCTTCTTAGTTTACTCCTAAAATCATCACATAACCTGTTCCAAAGCAAGCCTTACATTCCAAAAGAAGAAGGCGTTTCCCAAAAAAGATAAAGACACGCCATCTGCTTCGAAAATAAGCCGAATTACTCAAAACAATGTTCTTGTGGCAACAGAAAAAAATACCAGCTCTTAACATGAAAGCATGCATGCCACGATTGATTGCACACCTGGCAATGCTTTGATCAGGACAAAAAACAGAACTGTTGTCCCATTTTGCTATAGGTAGTAATCCAGAAAAAATTAGTTTCGCATTTGGAAGGATGTTGATTACTGCTTGAACCAATAGTTTAAAATCTCCCAACAAAGTAGGGGAACTCACGTAGCGCAAATGGAAAGCACCATAGTGCAAAACTACCACATGGGTACTGTTCATTCTACGCACTCACAAATCCATTCCCTCATTGGGCACAGCTAAGCAGTCACACAACCATCCACCAATCGCATCCAAGACCTCTACATTTAACTCCATAATCACAGTTCCGCACTTCAAATGTACTGTTGATCACTCTGAATACAAGTCGCATGTCATTGGAAATCACCTACTACAAAAACAACTGTGCAAGTCTTGAAGATTTCTACTTACAGCTCCATGCATATCCACATGCATGATTACAAAGTACAGGTATGCATAGTTTATTCAGAGTACATGTACAACTCCTATGATTCCATATAAAAAAATAAAAAAAGGAATGCAACTAAATCTGCATAGGCAATACATACATGCCAACGCTCCCGCTTTAAGCGCGAGACTCCCGATTTTTCAATGAAAAATCACACTACTTTTTACTATCTCCCCATAACCTATACATACATGTCAACCCTCCCGATTTACGCGCAAAACTCAATTTTTCATTAAAAAAATCACCATTTTTTTACTGTCTCCCGCCTAGATTAATGCTAATCCCAATGCGATCGTACGAGAAAAATAAACATTGCTTTGGTGACATCTCCCTCTCAGGTGCTTCCAACTGTTCGCATGTCTATTTACAATATCAAATTATTCAAATGTTTCCCATCTACTATAATGAACTAACATTTCCAAATCTCTCTGCTATCTACAACACAGCTGCAAAAAAACAAGGGAATTTAATCAACTTAAAATTCTACTCTTTTGCGAAGCAGGTTGAAGTAACATACATACTGCAAATAAGATATAAAGGCTGCACATAGTCAAATGAAAAGCATGCATGCACTATGTTCAGATATCAAACGAGAGTACTACCACGAAAGTTTAAAAATAAACATGTACATTAACATCAGTGCTATAAACACACAAAATAACTAAATTCTTCCTTTTACAATTGCAGTGAAGACCACTCTCCTGAAAATCAACAGCATCTAAACTATAAACAACACATCCAAAGAATATAAAGTAAGTACAATGTTACCTTTATGTTCTTACTGTTCCTCAAAGAGACTGTGTGGTTCATTCATCTAATTTGCGCACCAAAACAAAACATCTATTTCTGAACCATTCTGCCCATAAATCCCCATGTATTAAACAAAGATTAAAAGGCAGAATGGCAGACAAATCCCCGTTTATTTGTAACACAAATAAAATACTCAAGCCTTAGAATGCTAGTACTACAAAATAAATAACTGTTTTAATTTTATATCATTACATTTACTATTAGTGCTTCTCCTCACCACTAGCGCACTTTCTACTCTCATCTGAAGCACAGTGTAGTAACATACAAAGAGAAAAACAGCCTTCCCAACTCATTATAACTGCCAATGCACATTCACACATCTTCCCCATCAAACTCATACACACAGCACACATACATTGTAAAACAGACCAACCCATACCTTCTTTATTTTTCAACAGACCCCAAAGAATGCCTACCAAAAAGCAAGTCCGTAGGAAGCAACGCATAAATAGAGCAAATGAAAATAAAAGTGTCCAAAATATGCTTCCATCTCTACCAGAGTTTGTACAAAATGTTCAAACAAAAGAGGTAATGCAGTCATTTAGCAAAACAAAAGAAGCTTCAACTACAGAAACTTTGCCTCCTCTATCAAAATGTGCCATGAAACAGAAAATGCATAACAAGAAATCGGCTACCACTACTGCTCCTATAAATCCTCATATACTAGCAAGAAACCATAGTAAAAAAAGTATTTTAGCAAAAATGTTCCGCCACAGAGTCCTTCAGAAGCTGATAAGAACAGGAGCGAAATCATCCACAACCCTTAAAACCTATTGTAGAAAATTAATCCTAGAAGCTCTCATAGACAGTGCAATCCTTCTCAAAGGAATTTATTTATTTTAGTTTTAAACAGTATGAAACCACTAACAAAACTAAGTACTAAACTACAAAACAAACTTCTCAAGAAACGGAATGTCAACAAAAATAACTTCTTAAATATCTGTGGAGGTGAATGGAGTCACATGACGACCACAGAACCATATTTTAATGAAGAAGCATGCAAACAAACCCAAACAAACACAATTGCCATCCATAGCAGTGGACGAGGATATGAAAAAATGTATAATACCATCATGGAAAAAGAAACACTGCTCACAAAAGTATCCCCAGAAAACTCAGAATTACCTCTCCATTCGACTGAACCAGAACGTCCAGTATACAAATGGCCGTGTACATCAATGTGTAACATTCCCAACAAATCTTTCAAATCTTTACGTCAGTCCCTCAATCAGTATGTGAAAGGAAAAGACAAAATCAAAATGAAAGTGC
Source organism: Ambystoma mexicanum (assembly GCF_040938575.1). NCBI lineage: Eukaryota > Metazoa > Chordata > Amphibia > Caudata > Ambystomatidae > Ambystoma > Ambystoma mexicanum. The sequence continues at coordinate 438,192,470 of NC_090932.1, read as the reverse complement.
TGGAAAATATGGATACCTGTCCAGTGTGAGAATACACAGGACTACAACGACATTCATTAGCCTGCATTTCAGAACCTATTTGCAAAAGCATCTTCCATGACATCAAAATGATATCAACACATCATTCAAATGTCAGAAATCTAGTCTATAAACTGTACAATGCTAAAAGTCCTGGTTTAGAACTAGCCAATTTAAATAACACTCTTCTGCATGGTACACCCAAATACCCACAAGAGGAAATCGACCGTATCCAGAGAAAATATTTTGGAAGTGAAAGCCACTTACAAAATGCATTAGCTTTAGAACAGACTAGCAACAATTCTGCACATGGCAACCTTCTACTACACACATACAAAAAATAAATACTAAAATGTAAAAGTACATCCGCTGAAGTACCAAACCATGTGTGTGTGTGTTGCTGCAAAAATTGTTACAAAAGTAACACAAACACTATAGAAGTAAAATACAAAATAGAAGACAATGAAGTGAACCCTTAATATGTTGCAGTTACTGCCCTACAAAACTTGACAACAACCAAATTCCTTCACGTGCTATCACAAATAACTTGGAATTATTCCCACTACCAAAACCCCTGCAACAACTCAATCTATATGAGAGCATCATAATTCAAACAGTATACCCATTTAAAGCAATAATTCGCCTTCAACCAAAAACAGCAAAATTACATCCCTCTGAATTGGTGAAAGGCATTTGTGGCAAAGTAGTTTATTTACCATTAGATCTGACAGAAAATGTGCACAATCTAGTAGTGCAACGTCCAATAGAACAATCTTTATTTGTCTTAGTAAATGGTGTACCAACAAAAGACAAAGAAGTTTGGCAACAACTCGTGGACTTACATAAAATTAGACAAGCTTGCAATATCTGAAATACAATAATGAATACTACAAAGAAATAAATATTGAAGAAAGCTTAAGGGAAACAACTGAAATAATTCAATAGTCATCAGAAACTGGTCAATTTTAACTTCTGGATCCTGCTGCAGTATCCACTCTTTTGGACCATTATACAATTCATCCATTGGACTCTAATGACAGCATAGATGATGCACTAGAAACTTACCAAATGTGACAAACCAAAAGGTGCACCAATGAGTATATGGGAAAAAAGTATAGAAACACATGCTTTTCCTCTACTATTTCCTACTGGCAAAGGAGGAAGATATGATGATAGACCCACTCAGATAACAGCATCAGAATACCGCTCATTACGAATGTATTCTGAAGATTACAGATTTAGACAAAATGTGGAGTACAGATTCCACCTACTCTTTGAAAGTGAACTAGCAAACGTATGTTACGGAGTTGCACACATATTGAAATCGGGAACTCACTTTTAAAATATGTCAGCTACGCAATTAATACAAAAAGTGCAAGAAAAAGATGACGTTTTACAATCAAGCATAACAAATCTGTTTGCAAACATGCCTGGTACGAAAGAATACTGGTTTACTGGTTCTGCCGTCACGGAGATGTACGTTGTATGATCAGAAACCTTGGACCACCCACTTGGTTTGTTACATTAAGTTGTGCAGAATATGCATGCAAAGTTTTACATAATTTCCTACGCATAGCAAACAAAAATAAAACCAATATAGATATACTAACACCTGAAGAACTTTGCTCTCTAGATCCTGTTAATGTTTCAAGATATTTTCACCATCGTTTCATTGCTATGCTACACTTTATTTGTAATAAAACGGTTCCTCCCCTCGGAGAAGTGCAACACTTCTTTTGGAGAAAATAATACCAAACCAGAGGAGCACCACATATCCACATGCTTTTATGGATTAAAGGTGCACCTAAATTTGGTCAGGACAGTGATGCCACTGTTTTGCAGTTAATCGAAAAATATGTCACTTGTGAAATCCCTTCACAAACGAGACATAGTGACCTTCATGGATGAATTGTACAATTTCAAAGACACAAATGTGGCAAATATTGTCGTCACAAATACAAAAACAAAGGGAAATACTACACCAAATGCTGCTTTGGTTTCCCTATACCAGTTACAGAAACAGGTGAAATGAACAACTTCATGTCTTCAGTTCGACATATTGTTAAAGGTAAACCACCTAAGAACATGTATTACATAAAAAGAACAGAAGAATCAAAATATATCAATGATTACAATGCAATCATTGCCCTCTTATGGAATGCAAACATAGATGTGCAGTACATTGCAGACAATTCCACTGCAGTTGCACAATATCTTACAGCCTACTTAACAAAAGCAGAAAAAACTGAGCTGCAAGACCTCTGGAATGACCAATCATGAGACAAAACACTATCTCAGAAATTGTACAGCCTAGGCATAAAAATGCTCTCTCATAGAGAATGTGGCGCCTATGAATCTGCAAATCGTTTAACTGCTACTGCTTTGTATGGAAAATCTGAAAATATAGTATAGTTAAGTCTTGGTCGTGCTAAATCTAGAAAAAGAGTTCTCAAATCATATGAGGACATAGAAACAATAGCCAAAAATGATCCCAACAGCCAAGACATTTTGAAAAACAATTTACTAAACACATACTACCCGAACAGGAGTACCACTTTGGAAACCATGTGTCTATACCACATAGCCCAAAACTTTGCATACAAAAATAATATAAAACCCGATGAAAGCAAAGGTAGATATAGAGTGACAGATTGTGAAGGCAGCTTAGTGAAACTTACCAAACGAAGCATAATTAATCATGTCAAATTGTCATTAAAAACTCCTCAACAGAAAGAACTATATTACATGTCCCTGCTACAACTTTTTAAACCATGGAGAAAAGAAGAAGAGATACTAGATAACTATGACTGCTATGAAGATACTTTCAAAGCAAATGAAAGCACTATCACCGATGTGAACTTTACGCAGTACAAAACAATGTTGCACAATGAACAGCAACACGAAGAAGGACTCCAGGCCCAACTAGATATGGACACTTCTGACAGTAGTCAACCATCTGTAACAGGAAGCCAAAAACCACTAGGACAGCCACTACTAGCAAATGAGGCAGAATTAGCTATGACTGAAGTGTAAACACCATGTGTCACTATGAAGAAGATACAGAATTAACTGCACTATAATCAAAACTTAACAAAGACCAGCGCACCATTTTTGAAGAAGTAACAAAAGAAATTGCACATGGTGTACAACACGAAAATAAAGAATGTACCTGCCAAAATTACAAACCTATACTGCTGTACGTCTGTGGTGAAGCTGGTTCAGGCAAAACATTCTTAATCAAAATCATCAGCAAGTTCCTTCAACAATTGACAAACAACAAACTGTCAGTTGTTGTAACTGCCCCCACAGGTTTAGCTGCCTACAAAATAGGCGGTGTCACTTTACACCGATTACTACTCCTTCCAGTAGAACACCAGAACAAATTAGACTATTACAAACTTTCTATAGAAGCTGCAATGGAACTACGCAGAGTATTAAAACAAATGAAAATGCTACTAAGAGATGAAGTGAGCATGGTCTCCAACCTAATGTTGGCTTTGATTCACCTCAGATTGCAAGAAGTACTTAAAACAAACTACTAAGAACTCTTTGGAGGAAAACACATTATTGTTTTCGGAGATCTTCTGCAATTGACACCAGTGAAAGGTGAACATATTTTTAAAACCTTAGGACACAAACTCTGCTGTAAAACTGTTGGCAGCATAGGAATTGTCAACCTTTGGCAACATTTCCAGTACAGAGTATTAACAGAAAACATGCGTCAATCTGCAGACCTCACTTAGGCCAACATTTTAAAAAGTATTAGAGTTGGTGTACTATCTTAAGAAGCACAAGCAATATTGAAAACCCGGCACATGCATTCACTTTATGGCGATAACGCATGTGCTACTGATGTTATGGAACAATTAGCGCACAAAAATGTCAATTGTATGGCCTTAATGCCAACTCTTGCAAGCTGTTCCAAATTCAATGAAACAATGTTAAAAAAAGAAACGCAACCAATAATTGAAATTTCCTCCACAGGCAAACTGGACGTACATGGTATGACACTATTCAAGCCTCAACAAGCCACAACAAGACTAAATACCTTAGAAAACTCTATCTCCAACACTGCTGGTTTGGAAAACATATTAAAATTATCCTTAAATTGTAGAGTAATGCTTAAACGTAACCTTGACGTGGATCAAGGACTAGTTAATGGAGCACGGGGTGCAGTTGTTGGCTTTCAAACATACCCACGTGACAACATTCAGTTTGTCAATATTCTATTTGACAAACTTTCAGATGTAAAAAGGATTGGGCACTCAACTGCTCTTTTCCTTCTCTTCAAAGACATGTATGTACGTAGAGAACAATTTTCTCTAACTCTTGCATATGCAGACACAATTCATAAATCCCAAGGTCTTACGCTAGACAAAGCATTGATAGATATTGGAAACACAGTCTTTAAAGAAGGCATGAGGTACGTAGCACTATCATGCTTACGTACACTTGACGGTCTATTTCTAATCAACTTTGATGGAAGTAAAGTAAACGCTGATATTCCTTGCATTTTAGAATACAATAGACTACGCTCAATGTACACCCCCTCCATCTGAAATCATATCCTGTTCCACAAAAAGGAAAACGTTGTAAAAGAAAAGTAATTCAAACAGAAATGCAACAGGATCTGACTGCAAATCCTTCAAAGAGAGTAAAAGAAGCCAATACTTCATCAATTACCACAATCAAAGAAGAACTTATTATTGAAAGTAACTCAGGTACTTCTTCAAAGAAGCAACACAAACTCCGAAAAATGACTCAGACACAGAACTATCTGGTCCATTCAAATTTTCAAATGTAACTGGTGTAAGTTGCTACGCAAATGTAGCAATGAATATTCTATTTCAATTGCCACCAACTGTTAACAACATTTACTTACACAGTACAGACCAATTGTGTTTGCAAATGTTAGTCCTTCATAGAAACACAACAAACAATCCTGACAACACGTATAGTGTTCACGGAATAAGATAAGAATTGGACTACTGTGCTGGAATGGTGAGGTTCACTATAAACTCACAAGAAGATCCACAATAATGTCTAATGTACTTACTACACTACGTACTGGAAAACAAAAACATACCTATAAATGAAATCTTCCAGATTTAATACATGTGGAAACATACAGGCACTCTCTGCAACAATGTGACACTAGAACACATCCCTAATGAGCGCTTTGTGTATGTATCCATACCTAATTGTGAATCCATTCCATTTCAACAACTTGTACAAAATGCAAACCTTGACAGATTATGTACTATCTGCAATTCAGATAATCGCTCCACCTTAATAATACAAACACATAGGCCCTCATTACGACCTCGGCGGTAGCCATGTCGCTATTGGCGGCATGGCTGCCACCGAAATCGCGTCCGGGTCCGGGTCTACAGAATGAGGAATTACCGGGCCATTCCGAGTTCGGAAGGCCCGGTAATTCCTCCCTCCAAGGACCCGGACTCGCTCCTTCCCCATTCCCATTTCAGCCCCCTAGGGCTGAATGGGAATGGGAGAGTGAGCAAACAACGGGCCATTACGAGTTAGCCTGTTGTTTGCTCCCTCTTCCCCTCGCGGGACCCGGTATGCACACCTGGTTTGACCAGGTGTTAGTTCCTGGGTCCCGCGAGGGGACCTCGTAATGAGGCAGTACGGGGTAAACGACGCCGGCACCTTTTACGGCGCCGTTAACCCCGTACCGCCAGGGTCGTAATGAGGCCCATAGTAACTACATAATACTTATACTTCTATGTTACAATGCAGATGGTACCAAAAACAACTGCAAGCTGACTGGATTCACACACGGTCAAGTGTCACTTGATAAGAAAACCTTCACAACAATAAGTATAATATATCACGCAGGAGCCACAACCAATGCAAGTCACTACACTGCATATATTAAAAAGAAATGTGGATGGTTTGAATGTAATGATAGTACCATTACTCTAAAGCAGAATTACCAGCAAATCTTACAAACGCTTATTTAATCTTCTTAAAGGCAAACTTTAATAACTAATCTGTAATTCAACATTTACAAAAATGCAATTAAAAGACTATAAACAGTTAGAATTCGCCAACAGGTATCTAACTGCCCAAATTGTATAACAACCACACAGATAAATGTAGAGCACTGAATTGTAACAAAAATACACAGTTAGAATATGCCAACAGGTATCTAACTGCTTCGACAATCTGCAACAAGCCAACAGATAGGACATTCACCAGAAACAACAAGTGAACGCTAAAAGGAAACAAACAAATAGTTTGTAGCATAGCAAAAAATGTTTTTTTTTAATCCGACAAGGATTTTTTCCCCCAGACCCAATGATTTGAAAAACAAACACAGAAACTGAGCAAAATGCACAGTACACTGGTTTGTAAACTAAATATGAGGGTAAAAAAAAAGCTAAAATGTCTATTATGCAATTTAATAAGTCTTCATATAATACATACACTAACATGCTCTTTTTTTATCACAGAAATTGAAAAAGAATATTTCCTCCAAGTACTAAAGTCATGTAAAAAAATATATCGAATCTCAACAAATGAAACAGTAAGTATAATTTCAAACATTTCATACATATTCAAATCTATACGTGTGATCTATGGCTGTAATATGGTGCGGTGGTTTTGGCCAGAGCCTACAGGATTGGGTGTATAGCCTATGGCCTACAGCCTGCGGCCATGAACCCAAGACTCTAGGTCGTGCACACAACCACCACACCACATCACACCCATGCTGACTTATAACCTCACTGCTTATAACCTTCGGCCATGCACCCAAGAGTCTAGGTCCTAGCCTCAACCACTGCAGCATATCACACCCATTGTCGCTTATAACTTCAGTACTTACAACTTTGGTCTTGGTTGCATGGCCTTAGGCCATGCACCCAAGACTCTACATCTTGCCCACAACCACCACACTATGTAAAACCCATGGTGGCTTATAACTTCACTGCTTATAACTTTGGTCTTGGGTGCATGGCCTTCGGCCATAACCACCACAGCATATCACACCCATTGTTGCTTGTAACTTCACTACTTAAAAATGTAGTCTTTGGCCATGCACCCAAGACTCTAGGTCTTAGCCACAACCACCGCAGCATACCAAACCCATGGTGGCATATAACTTCACTGCTTATAACTTTGGTCTTGGGAGCATGGCCTGCAGCCATGCACCCAAGACTCTAGGTCCTGGCCTCAACCACCACAGCATATCATACCCATTGTTGCTTGTGACTTCACTACTTATAAATTTGGTCGTGGGTCCATGGCCTTCGGCCATGCACCCAAGACTCCAGGTCCTGGCCACAACCACTGCAGTATAGGAAACCCATGGTGGCTTATAACGTCAGTGCTTATAACTTTGTTTTTGGGTGCATGGCCTTCAGCCAGGCATCCAATACTCTAGGTCCTGGCCACAACCAGTATAGGAAACCCATGGTGGCTTATAACTTCAGTGCTGATAACTCTGTTCTTGGGTGCATGGCCTTCGGCTAGGTCCTGGCAACAACCACTGCAGCGTATCACACCCATTGTTGCTTGTAACTTCACTACTTATAATTTGGTCTTGGGTGCATGGCCTTCATGCACCCAAGACTCTAGGCCCTCCCCACAACCACCTAATAGTTATTCGATGCTACGTGTGTATCAATTGCTGTGATATGCTGCGTTGGTTGTGGCCAGGGCCTAGAGTCTTGGGTGTGTGGCCATAGATATTCAAATATATGGGTGTGATATATGGGTGTGATATGCTGCGGTGGTTGTGGCCTACAGCCTACGGCCATGTACCCAAGACTCTAGGCCCTGAAATTTGTGATGTCATCTTTGATGTCCGAGTGTTAGTCTTAGCACAGCACGGTGGTGGCGCGAGATATGGTTGCTTAGCTTACCATAACTGGCGAATTTCAGGGGGTTTTCGGTTTTACTTTGAACCATAACGTTCCATTAGCAAATATTTTTTTGGTGAATTTCATAGGTTTTTAGTAGTGGAACTTAACCATAACGCCCCTTTAGCAACGTTTTTTTACTGAATTTCACAGGTTTTTAGTACGGCAACATAACCATACCGTCCCTTTAACAAAAGTTTTTTGCTAAAGATCATCGGTTTGCAGTAGTGGCACGTAACCATAATGTAAAGTAACTTCTGACTTATTTACACATCTTGCAGAGAATGCCACATGACAATATGCTGGCGTACAGCACGGTGACATGTCCGAGAATCCGTACACACTTAACAGTAAGATGTATGCCTCGTGGACAGAGTGGATATAGATTTTATATTGATGTAGGAACATCCACCTTTAACATTTCCCTTGCACAGCGCCAACACGTATTGGTAGTCAGCCATTAGAAATGTAGTACACATTACATACTTTTAGCAAAAGTTCTAGTTATCCGAAAATGACATTAGCTAAGGCCAGCCCTCCTCCGCAAGAAACAACAGCGCTGCTGTAATGAAGGAGCATGACAAACACTGCCCCTACCTTACAAATAACCAACGCACAACATTTCTCGCCATCCACCTACCACCCCATATTACTGTTAGGTGCCTCTTTCCTCATTTCTGTTCGCAAATTGCCATATTAGCTGTCCTACAAAAAAAGAAAGCCATCCGTAAACAAAGTAAATGTTCCGTTAAGAACCACCGTTCACAGTGTAAATATATTTTCCAAAAAAAATCGCATACACTCCATGTACTTTATATTTCTCAGTAAAGGACAGGAATGCAATAAGATTTGCCAGTAATAGTTTAGATTTGCAAAGCAGTAATGTGTGCTACTAAAAAATAGGATTTCTGGTTATAATCCGGCGCGGCTGTGGCGGGCCGGAATACAAATCAAAATCCTTTTTCAAGATGGCCACCATAGAAAGGGAAGGCGGATGTTCCATACATGGCCCCTCTTCGCTTTCCATGGCAGCCTGCAAAAAACAAAATTACGTGCCGTGACGCAGAACCTGTAAATGAACATACAGCGACATACAACGTAGTACCTTACATTTTGAAATGATACACTGGATTTTAAAAGAAAATGTTAACATTTTAGAATTTGCAAAGTAGTTTTATTTAACAAGAAACTGTCAGAGGCCAACGGACTAATCCCATTTTCAATTAAATTGTAACAATGGATCTAAGGGCGTCATTGTAAATGTTAATGGTGAGGCACACGTTGTTCTTTTCCCATACACAAAGTATGTGTTTTTGTTAAAGCACCCGCTTTGTTTGCACAGTGATTTCCAAGACGGCACCATGACTTCGACCGACACCACCATAAATGATGTTATGTTAGTCCTAATTGCCAGTTCAGCGTATGGATAAAGGGGGCCTGGGCGATCATCCCACAAAATTGTGATGGACAGGCAGCCGGTCACGAGCAGTTGCATCTGGCGACCAAAGAAGCCGTCACTCGGCATCTGGAAAACATGGCACGCACAGTACGGAAAGATGTAGCTGGGTGGAAAACGTAAGAGAAAATATGTGTCAATACCCAACCTTTAGCAAAAAATTGCAAAAAAGGCACAAAGAATGTGGAAAGTAATACACAAATCGAAGTGGTGAAACATGACATTTTAAGGAAATATTAGCGTTGACCATGGGTAAATATAGTGACAGCCTACAAATGCCGAGAATCTGCACTTGCCGTAAGGTTTAAAAAAATGGCAACTACACAGTAAGATGGTAATTCAGTTATGAAGCCACAATGAATGGACAAGTAAGAAAAAATACATCTCGTGATTTTAAACAAAAGAACGTGCAAAGTGATACACAAAGCTATGTGGACAAACATAACATTTCAAAGAAGAAATATTAACACTCAACAAGGGTGAGTCTAGTCATAGCCTGCAAACACAGAGAATCTGCACTCTCTGTTATTGGAGGAAAATTACAACTGCGCAGAAAGATAATACTTCAGTTATATTGTCACAATTAGTGTTTCGGTCATATCAAATTAAAATGTGGTTCGGTGTAGAGTCGTCAAAATTAAACTTACATGATGTTTACTGCCTCCATTGTTTTTGGCCAAGTCAGACAGCATGAATTTCATGTGCCTTACAAACGTTTTTAAAACACAACCTTATCAAATGGTATTTTTTCCAAGCTTTCATTCTTGCATTGCTTCTGAAATTTCACTTTCGCTCAAGGTCAAAAAACAATTGCCCCTTATGGATTCACTCGGATGCGTGGGCCTACTGAGCTCGCAACCAAAAAAGCAAATCAAGTGACCTTCACTCAGAAGGCAAATTCATTCTCACTTTGCAACAACATATGAGAATCCAATCATGAGAACCGCTACTCCCATACACCTCCAGAACCGCTGTTTCCATCAAACAGTGCAGGTGGCGGCCTCAGATTTCAAAACGTAAGACACCAGTCTGACGGCAATATTATTCTAAATATATTGTAACACAGACGCACTAATTGGTCGCCGTACATTGAGCACCAACTTCCACTTTACCGTATGATTTTGGTGACAAGAAAACACCACTTTTTGAGTTTCTGCTGCCACATCCCATCCCAGCCTCATTAAAACTCACTTTCGGAAACAGTATTTCATAAGTGTAACAAGTGCAATGGTGTCTTGTTTTGTACGTGTTACCGGCGATGTCGTATACACCAAAATATAAACAAAAGATGGTGGGTGCAGCGAAGAAATCTAACGCATTTCACGCTGTTCCACAACCAATCAGTGAAAGCGCCACATGTCCGCGGACATGACGCTACGGATTAGCCAATCGATTTCTTCCCGATAGGGACCCGTGACCGCGGAGTGGACATAGAGATCACTAATTTTTTTAGACATATTTTTGGGTCGTTTTAAAGGAAACTACTGGACGGATTGTCACCAAATTTACAAAAGCACGCTTTCGGGACCAAGCCCCTGCCTCTGTCGCAAATTTGGTGAAAATCCGTCCGGCGGTTTGGCCTGTAGGAGTGCCCAAAGTTTTTCCCCCATTCAGTCTATGGGAAAAAAAATATGTTTTGGGACCCCCTCTATAACTTTCCCCCCCCTGGACCAAACATCACCAAACTTTGCAAAATTCAGAGTGGCCCATATACTTTTTTTTGCAAAGTTTGGTGAGGATTCATCCAGGGGGAGCGGAGTTATAAGCCACCGAAACAGTGTTCTTCCTATGGAAACAGCAACTTAACCATAACTACACAGCCACTACTGGTTAAACATGTGATGTGGAATTGGTATTACCCAGACATGAATTAATACATAAATACATAAATAGCTACAGGGCTAAACACTGGATGGTTGACTGTGATATTACCTACACATGAATGAATAAATAAATACATAAATATCTTCAGGGCTAAACACTATATGGTTGACTGTGGTATTACCCAGACATGAATGAATACATAAATACATAAATAGCTTCAGAGCTAAACACTAGATGGTTGACTGTGGTATTATCCCTCAAGGCTAAACATTGGATGGTTGACATGGGTATTACCAATACATTAATTAATAAATGGATACAGGCCAAAGTAACGTCCCTTGATATGCAAATCTCACGCTCTCCCACTTAAGGAAGCTGCAGTCCACCACAATACACATAAATGTGCCACTTACCTTCATAAAACCAGACACACGGCCTCAACTGGGTCTGTAACTTAACAGCCGGGACTCCTATATGGGTTGGATGCATCATGAGTGCCAGACATATCATTTGGTACTAACTACAATGCTAGAAACTCGGCGCTACCAAGATCTGGTATGGCTGTTGCCCCTGAGGGGTTTGCTGCTACCTGCAACAGCCACTGAACACCCTCCTTTATCCTCGTCTGCGCCACATACATTTCAGAGCCATGGGCATAAATTCCAAACAAACGCGATAAGCCATTCCTTCGGAACAGTGAAAATACTGTTTACTTTATTTCTTATGCAGTGCACCAACACTGTAACAGCGAAATATCACTTGGCCACCTTCTAGATTAGTGGCAAGTTAGTCGTCAAAGTGCCGGGTTGGATATAAGCATACTCCCCCTACTAACTCAGTAATAACGTATCTCTAAGGAGCCCCAAGATGTCCAAATGTATTACAACACGTCTGCTCTCCACAACACAAAACCCTCTGCCTGCCGTGGCCCTCACACCTCACGAATGAGATCTAATGCAAACAGGGCTGACCACTGAATGAATTAAGAGGAACGACTGTCATAACCCGGGCAGTATAAGCAGAGGGGGACGGAGTTAGGTACTGTTTTGGGGCCCGCCTCGGGTCACCAGGCGGGCCTCAGCCAGTGTTGGGATCACCCGACACGGATTGCCAGTACAGCAATCATGCAGCAAACATTGGAGCAGGGGGCAACCCGCTCACCCCGGATCAAGGGAGCAGACCACGTGGCTGGGGGTACCCAGGTCACAGCATCCCCGGCTCTGGGGCCACCCAGGCCGGGGTTGTACCCTGAGCCATGATCACATGGAGGGACCATTAAAGGAGGACGGCGTTGCCCAGCAAGGGCGCCAACCTTGTGCGGGCCCCGTCCCTGGGCCTACTGAACATGGTATTGAACCAGCAGGAGGCACACAAGAACGATACCGGAGTCAGGATAGGATCGACTGACGAGCCGGAAACGGCTAGGCTTTTTTATTGACTTGGTTACCACCATGTGACCACACCCAGATCCTTGGGAGGTACCATGTTGCCCCGGAGGGGTGACATGCAACACTCCTCCTTTTTCATAACAACAAAACAAACTGCAAAATCACAGAACACTACACACAATAACACTACACTTTTAACTCCCACTAGTCTTCACACTCTTGGGGGCCTAGGTTGTCCACCGGGCGACGGTCTGGGTTGGTGAGTTCCTGGTGACACATTAACACTCCACATCCAGGCACACCCTTTATTAACCTGGGTGAGGGACTCTTGTACCCCTGACACAACACCATCACTCATGGCCGGCACCCTGCACCCCCCAAATACAATGATACAGTGTCCCCAATGTTTCGGCCCGGCCAGTCCAGGCCTGTGGGTCATGAGTCCAGCCTCCATCAAGAACTTCTTCGGAACAGTTCAGGGCTCACGGATGGGTAAGGCTGCACTGATGTTTCCAGGGTTCACCTCAGCCCAGTGTCTGGACAGTGGAACACAATTGTGGATGGAGTTCAGGGCCAGCAAAGCCGCACCTTAGGGTAACAGGGACTACACCGGCCTGGTCCGTGGCTTGTGGGCACACCTTGTGACAGGATGCCAGTGGTAGCCAGGTGATTGCCATATTCAGGGGCCAGCAACGCCGCAACTGGGGCCATCTCGGCCTTGTTCCTGGATGGTGTAGGCTCACCGTTGGAGGGTACTGGGGCGTGATGACGCGCCACTCCTTTCACTTCCCCTCCTTTTCCGGGGGTGCTGGCAGGGAGGCCCTGTTGAGGGGTTGTCTGGGCGAGTGTGCCTCTTCTGCTTCTGAACCCGGAGTCTCTATGGCCTGGGAGGGCACACAAGCACAAATGAGAGATGCAACCCTCATGATGATTCCTCGCAGTGTGATCTGGATGGGCCCATGGGCTGATGGACAGCCCCAGCATGCTGATGGCCTCAGGGGCTGGTGGACGGCACCTGTCACATGCCCCCCCTTTACACGTGATGGGAAGGGGTGGATACCTTCGGCCTCTGCGGTGTTGTCTGGGACCTGTGGCACCCTCCATTCACGATTCCTCTGTTGGTCTTTTCACCCTGGCAGGCCAAGGGTCTTCAGGAAGGGTGCACGTTTGCCCTATCATCTTCATTTTGTTGTTGTCACACCGGCGTGACACCTGTGCAACTGGCTGCCGTGTTGGAATTCTCCTACATGGAGCGTGTTGCTCTTGTTTTTTTGTCCCAGTATTAAAACCCGGTATCCTGCAGATAAAGGCGCTGCTCTCTGCTCCGACCTGGAGCACTTTAGATTTCCCTTTTCACTTTGGTATGGAGCACACAACCATTGAGCACTGGCCGGCCCAGCATATACATTGGGTACAGGAGCTGCTCACTTCTTCTTGCTCCACCATGGAGCACTCCCCCCTCACTGCCCATTGGCCCAGTGCTGAAAGTTTGCATGCATTGTTGAGCGCTCCAGCCAAGAGCGTGTTCCTTTTTCTTTTCCCCAGACTCTCTGCCCGCCTGGCCTGAGGAGGCCTTGGCGAGGCGGTAGCATGCAGGCATGCACCTGCACATCGCTATCCCTGCGGCCCCCGCATCAGGCCGCACACCCACCTTCTTCTTTGCTTTCATCGCGGGCCCAGGTGGTGATAGGGCCGCCTCGTGTTGGGGGCCGCCACGGCTATTGGGCGGCCCCAGCACCTCAATCATGCTACGGCCGACGCTGCTGGTCATTGGGGCCACCTCAGCTGTTTGGCAGACCCCCTAGTACCTTCCTCCATTGCACCTACACAAAGCCTGCTCTCCATTGCAGTGCGGGCAGCCTGGCATTGCGGCCACGCCTCCTTCCATCGTGGCCGCTCCAACTATGCATGATCCTTTCTTGGGCAGCCGCAGCCTCGCCACACACCCGACCACGGCTGTTCGTGACTCCGGTGCTTTGCTGCCAATGCAGCCGACACCGTTCACCCAGAGGGGCCAACTCAGCTGTTTGGCGCCCCCCCCCGCCTGAGGCTTCTGCCAGCATGTTCCTCCTTGGGCAGCAGCTGACGCCGCTACCTCCATCACATCTCCTCGCAGCCACTGCCACATTCACCCCGCGGGCACCAGGCGGCCTGTGCCAGCAAACACAGGCCCTGGGCCACCCGCAGATCTCCTCCGCAGCAGCCGACGCATGCTCTCCTGTGGGCACCAGGCAGCCGTGCCCAAAAGCAGCACGGGGCCCTGGGCCATCCGCAGCGCCACCTTGCCATCATCGGTGGCCGACACCGTTTAACACACACAGGCTCCAGCCTTCGTCAGCCATTGTTGTGGGGCCCGCCTCTGGTCACCGGACGGGTCTCTGCCTGAGTCAGGATCACCCGACATGGATTGCCAGTGCAGCAATCATGCAGCAAACAAAGGAGCAGGGGGCACCCTGCTGGCCCAGGATCACCGGAGCAGACCACGTGGCTGAGGACACCCAACTCACAGCAGCGCTGGCCCTGGGGGCACCCAGGTTGGGGTTGCACCATCAGCCATGATCACATGGCAGCACCATGGAAGGAGGACGGCGTTTGCCAGCAGGGGTGCCAACCTTGTGCATGGCCCCGTCCCTGGGCCTACTGCACACGCTATTGCACCAGCAGGGGGCGCACAAGAATATGGATAGGATCGACTGACGAGCCGGAAATGGCTCATTCTTTTATTGACTTGGTCACTTGGTTACCACCATGTGACCACACACAGATCCTTGGGAGGTACCATGTTGCCCCGGAGGGGTGACATGCAATGGGTACTACGCCACCCTTTAACTCTGCCACTGAAAACGTCCTGCAGAGCCAAAAGGGAAACTTATTGTGAATGATAAGAATGTTGATATGACCTCCCCGGTATTCTTTTGGTAAGGCCTGTCACCCTTTGCCAGGCCATCGAACATGGAGTAAGATGACGGGTACCTTGTAATGCTCATTTCAGGCCAAAACATGGCCACTGATAACTGATAACAAGACCACCTCATATGGTACACGATCAGTACCTGACACCCGAGACCCGGGTGTAGTGGGAGCCCAAAAACAATAAGGGAGCGTACCTAGCGGGAGAAGCTAAACAGAAACACCTGCACTCCTTTGACGAATTCACACAAAAAAGAAAAAGAGAGCACAGGAAAACGTTAAGAGACATCAAAAAGGCAGGACTTTCAGTGGAGGAGATGAAAACTGAAATAAGAACCCAAAAAGCCAACTATAAATCATGGTCGATTTCGCATAACGCAATTCGTATGCAAATAGATGGAGAGCACATACTACAAACACTCAGAGAAAAAAACAGCAAGAACTTCTGGGAAGTAATGAACCAGTTTGAAGGGGATCATGCACAATCATTATGCAACCTAGTGTCAGAAGATGGCTGGGTGAGCTACCTGACAGAGACATTTAAGAGCGACGAAACCCGCGAATTTAGATCTAATCCAGATATTACCTGGCAACTTAACTTCTGTGAAGAAGACATACAGGAAATCATAGCCAGTTCCTCATCATCAAAAGCATCGGGCTTAAACGGGTTGACCTATCAGGCACTGAAAAGTGAACCATTATTGTGGTCAAAGTTATTATCCGCTCTCTTCAGAGAAATACTAAAACAACGAACCTTTCCTGTTTCTTGGAAAACGGCCCTTATAATTCCTCTTTTCAAATCCGGGGATCGTCGTAAACCAACGAATTATAGACCGATAGCATTGCTGGACATTGAAAGCAAAGTCTTCATGAGACTATTACTAACTCACGTTACGAAATGGGTTGAAGATTCCAACATTCTATCACGCTTCCAAACAGGATTTCGCAAAAGCCACTCAACATCTATTAACGGCCTGATTCTAAACATCTTGAATGAGCAAGAGAGAGGGGGGAAAAAACAAATGCTGTACGGAGCCTGGATAGATCTGTCCAAAGCCTTTGATCAGGTGGAACGAACCCTACTGTGGGACAAACTCCGGAACTGGGGAATTCCAGAAACTCTTCTGTCAATTTTGGTGGAACTTCATAAAAACACCAACCTAAGAATACGGCTCGATGCAATGGGTCACCTGTCCAGACTAGTTGAAGTTAATAGAGGTGTAAGACAAGGGTGTCTGGGGGCACCTCTGTTTTTCAACTTGTTCCTGGCAGATATGGGCCACTTTCTAGAAACATCTGCTTTGATAAGCCCAACATTAAATGGGAGGAAAATCTGCTGGCTGGCATACGCGGATGACATAGTTCTCCTCGACAGAACATCAATAGGGCTACAACATCTACTGGACAAATTGAATGAATATGTAGGATTAAACAAATTAACAGTTAATCCATCTAAATCGAACATCTTGATTTTTAAACATCCATTGTCAAAAGCAAAAAACATAAACTGGACCATGGGAGGAGAACGGATCAAAACAGTAGAAACCATAAAATATCTGGGTTATAACATCCATGCACATCCAGCGACATACAAAGTAGAAAATGAAGTGGCAGTCAAAATAACACAATTCATATCACAGATGATCAAGCTAAAC
Organism: Ambystoma mexicanum; assembly: GCF_040938575.1. NCBI lineage: Eukaryota > Metazoa > Chordata > Amphibia > Caudata > Ambystomatidae > Ambystoma > Ambystoma mexicanum. The sequence goes on along the minus strand of NC_090932.1, from coordinate 438,175,333 downwards.
TATAAATTCTGCAAGTTCTCTATTTTGCCTCTGGTAAAGTTCTATCTCGCCAATGTGGTTCCAGTTGTTCTATACGGTCTAGAAGCAAAACCGGATCTCTGGTTCATAAACTGGTACAACTATGAGGGCCGCCTCTGGAAAAGAGTTTTGGGTCTTCCAAACTGCGCCACCCTAAAAAGCCTAAGATTCGAACTAGGCCTAAAATCCTTAAACTGTATGGCTGATTGGAAGCTCATTTCACTATTTAGGGAAATAACACTAAGTAAGGACTCGACGTTGTATGGCGATCTCAAACACGAAGTATTATTGAAAAAATCTGCTATTCTCATCTCGTTGGAACGGAAAACTTTGGAAATGCTAAAAAAATTGGACCTGAATGAAGAGACTTTGGCTCTAAACCCTCTTAAAGTAAAATGTAGACTAGAAGAACGGGACTGGATTGAAACAGTGGAGAAAGCACGAGAGGACCCAACTCAAAATTTATTCTTGAAGGGAGAAAAGAAAATTGGATCACTCTCATGTTATCTACTGAAATCTCCAAATAGAAAACTGCGCTCGGACTTCCTCAGAATGAGACTGAATCTCGTCCACTGTGGGGCGGTTTTGGCAAGACGTAACCAAGGGCACATGGCAATAAAATTATGCTCAATTTGCGCAAACCCTGCCAAACAAACGCTAAAACATATCCTAATGGATTGCGAAGGCACCTGGCTTCAGCGATTAAGATTCTTCGGAGCTCTGGTACGGAGGGAGGAAGACATAGTTACAGACTTCCTCTGGGACAGAATAATCTCAGGGAAAAATGCTGCACTTACGTTTGCAGCAATCCAGGTGCTAAGAGAAAGTGGTGTGACAATCTAACACAACGATCCAAAGGATAGAGGTACCTAAGTAGGTCATTTATAGGAACAGAAAAAAACCTGGCAGGGTTGGTGGACAGTAAGAAACCTCAACACAAGTTATGTCTCCTTCGTAACTAACGCAAACTGTCTTGTATTACCTTCCTCTTTTGTAAAGGCTTAAGCCAAAACAAATAAAAAAAAAAAAAAAAAAAAAAAAAAATAAGGGAGCGTACCACTCGACCCCAGCTCCCCTCAGTATAGCTACTCACCTCAGTGTGTCACGAATCGCTTCCCAGACCGTCGCACTGGCAGTCCAATGTCCGCCACCGTTGTAACCAGAGAATACTGCATAGACCAGAACCCTTCTGGGTGGGAAGAGTAAAGCGCTCACATGCCCACGTAGGCCCTGAGTACAATTCCCAAACCCTGCCACTCTGTAACAAGCGGTCCTAGTCCTCGCCTAGCTCTCCTTCCCTCTCGGCACCTTGCCTCTTTTTGTCAGTCGGGCAAGCCCACTTGCGCCGTTGCGGCAGGGGTGCTGGTGGCCATGCTAAAGTGAAACACTTCAGATTACAACTGATCCCCCCATGGAGAGGGAGGATGCCACTGCAAGCCATTTTGCGACAGTGGTTTCCCGAACCTCAATGCCCAGCACAGAAAGGAAACCAAACAGCAGGTAAATGGGCTGGAAAACACATACAAAGACAAAACGCACAGGGACCACAAAAGCACTAAGGCTTAACACACCCAGTACTTTGACCTGAAAATGAAAAGAGCAGTTAACCAACTCATTTTTCTTGCAGAGAAATTTTAGAACACACTTCACATACTTGAAATTCGTCCTTCAAACTTGGTGGGGGTTATCATGTTCTGTGGGAAACATGAATGTAAACTGGGTTACTCACCCCGTGTCATTCAAAACCCTTGTCCCTAAGCGTTTAAGCTACCTAGGAGACAGCGGATATATCACTTCACCCCATGCTGGAGCGATATCCCACCATAGTACTGGTGAAGGGCGATCAGCTGGGTTTTCCTGAGAAACTTGTGCTGAGACACCGCTCCTGACGATTTTGTAATGCTCCCCAGAAGCATCCTGACTGGTTTAACTTCTCGCTGCAATCTCCTGAGTTCACACTCTGTTTCTGCTTGAGGTTCGGATACCCACATAACCTCCAAATATTGAGGGAGCATAGGCCTAGTATGCTAATGTTTATTTGGAAAGCGCCTATAAACAGGCAAGTGTTTCAAGGCGCTCAAAGATGGAGGGAACAGGGGAGAGAATCAACAGTCATTCAGATTCCTAGAGTTTCTGAATGATGAACGGTCTGCCAGGCAGAGTAAGTGCATATAGTACAATTAACAGGGTAGATAACAACAAATAGGTCTGCCGACATTTCTGTAGTTTTTCCAAGAGCATAGTGGCGCCACCATTCAGGAAGTGAGACGGAGGAAAAGATAGGTGATTTTCAAGGCATAGGACGTTCAGATTGTGCAAGTGCAAAGACGGTGTAGGAGAAGAGAAGGGGAGGAGGACATGTGCGGGGGGATGAAATCCAGATGTGCCCAGTTGGTCAGAGACTGGGTAAGTGCAGAAAGATGCCAGTCTCAATGTGTAATTGACTGAGTGCAGTAGCATTGAGGCAAGTGTAGGCCCTGATGGAAAGTGCTGGAGGACTGGTGAGGGTGCCAGGGACCTATGAGACTCAGGGGTACTCCCGGCGGCCAATCGGTATGCTCTGTGGAAAAAGAAGGAGATAGGGAATAGAGCAGAGCGAGAGGTCAGCAGGGTAGAGGGAGAGAGAAGGGAGAGGAGAAAAGGAATGTCTTAAGGAGTTTCCGGAACCAAGGAGATCAGGCTCAAGATGGAGGGCAGCAGGGAGGCTAATCCAGAGGGCGGCCCCTGCTGAGGATAGAGATTTCCCTCCAAATCTCTGCTTAGAGAACCAGCACACTCGCAGAAGGTTGAAGATAGATGAGTGGAGGACTCGGGAGGGACAATATTTAGGAAGTCATCAGTGAAGATAGGCGGGTCCCAGAAAGCCTTGTGGACAATGCAGAGGGTCTTCAACTTGATCCTTGCAGCCACGGGGAGCCAGTGCAGGGTTTTCAACACCAGAGAGATGTGGTTTCAGGGCTTGTGGCCAAGGATAAGACGCACAGTTCTGTTCTGGATGAGTTGCAGAGGGTGCAGAGCAGTGGCAGGAAGGTTGAGAAAGAGGATGTTGCAGTCGGCAAGCCTTGAGAGAACCAGGGCTCTGGAGACAGTGAGCATCTGTGAGAAGGTGAGAAAAGGAAGAATACTTCTGAGGAGGTGCAGCTGGTAGTTGGATGTTTTAGAGATGTCCGAAATGTGAGTGAAGAAGGAGAGAGTGGAGTCAAAGTTGACCCCAAGGTTTTTTTGCCTAGCATGTTGGTGCGGGTGCAGGGCCAAGGGAGGCCGGCCAGTGTGAGATTGGGTAAGCAGGGCCAGGCATCCCAATGCAAACAATCTCAGTCTTATTGGTATTGAGACAGAGGTCATTTGCAGCACACCATGACTGAATTGCGGACAATCAGATATGAGCGAGGTAGAGGAGGTGGCTGAGGGTAGCCTCAAGGAGAGTTGCTTGTCGTCCACATAACACTGGAAATTTGAGGTGAAATTGGCAATCTCACATCCTAGAGAAGTCATGTAGACATTGAAGAAACAGGGGAAAAGTTTAGAGCCCTAGGGGATGCTGCATGTTCAATGAGTGATAGTGGAGATAAAGGACCCACGTTCCACCGGAGATGGGCGGTCTGACAGGAAGGAGGTTAACCATGCCAGAGCCTGACCAGTGATTCCCAGGGTGTCACAGAGGCATGCAATCAGGATGTTGTTGTTTACTGTGTCAAAGGCAGAGGAGAGGTCAAGAAGGACGAGGACAGAGGGAGTGTTTGTGTCAAGATTTACAAGCAGGTCTTCACAGGTGTTCAGAAGAGCAGTTTCCGTGTCTCTGGATGCTCTAAAGCCAGACTGATGGTCGTGAAACTAACCAGCAGATTCAGTGTGCAGGGTGAGCTGGGAGATAGCCAGCTTCTCTATGAGTTTGCCTAGGAAAGTGTTGATATAGACGGGCCAGTAGTTTGCCGGAATGGAGGGGTGCATTTTGTCAAACCACCTACTAGTATCACGAGTAGGAAGTTCATACGAGTAGGAAGTTCCTCGCGGGAGGGACTATGTGACCGTACATCCCCAAAAATGGGTTTCCACTCCCTGGCCAACATGCCACATTAGTGTTCTGTGACTCATCCTGATTCTCCTCCTCTCCATCTTGACTCAATTGATTCCATGGGTGACTTATCCCAGTTCATTGGTGCTGTGTCTCATCACTCCCAGCATTTTCTTTCATCTGTGGGCTGTAGACTGTAGATGGTACAGCACTGGGCGTTGGAAGCGTAGTGTTGTCAATGCAGTCAGGCTCTTCTGCTTTGCTCCTAATGATCATCTTGGTAGGAGGAAAAGCTATTTCGGCCCCAGATGGGTCCATCTCAACATCATCCCCTATGGGCAGGAGGTGATTACGGTAAAATGTTTGACTTGACAGAGGTTTCTCTCTTCTCTCAGTCTGAACACTGATAGTCCTGACAATTTCCTTTCAATTATGAAACACTGTGACTCCCATCGATCTCCTAACTTGTTTTGCCATCTTCTAACCAAACTTCAAATGAGTACTCTGTCTACTGCTTGCCAGCTCTGAAACTTAACTTTCACATCATATCTTCTCTTGTTCGCCTCATATTGGGGTTCAGCTGCTGCTTTAGCCAACTGAAAATCCTGACCCAGCTGATCCTGAAGGTCTCAGACATACTTTTGGTAATTTTCTTCACAGGTACCATCTGAAGATACCCCAAAACTCAAGTCTATGGGCATCTTTGCATTTCTTCCAAACATCAACTGATAAGGGGCAAATCTAGTGCGGTCATTCTTTGTACAGTTATAGGCATGTACTAAGGTCGACAAATGTTGACTCGATTTAGTTTTTTCTTTGGCATTCAGCTTCCCCAGCATGCTCCACTTGGAGGTGTTGGGTCCCACTGCTGTGTAGTATAAGGCTCATGAATTCAACACAGACCAAATCCATCAGCCCAGAGCTCTGTAGGTGCTGGATTGCTACAAATGGATGGATCACCGTCTTCCTCACGATGCACCGGGCACATGTTGGGCAGTTTTCTTTTACCTCAGGCCCAATCTTTGCCAGTAGAAAGGACTTCGGATCAACTCCAGTGTGCGCTCACTTCCCAGATATCCATGTTGATCATGAAGGGCTTGCAGTGCCACTGAACGGAGCGATTGAGGAAGCACAAGCCGGTGGATTGTTCACCAGTGGGTTTGACTTTTTTTGTACAACACCCCACTTTTCACCAACAGCATCCTCCATTCTTTACGATAATACAACCCCTCTGTCATGGTAATAGTGATTGGTGGTTCCTTGGTGCTACTTTCTTTTGCTTTGAGCACTTCACATAACTCGGAGTATTTCATCTGTGCTTGTCTTATCTCAATCCTGTTCATATATGGCAGTTCTGGGGCCATTAGACTGGTGATATCACAGTAGCTCAGTGGAACCCCATCAACGATTCCTCCAAGCCAATTGATGCTCCTAGTAGGTTCATCTGACCAGAGAATTTCCTTCAGGCAAATATCATTAACAGAGGACACAGATGCCATCTCGGAGAGTATAGGTCCCTCCCCCTCTCTGGAAGGTGGTTGCTGGGATAGCATTTCTGCATCAATTTTGTGTGTTCCAGGGTGGTATTCTAACTGGAAATGGTATGCTGGAAAGCCGCCAGTCAACGATGATATGTGGCATCCTACTTGGTGGATTCAAGAATGTAGGTCAGTAGATTGTTGTCAGTCTTTACGGTAAAATGTGCTCCACAGAGGTAGTCATGTAGCTTTTTGGTCACTGCCCATGGAGCAAGGGCCAGGAACTCAAGTTTGTGAGCTGGGTAGTATTGTTCAGATGGACTTAATCACCGAATGGGGAACGCGATGGGTCTGACAGCTCCCTGCTGCTCCTGAAATAGTACTCCACCCAGTCTGTCATAGCTGGCATCGACATGTATACTATAAGGGAGTTGTGGATCTGCATAAGCTAGCACAGGGGCTTCCAAGAGAGACTTCCTCAGCTGGACAAATGCGTTGTTCCATCTGAACCCAACATTTTCTATAGGGTGGTATAAGGCTTTGCAGTGAGAGCCACCACAGGTCGCTGTTGTCTGGGGAGCCGGGTAGCCCATGGTCGGGTCTGTGAGCCACCCAGTGATCTTGGCAAACCTGGGCACAAATCTGCGATAATAGCTGCAAAATTCAAGGAAACTCTGAATCTCCTTCAAGTTCTGTGGTCTGGGCCAGGTTCTGAGAGCTTCCACCATGGCAGGGTCCATACTTAGTCCTTCGGCTGATACCACATGGCTGATATACTTCAAGCTAGTGCGGCAAAATTGACACATTTCTAATGACACATTCAGACCTTGCTGCTCAAGACGATCTGGAACCTTTAGTAGTCTTTGGTGATGCTCTTCTAGAGACGTTCCAAAAATGATCACATCATCAAGGTAGACCAAAACCTCCAATAGGTTCATATCACTCATAGTGTTTTTGCATCAGTTGTTTAGAAGTAGCTGGAGCTCCTGATATGCCCTGTGGGATCCGAGTGAATTGATAAAACCCCAAGGTACAGATGAAGGCAGATTTCTCCTTGTCTTCTGGCAGAATCAGAATTTTCTAGTATCCACTCCGGAGATCCAGGACGGAGAACCACTGACTTTCAGCCAGACAATCAAGTGCCTCATCTACTCGTGGCGTGGTATATTGGTCGGGAACTGTTCTGTTGTTCAGGTGTCTGTAATCTATGCACAGTCTCCATCATTGTTCTTCTTCCAAGCGATCACTACAGGCGAGGCTTAAAGGCTACGGGATTCCTGTATGATGCCTGCACTCACTAATTCCTCAAGGTGTCGCTGAACATCCTCTATATCGGTGTGTGCGAGCCTCAGAGACCTCTCTCTGAACCGGGTGGCATCATTTATACAGATGTGGTTCTCCACTTCCCTAGCTTCACCCAGGTCACAATCACTGGTGGAAAAAACATCTGCCGAGATGGACAATTGGGTTCGTAGATGATCCTTTTCCCGTTCTGACATGGGTGAATACCCAAAGTTTATCTTCTGAACATCCATTGGAGGATAGATGCTTTGTGCCAGGTTAGTCTGTGCCACTGAGTCAGCAACGTAGAACTGTGCGATCTTCGAAACTCCAGGTTTATGTACAATCTTGTCAATAATGTTAGCGATAGGAACTCTGATGGTTTTTAGTCCGTTGCCATTGTCACTTATTGGAGTGCTTTGCACTAGCAGACATCCAGCCATCTCTCCCCCTTTGGGAGTCTCCATCAACAACCTTCAGTAGCTGTTATGTTCAAGGAGGCTTGCCAAATGGGATGTCAGCTGGACCATGATTGGCAGTGGTCACGTCTTCCAGTGGCCCTTTGCGGCCAATCGTGCTTCTCCAGGCTTTTCTTAGTATAGAGGCCTGTTGGCAGGTGGGATGCATCTTCAGGGTAATGGAAAACTAGGGCCCAGCCATCTCCGTGCACAACTTGGCTAACATACCAAACATTGCTGAGTTTGTGCCCATAGCGATGGGCTCCTCAGGATTCCGGTTTTTCGTGGTTCACACCAAGGCCAAGGTGTTCAAGGTGGTGGTCTTGGGAGGATAGCTCAGGGGCAATGTGCTCACCTTGGAAGCAAGACGACACAGAGCAATACCAATTGTTATTACTCTCACCAAAGATTGTGGACAGGTTGATCACTATGTGGGTAGTTTGTTTAACCCTGTTCGTACTCTCGCAAAAGATTGTGCATCACATCATACTTAAGATTGTGAGCTAGTGAGAACAGACAGAAAGCTGTTCTAGGACAGGTTGATCCCTATGTGGGTAGTTTTTATTAACCTTGTTCATACTCTCACCAAAGATTGTGCACTGGCTTCTTAGCCAGACAGGTAGGAAGGATTCTCCAGACTCCTGACTCCATGCATTGGGGTAGTTCCCGGCATGGGTGGTTGGGTCGTTATACAAAATGTTTTATAACATTAGGTATTCACCTTACGGTCTGGCGTTTTTGCCAGACCTCTGTACTCACAGGCAGGGGTGGGGCACCGGGCCGAAATCTTTTGGCCAGTTGACCTGCGTCCCGCCTCTCTAATACCATGACCTAATGCATTGTGCCCATGGGCCAATCATTATACTGTTCTTCCAAATTGGCATTTTGGCATCAGGGCTTATTGCCCCCTTTTATCATGCACTACACTGGTATCACATATTATAATAAACCAGTCCGGCTTAGTGGCAGAGGCAGTTGATTCCCTGACACTCTTAACATCTCCACTATTTTGTGTGGACAAGGGCCTATGGCGATTAGTATCTTACAGTATCTTACTGTCTGAATATGGATATGTCCCACACCAATATGGCGCAACTGGAGTCCTGAACGCTGGTGCGCATGCGCCGAGGCGTCAAGGAAACCCCATATACACAGTTGAAGCCGACCCCGCGCCTCACAGGTGGTCAGCTTAGTAATCGCACACAAACAGATTCGGTAAGCACGGGCGGTGTGCTATGGCATACTACATGTGCTGGTGAATTGGGCCCCTAGGCTACACACTAGGCAATAGGCACATGGGGTGGGTTGTGTTACCTCTCCCCCGTCGCACTAACGCCGGTGAGCAGAGATTTCGTATCCCACCTTACAAGTATTGGGAGCCATTCTGGCTGTGCTAATTTCTGTTCCACTACAGCGGCATACTCGTGGGTGTGTTCAGCCCGTCCATGTGGTAATGTACTATCCCTCAGCGAACATAGTGATCTAGGTCTGGGAGCTATACCTATCTTGGTCCTTCCTGAATCGGGACAGTCTCACCAATCTATCCAATTTGAATAATTGACACCAAAGTGTAGCACTCTAAGGTGATTCTCTGTCCTTTTCTCTCCAGTGGTGGATCTAAATGTCCTATGTAGCAGCCTAGGCGGGCCTCTGACCGCTGCCCCTGCATGGCCGGGTCATCAGGTTGAGCTGGGTGAATAGGGATTGTTGTTGTTATTTTCAGCAGAAATGTCATATTTACATGGAGCCAAGTTTACTTACAGCCTCCTTATTGCACAGGGTACATACTCCACCGAACACTTCGGTAGGATATTGGAGGTCAGTGAACTGAAGTACTTTCTATTAAGAATGTATTATCATGCCTTGAAACACGTGTTCACGCCTTGAAACACTTGTCGCGCCTTGAAACACTTGTGTATAGGCGCGTTATAAAGGCCATATCATGTCATATCATATCATTAAGCCCAGATTTTATTATCACACCAAGCTAGTTTACCTGTTGTTTTCTAGGTGTATGTATACCTGTATCTGTGATTACTCCAATAAGGAAATGATTTGAACATTAAGCTTCATAGCCCGACGATGGATTTGTAATCCCAAATGCGATGGCAATTATTGTTTTACATTGGAGCTTTTCGGTTAATTTGATTTGTGTTAATTTAACTTGCATTGAAGTTAATGATGTATGATTTGTTACATGTAAACCTTCATTGAAGCTAATTACGTATGACTTGTTACATGCAAGCTGGTTTTACAATCACAACACCAATTATGGTTGATGTTGCAATATATCGAGGTGAATCTGTTGATGTCACCTCTGGATTTGCATAGCGCATTATGTTTTGAATATGAATCATTGTTTCTAATTATGTTTCTTTTATTATGTCTTTACTTCGTTTGTTGTGTTGACTGATGGTGTTTTTCACCTAGACAACATTAAATTCTGAATTTCAACCAAAGGGAGTTTTTTTAACCATAAAATTGATGTTTATTCAACATGTATAAACCTAATGGTGAGGGTGTGGGGTGAATTTGTTGGCACCACCTACTTGCACTGACAAACTTCATCTCAGGACTTTGGTCCCTTTAGAGTGCATTCAGGGTTACCTGTTGACAACAACAGGCTGGGTATAATTGTGTGATTGTTATTAAGTCTCTGTAGGCCAGGAGACTATACCCTGCTGCACCAGAAGTTATATTTATATTTATGTTGTTATGTGTATGACATGCATTACCTTAGGGTAATTCTACAATAAAAGTGAACTTTTGCTACACCATTAGTACCTCTCTCCCCTGCACTTTTTCTCTCATTTCCTGCCAATACCCTGGTGGGAGTGGGTTTAAGAGCATCAAATCTAGCAGCTACTCGTGCATAATTAGGGTCCCTGTCACACAGCAGAATTGAATGATCGTCTGCTCCACATTGATGACAGAACCTCCATGGGGGTAAAGGTGCAGAACTGTGCCCGTCGGTAAGCCTGAGTTTCTTGCTCTCGGGAAGTCAGATAGGCGTCTCTCCCTCGGTCCTGGTTGGTCAACGGGTTGTCTCTGGCAGCTAGTTGTATTTGAAGCTTTCGAACCAGTTGCTGTTAGCTATTCTATCTATCTCTGTGGTGAAAGAGGAATACTTGGTGTAGAGATTCGGCTTTGCGTATGATGACTCTGCACAAGGATGTCACCGGCTTCCTCTTCAAGCGCCCTGATGGACCGTAATAGATCTTGATACGAGTGCGGTTTTACAACTTTTCACGCAGCCTCAACTGTAGCAATGGTATAGCTGCCTCCTTAGTCACTCTAAGTAGCTGTTTCAATCTGCAATGGTTCAACCTGGAAGTCTTCCGCCCTCCTCGTTTCTGGGCCAGCGTGACATGTGTTCCATCCTTCCTAACAAATCAGACAGCTTCTCTTCTGACTTCAGTGTGGTGGCAGGAAACCTCATCGTCCAGTCCTTCCCTGGCCCAGAGTTTCCAAAAGCCCCTTCACGCGCACCCATCAATTGCTGGGGAGTAGGGTCAGGACACAAAGCTCAAAGTGACTGTACTGTCTGCAGGATGGGGCCTTGTAGTGCCTCCATTACTCTATGTCTTTTTTCTTGGTCTGACACTTTCCAGTCTTGTGACATCAGTTGAGTAAGGTCTGGCCATAGTTCATAAGCCTCCTCTCCCTTAGGGACTTGCCTATCTCCTAAAAAGGGGCATAGTCTGGTGTAGGTTCCATGTTCAGTTACAAAGGATGAAATGGGTTGCCGTTCCATTGTCACTCTAACAGCCTCAGTTGCTGCTACTACAATTCCTACAGCCTCTTTGGTTGATGTAGGAGCTTCCAGTCATTGAAGAATTCCTGGACAAGTATCTAATGTCCACACCAGGCAAGTAATCAAAGGATCCCCACGTTTGATCGCAGAGGGCAGGGTTTTACCTGTAAGAGAAATACAACCATAGTACAGCATATAACATTTTGTATCTTGCCCAGGTAGTCACCACACACTTTTCACTTTCCCAATGATGGGCTCCAATGAACCTGTCATGGTCAACACTTCATCAGTGGTGATGTATACGGGAACTTCTCCCACTATAAAACAGAACTCAGGCTGAGTCCTTCTGCACGCACCCAATGCAACACATATTCTTGCGCCATTTTGAGCAAGTGTATGAAACACCAATGTAAGTGTAGTGCTTCAGTTAGTGAACCAGAGATCTCTCTAAGTCTGGTGAATGCCCCCTGGATCTCCGCAGTGCCTCCAAAGTGTAAGGTGGTGGTGCCTGTTGTATGAAATAGGAAACTGTATCAGGAGGTTTACTCAGATTCACTTCTGCCAGGATCCAGAGAGGAAACTATAGGCACACCCCTTTTTTCTTTCCTTAACCAAGAACTCTATGGGGATGGAAAGTCACTGCCCAAGAGAGCGTGGCAACTTGGCAGTGAACGCCCCTTTCATTAAATAAAAACTCTTCTACTTGGTGTGTTGACACTGAGAAGTCGCTTTATATAGCTATCTGCGTTGGATTCCACCAAATGAAAGGAAAACACTTCACTCCGGTAACTGTAATGATTTTGGTAGCTGCAGTAATTCCTCTACTACTGCTACTAGCAGCCTTCTGATTACAGGGCCATTCTTAGGATCCTGTATACAAGTTTGGATGTCCACATCTCTTCTGACAAGAGCAGAATAAGCTCGGAGGAGAAACACAAAAACAGCAAGTACGAGTAGATGCACATCTCCGTCTGACAAGACCATAGATTCAGCGAAACAAATGCTCAGTGAGAAATGAATTGGGGTACTGCTCACGTTTCAAGTTATCAAACCCGAAATCCAAATCAGGCATTTTCGTGATGCATCAATGTTTTTCTAAAATTCATTTTCAGAATTCCAGTGACTCCTGGCAATGATCTGCACGCCTGCTATAATATCTATAAGGAGTGTCCACGGGAAGACACAGATCAAATGCAAATCTGCATTTATTAGTTTGTAGTTTTATCGTCCTTCTTCCTTGTCATCGAGCGAGTCTGCACACACTGACATTCTTCTTCTTGTCTTGCTTCTGGACTGATGACTGGGGTGCTGAGGTCTCAATGGTGTGCAGCTTTATGTCATTTGGATATATCCACACTACTGCCTTGCACCTTTACTGCTGAAGGAGTAACATTTTGTACAACAAAAGGCCCGTTAAATCTCAGATCATGCAACTTCCTAGTGAAGTTTCAGATTAGCATGGCATCACCAACAAATAGTATCGGTACTGATAAAAGTTCACTTGATTTGTTGCTGGATGGTTTTCATCTGTGTTCTGAGACCTACACCCCTGGTGCTTGAGTTGATCTGAAATAAGAGCGGTACTAGTGGCCATACATGTCAAATACGCACATAACTCATTTCCTAACATTTCTGCAGTACACTGGTCATCACTTCTACTCCTCGGTGGAGTTGTAAGAGGAGTTCTCATTCACCTCCCTGTTACAATTTCGTGGGTGTGAGGTGATGGTCCGAACCAGGCTGATTCCTTAGGGCATATAAAGCTAAGAGCAGGGAATATAGCCATCCCTTTTTCAAAGTAAGCTTGAGTTTGGCAATCCTTTCCTTAAGGAGGTCGTTGAGTCTCACATATTCCATTTGCTTGGGGTGATAAGTGGAAGAAAACGGGTGCTTAATATTAAAAAATAATGCTATTTGTTCAAATACTTCATTAACAAAATGTGGCCCATTATTGGATCTTAGCACTTCACACATCTCCATCTAGGAAAGACTTCACATACTAGAAACTTTGTTGCGCAAGTGGTGTCAGGGTGTGTGCATGGACCTGCTTTGATCCTCCTAGAGAAGGGACACACCACCACTGTCAGATACCTGTATCCAGTACACACCTGCATCATATCAACATAGTCAATATGCAAATGTTGAAATGGACCATTCGGTCGAGGAATACCTCCTCTAATAGTTCGGAGTATATGCTCAGCTGTAAAACTTTGACATACAATACAGTTTACTACATAAAATGCAACGTGTTCTAACAGGTTTGGAACAAACCAGACTTCTGCAATTGTTGCAGCAAGACTCTCCCTAGTTGCATGGGCAGAACAATGCTGCTGTTCAAGCGGTGTCCTTAACAATGCTACTGGCATCACCGGCTTTCCAGTGCTGTGCTGTCGACATAATGCTTCAGTGGGGAATAAAGAACACCCCACTTCCCTTCTATAATTCCTGCTCTTCCTGTGGTGCACTTCCTTGAATCTCCATTAATTGGGTTCTTGGCAAATAATTAAATCCTTCTTTCACTACCATAATCGTGAATATCTTTCCTAACCATCTGGGGTATCAAAATTTGAAATAGCTGGAGAATATGAAACCCTCTTGGCTTATGCGTCTGCGGCTTCGTTCCAGCAAGAACTAAAGTCTGTACGCTTAGTTTGAGCGGCGCATTTAACGACTGATATGGCTACTGGGAGTTGTAGTGCCTTACTAAGCCTGTCCAATAAGGATGAGTGTTGCACTGGAGTGCCGTCCGCTCGGAGGTAGCCCCTCCTTTTCCAACATGCTAGCCCTGAATGTTTGGTTGACATCACATAGGTGTAATGAGAGCACAAACACAATGAGGGAGAGTGCCACTCGATGCCAGTTCTCCTCAGGATAGCTGCACACCTCAGTGTTTCATGAGGTGTCTCCCATATCGCCGCACCGGCAGCCCGATGTCCGCCTCCGTGGTAACCCGAAGACCGCTGCATAGACCACAACCCTTCCTGGTTGGAAGATTAAAACGCACACAAGCCTGAGTAGGCACTGAGAACAATTCCCAAACCCTGCCACTCTGTAACGAGTGATCCTAGTCCTCATCTAGCTCTCCGTCCCACTCAATACCTTGCCTCTTTTCTTCATTCAGGCACGCTCACTCGTGCCATCACGGCCGGGGGCTCGCATCCTTTCTGAACTGGAATACTTCAGATTACAACTGATCCACCCTGCAAAGGGAGGATACCGCTGCCCGCCATTTTGCGACTGTGGTTTCCCAAACCTCAATGCCCAGCACAGAAAGGAAAACAAATGACAGGTGAACGGGCTAGAAAACACATACAAAGACGAAAGACACAGGGACCACAAAAGCACCAAGGCTTAACAGACCCAGTACTCTGACCTGGAAAGGAAAAGAGCAGTTAACCAACTAATTTCTCTTGCAGACAAAGTTTGGAACACACTGCACATACTTTCATATCGTCCTTTCAACTGGGTGGGGGTTATCATTGTCTTTGGGAACCTTGAATGTAAACAGGCTTACACATGTCACCACATAGATTGAAACATTTAGGTCCTGATTCATGGCATGTTTTTCACAGTGTAAAGTCACTTTGCACCGTGTTAAAATAAATCCATGAATCAGGCCCTTACAGACCCATGTCATAAAGCATACATGTGGTAACTACATCTAGTCATAGGAAAAGGGACTTCAAAACAACACAGGCACTTTGAAATATAAACCTGAACACTTTCTTTATTTAAAAAAAATGGAATGTAACAAATTAAGGCATTTGTGAAATTAACATGACAAAACTGTTGTAAAGCTGATTTGCAGTGTTATGTTAGCCAGTAGTGATACACTGTAATACCATTCTTGTTAAATGTAAGCCCATTACCTGAGGGGAACAACCCTGGATGCCATTTTAAAACAACCATCACTTACCTGTTGGACGGTTTTTCACTAAATGGCCTCCATGGTAAAGTCCCAGCAGCAGGACACTAAATCTTCCTGGAGAGAAAGCAATGACGCTGTCACTGCTCAGATGAGGCATTGGCCCCCTGAATGCACATAAAAGGATAGGCCTGCCAAGACATGTTATGCGTGTATAGCCCCGCCCAGTGTGCCAGCTAAGTCCTGGGTCGTTATTTATTTAATGAGGAGGGAGAAGAATCTGCCTCCTTTCTCTGAGACTGCCCAACACTCATGTTCTAAAAAAGAGTGTATTGTCTTGTACTCTTCCTCTGAGTTGAGGAAGCACCGCCCAAGTGTCCATAGGCCTAAAATCTTCACTCACTTTAAAGCTGTTTAAAACACAAAATCTGCCTCCTTTGCTCCTGTTTTGAAGTAATCAAGTTATGAGATCTGAATGCTCGTTCGGTACCAACACAGCAATTGAGACCTGCACACAGCCACCCAAGAGCCATACGCATCCTCCAAGATCTGAGAGGGTAAGAAGAAAAGAGAAAGTTAGTAAGAAAAACCCACCTCATAAAATATAACCAATAGATGTTCAAGCGTTTTTCATCCCTATGTCTCTGAGAAGACTTGCATCATTATGCTCTGGCATGGGCGTGGCTGCACTGTGAACACAAAAAGAATGACAAACACAAGGTCAACATAACGCATGCCAATCCTCCACCATAGGGTCATGAAGACAGAATGCAAAATCCCTCCTCTACTCTGGCCTGCACTCACCCTCAGTCAGAGGGAGCGATACACAGACACACCCACATTTATACACATTCATACAATGTATGCATGGACGTCATTTCAACAAAATGCCAAAACTGCCGTCCCAGTGAGGAGGGAACATGGCCAGAGCAGAGACACTGGCCTGCCTGTGTGCACAGCACCCATGCCCCGGTAGTGGAGGAGGCCAGCAGAAGAAGTATGTGAGGCCTGCAGATGTGGCGGGGGACAGCGATGCGACCTGTGGAGGAGGTCAGCACTAACGGATGCAACGGAGGGAGAAGACCCAAGAGCCGACAACTGATGGCGGAGGAGCCAAAGGAGGACTGCTGTGGAGGCTGCCGGGGGAAGACCGACAGCAGAGGAGCCTATTCCTGGAAGGAGCAGTGCCTTGAGCGAGGTGAGCCTGCAGCGGTGCCGTGACGAAGAACAGAATTGCGAGATGGGGGAACGATGCCACACAAACAAAGTACCGGCACTGAAGAGCAGTAAGACACACTGCACAAAGCTGCGCACGACCTGTGCTACAGGGAGAGGATCAGCACGTGAGTCCACTTGAAAGCGAGGATTGAGACAACATAAGGGTTCTGCACACTCCATATGTGCAGGACACCACCATAAACCCACTAAAAAAGCAAGGACTGTAATCTAATGATAGAGTCTAACCACACCATACAAGTCTACTAGAGAGCGAGGATTGAACCGTCACAAAGTGCCACGAATGACACATGCGCCGGACAACTGCACACACCCACTAGAAAACGAGGAATACAGATCAAGATAAGATCTGGACACCAAAGGTGTCCCGCTGCACCAACAAAGCCACACGTGTAGAACCACACCAGCCAACCAATGGAGGCAGACAAGAAGCCACATACCCAGGCTAAGTGGCCCAAGCCCCAAGAACTCAACCAATACACCAAGCACAGTGCCAGCCTGCATGACGACGCAATCCAGCCATCACGTCAAGACGTGCACACGTAGAGGACGCAACCTCGTACAGTCAAACTCCAGAGTGCCAAGGCGTCCCAGTGAAGACAATTCAGGCACAACAACTGGTACTCACGACAGAAAGGAGCAAGCATGTCCCAGGCAGGAGCAGGAGCAGCGGATGGTGCAGCACCACCCATGGTAGGTGTGACACCCACCAACCCAGTGTCATTTTTACGCCACCGGAACCCCTTCCTGCTAGAGCCACAGGAAAATCAGGGCCAAAGATGGCATGAGTGGATGGACAAATTTGAAGAATTCGTGAGGACAATAGGGAATCAAGATACACCCAAAAAATTGGACATTTTTACCAACCTGGTAGGGAAGGAGATTAAGAGCGTCATCAAGACCATCCCTGCTCAAGAGAAAACGACATAGCCACTTCTCATTTCTGCCATCAACTGATGTTTGGTAGTCCTTCCCAACAGAGACTACGAATGATACAAGTTCAATCAGTGCACCCATGCACCCCACGAGAGAATTGGACAGTTCATATTGCGTCTTCAGAGGAAGATAACGTATTGCAATTTTGCAAACTTTAATGACGATGAAGCTATACGCCTGAGTGTGTTAGAAGTGTGTCTGTCTTCACAATTCAGGAAACACCTGTTGAAGAAACCCCTCCCACTACAGGCAATCACTGAATTGGCAAGGGTCATGAAAGGGTTGATGCACAGGCAGCCAATATCGAGAACCCAAAGAAGTTGGACACTGTTACCGCCATGACCAACAATCGACAAGGGCAGGCATGCCATCCAGGCACACCATCTCGCCAAGATGCCTGGAGCTCTGCCCGTCGAACCCTGCCCAAGAGGCAATGCTATCGCTGCAGGTTCGAGTTCCCGCACAAAGGACAATGCCCCGCTATTGGCCAAATGTGTATGAGGTGTGGCCAGGAAAACCATTTCCAAATCATTTGCCAGGAAAGAGCCCCACTACTGCCTGCATACAAACTGCCACCACAACTGACTCCCCCCCAGGAGATATGACCCAATGAGGCCTCCCAACCCACAGCCGTTCCAGGAGAGAGACAGTGCCAGGAACACCTTTAACAGGAATACCATGCCACACACAACATATCCCGGGTTTGCTCGGGCCATGGAGAACCTACAAGTAGACATGCCGGGTGGAGCATATTACGCTCAGGAGCATCCCCCTTATGCACAACCTGAGTGCAGAGATGACCAAAGAAGGGAATTCTCCACTGGGGACCCATATGATAACCCACCAATTGTAGAAGAATCACTGGGTTCCGAACAGTACCACGAATATGACTGGTACAGTAGAGAATGTGTCCTGCTCATACACGACACATCTGACGACGAGTACCAGTCATGATTCATGGCATTCATAGCCCAGTAACCGGGAGGTGTCTTCTCAGTTACAAAACGACCACTGCCTTACAACTCATTGATATTCAGTATGATCTGTCTGAGGTGATACAAGGCTTCCCACAACACACCCACTCCATACAAACCCTGTCCCAAAGGTCACTGGACATGGACAAACTGAAAACTGTGTTCCACAGCCTATTGAAAGGCATAGGCATGCTGAAGGATATGGTCATTTGATTCCACATTGAGCCCATGGTATGGCCTGTACCGCAGCACCCCAGGAGTATTGGGTACCACCTACAGGCCAAGGTGATACACGAGCTACGGCTATTGCTGGACAATGACATCATTGAAAGAGTGGAAGGGCCCACCTCTTGGGTGTCCCTTGTGGTAGTAGTCTCCAAGTCAGACGGGTGTCTCCGCCTCTGCGTCAACATGAGGATTTCCAACACTGCGATCCAAAGTGAGAGACATCTGGGACCGAACATCGAGGATATGCTGTAGAGACTCAACCAGGCCACCCGATTCTCAAAGCTGGACTTGAACCAGGGCTACCACCAGCTAGTTATCGACCCTGAATCAAGACTGATAACCATGTTCAAGATGCACAAGGGCTTGTTCCGGTACAAACGGCTGAACTTCAGAATATCCTCGGTGGCTGAGATATTCTAGGAGACAATATGCAGGTTGATAGCGCCAGTCACCAATGCTTTCAACTATAGCAATGATATATTAGTGTTTGGAGTCACCCAAGAAGACCACGACGAGGCATTGAGACAGGTATGCAACATCCTCCACGAAGCTGGCCTCACCCTCAATGGCCCAAAGTGTACCATCTGCCTGTCTTTCTTCAGACATATCTTCTCCGACCAAGGCATCAGGGCAGATGCTGAAAAAATCAGCGCCACCGTTAATTTGGAGTCCCCGAAGGACATGTCCGAGCTGCGGTCCTTCCTTGGGATGGCAGAATATTGTGCCTGATACTTGCCCCACTACGCGACAATGACCAGCCCACTTCAACAACTTCTTAAGAAAGACCTTCCCTTTGTATGGGATGATAAGTGTCAGACCGCCTTCTCCACAATAAAAAAGGAGCTGGCTAACAACCACCAGTTAGCGTATTTCAATCTGCAGTGGGACACGGAAATTACAGTGGATGCCAGCCCCGTCTCACTGGGTGCCATCCTAGCCCATACCAACCCACAATGAAAGGCTGAGACACACATAGTGGTGTATGCCAGCAGAGCACTCACCTCCATCGAGCAGGCCTACTCCCAGGCACAAGGTGAGAGTCTAGCAGCCATGTGGGCTTGCAAGATGTTTCACCACTTCATCATCGGGAGAACATTCATACTCATAACAGACCACCAAGCACTCCTGTCCCTATTCGGGAACCCCAAGATCAAGATGCAGCTGCGTATAGAGAGCAATCGCCTCCAGGACTATGACTACACCATCATCCATAAGCCTGGGGGGGAGCCAATCCTGCAGACTACTTGTCAAGACATCCTGGCAGTGATCCAGACGCACACATGAAGTTCGAGGCGGAAGCATACATCGGATACTTATGCCTGAATGCCCTCACCCAGCCATCACGAAGGAGCTGTTTGCGGAACAATGCAGGTCCGATCCAACCATCCGAATGGCCGTCCAGCTCACGAACATCAACAGGTGGCGACATGTGACCACGGAATGCTTTGAGACGGGGAGGTGGACAGGAGAGACTTACAGAGAATGGCGAGAATACACAGCAAGCTGGCCACAATAGAGCATGGGACACTATTGAGAGGAAGCCGGCTAGTGGCACCCAAAGGCCTCAGGAAAGCCCTTGTCATAATTGTGTATGAAGGACACAGGGCGCATAGCCAATACGAAGAAGATCCTACGCAACTAGGTCTGGCTCCCGTACATGGGCACCATAGTTGAGGACACACTGAGGCACTGCTCACCTTGTCAGGTGACAGCAGCGAGTGCCGCCCATACCCGCTCCAAACTGTTCCACTACCGGAAGGATCCTGGCAAAGGGTGGCACTGGATTTAGGACACCTTCTGGTGGCGATCAATGAATATTCCCGGTTCCCCTGATGAAGTATGTTATGACCACTGCATTCCACATGGTGGTGGCTGTAGTAGATTAACTATTCAGTGAATGGGGCATCCCCAGCGTTGTAAAGACGGACAACGGTCCCCCATTCTAGGGGCAAGAGTTCAGAAGATTGGCCGCACAAGTAGGATTCCACCATCAGAAGATCACCCCCCTGTGGCCGCAAGCTAACGGTATGGTGGAACACTTCATGGCAACCATAAAGAAGACACGCCAAAAAGATGCTGCACACCAGGCCTCTGATGGCCCAAGCCATCTCCCAAATGCTGAGGAGTTACCGAAATACACCTCATGAGACAACCGGCTGAACCCCGGCAGAACTCATGATACAATACAAGCCACAAACAAGGCTACCTCGACTGGAGGACTACACCCGGGCCGAAGACACTGAGATCATGGAACGTGGGGCTGTGAAGAGGAGAAAAGCCAAAGAATGGACTGATCAGAAGAGCAAAGCCGAAGTGCCTCAGATCCCGATAGGCAAGATCGTACTAGTCAGACAGACACAGCAACAGGAAATAGACTCCAGGTACAGACCCAAAACCCTAGTTGTCACTGACGTGAAAGGGCCCATGTTTAAGGCCTCGGGAGACTATGGGGAGATAACAAGAAACATGTTGTTCTTCCGCCAGCTGTTCCAAGAATATTCTGAAGACAAAATTCCTGCGGCGGAAGAGGAAGCCGATGAAGAGGAACCCCAGGAAGAGCCACCTGAAGACCCTCCACCAAAGGCACCTGATGGAGATGCTGCGGACCCACGCGGCCACTCGCATCGAACCATATGAAAACCCCCCGTCTCATCGAACAGATGTAGGCCACGGACTTCCATCATAAGTAAGGGGGATGGGTGGTACGGGTAATGGAGCGCTGTTGCTTTAAGGGAAAGTGAATCTAGGAACTGGGGGAAGGGGAGGGGCGGGAAGAGGAAGGGAGGCACGGGGAAAGTGTGGAGATAATAAAGAGGATAGACGTGACACTCGAGTCGGTGTGTGTCATTGTATGAGTGGGCCCAGTTCAGATGCAACACCATTGTAGCATGCTCTGGAATGTCACTGCTCTACAGAAAATTCACATTAAATCAGCACGTTGGAACCACAGACCCCGCCCACACAACCCACATGTGATCTAGCGAGATATATCTCCTCTGTATGCTCGCCACTGCTTACAAGCCCCGTGCAGTGTGACAGTGGCTGCCCCGCTCCAATCCCCGCCCCAACTGGCACCGGTTTCTGGAGCCAGGCTTCACTGCTGCCCTGGGTGCCTAAGTGCTGCTCTCACACAAGTCATCTTGCACCGCTGTCTCCCCATCAGCACCATAAATTCACAAACTGGCACGTCCTTTCTCACTATACTCCCCGAACAGCGCCTGGACTGACCTGACACAGGCAGACTGTAGGGAGGAATGTCACCCCAGGCAGCCCTCTCAGCCCTGCTCCCTCCCTCCAACAGCCCCTATGCATTAGGTGTTCACAGGCCAAGCCATCCAAACACGCACATTTAAAAATCCATCTGTCTAAAATGCACAAAAACTCAGCATGGGGCCCAATTCAACGAGGGATTGGCTGGTTCAAAGCAAAATGAAACCACCACAGCACACAGCACAATCACAGGAGGTGCAGTGCATAGCAGACTGTTGAGAACACATGCCCCTATCTACTAAAAACAGATGAGAAGTGTACTGCCCACATTACATATGAAATGGCACGTTTAGTTCTGCACCCCGTCTAGGGTGGTGCCATTAAACCAATCGCAGTTATCTCTCCCAAAATACCCCTCCCCTTATAAGCCAGAGCCTGTTTAATACGCTAGACAGAAAATCTGAAAACCTGCAGAGATACACTGATACTATGCAGTCGCCCAGCCCAAAAGATCACTGCTCCCTATCAACCACATACTCACACACAAACACATTGAGATATCTCAAAATACACGTCCACATAGTACACCAGCTAAAACATACCATTATCCCATTCTGGGGTGACCCCACATACCACAAAAATCCACTATTCTGAATCCCATGCTCCATACGGTCAGGAGAAAGACCTCATGTTTTATGGGAAAAGTAGCTATGCCATCAGTGGGACTACTTAGATGGCAATGGGCCACTGGGACTATTTACGAGCGAGACTGTGCTCCAGTGAGTGAGACTTATGCCTACTTGCCACCCTCCCATCCGGGAGATCATCATCCAGTTAGATTTTACTATTCATTCTGGGACTTTACGTTTTTCTTTTGCAGATAGCAGAATGCAACAAAAGAAAACAGAACTGGATGACCATCTCTAGAGTAAAATGAGGCAGGGTGGTATGTATAGCTGGGCCACTGCTCCTCAAAACTTTTCACGTCTTCAAATAAACATTTTGCTTGGGCAACTGCTCTAAATATGAACGCAGCTCCCAGCCAGTAGCCCCAAAATGGAGCTTTAATGAATCCATAAAGTAATGCAACCAATTACCCCACACATCCGCTATGCTGTTGGAACCATTCCCCATAGAAATTTCATCCAAGCCACCTCCATTCCCTCATAAATGCTCACGTCATCACCACTGCGTTATCGGCATCCCATAAACCAACTGAGGGCCTGATCCTCATGAATCTCACTGGATCCCAGGCCCTTCCTCCCAGTCAGTACCAGCACCCCCCAGTGCGCTGCCCTGCAGGCCCCTCCTATGGCACCACATTCCACATCAAAAGTCACCAGAACTCAGCATGAGGTTCTCCTCCTCAGCTCTCCTTAGAACTTCCCTCTCGGGTCCTCGCCAGCACTTGTCCACCCCTCTGTTCCTGGCTCCATCACCTTCCCTTGCACTTCCCCTCAATCACTTGCACAGCCAAATGCTACAATACCTAGTAGGACCACAACTGTATATTACTGTTTTCCATTGTTTTTATTTCCCCTGTTCCCTTCCCATTTAGCCTTCTGGCGCTTTGAAATACAATTCTGTTGCATATACTGCAAAAATCCAGTCTCTCAATGTTTTAATGTACCCCTCCCTCACACCACCAAAGAAAGATCAGTTCAATTGAGTCATCTCTCGTATGGACCACTAAATGTCCCCACACTAAAAATGTGGTTATTGCTCACTGGGACCCGAATAGAAAACTTTTCTGGGTGCCCCCAAAGGATCTCACTTTTGAATATTGCTACAGTGCATCAGCACCACCCGCCGTCCCCAATAAAGGCATTAACTATGTTTGCATGCAGTCAACACTAATGCAATAAACCCTACTTTGGGAATGATTCATGGAAAAGTGTGCATTGACCTTGCAAAGCCTACGCGTTGAGAACGACTCTGCACGAGCCTACGCGCAGAAGTTCATCTGCGTGTTCTGCATATTCATGGAATTGTTTGCGCAAAGTAACCGTATACACAAGTCACAGCCGGAACGCCCCCGAAACGTCCCCTCGCAATGCAGAAACAGACAGGAACAGCTACCTTTGTGTGCTCCTCAGGTGCGAATACATGCACCCTCAACAGTGCATTGGGTCCCCCGCAAGCGGGCCTGTATCCTGGGGGCCCTGCACAGGGTTCCCTGTAATTGTCACCGTCAACCCTACGACAGGCGTACGATTTTTCGTAACTCAGGTAATACTCCATTAATCAGCGTGGAAACCCCCGTAAACCATTTGTGCACCCCATTACACTGTGCACGTGCACCCGTGATTTAGTTCAGAGCACCGACTGTGTACATGCACCCCTAAATCCAACACCAGATCTTACCTCTGCACACTGAATCCTATGCGCAGGTATCTGTATGCCTGCCTTTGGGTGGCGCATAGTTTGTGGACTTTGCATGGCCATTTCCCCACCGATAGGTGCACGCTCTGATACATGTCGACATACCGTTCCACACTTTAGTGGACATATAATGGACTGCCTGCGGGCCGACCCTTGTAACACTAACATTTTCTCTTTTTCTTCCTCATTTTCTGACTTCCGCCCCCTACCCTGTCCAAGTCACGCCCACTCTCTTCATAGTGTCTAGCGCAAGGCACTCAGCCTCTCACAGTGACGTGCCCAGCCTGCGCAAAGTCCCAGAAAAGTACAAAAAAGTGCCAGGCAGTCAATTCCATGAATCCACAAACAGGATTTTGCACACATTTAGGCACTCGAAGTCCGGATTTTTCATGCAGATAATTCCATGAAATGGGCCCTTATATTTTTGTGCATGATATATACACACATGCATGCAATATCCAATTTCCAAAATAAATCCCCTTCGAAAATTGTAGCGATGAAAGAGCGGCAAGTTAGAAACAGCAGAGTGCAACATATTAAATATTGGCATTCCATGCAAAAAATAAGAGGGACAACTGCTTTGAGCGACTGAGCCTGTTAGATGTCACAGCTCGAGTTGCACAGTTGGAGGAAAGCGAGAAAAACCTGCTGCTTCTAAAGTTGTCAAAACATGGCAGAAGTTGTCACTGGGAACTGCTAAACCTCTTTCCCAAACGAACCTCCTAGGAACTGCGCAAAAAGTTACAGCCCTTCCTCCCACATCGCCCCCACGCCTCCAGCCATGAAAGTCCAGCAGGAAAAAACAGGGCCCACTAAAATGGCTTTGTGAGGGGTTTGTGCCACCCCCCCATAGAAAATTAGAATCCATTTTTACAAGTAAATCAATGCCCTTAACCTCAAACCATAGAAGCCAATCTGCAGAGAACAAACACTTGTCGCTCCTCTGTCCCCAAAAAGTTGTTATCCACACACAGCACCCCCTCCCCAGCTCTCTCTTTCCTTTTCCAGATGAAGCTGTATTTAGGGCTGCAGATGCGGCAGATATATGCCGGTCGCCATCTTCTTTTTTTCTTTCCCGTGAAATATTGACTTTTTTTCTTCTTAGATACAGTCATCCTCCACTCCTTCCACACGCAACGGCCACCTCCAGGAAGTGCAGCCATTGGTCTGACAGCAGAGGCACGGCAGCAGAAGGGGTATCGAGAGGGAGTGGACATTGTAACCCCCACCCCAACTCACGAGGGCTGCCTGTACCCCCATACCGCCGATTGGTCTTTATTTAGGAGGGGTAGTCCTCGCTTTGTGGATTTGAAGGAGGCTCAGAGCGGAGTGGATTTCCAAGAAGATTGAAAAATGTTTGAAACTCGACCGTTTCAAGTTGATATGCAATGCTGTATGACATGCCTTTACTCTCTGAACTCATCCTGCTGAATGCTGTTGCAAGGGACGTTGAGACATCCCACATCCATTCTCAATGTTCTTTTTAATCATCCATTTGTGGGCGCTTGGCTGGTTCCCGAATCCTACATGGATCTCGAGTTTTATATTTGCCAGCAGATAAAAACTTCTGTTTGTTTTTTAAAACATTATTTTTTTAATATAGGGGTCGCAAGGGAGACGGCAGTGTTCTCAGCTGCAACACAGTGGTCACACTTACGACCCCCAAATGATGTCTCTGAATGTTTGCTGCATTCTGTGGGTGACACACACACACTATTTTTGCTGCACTGCCGCAGTCTAGTGGGATTCATGTAATATTTGGTGCACTTCCGTACAAATGAGAAACCCACACTATTGCAGTATTCCAGATGGAAGGGAAGGGGTGCACTCAAACAACATTTTCTGCACTCATGAGTAGTAGTAGGCAAAAAAGACTCACATTCGCTCAGTGGAGAAATGTATCAATTCTGGGCAAGATTCCCCCATTGTAGCCAAATCTACGCCCACAATTTTGCTTTGGGCAGTTTTTCGTGAAATATCTGTTACATTACGTACCTCTGAAGCATTTCAGCCCTTTAAATGGCCAACCCTTTGAGCAAAATATCCCAAAAGTTAAATGTTGCCAAAAGTGGCACCTTGCCAAAAAATTTGCCCCAGAAGCAAAGAGAAATTGGAGGAGAATTTTGCTGATTTTGCATTGCCAGCAATTTTGTCTACACTTCTCTTGGGGTCAACTTATCAAAATGTTGACCGTGGACAAAATAATTCAGCAAATCATTTTCCACGAATGTTGCATGTTTTGCCCCAATTCATATTAACTAAAAACGTTTTCACTACGGCAAAAAAGAAGCAACAGATTTTTTACTATGTTTGATGCATAACAAATGAAGTATTCACCAAACACAATTCTTTTTTATCTCACGCAACAAACACAGAACAAAAAACGGAATCATTGTTGCCCTGCTGCAAACATTTTAGATTAATCAGTTTGGGCCAAATCTCATTTGCTTCATGTGCACCCTTTAGCTAAGTCATTTGCGCAATTTTTAACTCAGTTGCAAAAGTTAGATATTACACAGCCACGATAGTGGCTGTGTAGTTATGGTTAAATTGCTAATCCCATAGGAAGAGCACTTTTTGGGCGGCTTATAACTTTGCTCCCTCTGGACGAATCCTCACCAAACTTTGCAAAAAAGTATATGGCCCACTCTGAATTTGCAAAGTTTGGTGAGGTTGGGGCCAGGGGGGGAAAAGTTTTAGGGTGGGTCCCAAAATGTTTTTTTTTCCCGTAGACTGAATGGGGGAAAAACTTTGCGCATGCCTACAGCCGAAACTGCTGGACAGATTTTCAACAAATTTGCGGCAGGAGCAGCGGCTTCGTCCTGAAATCCCTCCAGTAGTTTTTTTTTTTAAAACAATCAAAAAATAGGTGTCAAAAAATTAGTAATATCTATGCCCGCTCCGCAGAGACACTTCCTCGTTCGCTACGCAGGCAGGACAGCGATTGGCTAATTGGCTTGCGTCATGTCCGCAGACACTCAACGTGTCCGCCGATTGGCTGGAGTGAGGCGTGATGTGTGTCAGATTGTTCCGATGCGCACGCCATCTTGGATCCGCCGACAGCGCGGTGGCGAACAGAGGCGAAATGCAGTTTTGGGGAGTGTTTTGGTGTGCAAGAGTGCTTGGGGAGGTTTGGGGAGTAAGAGATGGGTGAAATACTTTGTTTAGGTGGCAGGTGCTACTGATGTATTCGCCATGCCCGCGCTGTACGGGATATTCGTAATCAGTGAAAATGAGGGGTGTCCTAAGGATAGTATTCCCGTCCGTGCTGTGTGTAGGCAAGTTGAAACTGTTCTAAGGACACGTGCGGTGTCAGCGGACATTAAAATTGACCATATGCTGCAGTTAAAATGCACCCAAGACCAAAGTTATAAGTACTGGAGTTATAAGCTACCATGGGTGTGATATCCTG
The DNA here is from genome assembly GCF_040938575.1 of Ambystoma mexicanum. Taxonomy (NCBI): domain Eukaryota; kingdom Metazoa; phylum Chordata; class Amphibia; order Caudata; family Ambystomatidae; genus Ambystoma; species Ambystoma mexicanum. The sequence goes on along the minus strand of NC_090932.1, from coordinate 438,148,086 downwards.
TGGTGGTTGTGGGCAGGGCCTAGAGTCTGAAGGCCATGCACCCAGGACCGAAGTTATAAGTACTGGGGTTACTGGGGTTATAAGTCACCATGAGTGTGATATGCTGAGGTGGTTGCGGCCAGGGCCTAGAGTCTTGGGTGCATGGGCAAAGGCCATGCACCCAAGACTGAAGTTATATGCACTGAAGTTATAAGCCACCATGGGTGTGATATATTGCAGTTGTTGTGGGCAGGGCCTAGAGTCTTGGGTGCATGGGCAAAGGCCATGCAGCCAAGACTGAAGTTAAATGCACTGAAGTTATAAGCCAGCATGGGTGTGATATGCTGTGGTGGTTGTGGTTGTGATATGCTGCGGTGGTAGGGGCCCAGGCTTAGGGGGTAATTCATAGAATTCAGCGCACAAGTGGCGCACGCGGCTGGCGCACAGTGTGCGCGTGCGAATCCCTGCGCCAGCCGCGTGCGCTAAAATCCATTTCCGTGCACAGCGTATTCATGGATTCCAGCCACCAAAACCAGTCGTGGCGCACAGTGGCATGCGACCCTGCAGCAGCGCCAGTTACGCCCCCAAGAACGCTTCTCGTGCAGGGAAAAGCCATCAAAATCCCCAATCCAGCGCAAAGGGCTGTGATAACCCTGTACCAGCACGGCAAGCGGGCTACGTGTATCACTGGGGTGCATGGGAAGTTCCACACGCGATTGGCCCCGTGCGAGCAGGGTACGCGTATTTCAGGGGTGCGCGGGAAGTTCCACACGCGATTTCCGCAGGGTACGTGTATTTCAGGGGTGCGCGGGAAGTTCCACACGCGATTTCATCAGGGTACGTGTATTTCAGGGTGCGGGGGAAGTTTCACACGCGACATCAGCAGGGTACGTGTATTCCAGGGGTGCGCGGGAAGTTCCACACGCGATTTCCGCAGGGAACGTGTATTTCAGGGGTGCGCGGGAAGTTCCACACGCGATTTCAGCAGGGTACGTGTATTTCAGGGGTGCGCGGGAAGTTCCACATGCGATTTCAGCAGGGTACGTGTATTTCAGGGGTGTGCGGGAATTTCCACACGCGATTTCATCAGGGTACGTGTATTTCAGGGTGCGGGGGAAGTTTCACACGCAACATCAGCAGGGTACGTGTATTTCAGGGGTGCGCGGGAAGTTCCACACGCGATTTCAGCAGGGAACGTGTATTTCAGGGGTGCACGGGAAGTTCCACACGAGATTTCCGCAGGGTACGTGTATTTCAGGGGTGCGCGGGAAGTTCCACATGCGATTTCATCAGGGTACGTGTATTTCGGGGTGCGGGGGAAGTTTCACACGCGACATCAGCAGGGTACGTGTATTCCAGGGGTGCGCGGGAAGTTCCACACGTGATTTCAGCAGGGTACGTGTATTTCAGGGGTGCGCGGGAAGTTCCACACGCGATTTCAGCAGGGTACGTGTATTTCAGGGGTGCGCGGGCAGCACCACACGTGAATTGCACGTGTGGGTCCTCCCAGGTGTTCCCTCTACACCCTCCACGGACCCTGCAGGTGGCTCACACCACAGGGGCCTACCCTGCACATGTCCTGCAGGCACCCCATCCACCATGGCCATGCCCCCCAGCCAACCCACATGTCAACTTGCACTACTGCCCACCAACGCATGTCCCCCTGCACCCCCAGGCACCAGGGGCACCCTCCACCAGGCCCCCACCCATGTCTCCCACCACCCCCACCCCCCAGCACTGTGGGGCACCCTCCACCAGGCCCCCACCCATGTCTCCCACCACCCCCACCCCCCAGCACTGTGGGGCACCTGCCAGCAGGCCCCCACCCATGTCTCCCACCACCCCCACCCCCCAGCAGTGCAGGGTCACCCTCCACAAGGCCCCCACCCATGTCTCCCACCACCCCCACCCCCCAGCAGTGCAGGGTCACCCTCCACCAGGCCCCCACCCATGTCTCCCACCACCCCCACCCCCCAGCACTGTGGGGCACCTGCCAGCAGGCCCCCACCCATGTCCAACTCATGTTCCCCACCACCCCCACCTCCCAGCACTGTGGGGCACCTGCCAGCAGGCCCCCACCCATGTCTCCCACCACCCCAACCCCCCAGCACTGTGGGGCACCTGCCAGCAGGCCCCCACCCATGTCCAACTCATGTCTCCCACCACCCCCACCCTCCAGCACTGTGGGGCACCCACCACCAGGCCCCCAACCATGTCCCATCCATGCCCCCCTGCACCTGGGTCCCACCAATCCCCAATCATGTCCGTAATGGCCATCCTCCCCTACCAAAAGGCCCAACCAACTATCACATCCACCCACATATCAAAGGCAATGACATGTTACACACCCAATGTAAATAATGCAAATGAACACATGTCTGTCACACACAATGGCTGCAAGTGAATGTTAAGACACCCAACATGACATGCATGAAAGCAATGAGATGATACGACACATTGAAGGATGAAAATAAAAATGTATTTAAAATCAACTTGAATGGAAATGAAATGAGAAAAACCACAAAGCAAAAAAACCAAAAGAAGAAGAATGTCCATGAAAAAAATAGACAAATCCATTGAAGAACTATTTACAAGATAATCCCGGGTCCATGAGCCCAACCAAATGAAACCTAACTATGACAACTAACTAAAAACTGAACTACATACAAAAATGTAGCGCATTGTCCAATCGCAACCAAATAAAAAAAATAAATAAAGGAAACCTAACACTAACTATATAACTATATACAAAGGCGGCGGGCAAGTCCAGCGGCTCACTCCGTGGTGTTCCGGGCCAGGGCATCATCGAACTCCTGTTCGATGTCCCGGAGGCGGTCCTGTTCCATGGCCCTGAGGGTCCGCAGGGACGACGCCGTCTCCTCCTCCAACCCCCTGCGGATTGCCTCGAGGCACTCGGCCCGCCTCAGGGCCCTCCGCATGGAGTTCTCCGCCCTGACCATTGTGAGCCGCGCCTCTTCCGCCCGCCGCCGCTCCGCACCTATCTGCTGGCCCAACCGCTGCCACACGGAAGACACTTCCCGTCCTGGGTCCTCCTGCCCTCCGGCCGATGCCTGCCCCTCCGATGTTGATGGCCCCGAGCCATGATGCTTCCCACGTTGACTCCGCTGCTGCCTCCGACGCCACTGCCTCTGCCAGCACGACGGCATCCAGGCTGATGGAATCCACCGACGCCGTCGTGCACGTGCCCTGCCTGATGATGCCGGCACATCCTCCATCTGCTGGGGTACAGTTGCTGTGGTGTCCACCCCTGCTGGACCTCTGACTCCCGACTGTGGCAGGGATGGGATCCCCACCGAGCTGGCTGCATTGGTCAGGGCAGGTCCACAGGGGGCCCTGGTGGCATCTGGGCCGGAAGACGGCAAGGAGAACGACTGGCGTATAGTCTCCACAGAGGAGGAGAGGGCCGCCAGATTGGCCGACACATGCAGGAAACCCCCGAACATGGACGATCCCAATTGGGCCACGTCGGCACGGTGCTCTTCGTGATGACGTGCGTGCTCCTCCTGGGAAGCACGCACGGCATCACGAATCACAGCCGTGCGCATCGCGACCCCAATCAGGACCTTCTCTATACGGCCAGGGGTCCCCTCGTCCGCAGGTGGAGGGGAGTCAGATGACATGGACATCCCCTCTACCTGCGGACGGGCCTGGGACGGGGCATCCCTGCTGGTGCATGGTGGTGCACTCACAGGGTCAGGGACAGCGACATGCACAGGCCACTCCACAGTGACCTGTGCTGCCTCCTGCCCCTGCCCCTGGACTGCACCACTTGCACCAGCAGGGATGCCCCCACCAGGCCCCATGTGCGCCTCAGTGGCGGCCTCCTCCTCCTCTGTGGAAACCACCAACCTGGATGGCTCCTCACCGTCTTCCGCCGTAGCAGGCCCCTGTGGGGGCTCACCCACCCCTTCCGCTGCAACCGTGGGGGCATCCCCGCCGCCTTGCTCCACAGCGCCGTCTCCGCCCTCTTCTTCAGTAGCCGCTGCGTAGAGGGAGACATAGAACACAAGCATCAGGGTACTGTACAATGGTCCCCTAGACAGGAAGCAATAGCAGATGAGTGCCACTGTCAAAGTACACTTCCATCATGTCCCTCCACAACACATGTGTCAGTCCAGGCAAAACACACACAGTGACAGTCATGGTGCATGCCATGGACATTTCCATACATGTCCAATGGACTCTCGAAACATACAATGTAATGGAACTCACATGCATCATGGGTCATGCCTATCACATGCACACACTTCACCTCAGTCACATCCATCTGGCCCCGTACACCCCAATCACAGTGGATACAAGGATGACTAGGCTGCATCAGTGAATCTGTACATTGTCACAGACATGTGTCATGCATCCATGGCATTCACAAGTCACAGACACGCAGGTCAGGCACACAGACATGGATACCATATATGTACCTGGCATCAGCACCCATCCCTCACCCCCACCCATGTCCAGGAACAGAGACTGCCATGCTCTCATGTGTACAATCTGCATAGGGCTCCCCATGTCGCATTTAAACACATGCAACAACCGTGCGGTTCACACATTACTGGTCGCACATGCATTACCATGATGTCCCTGCACACATACATGCGTACATGGCCTATGTCACACATACAGGCAAGTATCAGACAACCAGCACACTGCAACATGCCCTGTCTCACACAGCAATGCTTGGCCACTTACCGCTCAACTCCAGACGGGTCTCCCTCTCAAGGACCTGGGCGTGGAGCGCTGGGTCTACGCGTTCCAGGACCCTCATCTGGATGGAACTCATGCGGCCCCGGCCCCCCTCCACGAGGCGCCGGGCCTTTATGAGGGTCCTGGACCTCAAGTCCTCCCAGCGCTTCTTGACCTTCTGGATGGTGCGGGTTGCCACCCCCTCCGCGTTGATGGCAACCACACAGTCGGCCCAGATCCTCTCCCGTCCTTCCTTGTTGGCGCGGGACGATCCGAACAGGGCATCATACTGCCCCAGGACTTGCTCCACCAGGACACCTGCTTCGGTGGCAGTGAAGCTGGTGCCCCTTTGCCCCTCTGGCCGGGGGTTGCCACTGGTGGCAGATGTGGATGTGCCCGACATGGCAACCCCAGGGGCAGGAGTGGGTGGGCAACTGGGTCCTGGGGCTGGGCTGTGGAGCGATGTTATCCGAGTCGGGAGTCTTCTGTTCCAGCAGGGGTGGACACAGCAACTGGACCCCTGCAGATGGCTGATGTGCAGGCACCAAATGGCAGGGCACGGTGGCAGCAGGCAGGCAGGCAGGCAGCAGCAGATGGCACGTGGGAGGCTGCTCGGGGCACAGGGGGGCAGTAATTCGGCCTTCTGGGCAGGAGCGTGGTCTTCCATGTGTTTTCGCGTGGCCAGCTTGATACGGAGTGATTTGGCACATGAAAATCCTGCACGTCAGCGTGAAAATCGAGGAAAGGCCCTTAGCGCGTAAGCGCGTCAGCACGCGTACGCGATTTCATTGGACCAAAGGCCCTTACAGCGTAAGCGCGTCTGTGACGTTTTGCGCACAGGCGTTGCCCTGGCAGGGCTTGGAGATCCCGCGTGCCTTTACACTGTTCTGTACGTGCTTTTCGTGCGGTGCGTGTGTTTTCCATCCGTTGGGGTTCACACGCTATTACTTCACAGCGGGTGTTGGCTACGCGTTCTTCTACACGCAAGGCAGACGGTGAGTGGTACCCCGCTCCCCCAGGCCCGATTGCGTGAAAAAGTTAACGCGAACCCCTGATATACACGTAGCCCGCTCCCCCAGGCCCGATCGCGTGAAAAAGTTCACGCGAACCCCTGAAATACACGTAGCCCGCTCCCCCAGGCCCGATCGCGTGAAAAACTTCACGCGAACCCCTGATATACACGTAGCCCGCTCCCCCAGGCCCGATCGCGTAAAAAACTTCACGCGAACCCCTGATATACACGTATCCCGCTCCCCCAGGCCCGATCGCGTGAAAAAGTTCACGCGAACCCCTGAAATACACGTAGCCCGCTCCCCCAGGCCCGATCGCGTGAAAAAGTTCCCGCGAACCCCTGATATACACGTAGCCCGCTCCCCCAGGCCCGATCGCGTGAAAAAGTTCACGCGAACCCCTGAAATACACGTAGCCCGCTCCCCCAGGCCCGATCGCGTGAAAAACTTCACGCGAACCCCTGATATACACGTAGCCCGCTCCCCCAGGCCCGATCGCGTGAAAAACTTCACGCGAACCCCTGATATACACGTAGCAAGCTCCCCCAGGCCCGATCGTGTGAAAAACTTCACGCGAACCCCTGATATACACGTAGCCCGCTCCCCCAGGCCCGATCGCGTGAAAAAGTTCACGCACACCCCTGAAATACACGTACCCCGCTCAATCGCGTGTGTTACTTCCCGCGCACCCCCGAAATACACGTACCCCGCTCAATCGCGTGTGTAACTTCCCGTGCACCCCCGATATACACGTGCCCCGCTCAATCGCGTGTGTAACTTCCCGCGCACCCCCGATATACATGTGCCCCGCTCGCACAGGCCCAATTGCTGTATGTTGCCACTTTTGTAATGCGCAGGGACGCTGCCGCCTGCCTTCGTGTGGCGGACGTGTTTCGGCTTGTGCGTGTCTTTGGCTGTGCGTGGCTTTGCCCTATTCGATTCCATGAATACGTGTGGTTCGAGTGCGTGTGGGCGTTCCGTCTGCTTCCCTGCAGTACATCCCCAGTTACGCCCTTATTTTCGCGCGTTGTTCCCCATTCCGCGCGTTACGCCCCGTGTTCCGCCCACTTTCTGGTGTATGCGCCGAGGTTGTGCGCTTTCACTGTGCGCGTCGCGCACTCCTTTCGGGATGTTGCAGTGACTTGTGCGCCATGCACAGGTTTGGCGCACATCCCGAGGTAAACACGTGCAGGGACTTCCATGAATCGCACACGTGCGCGTGCGCCTATTTTTTTGCGCTTGCGCCTGCTTGCGCCTGCTTGCGCAACGATTTTCGGCGCACGTTTGTTCCATGAATCGGCCCCTTAGAGTCTTGGGTGCATGGCCAAAGGCCATGCACCCACGACCTAAGTTACAAGTACCAAAGTTATAAGGCTCCATGGGTGTGATATGCTGCAGTGGTTGTGGGCAGGGCCTAGAGTCTTGGGTGCATGGCCGAAGGCCGTAGGCCATACACCCAAGACTCTAGGCCCTGGCCACAACCACCGCAGCATATCACACCCATAGATCACACCCATAGAATTGAATATCTATCAAATGTCATTAAGATTGTAGAGTTTGGTAACAAGCACTGTAGTATAACATATCCATGGAAGTGAACATTTTGTATTGTGGTGTATGGTTAGATGTTTGCTTCAATGGTTCTGTTATGCAGCAGTATGTATGTGTTCTATTAACATGTACTTATTGTTTGATTTGTTGAGATCGGATATATTTTTTTCATGAGTTTGGTAACTGGAGTACATATTCTTTTTCAATTTATGTAATAAAAGAAAAGAGCATGTTAGTGTTTGTATTTTATAAAGACCTATTACATTGCATAAAAGACATTTCAGCTTGTTTTCGACCATCATATTTATTAGTTTACAAACCAGTGTACTGTGCAATTTGCTCAGTTTATGTGTTTGTTTTACAAATCATTGGGTCTGTGGGAAAAAAAGCATGTTGGATTAAAAAAAAAACTTTTTTGTTATGATACAGTCTATTTGTTTGTTTTCAGTGTTCACTTGTTGTTTCTGGCTAATGTTCTATCTGTTGGCTTGTTAAAGATTTTTGGAGCAGTTAGATACCTGTTGGCGTATTCTAACTGTCTATTTTTTGTTATAATGTAGTGGTATTCATTTATCTATTTAGTTGTTATAGAATCTTGGGGCAGTTAGATACCTGTTGGCATGTTCTAACAGTTTATAGTTTTTTAATTAAAGTTTTGTTAATGTTTAAGTACATATTAGTTATTAAATTTTGGTTTTAAGAAGATTAAATAAGCGTTTATACGATTTGCTGGTAATCTCTGCTTTAGAGTAATGGTACTATCAAAACATTCGAACCATCCACATTTCTTTTTTATATATGCAGTGTAGTGACCTGCATTGGTTGTGGCTCCTGTGTGGTAGATTATACCTATTGTTGTGAAGGTTTTCTTACCAAGTGATACTTGACCGTATGTGAATCCACTCAGCTTGCAGTTGTTTTTGGTACCATCTGCATTGTAACGTAGAAGCATTAGAATTACGTAGTTACTATGTGTTTGTATTAGTAAGGTGGAGCGATTATCTGAATTGCAGGTAGTACAGAATCTACCATGGTTTGCATTTTGTACAAGTTGCTGAAATGGAACGGATTCACAATTAGGTATGGATACATACATGAAGCGCTCATTAGGGATTTGTTCCTGTGTCACATGGTTGCAGAGAGTGCATGTATGTTTCCACATGTATGAAATCTGGAAGATTTCATTTATAGGTATGTTTTTTGTTTTCCAGTACTTGTAGTAAGTACATTAGAAATTCTTGTGGATCTTCTTGTGAGTTTATAGTGAATTTTACCATTCCAGCACAGTAGTCCAATTCTTGCCTTATTCCATGAACACTATACGTGTTTTCAGGATTGTTTGTTGCGTTTCTATGAAGAACTAACATTTGCAAACACAATTGGTCTGTACTGTGTAAGTAAATGTTGTCAACAATTGGTGGCAATTGAAATAGAATATTCATTGCTACATTTGCGTAGCAACTTACACCAGTTATATTTGAAAATTTGAGTGGACCAGATAGTTCTGTGTCCAAGTCATTTTTTCTGGAGTGGGTGTTGCTTCTTTGAAGAAGTACCTGAGTTACTTTGAGTAATAGGTTCTTCTTTGGTTGTGGTAATTGATGAAATATTAGTTTCTTTTACTCTCTATGGAGGATTTGCAGTCAGATCCTGTTGCATTTCTGTTTGAATTAGTTTTCTTTTACAACGTTTTCTTTTTTGTGGAACAGGATATGTTTTTAGATGGGGGTGTATAGTGAACATAGTCTATTGTATTCTAAAATGCAAGGAATATCAGCGTTTACTTTACTTGCATTAAAGTTGATTAGAAATAGACCGTCAAGTGTACGTATGCGTGACAGTGCTACGTAGCTCATGCCTTCTTTAAAGACTGTGTTACCAATATCTATCAATGATTTGTCTAGGGTAAGACCTTGCGATTTATGAATTGTGACTGCATACGCTAGAGTTAGAGAAAATTGTTCTCTGAGTACATACATGTCTTTGAAGAGAAGGAATTGAGCTGTTGAGCTCCCTATCCTTTTTACTTCTGAAAGTCTGTCAAAGAGAATATTGAGAAACTGAATGTTGTCACGTGGTTATGTTTGAAAGCCAACAACTGTACCCAGTGCTCCATTAACTAGTCTTTGCTCCACATCAAGGTTACGTTTAAGCATTACTCTACAGTTTAAGGATAATTTTAATATTTTCTCTAAACCAGTTGTGTTGGAGATAGAATTTTCTAAGGTATTTAGTCTTGTTGTGTCTTGTTGACACATGGGAAGTGTCATACCATGTACGTCCAGTTTGTCTGTGGAGCAAATTTCAATTATAGGTTGCATATTGGAAACATTGTTTCATTGAATTTGGAACAGCTTGAAGAGTTGGCATTAAGGACATACAATTGACATTTATGTGTGCTAATTGTTCCATAACATCAGTAGCACATGAGTTATCACCATAAAGTGCAAGGATGTGCCGGGTTTTTAATATTGCTTGTGCTTCTTGAGATAGTACACCAACTCTAATACTTTTTTAAAATGTTGGTGTAAGTGAGGTCTGCAGATTGATGCATGTTTTCTGTTAATTCTCTGTATTGGAAATGTTGCCAAAGGTTGACATTTCCTATGCTGCCAACAGTTTTACGGAAGAGTTTGTGTCCTAAGGTTTTAAAAATAGGTTCACCTTTCACTTGTGTCAATTGAAGAAGATCTCTGAAAACAATAATGTCTTTTCCTCCAAAGAGCTCTTTGTAGTTTGTTTCAAGTACTTCTTGCAATCTGAGGTGAATCAAAACCAACATTAGGTTGGAAACCATGCTCACTTCATCTATTAGTAGGATTTTCATTTGTTTTAACACTCTGCTTAATTCCATTGCAGCTTCTGTAAAATGTTTGTAATAGTCTAATTTGTTTTGGTGTTCTACTGGAAGGAGTAGTAATCGGTGTAAAGTGACACAGCCTATGTTGTAGGCAGCTAAACCTGTGGGGGCAGTTACAACAGCTGACAGTTTGTTGTTTGTCAATTGTTGAAGGAACTTGCTGATGATTTTGATTAAGAATGTTTTGCCTGAACCAGTTTCACCACTGACGTATAGTGGTATAGGTTTGTAATTTTGGCAGGTACATTCTTTATTTTCGTGCTGTGCAACATGTGCAATTTCTTTTGTTACTTCTTCAAAAATGGTCCGCTGCTCTTTGTTCAATTTTGATCGTAGTACAGTTAAGTCTTCTGTATCTTCTTCATAGTGACACATGGTGTTCTCTACTTCTGTCATAGCTAATTCTGCCTCATTTGCTATTATTGGCTGTCCTAGTGGTTGTTGGCTTCCTGTTACAGAAGGTTGACTACTTTTGGGAGTGTCCTTATCTAGTTGGGCCTGGAGTTCTTCTTCGTGTTGCTGTTCATTGTACAACATTGTTTTGTACTGCGTAAAGTTTACATCGGTGATAGTGCTTTCATTTGCTTTCAAAGTGTCTTCATAGGAGTCATAGTTATCTAGTATCTCTTCTTCTTTTCTCCATGGTTTAAAAAGTTGTAGCAGGGACATGTAATATGGTTCTTTCTGTTAAGGAGTTTTTAATGACAATTTGATATGATTAATTAAGCTTTGTTTGGTAAGTTTCACTAAGCTGCCTTCACAATCTATCACTCTATATCTACCTTTTTTTTCATCGGGTTTTATATTATTTTTGAATGCAATGTTTTGGGCTATGTGGTATAGACACATGGTTTCCAAAGTGGTGCTCCTGTTCGGATAGTATGTGTCTAGTAAATTGTTTTCCTAAATGTCTTGGCTGTTGGGATCATTTTTGGCTACTGTTTCTATGTCCTCATATGATTTGAGAACTCTTTTTCTACATTCAGCAGGACCAAGACTTAGCCATACTATATTTTCAGATTTTCCATACAAAGCAGTACCGGTTAAACGATCTGCAGATTCATAGGAGCCACATTCTCTATGAGAGAGAATTTTTATGCCTAAGCTGTACAATTTCTGAGATAGTGTTTTGTCTGATGATAGGTCATTCCAGAGGTCTTGAAGCTCTGTTTTTTCTGCTTTTGTTAAGTAGGCTGTAACATATCGTGCAACTGCAGTGGAATTGTCTGCAATGTACTGCAAATCTGTGTTTGTATTCCATAAGAGGGTAATGATTGCATTGTAATCATTGATATATTTTGATTCTTCTGTTCTTTTTATGTAATACATGTTCTTAGGTGATTTACCTTTAACACTATGTCTAACTGAAGTCTCCTGTTTCTGTAACTGGTCTAGGGAAACCAAAGCGGCATCTAGAGTAGTATTTCCCTATGTTTTTGTATTTGCAACGACAATATTTGCCACATGTGTGTCTTTGAAATTGTGATAAATTTGTGCATGAAGGTCACTATGTCTCGTTTGCGAAGGGATTTCAAAAGTGACATATTTTTGGGTGAACTGCAAAACAGTGGCATCACTGTCCTGACCAAATTTAGGAGCATCTTTAATCCATAAAAGCATGTGGATATGTGGTGCTCCTCTGGCTTGGTATTCTTTTCTCCAAAAGAAGTGTTGCACTTCTCTGAGGGGAGGAACAGTTTTATTACAAATAAAGTGTAGCATAGCAATGAAACAATGGTGGAAATATCTTGAAACATTAACAGGATCTAGAGAGCAAAGTTCTCCAGGTGTTAGTATATCTATGTTTGTTTTGTTTTTGTTTGATATGTGTAGGAAATCATGTAAATCTTCCCATGCATATTCTGCACAACTTACAAACCAAGTGGGTGGGCCAAGGTTTCTTTTCATACAACGTACATCTCTGTGACGTCGGAACCAGTACTCTCTCATACCACGTATGTTTGCAAACAGATTTGTAATGCTTCATTGTAAAACCTCATCTTTTTCTTGCACCTTTTGTATTAATTGCGTAGCTGACATATTTTGAAAGTGGGTTCCTGATTTCAATATGTGTGCAACTCCGTAACATAGAGTTGCTAGTTCACTTTCAAAGAGTAGGTGGCATATGTATTCCACATTTTGTCTAAATCTGGGATCTTCAGAATACATTTGTAATGAGCGGTATTCTGATGCTGTTATATGAGTGGGTCTATCATCGTACCTTCCTCCTTTGCCAGTAGGAAAGAGTAGAGAAAAAGCACGTGCTTCTATACTTTTTTCCCATATGCTCATTGGTGATCCTTTGGTTTGTCACATTTGGTACATTTCTAGTGCATCATCTATGGTGTCATTAGAGTGTAATGGATGAATTGTATAATGGTGTAAAATATTGGATACTGTAGCAGGATCTAGAAGTTCAAATTGGCCAGTTTCTGGTGACTCTTGAATTATTTCAGTTGTTTCCCTTAAGTTTTCTTCAATTATGTAAAACTTTGCATGCATATTCTGCACAACTTAATGTAACAAACCAAGTGGGTGGTCCAAGGTTTCTGATCATACAACGTACATCTCCGTGACGGCAGAACCAGTAAACCAGTATTCTTCCGTACCAGGCATGTTTACAAACAGATTTGTTATGCTTGATTGTAAAACGTCATCTTTTTCTTGCACTTTTTGTATTAATTGCGTAGCTGACATATTTTGAAAGTGAGTCCCCGATTTCAATATGTGTGCAACTCCGTAACATAGGTTTGCTAGTTCACTTTCAAAGAGTAGGTGGAATATGTACTCCACATTTTGTCTAAATCTGGGATCTTCAGAATACATTCGCAATGAGCGGTATTCTGATGCTGTTATCTGAGTGGGTCTATCATCGTATCTTCCTCCTTTGCCAGTAGGAAATAGTAGAAGAAAAGCACATGTTTCTATACTTTTTTCCCATATACTCATTGGTGCACCTTTGGTTTGTCACATTTGGTAAGTTTCTAGTGCAGCATCTATGCTGTCATTAGAGTCCAATGGATGAATTGTATAATGGTCCAAAAGAGTGGATACTGCAGCAGGATCCAGAAGTTCAAATTGACCAGTTTCTGATGACGCTTGAATTATTTCAGTTGTTTCCCTTAAGCTTTCTTCAATATTTATTTCTTTGTAGTATTCATTATTGTCTTTTAGATATTGCAAGGCTTGTCTAACTTTATGTAAGTGCACGAGTTGTTGCCAAATTTGTTTGTCTGATGTTGGTACACCATTTACTAAGACAATTAAAGATTGCTCTATTGGATGTTGCACTCCTAGAGTGTGTACATTTTCTTTCAGATCTAATGGTAAATAAACTACTTTGCCACAAATGCCTATCACCAATTCATAGGGAGGTAATTTTGCTGTTTTTGGTTGAAGGCGTATTATTGCTTGAAATGAGTGCACTGTTTGAATTATGATGCTCTCATATAAATTGAGTTGTTGCAGGGGTTTTGGTAGTGCGAATAATTCCAAGTTATTTGTGATAGCATGTGAAGGAGTTTGGTTGTTATCAAGTTTTGTAGTGCAGTAACTGCAAAGTATTAAGGGGTCAGTTATTTCATATTTGTTTTCTGCTACAAGGTAGAGAGCTAATTCAAACCATTTGGAATCTTCATTGTCTTCTATTTTGTATGTTACGTCTATAGTTTTTGTGTTACTTTTGTAAAAAGTTCTGCGGCAACACACACACACATGGTTTAGTACTTCAGCGGATGTACTTTTAAATTTTAGTATTTCTTTTTTGTATGTATGTAGTAAAAGGTTGCCATGTGCAGAATTGTTGCTTGTCTGTTGTAAAGCTATTGCATTTTGTAAGTGGCTTTCACTTCCAAAATATTTTCTCTGGATATGGTCGATTTCTTCTTGTAGGTCTTTGGGTGTACCATGTAGAAGAGTGTTATTTAAATTGGCTAGTACTAAAGCAGGACCTTTAGCATTGTACAGTTTATGATTTCTTATAGTTGAATGATGTGTTGATATCATTTTGATATGATGGAAGGTGCTTTTGAAAATAGGTCCTGAAATGCAGGCTAGTGAATGTCCCTGTAGTCCTGTAGTCCTGTGTATTCTTGCACTGGACAGGTATCCATATTTTGCAGCACTTTCATTTTGATGTTGCCTTTACCTTTCACATACTGATTGAGGAACTGGCGTAAAGATTTGAAAGATTTTTTGGGAATGTTACACATTGACGTGCATGGCCATTTATATACTGGACGTTCTGACTCAGTCGAATGGAGAGGTAGTTCTGAGTTTCCTGGGGATATTTTTGTAAGCAGTATTTCTTGTTCCATTATGGTATTGTTAATTTTTTCATAACCGCGTCCACTGCTATGGATGGCAATTGTGTTTGTTTGGTTTTGTTTGTATGCTTCTTCATTAAAATATGGTTCTGTGCTCGTGGTGTGACTCCATTCACCTCCACAGATATTTAAGAAGTTATTTCTGTTGACATTCCATTTATTGAGAAGTTTTTTTGTAATTTAGTAGTTAGTTTTGTTAGTACTTTCATTCTGTTCAACACTAAAATGAATAACTTTTTTTTTGAGAAGGATTGCACTCTCTATTAAAGCTTCTAAGATACATTTTCTACAGTAGGTTTGAAGGGTTGTGCATGATTTGTCTCCTGTTTTTATAAGATTCTGAAGGACTCTGTGGCAGAACATTTTTGCTAAAATACTTTTTATGGTATGGTTACTTGCTAGCATATCAAGATTTATAGGAGCAGTTTTAGCAGTAGTGGTAGCCGAATTCTTATTAAGCATTTTTTGTTTCGTTTTACATTTTGATAGAGGAGGCAAAGTTGTTGTACCAGAAGCTTCTTTTGTTTCGCGAAATGACTGTATTAGCTGTTTTGTTTGAACGTTTTTCACAAACTTTGGCAGAGATGGATGCTTATTTTGGACACTTTTATTTTCATTTGCTCTATTTCTGCGTTGCTTTCTACGGACTTGCTTTTTGGTAGGCTTTCTTTGGGGTCTGTTGAAAAAAAAAGAAGTTATGTGTTGGTCCGTTTTGCAATGTATGTGTGCTGTGTGCATGAGTGTCTGAGTATGATGGTAAAGATTTATGTGGTGGTGTGTGATTGTGCACTGGGCAGTTACAATGAGTTGGGAAGGCTCTTCGTCTATTTGAGTGTTACTAAACTGCGGTTCAGATGAGAGTAGAAAGTGAGCTAGTGGTGATGAGAAGCATTAATAGTAAATGTAATGGTATAAAATTAAAACAGTTCTAAGGGTTGAGTATGTTATTTGTGTTCCAAAAAACGGGGATTTGTGTGCCATTCTGCCTGCTATGCTCTGTTTAATAAATGGGGCTTTGTGGGCAGAATGGTTCAGAAATCGCAGTTTTTTTTGGTGCACAAATTACATGAATGAACCACACAGTGGGCCTCATTACGACCCTGGGGGAAGACCATAGTGCTATTAGCACCATGGTCCATGCCGGTAAATTGCCGACTCCGCCATGGAGAAAGGGGGAATTACCACCCCATTACAAGGTTGGTGGGGCGGTAATTCCCCCTTCCTCCATGGCCCTTCCCATTCCCATTTTTGCCCCATAGGGCTCAATGGGAATGGGGAAGGCGATAAGTACGGTGCCGCAAATTGCGGCACCGAAATTAGCACCAAGGTCCCTTTGCGGGTCCCTACATTAACGGCTGGTCTACACCAGCCATCAAGGTCGGGTCCCGCAAAGGGACCTCGTAATTAGGCGCTAAAAGGTTAACGACGCCGCAGCCTTTTACGGCGCCGTTAACCCATTAGCGCCTGGGTCGTAATGAGGCCCAGTGTCTTTGAGGAACAGTAAGAACATTAAGGTAGTATTGTACTTACACTTTTTTTGTGGAATGAGCAGGTTTCTTCGATATTTTTTTGTAGTTCAGATGCTGCTGATTTTCAGGAGAGAGCTCTTCACTGCAATTGTAAAAGAAAGAAGTTAGCAATTTTGTGTGTTTATAGCACTGATGTTAATGTAGACATTGATTTTTATATTTTTGTGGTAGTATTCTTGTTTGATATCTGAACATAGTGTATGCATGCATTTCATTTGACTATGTGCAGCCTTTATATTTTATTTACAATATGTTAGTTCAACATGCTTTGCAAATGAGTAGAATTTTAAGTGCATGAAATTCACTTGGTTTTTTAAAGCTGTGTTGTAGATAGCAGACAGGTTTGGAAGTGATAGTTGATTATAGCAGATGAAAAAATTTCAATAAGTTTGTTTTTATAGGTATGCAAACAAAGGGGGGTCTGGGAATCTCTCTACCAGCACGAACACAGCCCAATGACCTGTTCGTGGGTGAATAACCCCTGGGAGTGACTCTACCAAGTCTTTAGCTCACTGTCCTTTTCACAGAGAAGAAATGTCCCCGCATATCAGCCTTTGTCCTGCCCAGGGGCAGTCCAGCACCGAAATGCTAGGCAATTCTCCTCTGAACAAGAGTACCATCAGTAACCCCATACACGTGTTTCAGCCTTGTTGGGCATCATCAGTGAGGTGAAACTGTTGCCTCTCTAGGAACAGTGAGCAAGGGGTCCACGTCTGGATTGCCCTGTTAACTTAGGGTGAAACCCAAAGTTAATGTATGCAAACAAAGGGCGGTCTGGGAATCTCTCTACCAGCACGAACACAGCCCAATGACCTGTTCTTGGGTGAATAACCCGTGGGAGAGACTCTACCAAGTCTTTAGCTCACTGTCCTTTTCACAGAGAAGAAATTTCCCCGCATATCAACCTTTGTCCTGCCCAGGGGCAGTCCAGCCCCGAAATGCTAGGCAATTCTCCTCTGAACAAGAGTACCATCAGTAACCCCATACACGTGTTTCAGCCTTGTTGGGCATCATCAGTGAGGTGAAACTGTTGCCTCTCTAGGAACAGTGAGCAAGGGGTCCACATCTGGATTGCCCTGTTAACTTAGGGTGAAACCCAAAGTTAATGTATGCAAACAAAGGGGGGTCTGGGAATCTCTCTACCAGCACGAACACAGCCCAATGACCTGTTCTTGGGTGAATAACCCCTGGGAGAGACTCTACCAAGTCTTTAGCTCACTGTCCTTTTCACAGAGAAGAAATTTCCCCGCATATCAACCTTTGTCCTGCCCAGGGGCAGTCCAGCGCCGAAATGCTAGGCAATTCTCCTCTGAACAAGAGTACCATCAGTAACCCCATACACGTGTTTCAGCCTTGTTGGGCATCATCAGTGAGGTGAAACTGTTGCCTCTCTAGGAACAGTGAGCAAGGGGTCCACGTCTGGATTGCCCTGTTAACTTAGGGTGAAACCCAAAGTTAATGTATGCAAACAAAGGGGGGTCTGGGAATCTCTCTACCAGCACGAACACAGCCCAATGACCTGTTCTTGGGTGAATAACCCCTGGGAGAGACTCTACCAAGTCTTTAGCTCACTGTCCTTTTCACAGAGAAGAAATTTCCCCGCATATCAGCCTTTGTCCTGCCCAGGGGCAGTCCAGCGCCGAAATGCTAGGCAATTCTCCTCTGAACAAGAGTACCATCAGTAACCCCATACACGTGTTTCAGCCTTGTTGGGCATCATCAGTGAGGTGAAACTGTTGCCTCTCTAGGAACAGTGAGCAAGGGGTCCACGTCTGGATTGCCCTGTTAACTTAGGGTGAAACCCAAAGTTAATGTATGCAAACAAAGGGGGGTCTGGGAATCTCTCTACCAGCACGAACACAGCCCAATGACCTGTTCTTGGGTGAATAACCCCTGGGAGAGACTCTACCAAGTCTTTAGCTCACTGTCCTTTTCACAGAGAAGAAATTTCCCCGCATATCAACCTTTGTCCTGCCCAGGGGCAGTCCAGCGCCGAAATGCTAGGCAATTCTCCTCTGAACAAGAGTACCATCAGTAACCCCATACACGTGTTTCAGCCTTGTTGGGCATCATCAGTGAGGTGAAACTGTTGCCTCTCTAGGAACAGTGAGCAAGGGGTCCACGTCTGGATTGCCCTGTTAACTTAGGGTGAAACCCAAAGTTAATGTATGCAAACAAAGGGGGGTCTGGGAATCTCTCTACCAGCACGAACACAGCCCAATGACCTGTTCTTGGGTGAATAACCCCTGGGAGAGACTCTACCAAGTCTTTAGCTCACTGTCCTTTTCACAGAGAAGAAATTTCCCCGCATATCAACCTTTGTCCTGCCCAGGGGCAGTCCAGCGCCGAAATGCTAGGCAATTCTCCTCTGAACAAGAGTACCATCAGTAACCCTATACACGTGTTTCAGCCTTGTTGGGCATCATCAGTGAGGTGAAACTGTTGCCTCTCTAGGAACAGTGAGCAAGGGGTCCACGTCTGGATTGCCCTGTTAACTTAGGGTGAAACCCAAAGTTAATGTATGCAAACAAAGGGGGGTCTGGGAATCTCTCTACCAGCACGAACACAGCCCAATGACCTGTTCTTGGGTGAATAACCCCTGGGAGAGACTCTACCAAGTCTTTAGCTCACTGTCCTTTTGACAGAGAAGAAATTTCCCCGCATATCAGCCTTTGTCCTGCCCAGGGGCAGTCCAGCGCCGAAATGCTAGGCAATTCTCCTCTGAACAAGAGTACCATCAGTAACCCCATACACGTGTTTCAGCCTTGTTGGGCATCATCAGTGAGGTGAAACTGTTGCCTCTCTAGGAACAGTGAGCAAGGGGTCCACGTCTGGATTGCCCTGTTAACTTAGGGTGAAACCCAAAGTTAATGTATGCAAACAAAGGGGGGTCTGGGAATCTCTCTACCAGCACGAACACAGCCCAATTACCTGTTCTTGGGTGAATAACCCCTGGGAGAGACTCTACCAAGTCTTTAGCCACTGTCCTTTTCACAGAGAAGAAATTTCCCCGCATATCAGCCTTTTCTCCTGCCCAGGGGCAGTCCAGCGCCGAAATGCTAGGCAATTCTCCTCTGAACAAGAGTACCATCAGTAACCCCATACACGTGTTTCAGCCATGTTGGGCATCATCAGTGAGGTGAAACTGTTGCCTCTCTAGGAACAGTGAGCAAGGGGTCCACGTCTGGATTCCCCTGTTAACTTAGGGTGAAACACAAAGTTAATGTATGCAAACAAAGGGGGGTCTGGGAATCTCTCTACCAGCACGAACACAGCCCAATGACCTGTTATTGGGTGAATAACCCTTGGGAGAGACTCTACCAAGTCTTTAGCTCACTGTCCTTTTCACAGAGAAGAAATTTCCCCGCATATCAGCCTTTGTCCTGCCCAGGGGCAGTCCAGCGCCGAAATGCTAGGCAATTCTCCTCTGAACAAGAGTACCATCAGTAACCCCATACACGTGTTTCAGCCTTGTTGGGCATCATCAGTGAGTTGAAACTGTTGCCTCTCTAGGAACAGTGAGCAAGGGGTCCACGTCTGGATTGCCCTATTAAGTTAGGGTGAAACCCAAAGTTAATGTATGCAAACAAAGGGGGGTCTGGGAATCTCTCTACCAGCACAAACACAGCCCAATGACCTGTTCTTGGGTGAATAACCCCTGGGAGAGACTCTACCAAGTCTTTAGCTCACTGTCCTTTTCACAGAGAAGAAATTTCCCCGCATATCAGCCTTTGTCCTGCCCAGGGGCAGTCCAGCGCCGAAATGCTAGGCAATTCTCCTCTGAACAAGAGTACCATCAGTAACCCCATACACGTGTTTCAGCCTTGTTGGGCTTGTTTTTATAGGTAGACATACAAACAATCGGGAGCCCCTGAGAGGGAGATTTTACCACAGTAATCGGGAACATTTATTTTTCTCATAGGATTGCATTGGGATTAGCATTAATTTAGGCGGGAGACAGTAAAAAATAGTGTGATTTTTCAATGAAAAATCAGGTGTCTCGTGCTTAAATCGGGAGCGTTGGCATGTATGTATAGGCTATGCAGGTTTTGTGGCATTACTCTGTTTATATGGATTCATAAGAGTTGTACATGTATTCTGAATAAAATATGCATACCTGTAGTTTGTAATCATGCATGTGGATATGCACAGAGCTGTAAGTAGAAATCTTCGAGACTTGTACAGTAGTTTTTGTAGTAGGTGCTTTCCAGTGATAAGAGACTTGTACTCAGAGTGATCAACCGTACATTTGAAGTGCGGAACTCTGATGATGGAGTCAGATGTGGAGGTCTTGGATGTGATTGGTGGAGGGTTGTGTGACTGCTTAGCTGTATCCAATGAGGCAATGGCACAGAGAGTGATGTGGAAAGGGTAGAAGGGCTGGCTAAGAGTTACGTGCCGCGCGGACAGCGCAGCTGTCTGCGGGTAGGGCGTTCTACATCCAGGGTTTTCCAGAAAATCCAGTATGGAAAGGGGACTGTGGGGATCAGCCAATCAGATGTTGATGTTGTGGATTTGTGTAGAAAGAGACTGAGGGGGTAATTCATAGAATCGCACAAGTGGCACACACGGCTGGCGCACAGTGTGCGTGTGCGACAGTCTGCGCCAGCTGAGTGCGCCAAAATCAATTTCTGCGCACAGCGTATTCATGGATCTCAACATCCATTACCAGCCGTGGCGCAGAGTGGCGCAGCGACCCTGCAGCAGCACCAGTTACGCCCCCAACCCCTCCCTGTCTGCCATGCACAGCGCACAAATCCCGTACATGGCGCACAGGCCAGCATACAGCCCCCAACCACGAAAACGCCTGTAAAACTCCCCGCGCACCACTCCGAGTACACCCCTGCGCGGGGAGAATCACACGCGATTGGGCCTGTGCGTGTGGGGTACGTGTATTATTGGGGTTCGCGGGGAGTTTCACATGCTATTGGGCCTGTGCGAGCGGGGTACGTGTATTACTGGGGTTCGCGGGCGTTTCACACGCGATTGGCCCTGTGCGAGCGGGGTACGTGTATTACTGGGGTTCGCGGGGAGTTTCACACGCGATTGTCCCTGTGCGAGGGGGGTACGTGTATTACTGGGGTTCGCGGGCGTTTCACACGCGATTGGCCCTGTGCGAGCGGGGTACGTGTATTACTGGGGTTCGCGGGGAGTTTCACACGCGATTGTCCCTGTGCGAGGGGGGTACATGTATAACTGGGGTTCGCAGGGAGTTTCACACTCGATTGGCCCTGTGGGAGCGGGGTACGTGTATTACTGGGGTTCACGGGGAGTTTCACACGCGATTGGCCCTGTGTGAGTGGGGTACGTGTATTACTGGGGTTCGCGGGGATTTTCACACGCGATTGGCCCTGTGCGAGCAGGGTACGTGTATTACTGGGGTTCACGGGGAGTTTCACATGCGATTGGTCCTGTGCGAGCGGGGTACGTGTATTACTGGGGTTCGGGGGAATTTCACACGTGATTTCGCTGTCAGAGCGGGGTACGTGTATCCAGTGGGGAGCGCGGGGAGTCCCACACATGAATTGGCAGTGTGGGTCCTCCCAGGTGTGCCCTCTACCCCTCCACGTCCCCTGCAGGCAGCCCACACCACAGGGGACTACCCTGCACCCATGGTCATGTCCCGCACGCAGCCCATCCACCATGGGCGTGCCCCCCAGCCAGCCCACATGTCACCTTGCATTAATGTTCACCAACTCATGTCCCCCAGCACCCCCACCCACCCAGCAGTGAGGCTCAGGCCCTGACTCATGTCCCCCAGCACCCCCACCCACCCAGCATTGACGGGCACCTGCCAGCAGGCCCCGACTCATGTCCCCCAGCACCCCCACCCACCCAGCAGTGAGGGGCACCTGCCAGCAGGCCCCGACTCATGTCCCCCAGCATCCTACCCCCCAGCAGTGAGGCTCAGGCCCTGACTCATGTCCCCCAGCACCCCCACCCACCCAGCATTGACGGGCACCTGCCAGCAGGCCCTGACTCATGTCCCCCAGTATCCCCACCCACCCAGCATTGACAGGCACCTGCCAGCAGGCCCCAACTCATGTCCCCCAGCACCCCCACCCCCTAGCAGTAAGGCTCAGGCCCTGACTCATGTCCCCAGCACCCCCAACCACCCAGCAGTGAGGGGCACCTGCCAGCAGGCCCTGACTCATGTCCCCCAGCACCCCTACCCCCCAGCAGTGAGGCTCAGGCCCTGACTCATGTCCCCCACCACCCCCACCCACCCAGCATTGACGGGCACCTGCCAGCAGGCCCCGACTCATGTCCCCCAGCACTCCCACCCACCCAGCATTGACGGGCACCAGCCAGCAGGCCCCGACTCATGTCCCCCAGTACCCCCACCCCCCATCAGTGAGGCTCAGGCCCTGACTCATGTCCCCCAGCACCCCCACCCAACCAGCAGTGAGGGGCACCTGCCAGCAGGCCCCGACTCATGTCCCCCAGCACCCTCGCCCACCCAGCAGTGAGGGGCACCTGCCATCAGGCCCTGACTCATGTCCCCCAGCACCCCCACCCACCCAGCATTGACGGGCACCTGCCAGCAGGCCCCGACTCATGTCCCACAGCGTCCCCACCTACCCAGCAGTGAGGGGCACCTGCCATCAGGCCCCGACTCATGTCCCCCAGCACCCCCACCCACCCAGCATTGACGGGCACCTGCCAGCAGGCCCTGACTCATGTCCCCCAGCACCCCCACCCATCAACTATGTACAAAGAAGTAATCCAGGGTCCATGAGCCCAACGAATGAAATGAAACCTAGCAAAAAACCGACCTAATAAAGAACTAGATACAAAAAGGCGAGGCATACTCCAAGCGCCCCAAATGATTGAAAAAGATAGAGGAAACCTAAAACTACAAACTATATACAATGGCGTCGGGCTAATCCGACGGCTCACTTCCCGATTTCCCGGGCCAGGGCATCATCGAACTCCTGCTCAATGTCCTGGAGGCAGTCCTCTTCCATGGCCCCGAGGGTTCGCAGGGATGTTGACATGTTGACCTCCAACTCCCTGCGAATTGCCTCGAGGCACTCGGCCTGCCTCAGTGCCCTCCGCATGGAGTTCTCTGCCCTGACCATTGTGAGCCGTGCCTCTTCCGCCCGCTGCTGCTCCGCATCTATGGCCTGGCCCAACCGCTGCCACAAAGAAGACACTTGTAATCCTGGGTCCTCCAGCCCTCTGGCCGATGCCTGCCCCTCAGATGTTGAAGGTCCCGAGCCATCATGGCTCCCACCTTGTTGCTGCTGCTGCTGTGCCTGTGCCCTGTCTCTTGCTGCCTGCACATCTGCCTCCGGCTGGGGTGCAGTTGTTGAGGTGGCCACCCCTGCTGGATGTCTGACTCCCTACTGTGGCAGGGATGTGTCTTCCACCAGCCTGGCCGCAGGGTCAGAGGCAGCTCCACAGGGTACCCAGGTGATACATGGGTGGGAAGATGGCATGGAGGACGACTGGCGCATAGGGGATTCAGGTGAGGAGGGGGTCGGAACAAGGTCCAGCATACGGAGGAATCCAGCCCTGGTGACCCATCCCAGTAGGTCAACGCAGTCAATGAGGCATCCAAGATGACGTGCAGTGTCTTCATGAAAACACTGCAGGTCACCTTGCATGCTCCATTGACGCAACGCCATCCCAGACAGGACAGGCTCAACCCGGTCCCGGATTGCCACGTCCGCAGGGAGAGGAAGGCCAGTTGTTGTGCGCTCATCCCCTCCCTGAAAACGGATCTGACGCAGGCATCCCTGCTGGTGCAGGATGATGCAGTCACAGGATCGCGGACAGGATTACACACAGGCACCTCCACGGTGTACTGTGCTGCCTAAAGTCCCTGCCCCTGCACTGCACCACTAGCACCAGTGGAATCCCCACCTCCAGACCCCGTGTGTGTCCCTTCCACGGCCTCCTCCTCCACCAAACCACCCACCAACCTGAATGACTCCATGCAATCTTCCTTCGTCGGACGCTGTGGGGTCTCAGCTACCACTTCTGCTGCCGAGGAGTCCACCTCTGACCTCGGCCTCTTGGACATACCCTCGGCAGCTGCGGCCTGCGACGTGGCACCCGACTCCTCACTCCCTGACGAGATGACAACCTGGGAGGGGAGCCGGGCCTTGCATCTCTGGCTGGTGGTGCAATCCCTGCCGCTTTGTTCCACAGCACCCTCTCCGCCCTCTTCATCAGTTGACGCTGCAGACAGGGAGAGATAGAACACAGGCATCAGGGCACTGTACAATGGACTGATACACACATGACAGTTGCACATGAGTGGCAGTGTAAAACTACAGACATGGCATCACACTCCCCAACACACATGTCATTTCAACTCACACACATGAGCAAATCAACAGGAATATTGCACCAGGCAGCACCGTCCATACACAAACAACAGCACAAGCAGCCGAAGGTGAGCCTGACGTCACATGAAACACAGGGAGTGCACAACACATGCACACATGCCACCAGACTGAAATGCATCTGTACATCTCCACCACTGCAGTGATAACGTCACCATCCATGTCACATCTGGCAATCAGCCTCCTACATGTCAGTGTCACATGCATCCATGTTGCATCACAGTTGCACACTTGTCAAATACACACACATGCACATGTACACAGTGCAGATACATGCAGCAGGAACCACGCAGGAACCACCATCCATGTGTGACACCACAACCATGCCAACGTACATACACAGAAATTCAAACATGTGTGCTCCCAAACCTTCATTTGGCCATCATGCTTAGCAACACATACACCATCGATGTGTCTCACACATTAGAGGACTCACATGTGGCACCCCACGCCCCTGTACATACACATCCATACATGGCCCTACAAAAACACATGTGCAACCTGCACACTACTGGCACACCACAACACACACAGCGTCCAATCAGTATGCAGGTGAGGGGCGCCTGAGCTGGGCATCCTCCTCGTGGCGGGCGTGGTCAGGGACATGGCCGGGGTGACCAGGGAGTAGGGGGACTCCAGGGTGTCCACGGTGGCCGCAGAGGGGGAAGAGGCAGGGGTGCGCCACTTGAGCACGATGTTGTGCCATGTGTCGGTGCAGTCATGCCACCACTCCCTGTGGTTCCGGGAGATGCAGCTTCTGCATCTGGCACTGGCGCCCGTGTGACCCGGCAGTCCGTTTCATCGACTGTCACGGGCCCAAGGGTAGTGGTTGCTGCAGGTGCAGCTGTGGACACCACCACCCAGGCTCAGGGTCTGCCAGCGCAGGCTGCGTTGGCACTTGAAGAGTCAATCTGCTGCCCCGAAAAGCTGGGTGTTGGCAAGTGCTGGGGCAGATGCAGCCAACAACACCACGTTTGTGAGTCTGCCAACCAGGACAGTCACGGTCAATGACCCTGCCACAGCGGATGTTGCTGCGCAGGGTCAATTAGAGGGCACCCAGCAGCCACTAACGCAAGTCAGGCCTTTGGTTGTCCCTCCACCTGCCACTCCCTTGGCTCAATCCACCGGTGCCACTGGCCATACAGATCAGGGCGGCATTTGCCAGCCAGGGTCTCCGCCGCAATCCAAGAGGAGAAAGGTTGCACCTGCAGCACAGGCTGGGACCCCACACACAGCCACGACCTCCTGCATGTCGAGGAAGAAGCCTTTCTGCAACCAAGAACTGAACTTCCTCGTGGACTACGTGCGGGACCACATGCGTGACATGCTAGTGGGTCCTAATTGTCAGAATACGGCTGCCCACCGTGATACCCAATGGAAGCAAGTTGCGGAACATGTGAGTGCATTCGGCCATGAGGTGCTCACGGCGCAAGAGTGCAAAAAGCGTTGGAATGACCTCAAATGCAGCGCTAAGGCTAAGCGTGCCTCAAATTACAACTTGACTCTGGTGACTGGCAGTGGGCCTGCACCTGAGGAGGAAGACCTCACTCCGCATGAATCACTCGTTGCGGAGTTCATACCATCTGAATTGGTCGAAGGAGTGGGAGAGATGCCGGACTTTGATGCCCAGTCCAGTGAGTGTTGCTGCGTGTTTGTTGAGGACATGTGTGTTTTACTTGTGTGATGTGTTGTGCATGACTGCCACTACATGTCACGTGTACATGGTTCTGATGTGTAAGTAATGCAATGCTTCCCTGATGCATGGCTGCTCAGCTAGATGGGGGACATGTGGAGTGTACGGGGACTGTCTGCATCACCACTATTGCACCCTACTCACATGCTGGTCACCAGGAGGCCACTCCAGTCCATGTTCCAGCTCACTGGCCCTTCTGCATGTAGCGTGGGGTGACCTTCCTCTCAGCCCAGGGACTATGTCATAGCATGACTGACGTGCATGTGTCCTCTGCCTGCATGCGGGTACTCCATTTAGGCATGCTCCCTTGCCCTCCACCCCACTCTCTGCACCACAATTCCACCTTCTCACTGGTCTGCTTCAATTTTGCTGTTGAGCACTTCCCTGTTCATGCGTCCTGTGTACATGCTAACTTCCAGCAGCCAATCTGCCAGACATATGCTGTGTGGTAAATCCTTTGTACTTGATGCAGGGTGTCTCACTTGGACTGTGCAGAGGTCAGATGCCCTGCAGGGACATGAGTGCCCATTCATGCTCCATGTGTATTCCACACATGCCCCTATATGTCCTTGACTGGATGATCATTGTAGTACGAGTCCAGGGTGACCTACATTGCATGGCATTTCATCAGCCTTCCCATGTCCACTGTGACTCAGTCCTGCGTCACACACATGTTTAGGGTCTGACAGTCTGTGTGGGTCACAGGACTCAGCCTGTTTAATGGCCAATGACTCTGTCCAACTGGTGTAGTGTCTTTTTCACACGTGGGTGTACTCCAGAGCTTTCATCATGTGTCCTGCTTACTGTCCCATCATCATTTGCTGTGTTGTCACTTGACTCACATGATGCAGTTGATGCTAGTCAACACTGTCTTTCAATACAAAGGTCTATGGTCAGCCTTTTCATACCATGCTAGGCATCCCTGCATTTGCACTTGGGGGAAGGGGTGGTTTGCTTGTAGCCATGCTACCCATTGAATGCACATTGCACGTGATGCCTGAAGTTGACCTGGCACTGCCTTCACATTTTCTGGCACACATCATGAAGTACTTGTACATGTATATAGTGAGTAACGTACAAATTTGCTGCACTGCATCGGCCCACTTCTGTGCAAACTGACACCATTCTACATGCCTAATCACAGAAGCAATGTCAAGTTGAGCCAGCATGCATGGCAGGTTCTATTTTGTGTGTGACATGTCTGCTTGATGTGTTCGATGTCTGTGTGATGTCTGTGTGTGTGTGTTGTGTGCTTCTAACATGTGTAGTGACCTTTTTTCTATCTACTTTTCAGATGATGACGCAATGGAGCTAGAGGATGGTGTTGTCATGCCAGGCACAGGGTTGTTATCACTACAGCAACCCGGCACAAGTGGGGGTAGTGGGGTGGTAGGCCATGAAAACCCACATGTGCTACAGTCCATCTTGTCTCTGGCTGGCAATGAGTCCAGCCCTGATGAACACTCTGACGTCCATGTCGAGTTGGATGTGCATCAGGTCCACATGTCAGGGGTGAGTGATTCTGATGTGGGCACTCCTCTGTCCACGACACCTGCACTGAGGGGTCAGACAGTGTTGGAACCTCCACCTGTGGTGGATCGGGACACAGGGTCACCCTCCACACCAGTCACTGATGTGCCTGGGACATCACGTCAACGGGGGCATGTAGTCGTGCAGCCGTGGGCGGTGCCAACACAACGAGGACACCCGGTCCTTGGGTCCCACAGGGGTCAATCCCAGCAACGCGGTCGCCCCCCGCAACCGCAGTATACTGAGTGGGAGCAAGACATGACTGCCAATTCTGAACAGCAGGGGGCAGCAATGGAGAACATCGCTGAGAGCATGGAGCGTGTTGCCTAATCCGTGCTCCCCCCTGCTAGGCAGGTGCTTCTCCAGCAGCAGGCGGCATGGTCCACGGCCCACTCGCTCAAGCTGGGCATGGTGGCTTCAGACAGGGCATGCCAGGCTGAAATGTTGTTTCTGCGTAAACCAATTGATGCTCACGCAGAAGCACACATGGAGACCCTGAGGCAGGAGTATGCTTCCCTCAGATCCACTCTGGGTGTCCTTATGAACTCCCAGAAGGAGCGGGCAGAGGAGAGGTTTGTGCAGCTTGAGCGTACCATCTCGGCTGAGCTAAATGCTTGCCGGGAGGTACAGGAGTTGTCCACCCAGGCCTTGCAGGAGGAACTCCGTGTTACACGTGCTACCTTGCAAGAGGAAGCACGTGTATCACGGGAGGTTCTGCATGCAGACCTACGTGTCATCGCCACACAGAACCAGGCTCACCCGTCCGGCAGACTTGCTGCCAACGAGGAGCAAGCTGCGGCTAGGCGTGGTCAGGCTCCTGTGTCACGTCGTCCTTTCCAAGAAGAGCCAGACTCGGACGACAATGTATCTCCCACATAGGTCGGGCTGTGCAGCCCATGGAGTTTTTTTTTTCCTCAACATCATTACATGTGGGTGTTGAGCAGCACCCTGTACCTCTACCCTCCTGGGTGCCCTCCCCCCCTGGTCGTATGTGGCCATTTTGATTTTTCTTTTAGTTTAGTTAGTTTAGTTTCAATTAGATAGTTAGTTTAATTAGGTAATGTAGGTTTTTCATAGTTAGTGTAATTAGTTAATATAGTTTAAAATTGCTTGTCTATAATGCTTTCATGTGACAGTGTGGTGCTTTGTGGCTTTTGAAAGCATCCACTGTCTGTTCCAGCTAGGCCCTTCAAGCTTGTCTTGTGTATGTGTTTGCAGCTTGGGGTCCTGACTCACATATGCCACTCCTGCTTCCCTTATCCATGGGCTCGCAAGGATGGTTCGGTGTAATAGCCTATTACACAAGGGCTTTGGACTGTCATATCTGTGGCATGTATGCTGTTGTCCAACTTGTGCTAACACCCCTAAAGTGGATGATAGGGGTGTTATTGACCACTGTTCTTCTTTCGCTAGATGGGGGGTTTCATGATTCATGTGTACATTAATTGCTATGCATTGTGTAGTATGTTTCTTATCTTTACTGCACATGTGCTGTTGCAATTCATGCCGTAGATAGTGTGGACCACACTTTGCCTATGAAAGACGCACTGATGGTGTGATTTCTGATGTACGTCTCTGACATGGTCCAGTCATGAAATGCCTGAAGAGACACACACAGATGATTTTAAAGCATTAATCATGTGTTTCATGCCCTTTCTGCAGGGGGATGAGCCCCCAGACCACCTTTGCCAGAAGACATGGCCCATTGGACGTCTGGAAGATGGACACATTTGGTGGTGCCGAGATGCGCATGTGTGCGCAAGCAGAGGCACAGGAATTGTGCTCATACATCCAAAAACAGCTGACGTGTTTCAAGGGACTCCAGGCAAGGTGAGCAGCACAGGGGGGCCACAACGCAGCAAACCTTTCACCAGACCAGTTGCACATGCATGCTTAGTAGCAGCACTGACGGTGAGCTTGGACAAATATTGGTGTTAAAGTGCATAATACAGCTGAGATGCATTGGTGGACTAATGGCTAGTTGATGGGAAAGTTGTCTGGGGCACCTGCAGCGGCAGTGGCACATACCCTCCGGTCCACCATGGTCCATTGAGGAACTTGTATTAGCCATGTAGCATTCCAAGACATGGAAAGAAGCAGCTCACAGGGACAGACAGCGAGGGACAGACTTGTGTGCAGTGCATTTCATTTCCATGTAGAATTTGACACATCCACAACCTACTTTATTTCGGTCATGGTGGAACACGACTTATTCTGAAGTCATACCTTGCTATAGTCGTCTGGCTGCTTACCCAGGGAACATTGCATGTTGTGTGAATCGTGACACATTGGTCTTCCATTTGCCACACACCCACCGGCGCCTGACTTACTGCATTGACTGTGTATGAACCATCACAGGGGTAATGTTAAGTATGGGTACAAAGCATCCACACCAGATTGTTTGTTTGTAGAGTAGTTTGTTACTTTGGGGCATATATGGTGGTGTGTTTGTGTGTTATGGGCACGCACAGATTAGTAACTGTGGCTCTCTTTGCAGCATTGAACTGCCCCTGTTACTGGACCTGAGAGTGCGCAGGCAGGAGGCCAGCACTCACCCCAGAGATAAGTTTCTCTTTGTCTTCCATTTGAGTAATTTGTTACTATGTGCATGATGATCAAGTTTGGTGTAATTGTGTATGTGTTAATGTGTAGTACAGTTTTGTGCATTTCCTACTTTCCCGTGTCAATCCTATTCCCCTCTCCTGTCCCTCATTCCGGTTATCCAGTATAGCAATACCTGTCCCAACTGCATATCCCTGACCCTCCTTCCCCACCAGGGTCTCAGAGGCCTGTGTGAGTTTGACCTTGCAGGCACCCAGACCACGGTGGGGGTGGTTGGTTCGTGCCACTCCTCCACCTGTACACGGGGGCTGTGACAGTACACATCAGTTCGTGGTGCATCATTCTGTGTTATGTACCACACATGGTACACATCCTGTTGTGACATTGTTTTACTGTGCTACCTTGGTTGTTACGTCATTGTGGTACTACTTGGGCTTTGTGACGTCCTGCTACTTCAAGACATCTACTGGAGGCTCTTCTGGTTTGTTTTGCTGCCTGCAGGCTTTTTGCTTGGTTTCTGTGTTGGCCTGCTTTGAGTTCTCTTTGATTTGGTGTTTTTGCAAGTCGAGGTGGCCTCTGAGGGTGCTGGACACTTTTTACACACAAGGTGGAAGATGGTGACAAAGGGGAAGGGTGATCCTGTGGCCAGGTGAACTTCAAGGATGAAGGCTACATAACCCAGGTGCAGTTGTTCTGTGGGTCATGGTGATTTGTGAGGGATGTTTATTTTTGTTGTTGTTGACAGTTGCCTTTCCCTACAGTTTGATGTGCACCCTGACATTGTAATTGTGGTATCCTATGTGCATAATGTATTCTGCTGATCAGTGCCTGTTCTTGTGTTGTGTTTACCTTTCAGGTGTGAGGGAATAGTTGTGGTTTGACATGCTGGGGTGTACACATGGTCAATGTTCACATGTGATGTGTACAGGACACTGATGGTCACTTGATTGCACATGCATATATTGAGTGCATGTCCCTACTGACCCACACACTCGCACTATGATCCACTAGATGTACAACCACCCTTCCATGTCCACATGTACACTCTGTTTGCCTTCTGGTGCCTACTGTGTCCCTGCAGCACATGATCTATGACCAATTGTGGATCCTGTACATGCGTAATTTGCTTTTTGATGTAGCTTGTCGTTTAGATGTGATGCTGAGGGTCTGTGTCACACACAATGACTGTTCACTATGCTGTGTGCTGAGCAGTGTGTTGCAGGAGGTGGACACAGCACACAAAATCTGCAGCATTGATTGTTATGTTACAACTACAACTGTTGGAATGCATTTGGGTATGACTTCTTTTGGGTTGGAGGTTGTTGGACGGTCATTTAATCTGATTCCATGTCAGGCATCATTGTCTGATGCCACTTTACATTTTCACATGTCGATGTGTACCTTATTGGTACTGTGTTGGTGTATAGCTCTTGCTTGCCATGTCATGTTGTGGTTTGGGAGGGTTTGGGTGACATACCAGTGATAGTAATGGCCTGTTTTGCAGGTCTGTGGGATTCACACCTTGCATGTGTGCCTTTTGGTCACACAGGATTGCTTATGTTTAAGTAGCTAGGGATGCACACAATGTGGCACTTCCATGCCAACATTCTCAGGGTGGTAAGGTTTTGACAGTTGACTGTCTCTTTGTCATCATCGATTGTCACCTGGTATGTGCCAGGCCTGTGTGCACTCCGCAGGGTTGGGAGTTTAGGTGAAAAATGTGGCCACAAGCTGTGTCTGGGCTTCCTCACCACGTGCCCTATCCCCTCCTGTGGGCAGCGCCTGTGCCTGTGGTTGGGGATGTGGGGGCACCACCATGTCCACTGGTACGCCCTGCCATGTTGCAACATTGTGCAGGACACATGCTGCCACAATGATCCTGGACACTACTGGGGGTGCATAGAGTAGCGGCCCACCAGAGCGGTCAAGGGAGCGGAAGCGTGACTTGAGCACTCCGAATGTGCGCTCCACTATGGCCCTGGTTGCAATATGGGCCGCGTTGTATCTTACCTGGGGTAGTGTGGTGGGGTTCCGGATTGACGTCATCATGTGGTTGCTCAGAGGGTATGCACTGTCCCTTGGAGAGGTGATGATGGTTGTGATTATTGGGGTTTGTGTTTTTGTGTGTGTGTGACATGCATGCATGTGCACATGCATTTGTACTCACCTAGGAGCTGTGTCACCATGCTGCCCAGCTTCCAGGGCCCGGCTCATGGTGGACATTCTGTATATGAAACTGTCATGGGTGGAGCCAGGGTAGTTTGCATAGACAGAGGTGATGATTCCCTTTGCATCGCATACCACCTGCAGGTTGATGGAATGCCAGTGCTTGCGGTTTCGGTAGATGTGCTCAGTGGCCCTAGGTGGACGTAGGGCCACATGGGTGCAATCTATGGCACCAAGTACTTTGGGGAAGTGTGCCACTCTGTAAAAGTCCTGGACAACGTCGTGCCTTTCTGCGGGTGTTCTGGGCATGTATATGTGCCTGCGGACTGAGGGGCGCGCTGTCATGATTGCCAAGACCTGGTGTAGGCAGCATGACTGCGTGGCCTGTGAGACCCCCCCACTATGGTAGTAGTCCTCTGAAATGACCCAGTGGCCAGAAAATGCAGGACATTGAGCACCTTCTCCAAGGGGCTCAATGCTTGGGAGCAGAGGGTGGGGGATGTAAGGTCATCTTCCCACTCCCTGACCAGGTCTAGGATAATACGAGGTGGAAACCTATACCTGCCGTAGACCTGGTCGTCATGCATCCCAAAAAGGCTTGTCCAGGGTGAAAGAAAGCGGGCCCTGGCTATTCTCCTCCTCCTGCGGTGTCCCACGATCAGTGCTGCGACAAATGGGGCATTCATCGTAGCTGTATATACGTGTTTGTTGGTTGTGCGCACTTTTATACTGTGCACGGGGACGCTTCCGTCTGCCTTCGTGTGGTGGACACGTTGACGCATATGCGCGTCTTTTGCCGTGTGCGGGTTTCCCGTATTCGAATCCATGAATACGGGTTGTTCGCGTGCGTGTGGGCGTTCCGTGTAGTTCCCTGCAGTACTACCCCAGTTACGCCTTCTTTTTCACCCGTTGTTCCCCATTCTGCATGTTACGCCCCATGTCCCGCCCCCTTTTTGGTGTGTGCGCAGACATTGTGCGCTTTCCCTGTGTTCGTCGCGCACGGCTTTCAGGATGTTGCAATGACGTGTGCACCACGCACAGGTTTGGCGCACATTTCGGGAAAAACACGCGCAGGAGCTTCCATGAATGGCACACATTTTTCACGCTAGTGCCTGCTTGTGCCAGCTTGTGCCACTTTTTTCGGCGCACGTTTGTTCCATGAATCGGCCTCTGACTGTAGAGAAGATGCAGAGGTGGAGAAAGTCAGGGTGTTGGTGCACGGAGATATGTTTGTCTATGATTTACAGCAGTATTCTCAATGCAGGCATGTGGCAAACAATTTCGATGTTAAAGGAGTGGAGGTGGTGTGGAGCGCTGTGCCTGATTGCAATGTAGAGGGAATTCTACAAGTTTGTGAAGATATGCGTAGGATGAACAGTGCCCATCTGATAGTTTTGCACTATGGTGCTTTCCATTTGGGCTACGTGAGTGCCCCTACTTTGTTGGCAGATTTGGAACAGTTGGTTCAAGCAGTAATGAACATCCTTCCAAATGCGAACATAATTTTTTCTGGATTACTACCTAGGGCAATATGGGACAATAGTTCTGTTTTTTGTCCTCAGCAAAACATTGCTAGGTGTGCAATCAATTGAGGCATGTGTGCGTTCATGCTTAGAGTTGGTATGTTTTTCTGGAATAATGAGAATATTGATTGGAGTAATGCTGTTTATTTTGAAGAAGATGGTATTTCTTTATCTTTTTTGGGAAATGCCATGCTGTTTTGGAATGTAAGGGTTGCTTTGGAGAAGGTTATGTAAAGATTTTAGTTGTAAAGTAAGAAGAAAAAAAAAAAAAAAATACAAAATAACAGGTGTCTGTCAGGCATCTGCAAAAAAAACATAGAAAAACAGCTCTTTTCAGAGCCCACCTCAAAGGGGAAATGGGGCACACTATTTAAATGTACATTCACCATGCTCAGATCTTCGATATGTCCGCAGACATGGTGGTAGTCTGCGGACAGAGCGTATTACATACAGGGATTCTGGGGTGGAGAGGCATGCAAATGAGAATGAGCGGAGCTAGGGATTTTTCAGTAAAGTTTAGTGGGTGTGTTGTGTAAGGAGAGATTTTGTGAGAATGTCTTTTTCCTGAGAGAAGAACAGATAGCTATGGCTGTGTGTTTTCGAAAACAGATTATCTGGATTTTGGGAGACTCATGGATACATTGGTTGGAAGTGCATGCAGAACGTTGTGGAGTAGCTGCAGATCTTGGATTCCCTCATTCAGAAGTGCACTAGCATGGAGTGCGTGGAATGAAGTGGCTGGACTTGGTACCTCTCTGTGCTACTTTAGAGACAGAGCATCATCCAGACATAATTATAATTAATTGTGGAGGGAACAGTTTAGGACATGTGTCTGGAATCCTTCTTTGCAATTTGCAATGAAAGAAGGACTTGAGAAGGTCATGGACATTTTTCCAAAATCCCAAGTAATCTTTTCTCATATTGCGCAAAGACAAATGTGGCTGCGTTCTTTTTTATTTGGTCCACAAATGGAGAAAGCGAGGCGCAATGTCAATACGGCTGTTTGTGCTTTTCTAAGAGATGTTGGCATGTCCTCTTTTCACAATTAAAATATTGTGTTTCATAGCACATACATTTTTCGCAGAGATGGAGTCCATCTTACTTATGCTGGCAATCAGATTTTTCTGAGAAATGTACAAAATGCATTGCGACCTTTTTTGGAATTAGAGTGACTTATTTTGCAGTAGATTTTGACGATTTAAAGTTTTTCAAACACAAAAAAACACCACCAAAACGTTCTTTTCAGAGCCACCACTTCTTCCTAGAGAAATGTGCATTGGTTTTGCTAGGGCAGCACCCCAAAATTTTATATGTCCTAGGACTGTCCGCAGACTTTCAAAAAATGCGCAGAGCCCTGCACTGTTTATTTGACACTTCTATTTTTAAACTGTGAAAGGTGGCTCTGAAAAGATCCTTTTTTTTGGAATTGTTGGTGTTTTATATATTTTTTTGCTTTTTACACACAACACACTAGGAGAGGAGGGGAAAGGAGGGTAAGGAAGGGACACCAACCATGGGGATAAGAAAGGACAGGTGGAGAGAGGAAGATGTAGGGTGGGCCTTACTTAGGTAGGTAGCAGGTCTTCTGGTGGTCCGTGACCATAGTCTCGAAAGCACTTCGAAATCTCTCCCCCCTGGAGAGTCCTGCGTCGCAGTACATACACAATATTGTGACCCTTGAAAGGTAAGGGTCAACAGCATTGCGAATGGCCTGTGAAGCAGCTGGAAAGATGCGCTCTCCCATAGGAGTGTCTCTTGTGGTGAGAGGAGGGGAAACGGAGGATGCTGTAGAGGAACTCAACCTACTACGTTTATCACAAGGTACAACCTTGCGAATGTCCGCACTGTGGAACCAAGTTAGGTGTCGCTTCATGGATGTCGTAACAAAACTGTACGAACCACGTCTCCCACGACTCAGCACCAATTTGCACTGGTTACAGGTGACCTTGTTCGCACATGCTTTTGGTACGTTACCATAAACGGTAAATAACCACCACACCCAAGACTCCCGGCGAGCACTGGTAGTAGGGAGTTCCTCAACCTCATTCTCTTCATCCACTTCATCCTTGTTCTCTACATCCTCACGCGTGTTCCCCTCTGCAGGCTCTTGGGGAGGTGGTGGTGGTGGAGGGTTTGGGGGTGGTGCTGAGGCAGATGTATCAACAGCAGCCATGGATGCCATTTGGGTTGATGAAATAATCTCAGCAAGAGCAGCAAAGGCAGCAAATGACAATCTGCAATAGCCAGAAGTACAATGAAGATCAGCTCTGGGGTGTGGCCTTTTTATAGGGGTGGGGGGTGTGCCTCGCGAACATATCGAACACTCAGAAAGTTTCAAAAAGTTACAAAAAGTATGTGAAATGCCAGGGCCATTGTCTGGGACATGTGAAATGGTGAATTTTTACTGTAAAATAATGTGGATTGCCTGAATAAGTTCTATTAAAATGTTAGGAAACCGGACAGAGTCCGCAAATTAGGACACACGCTCAGTGTGGGTGCGGTCACATGATGATGTCGGGAACACGTCCGCGAAGGGAACGGGTGTTCGCAGGACACCAAATGCATAGGAACGGTCATGCGCATGCACGCGGGTGTTCTACGGACAGTGTTCGGGTCCTCAAACAAATTAAAAGTGCGACACAAGTGAGACGGGCAGTTACGGACAGGCGAGATGTTCGCACGACTTACAGGTGTGGTGCGCATGTGCGTAGATGTTCTGCAGACTGTACGGCCAGGTATAGTGTCCTTAGGACACCTCCATTTGATTTGACTACAGACATCCAGGACACCGCGCGTGTTCTTAGGACAGTTTCAACTTGGCTGCGGATCGTACGGAGAGGTATAGTGGGTTCCATGTAATAATGTCCCCACAAAAATATCGTCATGCAAAAATATCGCGAAAAATGGCCGGATTTTGTGGGGACATTATTGCATGGAACATGCGGGGGACACCCCCACAACCCCCAAGCCCTTTTTTTTTGTCTGCCCCTATACCCATATATATGGTCACCCATATAATATTGCCACAACCTTTTGCCGGCGATATTATGTACGGCGACCATATATATGGGGATAATATTACCTGATACCATATAGTGTCCTTAGTATTCTTCCATTTTGTTCACTTACGGATATCTCGAACAGCAGGTGTGTTCTACGAACAGTTCCATTGTTAAACGGGAAATCATATTGTGCCTCCTTTCTAATATATATTGGCTTAAGCCCAGTTGCTCTGCGAAGAAAACCGCGTTGCAAAGTTCTGATTTTAGATCGATTTCAAAGCCATTTTGGGATTCTCCGCAATTTTGATTTCTGTTCGAATGTAACTCTGTGTTCTAAAATGGTGGACAGTGTTTCCAACTTGTAACCGAGCCTTCCTGAACCTTGCACTTTAGTTAATGTTTAGACTGTCCGTTGGCCGAATGTTTAGGCTGAGTAAAGAGACCTTGTCCCATGCCTGACTTGTGGTCCTAGGATTGTCTGCACCAATAAGTCTGATCCACGGACATACATCGAACACAATGTAAAGCAAATATCGAACATGGACACTGGCTGAACTGCATTGTGAAGGGACATGTGCTAAGGCTTACTGCTAAATCTGGGAATACACTGTTGCCATTGTAACCTGTTTGCATGTGAATCAAAGATAATCCGTGTGCATATTGTCGTATAAGCCATAAGTGAACTCGGCACAAACTCTAGACCATGGATTATTAACTTGCAGAGGGGCAGGACATTATTACAAAATTGTATAAATACTTGAATGTCTAGGTGTCCAGTACCTCTCATTTCTCACACTGAAGGGCTGGTATTCACTGTGATGTACTGAGGGCCAGATAGCTATCTGTATCTGTTTTGTTCTTTGGAAACTGCGCAGTAGTATTAAAGATCTGTGAATCTTTATAAGCCTGTGTTTGGTGTATTTCCTTTTGATGGTACTCAGCCTCGATATTTCCTCTTGTTTTTACAGATGGTGCCCGAATAGGGACCCTCAAGATTGATGCCATCTCGTTGAAGGTTGTCGCGGCTATCGGACCGGGATCGGACGGTGAAAAAGGGGGCCCCTTTCTTGGATGAGAAGCGATACTTTAACAGTACTACACGACCCGATCCCTGGACGGTGAGCCCGCGGTTCAAGACGGCATCTTAACGAGGGTCCGATTCTTAAGTATCCTGATAATTTGTTTTGGGGCATTGCACTCGCGAGTACAATTATTGACCAGGTAACACCAGTAATCTGATATGCATGGGATATTGTCTGCCTGCTTCAGGGCGTTATTCCGCAGTGACAGACAATCTTTGGAATTTGGCTGACCAGCACCAATGGAGGGGACTCCGGCATGTACTATGTACTGTAAGCACGGCATCGGTAGTATAGTGTTTAATGATATTTGGCATAGACAAACTAGACATGGTTCCGAACTTCAGTGGCCAACCAATGGTAGTTTTGAAATCCCTCGAATAGAATATTTAGAGTCTATATTATTTAAAAAAATGGCTAGACCTGCAGCATTTGATGTATTACAGAATTGGAAAAAAAAATATGCAGCAACGTAAAAGTAGGGAAAAACATGCGCACCGTCATATGTCCAACGCCGAAAAAGCGTTGTTGTACGATCAAAATAAACAGTCTGAGTCAGATAGGAATATGGATAGGGCTTTTTCACTTGGTATTCAGAAAATGTATCAATCTAAAGTCTTTCATGAATCTGATGAGTTGATTGACAAACTTCTAAATGAACGAAGGTCTGGTGCCACTGCACCACCTCCATATGTTCCCATTCCTGCTGTTTTGACTCTTCCTGCTGTTGCTCCTCCTCCCATAGTCATTCCTGCTCCTCCTATTGTTCCTCCTATTGCTCCTCTTCCTCCGGCTGTTGCTCCTCCTCTTATCATTGTTCCTCCACCTGCTCCTCCACCTTTGCCTACTGTTACGGGTTTGGTAGATATGCCTTGTGCACCATTGATAGTACCTTTGTTACCGAATGTACAAGATTTGTCTACTCTTTCTCTTCCAAGTGGTTACGTACCGCTTGTAGTTGATAAGGGAGCAGAAACAAAGATTGTAACTCATAATACTGTATCTAAAGAGAGAAAGCGCAATTTGACTGCATGGGCTAGACAGTGCATGGAGAAGGGTGAACAAGCTGATGTTTTTGCCACACTCTATAATCTAGTAAGTTTTCCTGAGAAAAACGTTTTTATTGAAGGGTTGGGAATTCATTTATGTGTAATGTGGAACAGACTAGATGATATAGATCTCCCACAAGGGTTGAGGGATTTGAATGTTTTAGCATATTCAAGAGATACTGCGGAGAAAGTACATGAGCATGTCGAGAGGGTTTTTTCGAGTATAGAAGGAAGTTGGAAAGGTTACTGAATGAAGGAATTGATGGTGATAGTTTGGACGCTATGTTTGTACAGAAACGGTTCCTTCCTTGTCGTAAATCGATAAATGAGGAAACGTGAATTTGCATAAAGGATGCGATTAGGTGGATTTCAGACATGTCGATAACTCCCGTAGAAGTATATGACACGTATAGTCAGTTTACGCCAGAAATGCAGAGGAAAGTGATACAGGTAATGGTAGAATACCTGCAGGATGAATGTATAAAAAGAAAGATGTGTTGTCCCGCAGAATTATTGAATATCTACAAGAGAGCTTTTATGTCTAATACTCCTTCAGCTGCTTTAGCGCTCGATTTGGCTCTGCTGCTCAGTAAGTGTTCTGAGTTTCCTATCTCTCAGTTGCCTATGAGAGAGGTTCTACCGACATTTGTCCCAAAAGTTAAGGTTCCAGCTAATGTTGCAACAGGTGTAGCAGATCATGAAATTCATGCACATTTTTTGTCACAGTTTGTTCACGTCCCGTTCTCAAGACAGGAAGTGAACACCATTATACAATCCATTCCTGATATAAGATTTGTTATTTCCCTACCTATTGATTTGTGGAAACAGATTAGGACTGTAGACGATGTACCTGGGTTAGGGGATACATGGGTAAATATAGTTGGATTGGACAGAGAAAGGCCAGCTGGCGAGAGACCGCCACAGGTAATACTGACTTTGCCTGATAGAATAGTCACAAAACTGAAAGCTATAATTCCTGAAAGAAGGATTATGTGGGACAAACTTACTCCTTGTGTCCAAGGGAAGTCTGAGGGTGCTACCGAATTCTTTAATCGGTTCGAACAAGTGTTCTCGGATTACAGTGGGCAAGATTTGAGCACAGAGTCTGGGAAATTACTTTTTGTAGACAAGTTTGTGTGTGGATTGTTGCCTGACATCCATTCGCAAATTATGTCTTCGGAGAGCGCT
Organism: Ambystoma mexicanum; assembly: GCF_040938575.1. NCBI lineage: Eukaryota > Metazoa > Chordata > Amphibia > Caudata > Ambystomatidae > Ambystoma > Ambystoma mexicanum. Next base: position 438,107,979 of record NC_090932.1, on the reverse strand, counting down.
TGGCAAGCTAAGTCTTAGTCTGAAGTATTGCATATGGCTCAGTACTATGAGAACCAAGTCAATAATGGGAAAGAAAGAATTGAAAAGAGAAAAGAAGACCTGAAAACTAAAGTTCTATTATAACAAATAGTTAGAGGCCCCACAGGGGGTAATTCACAATTTAGGGGACAGCATGCTCCACAGGGAAATGCGCTGTTGGGTCCTGTAAACGTGAAACAGTATGCTTATTGCAGACAAGAGGGTCATTGGCGTGCACAATGCCTGATCCTCCAGCAGAGGTCGAATAATGCATTTGGTACCATGGGTAGACGATCCAGAGGCCGTCCTGGGGCGGGGGTCCTGATAGAAGTCAGTTTTCTCAAAATCTGCAACCTTTTTCGCAGGATAATCATTCACCGAGTGTGGATAATAGAAACATTTTTGATCATCCTTCTGCTGCTTACCTCTCTGAAGAACTTCCTTTCGATGACATTCTGTTTCGCTAGGATTGCCCGAAGCAGGGTTTGGAAGCGACGCCTAGTCCTGTTAATCAGAAAGGTCCCTACATTGAGATGATAGTGGGAAATAGGAATCATGTATTCTTGATAGATACAGGAGCACAGAAGTGTTCCATTGACCAATTCACGGGTTCCAAACATTCCACTGTCAGGGCAAACCAATGTTTCTGTAGGGTTTTCGGGTACACCAGTAGTTTGTCTGGTTTCTTCGCCAGTACCGATTACATTGGGTCCATTCACAGACCACTGTCCATTTCTTTTGACTTCAAACTCTGGAGAGAATTTGTTGGGGTTGAATCTGTTGAAGGAATGAAATGCGGTAATTCATTGTTCTTCGGATGGAGTGCGTTTGACGATTTCACCACAGCAACTTTCTGTCTCTCAGTTGTTGACTAGACCTTTGCCACCGGAATTTAGTGATCTTCCGGAGTGTTTGTGGGCAATTGATGACAATGATGTCGGCGTTCTACAAATTGAGCCTGTTAAGATCATTTTGAAACATGGAGTAAAGTTGCCACGTATTCCTCAGTATAAGATTTCGGTTGATGGTGAGCAAGCTTTGAAATGCATAGTTTCAGATTTTGTGCATCGAGGGGTAATTGAAGAAATTGCAGGTAGTTTGTGCAATAGTCCGATTTTGCCCGTGTACAAAAAAGGCGATAATGCAATTCCTTTTCGTTTCATTATTGATTTACGTGCCATCAATAAGATTGTTGCTCCACAATATCCTATTGTGCCTGATGTGATGACAATATTAACCATGATTCCGGCTTCTGCTACTCGCTTTAGTGTTGTGGATCTTAAGAACACTTTCTTTAGCATTCCTATAAACAAAGATAGTAGATATCTGTTCGCGTTCACCTTAGGGGGACGCTCGTTTACCTTTACCCGTGCGCCGCAAGGTTACACGGAAAGTCCAAGCATCTATAGTAGGGCTTTGAAAGAGCAGCTTGATACACTTGAGTTTCCTACCACCTGTACACTGCTTCAATATGTAGATGATCTACTTTTAGCTGCTGACTCTGAGAGTGCCTGTAAGGAGGGCACCCTGTTGTTGCTTATTCACCTAGCAAAACATGGACATAAAGCTTCTCTCAAAAGATTTCAGTATTGTTGACAGGAGGTCGCCTATTTAGGTTATCTCCTGTCAAAGGAGGGAAGTGGATAAAAATCATTTCTAGCATGTCTGTCCCAAATACACAGAAGGAAGTCAGAGCCTTGATAGGAATGGCTTCTTACTGAAGCAGTGGATCCCAAACTTCTCGTTAACGATTAAACCAATGTTGGCTTTGACAAAGAAGGGCATTTCTTTGCCATTGCCATGGAACTTGGAACACCAGCAAGCATTTGATCTGCTCAAGACTGCACTGTGTTCAGCACCAGTTTTGGGCACACCAAATTATGAAAAGGCCTTCGTGTTGTATGTGCATGAACGTGATGGATGTGCTTTGGCTGTATTAACGCAGGAACCTGGAGGGAAGAATAGGCTGTGCGGCTACTTTTCTTCCGCCCTTGATCCTGTTGCATGCGCTTTGCCAAGATTTTTGAGAGCTGTCGCTGCTCCTGCTGCGTCTGTAAAACAGAGCGAGGGAATGGTCCTAGGCTATGCTTTAACCCTGATGGTACCTCACTCTGTAGATTTTCTATTAAACAGAACATAAACGAAACACCTCACCTACGCACGATTAACGAGAGACAAATTGATCTTGTTTGATCCACACATTAAAATTCAAAGGTGTTGTGTCCTGAATCCGGCTGAACTTTTACCTTTCCCGCAAGGTACTGCTTGTAGTGACGAAGCATCACATGACTGCCTTTACACCACAGAGCAAGAGACTTAAAAGGCAGAATCGATTTGAAAGATACTCCTTTGAACAATCCACAAGGGGAGCTGTTTTGTGATGGCTCCTGTTTCAAAATTCTGAATGGTACATCCACGGCTGCTTATGCAATCACCACATTGAGCACGATTTTGGAGACCAAAAGAATCACCCATAACTTTGCGCAGGCTACAGAGATTATAGCATTGTCTCAAGTTTGTGAACTTTCCCAAGGGCGTACCATAAATATATATACTGATAGTCAGTTTGCTTTTGGGGTGGTTCACAACTTTGGTAGACTTTGGGCAGAACAAGGTTTCTTGACCTCACATGGAACTAAGATCCAATATGGCTCCTTGATAGTACGGTTACTCTCAGCGCTTGCACTCCCCACTCAGTTAACAATTATGAAATGCGCAGCTCATCAGAAAATCGTAGATAATGTGGGAAAAGGGAATGCTTTCGCTGACCAGATACCCAAACAGACTGCCACTGATCTCTATTCAGAAATGTATACTTCAAGGGAAGCCACAAATGTTTGCACTTTGGATGAGGGTATCGAATCTGTAAAGAGTATTCAAGCTGATGCCACATTAGAAGAATTTAAGAAATGGGCTGAGGGTTTGGCAAAATTGGATGACGATGGGAGTTGGGTGGACAAGTTAGAAGGAAAATGGTTGTTGCCGGACGCGTACATTACAATGATGGTCGCAATGACTCATGGCCCCACCCACATCTGAGCACGGAAGTTTTCCAAAATGTTACAAAATGTCTGGGTGAATGATAAAATCTCCAAAGTAGCTGAACGTTTTGTTCAGAGCTGCATGATTTGTCTACAGCATAATATGGGAAAGGGCACATCGACTCCAACGGGTAGTTTTGGTCCACCTTCTGTCCCCTTTGAGGTCATCCACTTTGATTTCATTGAAATGAGGCGTTGTAACAATTACAAGTATGCACTAGTTGTAATCTGAGCCGTTAGTAAATGGGTTGAAGCTTTTCCTGTTAAAGATGCCACAGCAATGACAAAGGCGAAGACCATGCTTAAGGAATGTTTTCCTAGGTTTGGTTTGCCAAGGGTCATCTGGTCGGACAATGGTCCACATTTTATCCCTGCTGTAATTCTGCAGATATGCGCGGGATTACAGATCGATAAACGGTTCCATTCGGCTAGACATGCTCAAAGTGCTGGATTGGTAGAGCAACATAACGGCATGATAAAGAACAAGCTCGCTAAGACATGTACCGGCACCAAACTGAAATGGCCGGACGCCTTACCGATCGTGTTATTATCAATGAAAACGACCCCACAGACTAAGACTGGGCTCTCCCCATTTGAGGTGGTTATGGGTAGGCCAGCTAACATTTGGGGCCTACCTAAGCCAAGATCTTTGCGTGACATTGAACATGTACTTCTTTCCGACTACTGTGGCCAGTTAACTAAAAATCTGTATTTGATTTAATAACAGGTGAGAGAAGCCCTCCCTGTAAAGTACGAGGGCCCAGGTCACAGCACACGGCCTGGCAGCTGGGTTCTCGTCAAATCGTTTGAAAGAGCATACTGTCTCGCACCGCGTTGGCGGGGCCCGCATCAAGTTCTCTTGGTCACACAGACAGCAGAGCGAGTGTCGGGGCGAAAGCATTGGATCCACGCGTCGCATGTCAAGAGGATTCCCTTCCCTTTGCCACACGATAGAGAAGACACAGAGTCCTTACCTGCGCTGCACCCAATGATCATGTAGCATCAAGCAGCATCGAGAGTGCATCGGACTCTCTCCCTGAGCCCGTGGGGCCTGGGGAAAGAGCCGCTTTATCTCCACACTCTCCCACAGATCCTTTTGCACCATTGTTAAATTCTATCTCAAATTCGCCACTTCCATCAGGAAGCAATGACACGTTGTTCGCAGATCACGCAGTACCAAGAGTCACAAGGTACGATCTGCGTCCACGGAGCTAGACTTACTGCACAGTTTGGCTGTGCCACCAGGAAAAATCATTGGAGGGCTTGCCTTTCTGGCCCTGTTCTTTTGCACGTAAGGAATTCTGTTGGCCAGGGTTTGGGAAGGACTAAGAAAACACACGATCAGGAGATCGCCAGCAAACAAACTCTGGAGTATTCGTTTGAAGAAACAATGCCTGCAATCGCTCCCACTCGTACGGAACAAATAAGAGACTTTGTGAGTGACCGTAATAATGAACAATCGAATGCGTGGGCCCCAAAAACATATTGTTGTCTTGTAATTATGTTAACTGGCTTCACAATAGTAATTGCCTTAGGATTTTGGTATCTGGAAGAAGTACATCTGCTTGAAATTCTGTTACCCACTGAAAATGTACCTACTGTCTCTACATCCTTCGTGCATCTGCACACTCTTTCTCCTAGAGACTCTCAGCACGGACAGAGTTAGCATAACAACACTTTATAACTCATAATGAATGCCACACATGCAATTTTTATTTAGTCTAATTGTTGGGTCTGCTCACATTTACCGCAACACAGAGATAAGGGGTTGGGCTGGTATATTCATCCTTTACTTCTGACTACTGCATGCTATGCATCTTTAGGGGCACTATTCTTTGGCCGATGGAACAATAGCATCTCGGGGAACTTTGATGGAACTAATTTGAATGATTTTGAGAAACGTGTTCTAACGCCCCTGGGATGCTCACTCTTTGCAAATAGGAGCAAGCTTAATGTTGCTTCTATTAGGCCTTCTGATAAACTGTCTCATCCTTTTCAATCTTTGATCTCTTTCAAGATGGCTCCTATAGGCAATAGGGATGCCACGCCACCTTCCTATACTGTTAACCACAGAACCGATTCAGTTTCTTTCTGCATACAGAGGAATGGTACTCAGTCAATGGGTGATTTCAAGGGCTGCGCCAACATTGTGAACTTGACCAGTGAGGACAGACCTTTGTATGTAGGTGAACCTGTCTACTTTGTTTGCGGTAATTAAGCTTTCCCATGGTTACCTAGGGATTGGCAGGGAACCTGTTATTTAGGGATTCTGTTGCCCGGAGTATTCATATCAAGCACCATAGAAATCTCTAAGGCTCGTCCAAGGCGGGACGAGAATGGCGATATTTCAACACAAGTTCTGGGTGACGTAACTAAATCCTTCGTACCATTTTGGGGAAAATACTAAACTCTGAGGTTATCAGAAGACTTGCGAGAGTACTGGAGAGGATCATCAACCGGACCACTGACATACTCTATAACATGACTTTAGAACAAAAAGCGATAATGTTAGTGGCACATCAGAACCGGATGGCATTAGACATCATCCTGGCTGAGCGTGGTGGGGTATGGAAATTAGTGGGGTCAGCTTGTTGCGTTTTCCTGCCAGATTCCTCCCCAACCATCTTTAAGGCAATACAGAATCTGCACGTCCTTAGTTGAGAAGTGCATGTTCCCGAGGGAAACTGGGATCTTAGCGCTTGGTTCTGGGACTTCTTACGATCTTGGGGATGGAAGCTACTTTCATTCTTGCTGAATATTCTGGGTATTCTGTTGTTTTTCTGTTGCTGTATACAGTGTCTTCCTGGCATATGTTCGGCGTTAGGAGGATGTTGTGCACAAGCTATGGGTACATTAGGACAAAAGGTATGCACCCCAGAGAAAATGACCAACAAATTTGTGTTAAAGGAAATTTCTGTTTCTGACCTCATGGCAATCGATATCTCTGATGATAGTGATTCAGGATGTATGGACATTGAGACGTGGAGTTACTCGTAAAGTGACTAGAAGTAGTTTAGCGCTTGGCTTAGGCCAAAAGGAGGGTTTGTTAAATGGGAAAACATATTGTGCCTCATTTCTAATACATATTGGCCTAAGCCCAGTCGCTCTGCGAAGAAAACCGCGTTGCAAAGTTCCGATTTTAGATCGACTTCGTCGCCATTTTGGGATCGTCCGCCATTTTAATTTCTGTTCAAATGTAACTCTGTGTTCTAAAATGGTGGACAGTGTTTCCAACTTGTAACCAAGCCTTCCTGAACCTAGCACTTTAGTTTATGTTTAGACTGTCCGTTGGCCGAATATTTAGGCTGAGTAAAGAGACCTTGTCCCATGCCTGACTTGTGGTCCTAGGATTGTCTGCACCAATAAGTCTGATCCACGGACATACATCGAACACAATGTAAAGCAAATATCGAACGTGGACACTGGCTGAACTGCATTGTGAAGGGACATGTGGTAAGGCTTACTGCTAAATCTGGGAATAGACTGTTGCCATTGTAACCTGTTTGTATGTGAATCAAAGATAATCCGTGTGCATATTGTCATATAAGCCATAAGTGAACTCGGCACAAACTCTAGAACATGGATTATTAATTTGTAGAGGGGCAGGACATTATTACAAAATTGTATAAATACTTGAATGTCTAGTTGTCCAGTACCTCTCACTTCTCACACTGAAGGGCTGCTATTCACTGTGATGCACTGAGGGCCAGATAGCTATCTGTATCTATTTTTTTATTTGTAAACTGCGCAGTAGTATTCAAGATCTGTGAATCTTTATAAGCCTGTGTTTGGTGTATTTCCTTTTGATGGTACTCAGCCTGGATATTTCCTCTTCCTTTTACACCATCTTGGTTGCGAACGGTATGGACAGGTATAGTGTCCTTAGGACACCCCCATTTTGTTCATTTACGCACATTCCTGACACCTGGTGTGTTCTAAGAACAGTTCCATCTTGGTTGATAATGGTACAGACAGGTGTAGTGTCCTTAGGACATCCACGTTTTGCTAATTACTGACAGGTGCGCTGTCTGCGGACATTTTAACTGCTTTTTAAATAAAAAATAAGACACAAAGAATTTCATTAAAAGAAACATAACATTTCTTTTTATTATATACATATACACAATTTATGAAAGAGAATGGGAAGCAGAAACTTATACAAATACAGGGGAATTAGGCGTTTGGAGAGGATGGATGGGAGGGGATGAAGGGATGGAAGTCTCATCAAATCTTTTATCTTGGTGTTGAGGGTTTGGGGATAGTTCACTGGGACATGGTGAGGGGTCACAAGTACAGGTGGGACAATCGTATTTAATTTTTTCTTTTATGTGGTCCTCCATTAACTGTTTCAAACCGTTGAAATTTTTTTTGAGCATGTCTACTTTCTGTTCCATGCGTTGCAGAGTCTTTTCCAATGTGTCTTTTGGTGTAATATTTTCAATGTTTGTATGGTCTTTTAAAAATAAATATATATGTTAAGTACACATAAAGTAATGATTATTAATTTCCTTATATCGAGAAGTGTCTCCCATTATTATCACTGTCTTCAGACATTTCCTCACGTGGAACATTTTCTTCAAGCCACTCCAAAGTACTGCACATTTCTGTGTGAAAAACAAAAATATATTAATTGTACTCTACCTCATACAAACAGTTTAGAAATATAAAAGAAAAATGAAGTTTACTTACTAGTTTCCTGTAAATTGTATTCATAGTGTTGTGTAGGTCTACTGTTGCTTCTAGCTCTGCAGTTTCTGTGAGGTAATTATGTTGGAGGCATATCTTTTTTGTTATGTATAATCCATTTTATTACATATGGTATATAAATGGATGGTTGATGTGATAAATATGTAGTTGCCACTGCTTATTTATTATTATATATAATATGTTTATGTGCTTCTTTTTGAACTTGTGCAGTGTTTATATGGTATGATAGAACAATTACAGATACCCCCTGAGTGTTTGGGTAGTGTTGATGGCGTCCGCGACCGTCCGCGAACATCAAAATCATTAGCGGGGTGTTTGGTATATTCTATGTTACATGTATATAAAGTAAGGGAATCCTAGTAGACATCTATCAAATTTACACTATGAAAATGTATATTCAGTAACAAAAAACTTTGTTAAAGGGACGTTATGGTTAAATTGTGCTACTAAAAAGCTATGAAATTCAGTAAAAAAAAATTGTTAAAGGGACGTTATGGTTAAGTTACGCTACTAAAAACCTATGAAATTCAGTAAAAAACTTTGTTAAAGGGACATTATGGTTAAGTTGCAATACTAAAAACCTATGAAATTCAGTAAAAAATCTTTGTTAAAGGGACGTTATGGTTCAAAGTAAAACCGAAAAACCCCTGAAATTCGCTAGTTATGGCAAGCTAAGCAACCATATCTCGCGCCACCAATGTGCATTGCTAAGACTAACACCCAGGACACCAAAGATGACATCACAAATATCATTGATGACATCACTGATGACATCACATGTCTGACTCGCTGTTTTTTCCTTTAGTGATATATGTTACCCAGTAATAATTAGGAACAAAGAAATCCAAAAGTATTATATTATTATATTTGTAGACTTATACTTCAAATATGTTCTTACAGTAATTTGTTTGGTGTTCACTCACAGCATATGAAACATATACATAAGGAGAATACACACTTGAAAGATACCAATGCTTTCTGTGAATGAAGAGGTTAGGTTATCAACACTTTCTTATTGTTCTGCTGTTTTTTTATTACTGTACTTTCTCTGGATATGCTCATATTTGTATTCGCATTACTCTCTTTAGGGTGCAGTCACATCATGTGAAAGGTATACATAGGGAAATAGTAGGTTTGAAGCAGAACAATAATTTCTGTGCATAAATATAATCAGGTAGGTTATGAACAAGTTCTGGCTCTTCTGGTGCTTTTTTGCATACTTCACTTTCCCTGTATATACTCATATTTGTATGTGTTGTTATGTTTTGTGTGTTTTGTATGTAATAATTAAATTATATAGGAAGTGGGTTTCATTAGCTACTTATAACATGTTGCACAGTACACAAAACTCTAATAAGAAAGCATTTAGCACTTTACTATTTAACATGGGAAGATTATGAATATTGCACCTCCATCATTTATGCTGCACACAATGCTTATGTTTATACATGAGTACATTATTATACTGCACAGAACTTCATAATAGAATGCTATTTATATCAATGCAATGCTTACTGCAGTACATAGCTCATGACATCTATTCCAATGATCCTTGACACTTTTTTTGTCGACATTATAATAAGAATCCCTTGTACAGACTTTTCATGAAAAATACATGCACATGTGATGTCATCAGTGATGTCATCAATGGCATTTGTGATGTCATCTTTGATGTCCTGGGTGTTAGTCTTAGCAATGCACGTTGGTGGCGCGAGTTATGGTTGCTTAGCTTACCATAACTAGCAAATTGCAGGGGTTTTTCGGATTTACTTTGAATCATGACGTCCCTTTAACAGAGTTTTTTTACTGAATTTCGCAGGTTTTTAGTAGCGCAACTTAACCATAATCTCCCTTTAACAAAGTTTTTTTACTCATTCCTCTCAACCACCCTCTCACTTGTCAGGAGCTCTTCCTTATTACCAGCTCTCTCAGTCCATTCATCACTTCCATGCCCACCACCAACAACCCCAGCCACAGCATCTATTGAAGGAGTAGGGATTCTGTGCAGCAAAAAATAAACTGATACTCACCACACCAAATGGTCGGAAGAGTGGAAACAGACCTGGAAGGCAGAACAGTGGTGGATTCCTTGGAGCAATCAGTCTTTCACCTCATCTACCCTGATTTCAGAGAATCAGGCTTCCTCAAAGAGAGGTGCTCTCTTCTATGATGTATCCCTCTGCTGTGGTTATAAAACAGACATAGGTATCAATCAAATAAAAGAGCTGGGTAAACTCGAACCGCTAGACCAACAGCTGAAAAAGAACCACAGAAGTGTTAGATGTGGTACAAGTAATTCTAGCCAGTAAAAGAACACTCAACAATGATGAGTACCTGAAAGGTTGGTTGAAGTTAGATAGAAGAGTATGTGCTGTGTCTGAAGGAGCAATACCAAAGACAATGAGGACCTAACCGATTATATTAACTTCCCATTAAATACTAAAGAATGCAAGACTAACCTGAAAGGGCATGAACATGGAGCAAAGGAAATCCTGCTGGAGAGAAGACAACGATGGGATAAAATAATAAACAGGGTAGTTAGTAAGGTAAGTACACCCGAACGGCACGAGGGGCGCGCTAGGTACGGGTTGGTGCATGTAACTGGGAAGCGTCCTGGAATGCACTCTGTAGATAGGACAATTCAAATCCAGCAGTAGGAATGTAGTCCAAAAGCAAAGAGTAGGATCCTCAAATACTGTGGCAGGAAAAGTTAATCATGAGGAACAAACAACACAAAGAGCCCAGTATAGAAAGGAGGCACACTCACAAAGTTTAGGAGGTTCAAGCTGTCAGGGTTGACCATTCCATTGAAGTCCTTGAGGAAGGAACCAAAGGGAAATGGAGCGGAGAAGGAAGACTTCGAACTGTAAGCCACAAGCAATCCGGGGAGCGTTCCGAGTCGTAACCAGCGGGTGGAACCAAAGACAAAGGGTTACTCCGAAGGCAATCCGAATGGCAATCAAGTCGACGAACCAGGGAAAACAGGTAGATAGATTGACAGGAGTGGCGAGGGATATAGCGCGGAGGCTACACACGTATGGAGACATGTTTGCTACGTTTAGCAGCAACGAGCCCCAAAGAGACACAAAGTTATGTAGGCAAGGGGCGGAGCCTCGGCATACGCGTTGTGCGTAACGGCCTTGTCAGCTGACACGGCCGATGCCGGCGCCCATGCAATCTCCATGGCAACTGGTAACGCCGCCACACAGATGCCTTTCCCCAGGCTGTGTGAGTCTGCGTTACTGCGGAAGGGGAGTTGCGCCGCCGAAGCATAACAGCATCCGCCCCCAAAGACACGGACAACCCCCAGGCAGAATGGAAGCCTCTTAAATGATCGGGACAGTGCAAATTGGCAAGGGGTTCCCAGGTCCGATCCTCGGGACCAAAACCCTTCCAGTCAACCAGATAAAAGGTAGTACCTCTAGAGACCATACAATCCAAGATGCAAGACACCTCATACTCCTCCTTGCCATCCACCAATATGGGAGGCGGACGGACAGGTAAACATGTGGAGGAAATGCAGGGCTTGAACAGGGACACATGGAAGACAGGATGGATACGCTATGACTTCGGTAAGGCCAGCTTGATAGCAACAGGATTGACCACAGAGGTGACGAGGAATGGACCCACAAACCGTGGTAGCAAAGATCTCTTACCAGCTATTTGCAGGTTCCGTGAAGACAGCCAGACTCTCATACCAGCCTGGTAAATGGGACCAGGCACCCGGTGAGCATTCGCCATTCTCTTAGCACGCTCCTGGGCCCGGAGCAAATGGCATCGGACGTCCCGGTGTAAATGGTCCAGATCACGAACACAAGCCAAAGCGGCAGGTTTAGTTGGAGGCAAGGATGGATTGAGAGGCAAAGATCGTGGATGACACCCATACAGGGCAAAGAACGGGGAGACCCCCGTGGCAGAATGCACTGAGTTGTTGTAGGCGAATTCTGCTTGGGGAAAAGCAGTAAACTAGGATTGCTGAAATTGAAGGCATAGACAACGTAAATACTGTTCAATAGTGTCGTTAGCCCTTTCAGTCTGGCCGTCCGTCTGAGGATGGTACGTAGAGGAGTATCTGTCATCGATGCCAAGAGAGGTTGTGAGTGCCCTCCAAAAATGGGACGTGAATTGCGTTCCACGATCACACACGATGATGGATGGCAACCCAAAGTACCTGAAAACGCTAGCCATAAACAATCTAGCCAACTGAGGAGCAGAAGGCAGACCTGTACAGGGCACAAAAATGGCATACTTGGTGAAATAGTCAATAACTACCCAAATGGTGTCATGTCCATGCACCTCGGGTAGGTCGATGATGAAATCCATCGACACCATGTGCCACGGTTTGTAAGGGACTGGCAGCGGATGTAACAAGCCTACGCGCTTAGACCTGGATGTTTTACATTGTGTGAATATTGCAGAAGAGGAAACATAGTCCCTGACATCCCTGGACAAATTAGACCACCAAGCCCAATGACGTAAAGTTTCAACTGTTTTTTATGGCCAGGATGTGCCACGATGACAGAGTCATGAGACCACTGTAAAGCCAAGGTACGTGCCTGGCCTGGCGGTATGAAGATGCGTCCTTGTATAAATGGCAGACCCTGAACCACATCTAGGTTGAGATCAACGACTTCCGGAGGATGAGTAGAAACCCAATTTTCAATGATCGTGTGCAGTGAGGGTTGCACTGCACACCCACAAATGACCTTGTTAGGTAGGAGTGGAAGAGGTTCTGTCCTTGATGGTTTCTCCCCAGCGTTAAGGCGAGATAGGGCATCAGCAGACGCCTGAGCCTTGGCAGGGCGATAAGTAATAAGAAAATCATACTGTGAGAAGAACAGATGCCAACGGGCCTGTCTGGCAGTGAGGCATTTCATGGTCTTGAAAGCAAGTAGGCTTCTGTGATCAGAATAAACCATGACAGGATGGCGAGCCCCTAATAAGTGATGTCTCCATTCAGAAAAAGCATCCCGGATGGCTAAGAGTTCCCGTTCGGTGATTGAATAGTTCTTTTCATACATGGTCAGTTTACGGAAAAGAATGCCGTGCGATGAATGTCACCTGTAAGAGGACATCTTTGTGACAAGACCACGCCGATAGAAAATACAGAAGCGTCAGCTTGCACAAAACGGTAGCTCTGGATCAGGGTGTTTGAGTACAGGAGCAGAAGTGAAAGCCAGTTTCAGCTGTTCAAAGGATTCCTGAGCCGCCTTAGACCAGACATATGGTACTTTAGCACTGGTCAAGGAGGTGAGAGGCGCAGAAAGCTCCGAAAAGCCATGAATGAAACGCCTATAAAAGTTGGCGAATCCCAAAAACGATTGGAGTGATTTCACTGTTTTTGGTACAGGCCATTCCAAAATAGCCTTTACCTTGTATTTGCTCATGCAAACGTGCTGATTCGTGAGATCATACCACAAGAACTCCACTTCTGGGGTGTGAAAGATACATTTCTCGATCTTCACATACAAGTGGTTATCTCACAGATGCTGGAGTACAGTTCTGACGTGTTGTATATGTTCTGAAAGTGTCCGGGAATAAATCAGAATATCATCCAAATAGACAACTACATACTGATCCAAAACGTCATGAAACAGGTCATTCATAAAGGCCTGGAAGGTGGCCGGAGCATTACAGAGGCCAAACGGCATCACCAGGTATTAATAGAGACCGTAGCGAGTCTTGAATGCAGTTTTCCACTCGTCTCCTGCTTGCATGCGTACCAAATTGTATGCTCCTCTGAGATCCAGTTTCGTGAAAATTTGGGAAGAACACTATTGGTCGAGAAGGACATATATTAATGAGAGTGGATATTGATTTTTTATTGTCACAGCATACAAGGCACGATAATATATGCAAGGGCGGAGATCCCCTTCTTTTTTGGGAACGAAAAAAAGTGGAGAAGCCGCCGGTGATTTAGATGGACGGATGAAACCCATTGCAAGAGCTTTGTCAATGTACTCCTTTAGTACATCGTCTTCTTTGAGTGTTAGGGAGTATACTCTGCCGGTAGGTGTCTTAGCCCCTGGTACCAGATCTATTGGACAATCATAGATCCAGTGAGGCGGTAGGGTCTCTGTCATGCCTTTGTCGAAAATATCTGAATAATCTTTATATTCATTCGGAACCGAGGGGAGAGCAATGGAGGAGACGGCTCCAATATGTAAGGATGAGACAAGCGCTCGAGATGGACTGCTCTGATTGATGCTATGTAAGGAGGTGCATAAGGTATTGCATACTGATGATGGGAACTGAACCTGTCAAGAAGACCAGTCGATGGCGGGATTGTGGTATTGAAGCCATGAAATGCCCAGAATGACTTTATAAACCGGAGCCTTGATAACATCAAATGATATTTCCTCGGTATGACCTTCCTTAGTGTACATAAGCAGTGGCACCGTCTGGTGTGTGACCATTCCGGAAACCAGGATGGATCCGTCCACTGCGTTCACAGTCTCAGGCTGCTCTTTGTGAATGAACGGGATCCTTGACAGAGATGCAAAACATTGATCAATGTAATTGCCTGTGCTGTGGCTCCAGAATCTATAATGGCATTAGCCTCAAAGGATTCTCCATGGGCTAGTGAAAAGGTAACAGGAAGATGGATCATCTGGAATTGACCATGTTGGAGAGAGCCCCTGTTTGAGCCTCCCGACGTAGGGGCCTCTTCTACTGTTGGGATCTGGCGTTTCCCGGCTTCCTTTTGGTTTTTTTGGGACATTCAGGCAACAAATAGTCAGAAGCCCCACAATACATACAAAGATTGTGGGATCGGCAGTATTCTCATTGACCCGGAGTCAACGGGCCTCTCACAGTACCGATTTGCCTAGGCTCAGGAACAGGCAGCTGCGCGGGGACATCGGAAACCACCGGCATGAGAGGAGGTGACCTCTTTTCCCCACGTCGCTCGGCCTTTCGAGCGCCTATTTGGAGGACCAGATCGAGTAGTTCACTAAAAGCGGTAGGAACAACAGGAACCGTGGACAAAATGTCTTTTAGTTCCTCAGAAAGGCCTTGATAGAATACAGTGGCTTTCTTCTCTTCTGGCCAGTCCGTTTCAGCTGCCAGCTGATTAAATCTTGCTAGATAAGCCAATAGTGAAGTGTTCCTCTGCCTATGTTTAAGCAGCTCTAGATCTGTGGCTTGGGTGGTGTATCTAGTGTTAAACACCTTGCTCATCATGGAAAGGAGAGCATCACAATTGTATAATACATGGTTGTTGGATTCCAGCAATGGATTAGTGCATGCTGCGGCAGTACCACCCAAATGGGATAAAACAAAAGCCGCCTTAGTGGTGGAGGTAGGAAAGGACGTAGGGTTGCATAGAAAATGCAGCTTACACTGATTAATAAACGCCCTGTACTGTTTAGGATCACCCGAAAAACGTTCTGGAGGGGCCAGAGGAAATTGGGTGGTAAGTATCACAGACGCAGGTTCTGGGTTGGACATAGGAAACCCAGACCCCAAAGGCGTAGCTCCAGCACCTGTCTGAGAAGCTGTGGAGGTCACTAGTGACTGAATTGCATCTATGCGTTGATGCAAGGCCTCTTGAGCGTTGGTTAGTTCAGAACGTAGCTCAGTGACCATTTGCACAATTTGTGCTAATGCGTCTGTTGTCTCTGTGGATATTTCTAAGGCTGCTAATTCTTTTACTCACCACACCAAATGGTTGGAAGAGTGCAACCAGACCTGGAAGGCAGAACAGTGGTGGAGTCCTTGGAGCAATCAGTCTTTCACCTCAGCTACCCTGATTTCAGAGAATCAGGCTTCCTCAAAGAGAGGGGCTCTTTTCTATGATGTATCCCTCTGCTGTGGTTATAAGACAGACAGAGGTATCAATCAAATAAAAGAGCGGGGTAAACGCGCACTGCTAGACCAACAGCTGAAAAAGAACCACAGAAGTGTTAGATGTGGTACAAGTAATTCTAGCCAGTAAAAGAACACTCAACAATGATGAGTACCTGAAAGGTTGGTTGAAGTTAGATAGAGGAGTATGTGCTGTGTCTGAAAGAGCAATACCAAAGACAATGAGGACCTAACCGATTATATTAACTTCCCATTAAATACTAAAGAATGCAAGCCTAACCTGAAAGGGCATGAACATGGAGCAAAGGAAATCCTGCTGGAGAGAACACAACGACGGGATCAAATAATAAAGAGGGTAGTTAGTGAGGTAAGTACACTTGAACGGCACGAGGGGCGCGCTAGGTACGGGTTTGTGCATGTAACTGGGAAGCGTCCTGGAATGCACTCTGTAGATAGGACAGTTCAAATCCAGCAGTAGGAATGTAGTCCAAAAGCGAAGAGTAGGATCCTCAAATACAGTGGCAGGAAAAGTTAATCACGAGGAACAAACAACAGGAAGAGCCCAGTATAGAAAGGAGGCACACTCACAAAGTTTAAGAGGCTCAAGCTGTCAGGGTTCACCGTTCTGTTGAAGTCCTTGAGGAAGGAACCAAAGGGAAATGGAGCGGAGAAGGAAGACTTCGAACTGGAAGCCGCCAGCAATCCGGGGAGCGTTCCGAGTCGTAACCGGCGTGTGGAACCAAATACAAAGGGATAATCCGAAGGCAGTCTGAATGGCAATCAAGTTGAGTAACCAGGGAACTCAGGTAGATAAATTCACAGGAGTGGCGAGGGATATAGCACGGAGGCTACACACGTATGGAGACGTGTTTGCTACGATTAGCAGTAACGAGCCCCAAAGAGACACAAAGTTATGTAGGCAAGGGGCAGAGCCTTGGCGTACACGTTGTGTGTTACAGCCGTGTCAGCTGACACGGCCGATGCCGGCGCCCATCCAATCTCCATGGAAACTGGTAACGCCACCACACAGATGCCTTTCCCCGGGCTGTGTGAGTCTGCATTACTGCGGAAGGGGAGTCGCGCCGCCAGAAACTGAACAATTATATTCAGACAAAAAATAAAACAAAGGACTACAAAAAAGATCAAAACCTTTACCTAACAACTAACTAAAAAGCGAAGGTTTTCAAAAATAGATAAAAGCCCCAAAAAATAAAACACAAAATAACTAACTTGTTTTATCTAGGTAAACAAACAAACAAAACAGAATATTTGGCTAACCAAAACCAAACCTGTTCTCCAAGCAAAACTGTTCCCTGAAAAAGGGCTTCACTAGCAAAAAAAAAAAAAAAAAAAAAAAACGAAATGGCTTCTCGAAACAAACTGCTTTTTCAAAGAATGAGTGTCAGTGTTATTTTCAGCAGAACCTGGACTACAGGAGCCAGAGATGGATTTGGAAATAGATACCAGTGGGGTTTGGGGGCTTCCGCTTTTATTATCTCTGGGAGGTTTGGCTACGGCCACAATCTTTCACTCCTATCTTCCGGTTCTCTCATGCCTCATTGTCTAATGGCACCTACTGCCCATTGGAGGATATGAAACCAGCAGTCCCAGGAACAGAAAAGCAGTGCAGGATTCAGCCCCCAATGTGAGCCAATAAGAAAATGTGATTTAATGGACCTGCAGAACCTGACGACTGTGCACCACGAGGATCCCTAAGGTTGAGCATCTGGAACAACCCACCAACTCAGGCTCAGAATTAAGTACTCATACTCTTTGCTTCCAGAAAGTGAGTTCATAAAAGTCAAAACGCCACATTGAGCAAGCATTTTTATTTTTCAGGGTAAGATGAAGAATATGGTCAACAAGGGACTTCAACCCTGAGCCAATGAGGTCCTCAACGACCCAAAAAGACAAATAATCTTCCTTCAAAGAACTTAGACCCACCGTCCAGAAGTGGATTCAATGACAGGGGTGGCTCTATGAGGACAGAAGACTCTAGTGGCACAGCAGGCAAACATGCATCGCACACAAGCAAAACAAACCTGCAGAAGAACAATATTGCTGGCGACCAAAGATGCCCAGAGAAGCAGATTTAGTGGAGTTTTACGGTCCCAACTCCCTCACAGGCAGTGGCTGCTTCCCCAAATAACATGGCAGACCTTAGCTGTAAATGACAGTCAACTGGTAAACTGACCCAAAAAATGTCACAGGGTAGAGAGTCTCCCTGAAGAAGATGAGGAGGACTTGCAACCAGAAGATTAAGGCCCAAGAAGGATGCCCAGCATAGAAAATGCAAACCGAAGGACATGCACAGACACCAGTCTCACCAGTGTAGCCAGACTGTAACTCAAAAGTGGCCACAATGTTTCTTTGGTGTGGAAATTATCCAGCAGATAAGCCAACCTGCTTAACTTTCAAAATTCCAGCAGAACTGAATGTAGAAACAAGGCTTCCCCTATATGTGCATTCACTCAATGTTGCCAACCCATTGATCCATTAGTGGACAGTAAATAGAGCTTTTGTTGGCCAGCCAATCAAGTTGGCCCCCAAAATCTCCAAACACCCTGTCCCAACCCCACAGGAAGTATGCTTGCCTACAAAAGGCCAGAAAAAAGATCTATATAAATATGGAGGCTGTCATCCATCTTCGGTTGACAAAGTGCCAATGTGAGTAGAACAGACATTTTAGGCCTGTCTTGTGGTTTTACCCAACAAAGGAAACTCTAAAATAAAATCAAAGAGAGTTGGACTGTAAAAAAATAAATATTAGCAGTCCAATGTAATCACCCTAGAATACAAAGGGGGTGCTTATGGAACAACTGTAGGCCTAGGAGGCTTCCGAACGAGCAAAGGACATATACCCTTAAGGAGTGAAAAAGGGATGTTGTGGCAGAGGGACTTTATCAGAAGTCCCTTAACCACAAATACAAATTAGGAACTGCAAAAAAAAGGAAAATGTAAACAGTGTACACGTCCTATAAAATAAGACTGTAGAACCATCAAACACGAATTCTAACCTAGCAGTGTCCCACACAACCCTCCCAACAGCGCTCTCATCAAGATATATAGGGACTCTGCAACCCCAGGCAATAATTCTTTACACAGCCTGGCGCGTTAACAATTGTGGTATGAACAGCCATCGGAACCTCAGTTTGTTTTGGCACTGTGGTTTAATGCACAATGGACCGAGAAACTACTTAGGCACAACATTTGGCCGGTGTCCAGACATTTGGTCGACTGAAAACTGGTCGAATGACATTTGGTCGACGCAATTTGGTCGAAAACCAAATGGTCGAATTTTTTTTTTAAATTATATAATTATTTTTCAGGTTTTCATTTTTTTTAAAAATGGGTTTTTAGAAAAAAAAGAGGGTTATGGGGGGACCCTCCCCAAAAAAAAATAAAAGGGGTGAAAATAAAAAAATACAAAAATTCGACCATTTGGTTTTCAACCAAATTGGTTCGACCATTTGTCTGGTCGACCAATTTTTTTCGACCAAATGTCTGGTAACCCATTTGGCCAACAGTTTTGTTAGTAACCAGATGATAACAAAACATTGACTGGCTTCAAAAGCAAATTGATTGGTTTCTAAATAAAAATGGATTACAAAAAGAAAGAATCCGATTATTAAAAAAAAAAAATCTATTTTTTATTCTTAACACGCTTCATAAAACTCCACAATCAGCTTTCTAACAAATAAATGTGGGTGGAATTTTGAATCCAAAAATGTGCGCTGCACCTTGTAAGATTGCACTTATTTGTAACTTGACATAATTTGGTGGAAGTTATCTGGTTGGTAACTGGGGTTTCTCTATAGCGGGACATCTGCAGCCAAATCCCGTATGTATAAGCACTGTGTCTGTAGCTAAGGGTCGTGATGACATTGGTTATAATATTTGTCCTTTATATATTGGAAATTTAACCAGCAAACCAGATATCTTCGGATATTGTAGTGGCCTGAACGGAACTCTGGACACATGTTGATTGCGCAGTAGGCTTTATTGCCCTGAAAGGTACATTGATTTGCCTGTGCAAGTGAATATAGTGTACATAGAGTCTCTGAGATAACCACTGCAGTTAGTTCACTGCAGTGGTATTATGTCTCAGTTGAAGCCTATTCATGCAGCTAGGTTGGCAACCGCTGCTGTTGGACTCGCAGCAGTGGATTTGTGCCTGCAGTAAGTTCCTCTGGCGATGCTAGCTCAGAAGCACTATCACGCAGGGGCAGTTGTCGAAGTGAGCGGGAGCGGACGGGAGCAGTGCTCCTATACTTTTTTTTAATTAAGTTTACAGCTCCTATACTTTTATTTTAAAAAGAAACCGTTCCGGAACGGTTTCTTTTTAAAATAACAGTGTAGTTAGAGGTTGTTACTCGCACTTTCAGTGCGCTGCACTGAACATTCCCTTAAACTGCAGGCAAATGTGGTTGGGGGTTTGTATTGTGTGTGGGAGGGAGCAGGGCGATGGGGTTTGTGAGGGGCGGGGCAGGCTAGCAGGGAACATAGTTCCACTACTTCTTTTCTTACACTTCGTCCACTGCGCAGGGGGAGCCTGGTGGTAACATGTGCACAGTGGGCTAGGGGCCTGCATCAAGAGGAGTGCTGGAGAGCGTCCTCTTGTCTCCCGGTCCGCTGCAAGTCTGGTGGGCTCCGGGAGCTGCACGTGCTTCCCGCGCGAAATCTAGCGAGAACTCGTTGCCGGGATCTTGTGAGGAAAGTTCCTCGCAGATATGGGTATTCACTTTTGGTTCTTATCCACTAATGATCAACAAACCACAGACCACCAGACCTTTCCCACTTGCGTGAACTGGATATGAAGAAGGCTTTTGGGACAGCTACATGAAAATGACTAAAATGTAAAATTGGAGTCGTCACCTGAAGCTTTTATGGAAGCCAATGTTAAAGCAAAGTTCCAATATACAATTTGTGTGTTCTTTCCCAACGTAATATACATATAAGCATGCACTCATTTGATAATAATAATCGTGTATCAACAAAAGCAAGACTGTGCTGCTTTGTTCATGTCAGGTTAAACAAATTATAAACATACCAAACATAAATTATATTCATCAAACTTGATGAAGTGCTTATGTGTGAAACACGGATTCACTTTTGGTGATCCAATGTAAACAGATTTAAATTAAGGGCTATTTGTATATTATTTATGCAGACCTGGCTAAAATATGATTATTGGATTAAAAACTCAAGAATACATGCACTTTTCCTTAAGACATCTGTTTCTCTGATTAACTATCTCATGGTAAAAAACAGATAGACTAGGCTTTACAATTGGGACCCTCATCTACAGAAACAGAGCTTTCTGGCAAACTAGCAAATGTATCAGACTTTCAACCCAATCCACTCTCTGCCATTTATGAGAAAACACAGCTATGCGCCTAGTGTTGTCTGCTGTCAATTGTATATTTTTCTCAAATGACGTGGTGTCCAGTAACCAAGTGAGCTTACAATATGGAACTATCATCATGTACCTCACGGAATATGAATGTACTTAACGATACAATAATACAGTCAAATGTTCAGAGAAGACACAATCTAATGTTTCATTCCTAAAGTCACATGGGTGATGACAGAAGAAGCAGGTTAACTATAACAACAATTGGCAGGCAGGGGATACTACAACTGATACCTGTACTCTGATCAGTAAGAATGGTAATGTGTGGCTAGAAAAGGAGATTCCTGAAGCAGACCAATCAAATGTAGCTTGGTAGCCAAGTGAGGCGACACATGGTGTTAATCAATGTATATCTTGCTGATCATGCCTGATAATTCAACAGTTCAAATATCATTGTAAACCACTTGGTGGAAACAGTGATCCTTGGCGGAGAATTCAGTATGCATCATTTTGGACTGAAGGCCCAAATCTCTAACAAGTGATAAGAAAGACAGGCAAGTGTTTGAAATTCTACAGGGAGACTCTGTGATTCCACATATTTTTCAGTGGCGCGCAGCAGCTTTTCAAGGATAGATTGGTTTCTGTGTTCTA
Source organism: Ambystoma mexicanum (assembly GCF_040938575.1). NCBI lineage: Eukaryota > Metazoa > Chordata > Amphibia > Caudata > Ambystomatidae > Ambystoma > Ambystoma mexicanum. Next base: position 438,086,403 of record NC_090932.1, on the reverse strand, counting down.
GACACTTGACATATTAGGTCTCTGGTTGCAAAATTGGCAGCAGACGCCAATCAGATCAAATGTCTGTAGACTGACTATGAACTTAAAAAGCCCGAGGCAAATCTCTGGCATATGGAGGATGAATGGTTCTCATCTTAAGACAATAAGTTTATGGAAAACATAGAAAAGCACAAGGCAAAGTTTCTTTAGCTTAAAAAAACTTGGTGTGCAGGTTCAGCACATTATGGCAGGCTCTGAAAATCAACGTTCAGTGAAAATCATCTATTATTCCTCAAAAAAGAAAAACAAGGAAAATGCTATTAAAGAAGTAAAGCTTCAGAAGGAGCTCACGTTATGGAATAGCTGTACTCAAAAGGACTGAAGAACACGCTAACAAAAACAAAGCCGCAGGGACCTAAATATGAAGCAAACACATTTCATACAGTAAAAGCAGAATTTGTCATGTTATGCCTCTGAGAATCGTATTGGGAACACAGAGATAAATGTAGGCGTACAAAGGCAATACACAGGAAATAATGCACCTAATCAACTTGCTGATGGATCGAAAAGGTACATTGTCCACAAACAACCATGATATATCTGCAACTTTCAAAGATCTATGTTACATGTGCCATCAATGCAATGGTGTATTTGAAAAAAAGCAAGACAAAGGGCCTCATTACAACCCTGCCAGTCTGGTAATAACGGTGCTAGTAGGCTTACCGGCACTGTTGTTACCGGACCGGCAGAGTACAAGTTTGCAGGCTGGGTGCCTTTCCGCTCGCCAGGTCTGACCTGGCGGTCAGAAAGGCACCCGCTCGCCAACTTTGACGGGAGCACCTGCACCATTATGAATGGTGCTGGTGCTACTGTCCTCCCCATTCCCATTGAGTCCTATGGGACTCGAATGGGAATGGGGAGTTACTTTTTACGGTGCCTGGCTTCAGGGTCCGCCGGGGCTGTAATGCCCCAGTAATTCCCCATTGCCAGGCGCTGGAAAAAAACACAACTCAGCAGTAGCCGTGCCGTTTATACCGGTGCGGCTACTGCCGGGGTCGTAATGAGTCCCAAAGACCTTCAACCTGCAATATGATAATAGAATAGGTCACTTCACCTTAAAGACACATTAGCACAGAGCCCCCTATTGGCCATCGCTGGAAGTTCAGGTTCAGGCTCAGATCAGAGATATACAGCAGTGCATTATGGGTAAACAAATTAGCTGAAAAGCTTGCTTTTTGCTTCATCTGAGGATATTGCCATTGTCTTGCAAAGCAAGCTGTTTTGTGCATAGCTTTTGCAACCAAAGACTGACCTTCCCAAGGATGCAACAACCAACACATTCACATTGCTCCCTCTTTGATGATCTTCGGTGTAGAGCAGGTTAACATCCTTGAGATTGAAGGTCAGGGCATGTCCACCATTCACCATCATCATTACGGAAGTGGGGTGAAAAAACACGAAAAATACAATTTCCCTTGCAAAAAGACAGTTGAATAGGCCATTTCAGTAAAAAGCTAGCCATTCAGAGCACCATCTAGTACACATCAGTGTTAATCAACCTCCAGATGAAAGCTTTGTAACAATGCACAACAGGTATACAAGTTAGCTAGAAAGTTCCCATGACTGTATGTGCTAGTGCCATTTAATACATCGCTTTATAAAGCTGAGACTAAGAGAGCACAAGGTAGCAACATCAAACCAAGTACACATTCTTCCTCACTGGTGATCATCAGTGCAATATAATGCTGGCATCCGTGAGATTGAATCATTAGGGCAAGCTACCCATTCACCATCAATTATCATTGTGGGTTTCAGAAGGAGAAGCACATTTCCTTTTTTTGCAATATGGTGGTTGAATCAGACATTTCAGGTTCAAAACCAGACATGCATAGCACCACGAAGTAGCCATCACTGGAAAGTCACCTCGAGATCAAAGCTACTCTTCAATGCACTGTGGTTTTGCAAATTTGCTGAAAATCAGTTTTTTTGTTTCATATGAGGAAATCATCATTCTATTGTAGAGCAATGCTATTATGTACCGAGCTTCAAGAAGCCAGGATTGACAGCTCCAAAATATGGAACAACAGTCATGTGTGTGTGTCACCCTCATGAGGGATCGTCATTGTGGTGTAGGTTGACATCATTCTTGTTGTTGTTAAGGTTTCATGGTGTGCTTTCCAACCCCCTGAGTGTATTTTTAATATGCAGTCTTCTTTAGGCTTTTACCAAAATATATTTAAACATGGCCTTATCTTTTTTTTTCTCTTGCAGGAGTTTGTCCTCCATTCGTAAGACATCAATTGCATTCATCACATGTATCCCTAATTCCACCAAGGTTTGGAATAATCTTGTTCTTTGGACCCAACTCTGTTCCCAGAGTATAATGTATGTATTTTACTTTCTCATTTCTTCTGCAAAATGCACACTTTCCACCCTCTTGTCACCCACCGATTTTATGGAGTCTTAACTGCTCGTATTCTAGTTAATATAACATCCTACTTCCTGGTCAAATATTTGTTCGAAAGTAGTGACTGGATTCTGGAATAGTGTCTTCCCTTGGTGACTTCCTCCCATCATTTGAATATGTTCCTCTTGATAGTAGCTGTAATTTAATTCAGCAAGATGTTTAGCACTACTATTTTTCTGATAGATTTACTTTTCGATTCCCTTCAATACTGGAATGACTATTGATCAATGCTACTCAATCATGATTCATTCCTTAAAAGCTCATTTTGTTCCATTGTACTTAAGCCAATAAAATACCTTGACTGTCAGTTTTTCAGCTGTGAACAGCATTTAAAGCATCTGTAAATACAATTGTCTTCTTTTGAACTTCCGATTTTTGTTTGACAACGAACACCATTGCTAATAATTTTGCTGTGTATTTAAATGTGCCCTCATCCCCAGACTGCACATCGATGAGTCGATCCAGCCAGGGTCCCTAAAACACAGCAGAGTTCCGTTCCATCTACGAGACCTAATGGACATGCTCAATTATTCCGGCGTGAGTTGCGGCCTTTGTGACTGTTAAAGAGGTGCTTGTGCGCTCACTACCATGACGAATGACCAGCAAGCAGGAGCGGCCCCTGTTGCAGGAGCCCCAGCCTCACCTGGAGGTGCTCGAGTTCCGCGCCAGTCAGGGAGCACTTGCACTGATGTCTGAATTTGATGTATCAGGAGCCCCATCGAACATGGGCTTGAGATGGAAAGCATTGATTGACTGTATGGACATATACTTCAGGGTCACGGGTGAGACGGATGAGGATAAAAAAGGTAACCACGCATTTATACTCTGCAGGACCACGGGTGCACCAAATATTCCAGTCTCTTCAACTGGTTGAACATTTTATGCCCAAATGTAGACTACGAAAAATTCATTCTGTGTAGTGCAAAGCAAAAAGACGATGAGCCCCTGGACATGTTTCATGGCCGCCTTCGATGCATGGAAATATCCTGTGCCTGGGACAATGAACGAGCAATGATACGCAACCAGCTTATTCAGGGATGCATATCCAGAAATCATTGTCATGTGGTGTGAGGGCCAGGCCTCACACTGCCCCATATACTGCAGTTTGGATGATCGCATGAGGTGGTGGAGATGAGAGCATTCATAATGGACACTGCCCTCCAACCTGGCAAGGCCGAGGAAGTAGGTGCTATTGGGCATGACCAAGGGGCGAGAGGGGCATGCCTGCCGGCAAGTCTGCCAAGGGACAGAGGCGGCAGGTTGCCTGAGTCATGCCTGAAGCCTGGCTATGACCCGACACACCTGCGGAGTGTCCGGCACAAGGAAAAATATGTGGGAGGTGTGGCACAATGGACCATTATGCACGCATGTGCATGGCACAGCTACCGGTGGTAGTACAGAGGGGACCTGTTCGAGCAGGCTTCTTCAGACAGCAATGTCCATCCAATGTGGCCCTCATAGATTAGGAAGAAGAGAGGACCGCTCCTGAGCTTGAAGAGGATGAGGATGATGAGAATGTTTTCTTCATGTTGAGTGTTAATGTTCTGAAGTCGAAAGCCAGAGGCAGCCAAAGTGCACAGTGCAGGTGGACGGATCCCTAGTGCCGATACTGTTGGACACTGCTGCATCGGTCAATGTTATGATCTGGGTGCACTATGAGGCAATGGCTGTGCCCACATGTCTGCATCGACCTAAGGCACGTATATTTACATTTGGGGGAGAACAACCAATTCTGCTGGTAGGAGCATTCATAGCGAAAGTTGAACACCCTTATGAGCTGTGCAGCTGCAGAGACACTATGAATAGTCAGATTCACCTACAGAGTTTATGTCAAGGATGTGCAAGGGATTCTACAGAGGTTTGGTCGTTGAGTCGATCCAGTCAGTTGCGCTAAAACACTTCAGAGTTCTGTTCCACCTACGAGACCTAGTGGACTCGAGAACCTGGTGAAGTTGGACATAATTGAAAAAGTGGATAGCCCAACACCCTGGGTATCTCCCAACGTAATCGCCCAAAAACCCAAGCAGCTTGACTCAGTCAGAATCTGCATGGGCATGCAACTACCAAACAAAGCTGTCAAAAGGGAAAGGCAACTCACCCCGACGATCAACTCAATTTTGGTTTGTATCTCGCATCGTAATTGACCACAAATCCAAGCAGTCTGACTCAGTGAGAATCTCAGTGGACATGGGACTGCCAAACAAAGCTGTCAAAAGGGAAAGGCACCTCACACCGACGATCAACAACATCATCCCACAGCTGTAGGGTGTGAAGTTCTTTTCCAAATTGGACTTAAGGGTGGGGTACCACCAGGTCGTATTACATCCGAACTCGAGGTACATTACTACATTCTCCACGCACCAAGGGCTCATCAGTTTAAGCACCTAAGCTTTGGTGTGTCATCAGCGGCAGAGGTGTTCCAAAACCTTATACGTGGAGCCCTGGCAGACTTGAATGGTGTCTTAAACATCAGTGACAACATTCTGGTGTTCGCCAAGTCGGAGCTGGAACATATGGCGTGCATGGTGAAGACCCTGGAATGCATCCAGGTGTTGTGCCTGACACTACTCAAGGAGGAATTTGAGTTCCTGCGGACGAGCATCGAGTTTTTTGGGTTTGTGTTCAAGGAAGCTGGAGTGTCTCCAGACCTCAGCAAAGCCAAAGAAATCATGGACGCGAAGTCACTGGAAAATGTGAGGGAGGTCTGTAGTTTCCTGGGCATGGTGACATATTGTGGCCGGTTGACAAGGAACCTGGTCAGGAGGGCAGAACCCCTGAGGAGCCTCACACAGAAGGATAGCACCTGGCAATGGGACCCTCTCGAGCAGGCAGCGGTTGAGGACATGAAGGGAGCAATTACAGCCAACAACACAATGGCATCTTTTGACCTCTCTTATCCACCTGACGTGGTGGTGGATGCCAGTCCATTTGGACTGGGAGCTGTCCTGATGCAGAAAGACAACCAAGGTGAAGCCCAGTCCATAGCCTATGCTAGTTGAGCACTGTCAGAAACAGAGCATCAGTACTCTCAAATTGAGCGCAAGGCTCTAGTGGTGCTGTGGTGGTGCAGACATTTCATCTATATGTGCTTGGCAGGCCAGTGACAGTTGTGTTGCACCACAAGCCATTGCTGCCGATCATGGCGGGATCATCATCAAAGTTGCAAGCTCAGATTGAAAGATGGATGCTGGCGTTGTTAGAGTATGGAGTGTTGTTGATTTACCGGCCAGGAACCAACAAAGTGGCTGACTATCTGTCACGGCACCCTCGGGAGATGGCAAACAAAGAAAACAAGGCCAGTGTCGAGGAGGATGACGAGTATGTCCAACTTCTGGTAGAATCCGCTATCCCGAACTCTATCTCTATCCAAGATCTGGAAAGGGCGTCCGAGGGAGACAAATGCTTTTGGATCCTCCGAGATGCATTCCGACATGGAGCATGGAGGTCAGTGCCGGAAGGCCTAGGAACAAGAACTCTGGAAGCTTGAACAACTTCAGAGCATATCTGGAGCGTATGGGATAAGCTGGCATTTATGAGTCGGGACTACTGCTACGTGGGGACCAAATGGTCGTGCCAGCCATAAAAATCCAGCAAGTAATTGAAATGGCCCACCAGGGACCCCAGGAGATGGCAAAGACCAAAGCCAGACTGTAATTGAAGGTGTGGTTCCCCGATTTGGAGAGGCGAGTGGAGGAGTTTGTGGCATCTTGTGTGTGGTGCCAGGCAGCTTCACCAGTGCAAAGAGAACCTCAAATTTTAATGTGTACCTCGTGGAATGCGGCCGTGGGAGATGGTGCATGCAGAATTTGGATACACTGAAAGGGGTGTTCACTTCTTAGTGGTGGTAGACCAATGGTCAAGATACCCTAAAGTGGCATTCGTATACTCTGTATCGTTTGACGCCGTGGAGGCGGCTATAGAAAAATGATTTGCCACGCATGGTTTACCCCAGACCCTGTGTTCGGACAATGGGCATTCTTTTCAAGGGGGTAGCTTCGCCCAGTTAATGGAGGAATGGAGGAATACGAGATGCACTACTGAGCAATCATGTGCCAGTGGGGAAGTATAAAGGTTTATGAGGACTCTAGATAAGGTTTTTGGATTGCCCATGGGCATGGTCAGAGACTGAGGTGAGCGTTACACCAGTTCCTCCGGGAATACCGAGCAACATTGCATGGCCCGACTGGAGTTGCCCCAGCTGAGGCCATATTTCAAAGATGCCTGAGAGGCCTTCTACTAAACGCAGTACTTAGAGAACTAGCAGTGAGTGATGATGACCAAGTGGAGAGTGACTGAAGAAGTCGGCTGTTAAGGGAGAATGTGAGGCGAGGCCTCCGGCAACATCAGCTGACCCTGGGTGATGAAGGGTTGATAAGAAACTGGCACCCACAAGGAAATATGTAATTGACTTACAAACCCACTCCCATGGCCGTTGTCACAGTCAACGGGTCAATGATAACAGCCACTGATGCAAAGGCAACTGTCACGAGAAATGCCAGTTTCTTCAAAATGCCTGGGGGAAGTTGTAGGACCGGAGCCAACCCTGAGGAGAGACAGTGTGGAGGTACCAGATGAAGGTGATGGGTCAGTTTATCTGCCGGCTTACCTGGATCAAGGGGACACAGGTGAGGAGAGTCTGAGCTGAGGAGGGGGCAGAAGGTATCCCCAGAGGCCGGAGAGGGGGAAACCTGCCCAACTCAACGACTATGTACTGGACTTTAAAGTAGAGCAGCCTGGTCATGTGAAGGACTGTGCCAACAGTTGTGGTGTTAAACTGGGATGCTATACACATGTTGGGGTGGGGTGCATGGCAGTTTCATTACTCTGAATGTTATCAAGTGTTACTCTTGTTTATCTTGTTATGAAAAAGGAGGAGTGTGGTGTCTGTGTCTTTAACAGACACACTTGGTTGAGTGATGTAACTCCGCCGCATGTGGGTTAATAAAGGGGGCACATCACGTAATGATAGAGCACTTATGGAGCCCAGACAAACAACAGCGTGCTGTGTGTACTCGTTTGGCTAGGGGGTTTTGCGGTGCAGCAACAGGCCTGCATCCACATCAGGCCACAACACAACAGTTAGTGAGTGGGAGTGGTACTGTGTTGTGAGTGTATATGAAATGGTAATGAGAGTGGTGAGGAGAGGACATGAAGGGAGTGAGTGTGATGTGTTTGTGTATGTGAAATAAGGGGGTCTCTGTGGGGGATGGGGTGGAATGTTAGTAGTTGTGTGGAATAGAGAGTTCGTAGTGTGGAGGAAGGCATATTAATGTCATGGAGATAGTAGTAACATCAAAGGGTGGAGGCAAGACTTAGAAGTAGTGAGAGACATCAGATGGACAGAAGAGGAAGGCGCAGGGAGTAAAAAGAGTGAGTGGTGGGTGGAGTTGGGAGGAGAGTAGTGATAGAAGAACATCAGTTAGTGGCGAAGGTAGGTAGATCAAGAGGAACACTTGGACGTGGTACAAAGGAGACTGGGTGGGGAAGAGTTTCTGTAAGGGATAATCCAATACCCCTTTAGCTCTCTAATCTCAGGATAGTGTAAGGACAGCCTCAGAAGTCCCTGAAGGAGTAACGGCAGAGAAGGCATCTTGATTTAAGTCTTCAATATCAACATAAGACAGAACCTAGAGAGTAGAGATCAATTATCAATATCTACCAAACTAGGTGTGTGGGATGCGTGGGTTATGGAGGAGGTGCTCGTCTAGATGAGCGAGAGAGAGAGAGAGAGAGAGAGAGAGAGAGAGAGAGAGTGCGAGAGAGAGACAGGGAGAGAAGAGAGAGAGAGGGGGGGGCAGCAATAGGGCACATTCAAATTGTAATGCAAACACTTGGAGTGTGTCCTGAGATGTTTGTGACATTTGCCTTTCTAGCAATTTCACAGAAGCTCTGCTAAAGAAAAAAAAGTATGCTAACCTTACTTTTCCCATTTTTTTGTTTTTAAGCTATCTGTACAAACCTGTAATGCCATTTCCTTATTCTGATATAGCACACTTATTTTATTCTATGCTCCTTTTTTCACCCTCTTGAAGCATCAGGGCCTGTTTACTGTTAATTATCAATATTAGGCTCCTTTTTTTTTTAAAGGAAGACAAATCCCTTCTACCTGCAATATAAGAGTAGAATAGGCCGTTTCTGCTAAAAGGGCACACATGCACACTGCATCATATTTGCCATCACTGGTGGTTCACCTCCAAATTAGATCTACAAAGCAATGCAATATGGGTATCTGGCATTCATTGATCTGAGCACTTCTTTTGACAAGGTCAATCGTGGTAGGCTATGGAGCATGCTCAGATCCATGAACTACCCTGGTGCCGTGGTGGATCTTTTAGAAGGACATCACTCAACAGGTGTGGGTAATTGTTTTTCCACAGCAGCCCTTTTTTCTAAGAAGGATGTACATTTTGCAAAAAACAGTGTACTCCGGTCTCTTCAGACCAAGGGACAGCGTTTGAAATCATGAGGCCTGCCAATAGCAAACGTTTGATCATTTCGTTCCCTGGCTTGCAGAAGTATTTAAGTTGGGCACAGCATCTGCTTCAACGTATCCTCATTTCCATGGCACATTTTAACTGTATTCATTTAAGAGCTGCAGCGGCGTTTATGCTCAAGGGGAATGCGGACCAATCATGTTTGCTTTTTGGGGCGCCTAACGAGGACTTGACAAATTCTTTTATGTTTGCCCAGCTTTTTTCAGTAATTAGAGAACATACTCTAAAACCTGTGTTGTTGGGTCTCGGTTTCCGTTGATATGAGCCTGCATTGTACTATTTGCTCTGGGCGGACTCTGTACAAGTGGGTTGTGCAGTATTTACTTTTTTTAAATGTGTTCTGTTTTGGAGAAAATCTCAATTAAGATCAGTTAGATCTTGACTATTGTAGTTTTATTTCTTATGTCTTTTTATGATTGTTGGGCTTAACTACAGCTATTTTAATGTTGTGTACTACAGTTGACGGATAATCTTTCTGTTTTGTTTTAACAATATGCTTTGTTTTACTGAAATAAATAATTAAAATCTGAATCGGGTATGTAAATTAGTGGAAAATCGTGTTGCTTCATATGAGGAAGCTGCCATCATACTATTGAAAGCTGTCAATTATGGGTTGATAAAGCTATGCATACATTAGCACTGTCCTATATGACAATGATAATTTCCTCATATGAAGCAAGATTTTCTACTGAAGAATTCGATAAGCACTTCTATGATAGCAGGGAAGGCACAGGCAGAGAGATACATAGGTTTCGAATGAATTCCATCAAATTGTAAAAGCTAAAATCACATGATACATAACTCATAGAGCAGGAAGCTACCGAATAATAAATTGAACAGGAAGTATGGGAAATGGAGACTGGCAAACCCTCAGCACATATGTCTTCCTTTGGCAATTCTATAAGTCTCTCAAAAACACAATAACACCTTAGCTCTAGGAAATGTATAATGGCAGCTGGCTTGCAAATTATTTTGCTACACCATTATGAAACTGCAATAGAGGAGATGCAAAGTGCGTGTTAGAAGTGGCTGTAGACGTGTTGTGAGTGACTCTCCACGTTCTACACGTTCTAACAGTGCAGCTTGACATGTATGCTAGGTCCTTTCCTTTAACCTTTGATCTTTGGCTTCCGGCCTTGCTAGTCCTGAGTCCTTCAGCACTCCAGCCCTCTGGTCTTCCAGTCCTCCAGGCTCCCGTCAGCATGTGGTGGTTTGGAGAAGATGTGGTTAATCCCCTCGTGGGGCGAAGTGGTGTGGTGCACGACCTTCACACCCGAAGCAGTATGTATAAAGCTGTGCGAGGGGACAGGCAGACGGTGAACAGTGAAACAGCGGATGGCTGCTGTGATAAGGTAACAGGGGAAGCAGTAGAAAGGCGGACGGAAGATTGGTACCATCGTTTTGCTGCATTTTTCTGGTGTGCCCGTGTGCCCAGTGATCCCTGAAATTCCAGTGAGTGCAAACAGCAGCCTGGGAAATCCTTTGGGAAACACATAGGGAATAATCCTCTTGCGCTTTTAAGGTGAGGATTTGTAGGAACTAAATCTTTCAATGGGCTGATTGTTCATTTTCAGCCACAACGGATTGTGCCTTGTTTTACACTGATATGCTGGCTTGTCGGCGGGCTGAACTTGTCCATAAACAAATCTACCCTGTTAATTTTAGGGGGACGCCTAACAGATATCAGACTCATTGTTTTTTTTTGTGAAGTTAAGTTTCTTCTGTACTCCTTGGGCAGTGACTCCGGCCATACTGCCTTTGAACCGACCCAGGGTAGATAGTTCTTTTTTTCTTTTCATCATACGCTGCAATGGTAGCAATTGCATTGCTTTCATTCAGTGGAATCGGCTCACGTTACAGTAGTGATGCCAAATCTAAGGAGTGGCTTTGGCTTCTCCAAACTGAGCTCTGGGTATGTCCAAGGCTTGGAGACTGTTGCACCTTCCAGACACTCTGAGGTGTGCTTAGAGAGTATGGGTGACTCATCCTCTGGCTCTCTAACAAGGAAAAGTCAGGAGGTCCTTTCCAGCGTAAAGTCTGATGTGGGGCTGGTGAACTGTATACTCATCGATCTTGGGTCCCTAAGGGAGTCTGCATCTGCACCCCTGGTTATGGTCACAAGGAAGATTGTGTGATTTCACACCTCTACGCCACAGAAGCAACATTTGGGTGAATTTAAATTCTATTGCAAACATAATATCCATGAAACCAAGACCAATGGGATGGATTGTACTAAATTGACTAAACGGACATGCCCCACACCTACTTTGTCGAACGCAAACATGTCTGTCTTTGTGTTTGGGGATTTGACTAAGGTGCACCTAAAGTCTCTAGGACCCAATTCTCAAACGCCACTTGTACAATCCGTTGGTGTGTCAAATCCAGGAGTCGATCTTGGACTTGGGTTGAATGATGCATGCCATTACAGTGAGATATTAGTAGACTCATTCCATATTCTCTCATCTGTAAATAAAGGACTACTTAGAGCAATTACAGATGTGGAAATGGCCTCTATTCAGGAAGATTTGGCATCCCTTAAAGGGAAGGGTAAGCATTCTGAGTTGGTGCTTCATGTGTGGATGTAGTGAATTGCTCTATGCTGGACTTTGGGGTACAGGCAAAGCTATCCTTTGAGGGATCTAGAATTAACGCATTGAAGAAAGAAGTAAGGGAATGCATGATGGGCCGTTGTACTGTTGTTAATAGCGAAGACTCACATGGCCCCTCTGTGTCAAATATGCCCGGTCCGAATTGTTTGGAGAAGCATCCTGTTATATAGTAAAGTCAACAACTTTGAAATGTCAAATTGGGTTCAGGCTCTTTTTCTCCTAATACAAGGGCCTTAAATTCCCTAAATGAAAGGCTCCAGGCTCCTGCACTTAACAATAACTCCATGGGTACAAACGGTTTCATAACAGCTAAAGATGATCAGTTGCATGGGAACGGACTTTTGGGCTCTCTACCACAAGATTTGACACCCTCTTTGCTAGCTAATCTCCACATTAGTCTGAATCTTGTGATAAAAATCTTGGCAGACACCGATGAAAATATAGGGGTGATCAGAGTATTAACGGGAACACAGTCTGCATTCAACAATTTGATGAATCGTATTTCATTCCTGGAAGGCTTTGTCAAAGGACTTGTGTCACCTAAGGAGGACATGGGGTGTATGAAAGACTTTGGTGTTGGGGAATACACAAGAATTGATAAAGTTGGAGGAAATGATGTGCTCTTTACATGACATTCTATCTTCAGGGGAAATGGTGCACATTGTAGGGGTAGAAGGTGGGAGACCTGTGTTGAGAGCAAATGATGATATGCCTGATTCCAACAAAGTGGTGGATGCGGGTCTGTGTGTTTCTAACACCTCTTTGCTCTTAGCTACAGCAAATACTCCCACTACTTTAATAGAGGCAGGTGCCCGTTTGCGAAAACAGGAAGGGGGGCCGAGAGTATATTTGTGCTGATGGAAGATATGACTGACAATGTGGAACAAGAGGCAACCACTGTATTGAATAGTGAGCTCCTCATAGTCAAAGGGAAAATATGCACACAGAAAAAGAAACATCTAAAGAAAACAAAAGACATGCCAGCTCCCAAGTTAAAATAGGGCAAAATGCCTCCCTTAAAGGAATATACCAATTGTCCATGGTAGATGAGCTGAGTAACAAGGACCCAAAGTTGGGCCATAGAAAACAGAAGGGGGGTGCAAACCTTTTGGAGGGAAGTATGTTACCCATAACGGGAAGGTGACACACCCTGTAATGATCTGCCATTCACCTACTTTGAATAGGCTGGTGGAGCAGCCAACTGGCAGTTCTGGCGGAAGAGTTGATGGGGTTACGGAGAAGGATCATGAGTCCCAGCTTATCAAGTCTAGTACAGGGGCTCATGAAATTCACCCACAGGTTATTGTTTGTGATCCTATGAGGCCCACTGATATACCCACAGATCGGCCTCAAACTAATCAAACCAAGATCACCTCATTTGGGAAGATCACAAATAGATCATATGCTCGGGTTACTGTGGCAAGGCATAGCACAAAATTGGATGGTGGGGTCATTGTGCCTACAGGATCTAGTACCAATCCTCCTCGGGTGGATGCAGCATTTCCCTTAGAGATATTAATAAAACAGGCCACGATGAAAGCATGGAGACAATGCAAACTTCTGCCAACACTCAGTGTGTGGATAGGTTAGCACGGTGCCCTTCAAAGATATTGGGGTGCGAGTCAATAAACCGATGTAATGACTCATTTAGGCTAAACATAAGTTCTGGCCATATTTAAACAGATACCAGAGCTGAGGTCAATTACATCTGATCATATAGATGGAATTTTCCTTCCCATAGTGAATAATGAACGGATGGTGAGCTATTTCCACTCGGCAATTTTATCAAATATGGTGTTGAACTGTGGGCAAGTTTGAAATTCTCAGGGTATGACTTGTCTTGCATGAAATCAGTTGATGATGCTAAGGTGTTCTTGGCCTTCAAGCGCCATCCTCCCCATGTGAAGGTTTTGGATGGGGGCATGATGGAAAGTACAAAAAGGGGGAGCAACCACACCACACTAATCACGAGTCTTCTCCAAAATGGACAGGACTGATCTTGGGTGGGTTTTGCATTCAAAACCTTTGAGGTTTTCACATGAGGCTTGGGGAAATCCTAGCATCTCTATAGTGGAGTTTATTACATGGAATGTCTGTGGTAGGGTGAATCTGTCTAAATTCCGGGAGAAACCATCCTAGATGGGAATACATCAAATCTATATGTTTCAGAGAACTATGGCAACTTCCCATTTTGATTTAGAGGGTTACAATACTTTTACGAGCACAGCTGTTAAAGGAGAACTGGGTCGTACTGTTTGTGGGGGGCTGGCAGTGGCGTTTGATCATAATCTAAGTATAAAATGTGAATTACTATTGCACTCAGAATGGCTATTGGCTGTGATGTTAACCCCTATCTGTATTCAACCCTCTTTTTGCTAATTAATACGTACTGGAACCCGACTGGTGTACGTTTGGCTACACTTTTTGAGGATTGGTTCACCGGGCGAAATTACAATCTTATTATTTTAGGAGGGGATTTTAACACTAACTTTGAGGGATTGACCTACAATACTGGTGGGCCTATTCCATCAGGTATTCGTGGTGAGGTACATAGAGCGATCAGTTGGGATTTTTTCCTTGTAGACTGGGACATGACGTATTTGCAATCTGAATCATCCAATGAATTACTGGTGTACACCTGGCTAAAATGGCCTAGATCCTCAGGGATTTACTATATTTATGTAGCCTCAGAGAAAAGTGTAGCCCGTTAACTCTCACGGATCGAAGCTTAGGGGATCATCTATTATTGTCATTTTCACTTGAACTTGTCCTGAGCAATAATGACCTGAGACCAGATTTTGCTTGCCTAACGCTGGCCATGGGCGGGAGTATCCTTAAGTGGAATAGTGGAATGGGCAGGATGTTTATGGAACGCCTGACTAATACACTTATGAACCCTGAATACAGAGTCTACGACATTGAGTGTTCCGGAGGTCTGGACATTGATCCATACAAGATTATTATGGACTGTCTGAGATCTACAATACATGGGAAAACCCAGGAGGGTAGAGGCAATATTAGGCACATTTTCAATGTCAGAATTATGGAGTCTAAGAAACTGAAACAAAATAATCTGGCTTGGCTAAGAAAGCAGAGGTTGTCCTCTATTGAATATACTTAGGAGAGAAAAAGTGTGTGCCAAAAGCACAAGAATCTGGTCATATCACTGAAGAGGGAACTCTATGTCAAACATAATCAGTCCATTCTGAAACAACTGTGTAATGAAGGCAAATTCTGGGCTACTATTAAAATTACCCTGGGCCTAAAGGTTGTTTCTATGGATTTGCAGATTACAGAACAAATCTGGGTTGAATTTTATGAGAAAAATATCTCCCACCTGAAGCCCTTACCGACTACAAAGACTCCTCATTGGGCCCGATTAGCTGGGGCATTTGCTCTTGGGAGGTTGACGATATATCGTCTGGGCTATAGATCATCTGAAACCTTTGCAGGCTCCTGGCCCTGAAGTCATTCCCCCATTGGTTTTGACAGATTCTCCTTCTGTTTGAACAACTCTCATTAAACCTCTGTTTGACCACATTTGCAGTGTACACATAATTCCTTTGACTTGGCTACAATCCATCATTATACCATTCTTTAAAAAGGGTTATCCCTTGGATCCAAGAAATTACAGGCAAATCACCCTAACTACTGTGATCAGTAAGGTGTTTGCTACACTGCTCTTAAAGGATCTCAACTACAGTATAAACCAGTCCCAAGCTCTGTCTCAATTTCAGGTCCCGAAATTCTACCATTCTCGCACATCTAAACCACAATGTCCAACATAGCCATGCCGGGTGGTCTATATGGCCTCGACATGTCTAATGCTTTTGACTTTGTGGTTAGGTCGGTGCTGTGGTCCGAACCTCTTAGGATGAATATCCCCTGAAACTTGGTCCAGTTACCCTCTCCTTCACACAAAAGCACCACGCTGCGGATACATCTGACCCAAAATGGCTCTCTCTCCTCGATTATTAGATCCCATGTAGGAATGAAGCATGGGTGTACACTAGCTGTGACTCTTTTTGATCTGCACGTCTGGGATCTGGATATGGTGTGGCTAGGGACTGCTATCTCGTCGGCAAGGCTTGGAAGTCTTTGGTTGGACTGGCTAGCCTTAGCTGACGATTTTATTCTTTTCAACTGAACAGCTATGGGCCTACAAAGCAAGCTAAATATATTTCATAAGTATGCCCTAAACAATAATATGCTGCCCAAAGGTACAAAGTCAAAAGTGGAGGTTTGTGCGACGGGCCGTAAACCCAAGGCTAGGCCCTGAAAGATTGGACATAGTAATATCTATGAAATATTTGGGATATACTCTGAGCAGCAACACTTCTATTGCTATGTGGAGGGATACCCTTATTGGAAAGATGAGTATATTAACTCCCCAAATGCAATGCTTTTTCGCAAGACTGTATACGTTTTCCATTATGCCCGCTGTACGTTTCTATTTGGCTAAGATCAAACCAATCCTGCTGTATGGTCTGGATATATGCCTACTTGATGTAGGCAATATGTTAAATACTATTCAATGCAAACTATGGAAGGAAGTACTGAATTTGTCTTTGCCAGTTCTCAATTCGGTTATCAGGCATGAACTCTGTCTCATTTCCTTGAAGGCACACCTTATGGGGATACATATGTCGACATATTGAAAAATCCATTATCCAGAGGCTAATACATTATATGGGCACGTGAATCGTATTATGATGGAAGAGTCTTCCATGTCCATTAACTCTTTCAAGGTCCAGATGCATGATGCGCTAATCTTAATTGGGAGCTCGGAAGACGAGTTAATATACAGACCAGGTGTTGCAAAAAAAGACTGTTTGAGTTTGATTGGTGGGAAACGGTGGACAGTACTGGCAAATATTCTGCATATACTGAATATGCACAATTTGTCCATAAAAAAAGACTGTCTGTCCCCAAGTATCTACAATGTTTCCCATGTGGAAAGGTCTGGGCTACATATCTACATTTTGGGTTAAACCAATTCGACTCTAGGGAAAGGGTAAAATCCTGGAATAATTCTCATGCACCCAGCACTTTAGTACATTGTAGATTTTACAATGGCAGGGATATGAAGGAACATTTTAAGCATTGGGTTATTGATTGCATGTCTTTTACTAAAATTAGACTGAGTTGTTTTAAGGATAAAGGCTGTGGTGACTCGGAAATTTGCGAATAATCTCTTTTGGTGTGGACTAATGTGGGGGGAAAATGTGTCAATTATTTTAGCATTGCATAACTTTTTATCATACGTATTGGATCAATTAAAAGGCATTTTTGAATAGTTAGTATTCATTTTCCTTATATTATGTATATATAATGAATGATCTTATACCTTTTCAATTTTTGTGATGTTGAGATTTTGATCGTTGTGTTTATTGTTTGTCATTGTGTAAAGTTTCTATATTTTAAAACTATAATCACAATAAAAAAATAGAGGTGTCTGACACCAAAGCCACGCAGAAGACACCAAGGGCCTGATTTACAAAAGACTTTTTGAATGGAAAAGTCCCATTGAAAGCTGTTCTGTAAATCATGCCCCAAGATTCTTGTAGATTTTGCTTGGTATTGCTAATCAATGTTGATAGGATCATACCAACTCGCAAATGGGCATTCTGACTAAAACGTATAACTAGGCTCATAAGTAAACAACAGGTGGGATCGTGACAAGGCAAGAAGTCTGGAAAACATCAACAAGCATGCAGACATAAGCAATCGAGAGATAGTGGCTATCTCCAAGGATGAGGAAAAGGCCTTTGACAATGCAAATTGGAACTTACTGGAAGAAATAATGCAGGGTATGAACATTGTGAAGAGGTTTAGTGAAGGAATAATGGTGCTACACAAGAGTAGCACAGCACTGGATATGGTGATTGGAAAGCTTTCTCAAATGTTTGTCATAGAGAAGGGAACCAAGCAGGGTTGCACAGTGTTCCTCTGCAGTTCAATATTTCTGTTATGTTTCTAAACATGTTCAAACTATACATATA
Organism: Ambystoma mexicanum; assembly: GCF_040938575.1. Classification (NCBI taxonomy): domain Eukaryota; kingdom Metazoa; phylum Chordata; class Amphibia; order Caudata; family Ambystomatidae; genus Ambystoma; species Ambystoma mexicanum. Next base: position 438,068,852 of record NC_090932.1, on the reverse strand, counting down.
CAATACATGTAGATGTCTGACAACGTGTGACCATTTTTTGCAATTTGAATTGCAATGATCTTGTGTGTTTTAATGTAAATAAGGTGACACTATTTTTTCTTAATTTATTGGTTGATTGTTTAAAATAATGTTGATTATTAGATTGTTATGAATGACTACATTCTGAAAACTCCTGATTATTATTTGTGGGCAATATTCACGTTTAATTGTGTTTTCATTGTTCTTGAATTTCTACAATTTTATATTACTCTTGTTTATTACTTCTGATCAATATTAGTTTTATTTTCTATTGCATGTAATTTTCTCATGAGCTACATGGACAATTTGTGAATAAATCTGGATTATCATTTTCGGGCAATATTATTTTTATTTCTGTTGGCATTGGATTTGTAATGTATAACTTTTACACTTGCTCTGATATTTTTTTTAATAATGTGAACATTTGGTCGACTGGATTGAGCATAGTAAAAGGAATCATAAGGGTATGTGGCAGAAAAAAAGGGAAAAAGGTAGGATGATTATCATATCAAAACAGAGAAAGAAGAAAATCAATCTTAAAACAGTATGTGGCAATGTTGTATAATCTAATGTTATGTGCATGTTCATGTAATTGGTACAATCAATAATGTGTCAATTTCAGATTGCATTCAACCTTTGCTACAGCAGGGTCCAGCAGCTAAATCCTATTCACAGGCACACGGACTAGATCTATAAAAGAATTTCCAATATGAACATATGTACTTTTCCTAATAATTACTGTAACAAATTGCATATCTCTTGTTGTAAGCATACTATATATATATTTTTTCTCGTCCGTGCAGGTAGACCAATTAATCAAGATTCAATTTATAGAGAAGCTGACACAAAAAGTGACCCAAAGAAGCAAGACGGAACAGGAAACAAAGCGTCGGCCTCCAAGACAAGCCGCAGTGTGGCTCAGTCTGGGATGAAACCATACCAATTCTTTGGAAGAAGTCTACTATAGCAGTCTCTAGCAAGTATATGTGATGCAACTACTAGTACCGGATCCCAGCGATGATGAAGGGATTACTACTGAGCCTATGTTGTCTTGCAATTTGAACTGTGAGGGAAAAATGTGCCTCTTTTGACTGGCACTGTAGTGCTGGAGGCCGTCTTAGGTGATGATGCACAGTCACACAGGGCTGGACTGCCCCACCGGGACACCGGGACATCCCCCGGTGGGCCTCTGGCCTGTAGGGCCTCTTTTTGAGCGGAAGGATGCGGAAGGATACATGTGTTACACATCGCGTCATGTTACACATGCATCGCGTCCTCTCTGCTCCGTCTGGGTGGTTTGCGATGAATTGGCTGCCACCACTGGCAGTAACAAGCGTGCGGGAGAAGAGCGAAAAGAAAACGAGAACTTAAAAAAAAAGTAAAGTCAAGAGGAAAGCCAGGAGTGTTATGCTAAATTGACTTATTCCGCTACCAATTTGCATGGTCGCCAGGCGCCCACGTTGCTCTGCAAGAAAGGGTGGGTTAGTTAGTGAGAGAAGAGAGCGAGGATAGAGGTTGTGTGTTGATGTTTTCAGAGCCAGTGCTGGTGATTGGCCTCAGGCACCGTCATTTTTTTTTTCACAGCATCTGGGGCCTGGGCTGGGCCCGCGCCTGCGCAGGGCCCCCTGGGCTGGCTGCTGGGCACCAGATTGGAACCGCACGGCACGTGCCCTGCAGAGGCACCGTTTTTTTTCTTTCCTTCCCAGCAGCTGGGCTGGGCCGGGCCCGCCCCTGCGCAGGGCCTCCTCGGCTGGGGGCACCATTGAAACCACACGTGCCCTGCCTGCAGCCCAGGCCAGCCTGCGGCACAGAGTGCAGTGCACACATTAGCAGGCACTGCAGGCAGGCAGCCCAGCAACGGCGTCGGCAAGCCAGAAGATCGATCGATTGTTGTCAGCCTCAGGTAAGAAGGGAGACACTCACACTGCACGTTGATGATATGTATCTCGACTCGAGATACATATCATCAACGTCAGGGCTCAAGTCCTAAAAATTAAAGTGGGGGGACTCATGAACAAATGGAAGGGAATGTGACGTTTTGCCATAAATAGTAGCATCAATGTTAAATATGCATATTTCATTAAACCAGCCAAATTGCACAGGACAAATGGCATTCCTTTCATAAAAACAACACACACGAAGCCCAGAGAGGATTTTTTCTTCTAATGGTGTTTAAACGTTAAAAGATATGTGTGGAGCAATACGAATGTTTTTCTGGGACTTGCAGTACCGAAATGAGACATTTTACCTTTAGTTATTTGTTATTTTTCATCAAGTTATATAGTGCACTGGTGAAGTGTCCAGCCTACTACTCTGACGACTGTAGTTCGATCCTCGGCTTTAATGCATACATTCAAAGAAGACATTCAATGTTTCTCATTTTAGCTGGGGGGGACTGAGTCCACCCTCTGAAAAAAGTGGGTGGACTCCGTCCCCCCACGTGTACCCTTGACTTGTGCCCTGATCAACGTGCAGTGTGAGATTGTCAGTAAAGTAAACTTGCTCCGCTGCCTGGCCAGCCTTCAAATAATTCCCCAGAGCCCTGTTATTGGGCCGTAGACAAAACCGACTCCCAAAGCCTGGATAATTATGGGATTATGGGATGCATGCTTGCAATTGCAGCTCAGTAATAAGCTGCACTTGACCTCCAGTGTCTGACATGTAGCAGGCAGCAGGGACCTTCTCCCTGGGGGACCGTCACCCTCTTCACTAAGCGCCCGCACTCTGCCGCTGGAGCACATACTAGGCTGTCCTTGCACCAGACTGGAGAATGAATATGATTTGTTTTCTTATTTGCGAAAAATCCTACCACTTCTTTCTTTTAACATTATCAAGCGGCCTGGTCTCTTTTTTCCACCTTCTGTCCCATGTTCGCACAGTAGTAGTGCTCCTCGCTACTTCTGGCACCAATTAATCTCTTGCTGACGTCACCTGCTCCTGACAGGCTCTGAAGAAGGTCTCGCGCCCACACTGCCCCTGCCCTCGCATTCGACCTCCTGCTACAGCAGAGAAGTGGGGCACACGAGAAGTGATGAGCTTATAATTAGCACCGGGCTCATTCCTATGTGTGGTTCCACAGGGGAGATGTTTTGCTTTTTTTCACAGCTCGTTGGAGATTGCGCGACAATGAACACTTACATTTAATTCACTACCTATCTTGCGGTGCAGTGGAGGCGGGGTCGATCAGAGGGAATCCAAAACACATCCTGATATATTTTTGTTTTTTTCGAAGATGGAAGATTTTAGCCGCTAGAAATGTTCCCTTTCAGCAAGCAGGAAGCGTGCAAGGTTTGTCACCCAAGCGCAGCAACATGGCGTGGCCAACAATTAGTGTGCAACTTCTGCTTACCCCCAAGGGCAGTCAGTCACTCACCTATGGCCCCGTCTGCAAGTTTAGGACTATAGCTTCTTGAAGTTCATGCAACGATCAACCTGAGGTCCAAGGCACATCAGTGCCGCAAGACGGGATAGGAGTCTGAAGAGATCTCGACTTCCAAAGCAAATGCAGTTGCATTTCGAGGCAGTAACTCCGCCAGACAGGATAGTTCCTTCAGTTTTATAGTGCTTGGAAACTCAGGCAGCATTTAGTCTACAATCCAAAGTTTTCTTCCGTAGTTGCATCTCTGACAGCTGAAATGGGTGGCGGTCTCGTCCCTGGATACGACTACATGTTGCGAGACATGAAAACCTCATCCAGACGTGGTGCATTAGCCTGCTAGTACCCACCAGGGCGGTGACACATCCATATAACGCCTTTTCCTGGCATGATGTAGATTGAATGAGTTCCTACTTGAAGGACACCTGGGTGCTGCGAAGGGTGCTGGTGTTTGTGTATATGGATGTCTGTCTGTGATGGTGTGTGTGGTGCCGTAGTTATGGGGCTGTAACACAACCAGCTGAGTTGTGTGTGTGTGCACAGGGGTAGAAGGACAGGGGTGTATTGCTGCAGTAGAGCACTACAGCAAACCTCGTGCTGAAGTAGGAGGGGGTTGCAGGTCAGGATATAGGCGCATTTAGGCCTGGCTACGTCACCTGTGGGCTGTCTGATGTCATGTGTGGTTAGAGAGGGACATTAGAGCTGGGGATGGCTGGGTGGTTGTTGGTATGTAAGTGGAGGCTTGGCTTGTGATGATTGAAGCAGTGTGTACAGTATGACCAAGCATATAGAGAACAAGAGGGCTGAAAATGTTGCATCATCATGATCGCAAAGGACATTGAGCGCGGTATTCAAATGTACATTGGATTATGTGGGTTTCAGTGTCTCTCTAAGTTTGCAAAAGGGAGGAAGTGACCGTAAGGGAGCTGTGTTCCTGAAAAAACAGTCTTTCCTGCGGGCCTGGCACATCGGAAAGTCATCCTTTGCTCAACAGCCCAAACTTAAACAATGAAACTGTCCAAAGCTGTATATATGTCATGAACTTACTTAAAACATGAATTTTTAAAATCCATATATGATTATAACATGGTTTAAATGTACTAATTTGGACTAATTTTATTTAAAATCTTCTTGGGGGGATACTCGCAATCCCCTCATAGAAGGGTTGGGCACGCGTGCTATGTACGCTCCTTCGAAGAAATATGGGGCCACTTTGAAAAAAAAATCCAGGGCCTCTTTTGGTTCCCAGTCCAGCCCTGCAGTCACAGGAGTAGGGGAAAGCATAGCAAAAACAGAAAGGTCTAGCTGAAGGTGCAGAGGAGGAGATTACTTCTGAAGAAGGTGGAAAATGTGGGGAACCTGAGGAAAAGGAATTTGGAAGACATGCTTCATCATTGCTACTTTCAGGCAATGGTGCAAGAATCTCTCTGTGGACCCCAGATGGCCCAGGTAAAAGGAATGTGCAGGGTTAAAAAGCACACTCCAGTAATGATGATGATTACAGCGCTGCTGTTAGCCCTGCACTTCTGACTAAAAGTGTGACAAGCAAGCAACTGAAGCACAGCACACACCAAACACTGTCTTTGGTACCCACAAATCAAATTTTTTGTCCAAGAAAAAATAATGTAACCCGCTGTAGGGCAGATAGTACAATTGTGACTGGAATCAGTGTGGCCAAATTAGGGAGTGGTCTACCAAGCCTAAGACGCAGGCGTTCCATCTATGTGTACTACTCAAGCTGCCATCGTGACCAGTGCAAAAAATGCCCTATTTTCGACCTGCATGTTTCCACTATTGTTGTGAACAATGACTGCATTGCAATGCACACACTCTTCCACAAACCGGAGCACCACGGGCTGTCGGGCACACAGTATGGTACAGGGGTTATGTAGTGTCTTGGAAAAAAATCATCAAGGGGAATTGTGTATGCATCAGAGAAATAACTAAATGGATAAGATTCTGAAACTTCGTCTGAAGGGGCGGTACTTATGGTCAAGGGAGAAGATGATGATGGTGAAGGAGCAGTCTGGGTACCTCTTCTGGATGTGAATTTGGCATCTATCCCAATGCCTCCTGAGCCCTAAAGACAGCAAAGAGATGGCACCATTGCTCACTTAGGATCATCACTTAGTCAGGCAATTACCTCTGCTGGCCCAGGCAGCACACGTGTACAGTGAAATACACAATCCTGCATCAAGATAATTTAAAAACATCCACAAATTTAGAAATACCATCTCTTGGTGCATTTTTACAATGGAATGCTGGAAAAAATATGTAGAAGATGTGCCAAATATTATGTATGTAGAAGCAAATATTTTCCACATTTGCTTTACAGTGTTTGATCCTAACAGAAGACTGTTAGTGACAATTGGAAAAGCACTGAAGGAGACTGCCATGCACTCAATTCATGTGACAACTGAAGCGTAGACCCATTTAGAGGCAACAGGCGATATGTGCATCGTTGTCCATTGATTTTCTTTCAAGGATCAACACACTGATATTCAATTTGGTATCCAGTATTTTAATCGAAAAAAGTTCCATTCTTCTTCTCCCTGACTCTATAAGGTCCCCTGGAGGGCCCCCCCTGCACCTTGTGGCCTAGAGGCCCTGGGTCCCTGCTACTAACACTGAAGGTAAGCCCTTGGGCTTTTTTGTGGACTGCACGTCGTGCAGTGAGCGCTAGTTCCGGCAAATCACAAAAACTCACATCTGCACGGAGAAATGTCTATTTTGCAAACTATGACATTGCTAGCATGATCTGCTCTATGACGTCTGCCTGCTTAAGCAGTTTTGTTGACTTTAACATGCTTGGGCTATTGTGATTATGCCCTCCAAGATGGCCGACCCTTTCTTTGGTAGTGGAGCTAGCCTCTCTACACCAGGCCTGCCAGTCCTGATTGGTTGTCTCTCTCCACATCTTAGCCAATTGGGCGAGCGGCAGGTGAATGCCAGCCCACCTCCAAGGCCCGAGAGTAAGGCCCCCTGTCTGCTTCCATAAAGCTGCCCGCTGTCCCGTGATGTTCTGCTGCCCCCCCACCCGGTCTGCTGTCTCGTGATGTTCTGGTTTCCCCTCAACCCATCCGCTGACCTGTGATGTTTGTTATCCCTCCCCCTGCATTGCCCTGTGATGTTCTGGTGTCCCCCCTCCGCCTTCACTGCCCTGTGATGTTTATCCCACCCCCATCCCCCTCCACTGCAGTGTGATGTTCTGGTGTCCCCTCGACCCCCTCTGCTGCCCCATGATGTTTGTTATCCCACTACCACCCCTCTCCGCTGCCCCGTGTTGTTCTGGTGTCCCCCTCCCACACCCTCCGCTGCCCCTTGATGTTCTGATGTCCCTCCAACCCCCTCCACTGCCCTGTGATGTTCTGGTATCCCCCCACCCGTCCGCTGCCCCGTGATGTTTGTTTTCCCACCCCCACCCCCTCTGCTGCCCTGTGATGTTCGCTGTTCCCCTCCTGCCTCTCCATTGTCATTCACATTCATCCCCCCTTTTTCTTTCCTGCTCTTTTCCTTCCCACTGGCCCCTTCCCCTGCTTCCCTTCATACACACTGCTTGGGTGTCTGAGACTCACTATTGTCTTCACCATCTCAGACCTGTTGCCAATGCCTGGATTTGGCTTTGGTGTCTCACCTTCTCAACCCTTATGCCAGATCTCCCTATTTTGCATCCAGGTTGGTTTGTGCCTACCGTCACTGTGAATCCTTGCCTACATCTTTGTGTTCCTATGCAACTCTGTGTGTTTCACTGACCTCTGCAACTGTATCACTCTACCCTCTGCTTCTCTGTTCTTTTCTCTATCTCATTCACTGTTCTCTTCTCCTCTCCCTTCCCTCTTCTCTCCCCCTTATTTTCTTTTCTCATGCACTTACTCTATCTGAATGTTCCCTTGGACCCAGTATGAAAGTAACAATTATTTGTCTCCTCCCCCCCTACTTACTTGTTTCCACCCCTCCCCCTCCAGCACTATCTGAAATGTTGTCAAGCCTGGTATTATAGTTGCTTGTTTTGTTACTCTCACCCTTCTCCTTCCCTCTCCCTCCCCTTGTGTAACTCTCAGGTTCTACCAGAAATGTCATCAGGTCTAGTACGGTAGTCGCCTGTCTGTCTCCATTCCCTCCCTTCTGTGTCTTAGCACTTGCTCTATCTGAAATGCCGCGAGGCTGAGTATGATAGTTATTTCACATTCTTTTGTTCATGGCATGTAAGAATGTTTTGTATTTTCCACTGTTCCCTCACTTGTCATGAAGTGCCTTGAAACACATTGTGTACAGGCGCTTTATAAATAAACCATTATATCAAACCATATTTAAACATTTTCCCTCGAATATTTTTGAATTAAAAAATGTTCATTGAATACATTTTTGTGTGGGGTAAAGGGTTAATTTTGTTTGCAAAATGTCTGGGGTGTTTTTTAAGGGTCCTAAATGAGGGGTACTGCGGGGCAGTGTGCAGTCAAATGTAAATAACCTTAGAAGAATACAGAACAATGCGACAATGGAACAAGGAATCTATAAGTGGCAACCCCTTCTGAAAGCCCTTTCCAGTCTCACCCCGAAATAGTCAATCACCGCACACATATTGTGAAGCTGGATCTTTCCTAGTACTTCCCATTTAGCTTTTAACACTGTGCCTTAAGATTGTGGCACTGGTGGCAAGTTCTGTGTGTAAGTCACTAGACGCTGCTGTCTAGTCTTAATACAATTTCATCGCCAATGCAAATGTTCTCTGCTCCAATCTCTGCTCTGCACTATTTCCCCTTTATTTCTCACTCCATCACATATACAAGGAATCTGCTTTCACTTAGGTGATGTTGGGTCACCTGATTTCAATTTTTGACTGTTACAAAAAGGAGTGCAAAATTACAGAGTATAAACAGGGAACATGGTCTTTAATCTATACTTTTTCACATTGTTTTGTAAAAGATGTAAATGTTGCCTGCACTGTTAGAGATTATGGGCCCCATTCATGGAAGAGTGTGCAGAGATCCCGCAAAGCCTGTGCATCGAGAACGACTCGGCGTGAGCCTGCGCGCAGGTGTTTTTCAGTGTGCGCTCTGGATTCATGAAATTGTTAGCGCAATATATGGAAGTTAATAATAAATAAATAATAATAATAATAATAATAATGCTAAGTTGCAGCCGGACCGCCCCCGACATTTCCGCATGCAATGCAAAAACAGCCAAAAACTCCTACCTTTGCGTGCTCCCCAACGCAAATACATGCACCCTTTAAAGAGTGTGTGTGTGTGTCCCGCAAGCAGGCCTGTAGGGTCCCCTTTACTGTTACCTGCACCCCGACAACATGTATACAATTTATATGAACTCAGGTGAAACTCAGAAAATGTGTGTGCAAAGCAGCTGTCGTGCTTTATTACGCGGTCACACTCAACTCAGGGAGTTCCTTTACCCCAAGTGAATGTGGCACAGAATAAATCACTATTAGTTTGTCAAGGTTCAGTTTGGTAAGGCCTCCAACCCGTCTCGCACCTAACCCCCAAAAAATACCCAGTGCCACAATGGACTAGGAACCAGGACAGCATGTAGAAAGAATAGCGATTTATTAATTTATTTAAACCAAATTTGACATATAGCCTAACATCTGCCCCTAATGCCGTGGCAACACAAAAACAAAATTGACTTCCATGATGGCACCAACACAGAGATAATACTGAGAAATGCAGTCACAATTTTCCACAGCTTTCCTTTCAAATCATCCACCAATATAGAAAAAATAACAATTCAAGACACACAGTGATTGCTGATTTGATTACAATACTTTTTCTGTCAGCAGCCCCCACCCTCCAAACATCAATTAGACTTGACCCCTCTGAATTGAAGGCCAATGGCATAGAGTGGGAACACAATGGGAAAATCGTTTTGGGATTTTTAAAATGCACTTTTTGGAAAAAAGAGTTTCAAGGGGGAAAATCGTTTTTACTGATTACCACAGATGCAATATGAGAGAAAGAAAAGCAATGAGAAAATTAGTTTTGCCACACTAAAAAGAACAGGCAGAGTTTTGGAGTTATGGTCAGAACACAAAGGGACAAAGGGGCAATTTCATTTTGCACCCTGCACACTCACATGCAACCAGGGTTTTGGGATTCATTCTTTCTATAGGGGAATTAATTGATTTACTTTAATTAAATATGCTAAGGATCTACACAGACAAACAAGATATTTTGCTATGGGGAAATAACTAAAACAATGTTTGAAAATGCAGGGCCTACACAATTGATGGCTTTGGGGATAGTTTTACTCACAGGGGAGGCCTTGTAATGAGCATCAGGGAACAGCAGGGCACCTATGGGACAGCAATGGTGTCAGTCCAGGACAGTCTCCTCTGAATCCTCCAAGAGTTGCCAGTCAGCTTCTATTTCTCCTGTTCCCTGTCTCCAATGCAAGATTTTTGGCCTCTCTGCTTGGATGTTTCTTGCAAGAGTTCAGCAGCAGGTTACCTCCCGGAATAAGTGGAAACAGCCCAGTTCTAATGCAAACTAGTCTACTTATAGGGCAAATGACATCACAAGCTTGTCATGATTCCCGCAAAAGGGATTGTTTGGTTCTCTCTACCTACCTTCCACCTGTGTACTAATAGGAGATGAGGGGTGTGAGTTAGGAAATCTGTGCGAGGAGAAAGCTTTGTCATCCCAAAGTGGCACATGGGCTCAGCCTGTTTAGACTCTGAAAATCTTCCAACATGGCAAGTACCCTAATTTTAAAAATCTTTACATGCATGGATATATATTTAAGAACTTCCTTTTTAGGTAAATCAGACGATGCTAATCTGAAGTCGGCACAACGTTCCTATGCAAAGATACAGGTTTTCTTCATTTACTCAGGAGCCGTATCAGTTTAAAATAAGCCACTTCATAGTTCCCATGTTCATTTTATCCTTCACCCTTGCACCAAGGTTCAAATCTCTTGGAATCAACGGAATGCCCAAATTAATTTTTCATTAATATATTTAGTTATGTTTATCACACCAAACTCATGTTGGCATGATTCAAAGGGGGTTACTGTCACCTTTAATAGAAGCCAGGAATGACCATTGTGGCATATACGCTGCCCTTTTTATGTAATAATATGTATTTTTCCAATAACTAAACTTGAGCCTTTTCCTTTGTTCTCTTAACCCTTAAGCATGTGATCAACCAGAGGATGGCTTATGTGTATGTTTGCCTCCCCCTTCTAGGCCTGTAACGGCCCTGATTGCAACTCTAATGGACATTTCATTGGAATTGCGACCTCAAGGTCACTTCTGCTGAAAGAACAGGCAAGGCCTTATCCGTTTCCACTGTGGTTTCAATCTAGGTAGTGTATTTCTTTCTATATTTTTAAGCAATGGCCCTGATTGATGGTTGACAACCAGACCTCCCACTCCAGGATCAGCAGAGGAAGATCTTGGTCGTTAAGTTCCATCTTTAGGAGAAATGACCGGCTGCATGTACAATTCTGCAAGAAATGGCTTTTATAGTCACACACAATACATTTTACATGAAATTTTATAAGGCACCTGGGCCTTATATCCATGTGTAATGCACTTCTTTAATCTCACGGTTGCACAGTCTTTAATCTCTTTAATCTCACAGTTGCAAAATACATGAATATAACTTCTGGATTGTCCATATGTATATGGCAGTTATATGAGAAAACCATATTCAAAGTCTATTGAGCACTTCTCTTAGAATACTGTCATTTGTATGAGGGAAAACGGAAGTTGCCTGCGGGTTGTCACTCGTAACACCCATATGTTCCCTTGTTCTTCCTAATTTTCTGAGTTCCGCCGCCTTCTCTGCACTCTGCACAAGCCACACCCACGCTCTGCGTGGAGTCTCGCGCAAGGCCCACGGCTGCTCGCAGTCCCTGCAAAGTACAAAAAAGTGCTACGCAGTCGATTCCATGAATCAACAAATGGGATTTTGCATGCAGTTTGGCACGCAAATTCCCTATTTGCCGCGCAAATAATTCCATGAATCAGGCCGTGTATGTACAATGAATTCAAATGGAATCCACAGGCTTTTAGCACGTCCTAAATACAGGCAGACTCGATAGGAGCCCATTTGTGATATGCATGCAAAATCTCTCACAGGCATGTGTAACTGAGGCTTAGCGGGCAAATTGTGAGGAAATGGATTTCTCAGCCTGTCTCCCATTCCACCTACAAAACCTTTCCAAAATGTTTGAACGCAGTAAACAAAGGCGTAAAATGCTTTGCACTTTTGTTTTACAACTTTTCTTTATCTTTCCTTTTATTTATTGTGCATTAGCCATAAAAATCATGACTTTTTACACAGTAGAAAACATAAAGCAATAATTCAAGTTCATAATAAAAATATATCAACATATTAGCCAAAACAGAGATAAAAAATAATAAAAAGAGAGATCATAAATCAACAAATCAATTTAAAGAAGAAAAGAACAGAAGAGGAGAGAGGAATTGTTGCCATGCAGCTACTAGCAGCCCATCCTTCAGATCTCCCACATTCCCAGTCAAATTAAGTTCCTTTAGCAAAGCAGCCACGACCATAGCAAGAAAGACTTCCATTCCTGAGATCAACCTGTCCCACAACATATCCAAGAGAAGTGAGAAAGGGTTATGAACTAATCTTTGCAGTTTTGATACTGTAAGCAACCATGTTGCAGAGCATTCCACCAAAAGATGACAAATAGTTTGTGTTACATTTGCATCACATATATCACAGATGTTTGTCACATATATGTGACCATACCAGACATGCATAATGTCCAAGGTTGGCAATAGATTAAGTCTCATTCTCAGGAAATTCATCTGTACGCATGAATCAAGAAATGTCCTTAAGAATCTAGGAACAGATGCTTGAGGTTTATCAGTTAGCGATCGCGATGGCGAGAGTTTAAACCGCCTCATTTTGACCATGGTCCTAATCCAATCCATACAGTGAAGTGCCTCCTTTGCTTTCATCGGATTTGTTATTAGAGTATTGATGTTGTTATCAGACGCATCCAGCGTCTCATTACATCTGAGTCTTAATTTATTCAAAAAGATAGAACTCTAATTATGCAGAGCTAAGGCCACTTCATCATATAGAGAGGACTTTGGAGGGACTAAGATAAGCCTATATGTTGAAACCTATTTCCACTCCATCCAAGCCTCGAGAGAAATGAGACCCAGCTCATACCTTAAGCAAGAGATCGGGACACAGTTTGGCTATGTAAGAGATGTTTTCCAGATTTTGCTTTCGATCTTGCCCCAATCAATGTCAACAGCTAAGTAATTGCATTCTATCCCAAATGTGATCACTGGGACCCCCTTAACAATACAGAATTTAAGGAGGGGTAGCAGGGAGAATTTACAATACTGGGAACTGATTTCTTTCATTTCAGCGACCAAAATTCACAACTTTCAAATCTATGGTTGAAAGAAGGGCGATCTTGGTGGGAAAGGCAGTTAATTTAGAGCCCAAGAAAATGACCTCTTTGCAGACGGGAATCGACAAGTTGTCCAATTTCCAACCAAATGGTTTCAACTTCTTTAATGGGTGTTTAAAAACCATGATTTTCGATTTATATGGATTTATTTATAGATCGTTTTCACTGGCATACTCTGAAAGTGCCATTAGTAAGCATTGCAGACCGACTTGTGTGTGGTCTAGGACCACAATATAATCAGCATACGCTAACCAGTTAATGTTCATAGTGCCTAGTTTAGGACCAACCAGACCGTTCTTCTTGAGCTACTGCAAAAGATCCGACATTCATAAAATAAAAAGACAGGGTGTAATCAGGCAACCCTGAAGCACCCCTCCTTTTATTTTAACCGACTGAAAAAGGGCCCTGATTTAAAGCGGCAAACTCAAAATGCTGATCTTTCATGTAGCTCTATCAAAATAGACAACAGATTATCTGGGAGTCCCCATGCTTTTAATTTCATCCAGAGTCTGTTTCTATTGATAGTATCAAAAGCCTGGGTAAGATCGACCAGGCTCCGAATAAAGGGGTTGCTCCTTTTACATAGGATTCCATACGCAGGCAGTTTAGAATCAAAGTACTCAGAGTGGTAAAAAGACGACGCCTAAAGCCCGTCTGTTGTTTAGGGATAATACCCGTAGCCTCAGCCCACTTCTCCAACTCACCCAGTATAAGACCGGCAAAGATCTTCCCATCTTCATTGAGGAGTGATATAGGATACTGATTTATCGGGCACAGGCGATCACCTTTTTTGTAGATGGCCATTATTATTGAATTCCTCCATGACTCTCGGATGGGTTTTCTACAAATAATATTATCAAACAGGTTATTTAGGATTCTAGCCCATAGTTCCAGATTTAATTTGAGGACTGAATTACTCAGTCTATTGGGGCTGGGAGCCCTGGAACCAGAAGATGTTTTAATTATTTATTCAATGTCCTCACCTGTATTATTCAAGGACCATTCTGAGGTTATTTCTAGTTTAAGTTCCCTACAATCAATGGAACTATATGTCTATGAAAAGTGATCAATCCAGGTGCATTCCTGAATGACAGTGTCCTGAGATTGACCACTAGTAGCCTTTGTCAAGCCCACCAGAGACCAAACATTTCAAAAGTTTCTCGCACATAAAGCCCTCAACATGTCTTCCCCATCTTTCTGTCTCCTCAAATATCTATAGGATCTTAGCCAATTTCTGTGGATATTATTTAAGGATCCTAATTCCACTTCAAGGATTTAAGAGAGACCGTTGGTGCTCCTTTTTAGTTTTTTCCTTTTGTAAATCAGAGAGTCAAAATGACATTTATTCTGTCGACCAGATATTAACTAGCCTGAGAGCAGAGGATTTAAATCCCATAGGAATTAACTGAAGGAGGAGGGATCACAGAATTTGGTCAGTTGTTGCCCTGTAGAGTAATTGGTTACTACTTATAATTTATTAATAAGTATTCGTCCTCCCCCTTCAAATCTCCTCAAGCGGTTTCCCACAGTTTCACACGTTAAACTCGCTAAATCAGCGTTTTTTTGCTCAGAAAATTGAAAATGCTTTACTTAAGCCGAAAGCTCTATTTTCTATTGTTCACTCTCGTGCTTCCTCAGAGTCGCTGACCTCTATGGTTAAGCCATCACAAAAACTATGCAATGACCTTCATCCTTTTTCACCACTAAAATTGATGTGATTAGATCAAACATTGCTAAATCCTTGACGACACTGCCTCCTGACACCACCGGCTTTGTGCCTCCCCCGTCTACTGATTTGTCTTCCAGCTGGTCGACCTTCCCTGTGTTTAGTGAGGGAGAAGTCATGGCAGCTATATTAAAGAATAAATCTTCCTCCCCTGAAGATGCTATTCCTGCTAGTATTATGAAAACGATCTCCCCTGACATTCTGGCTGAAATTACTGCGGCTATCAATAACTCCTGCCAAGCCGGACTGGTCCCCCCAGAATTGAAATCTGCCAGGGTTATCTCCCTCCTCAAGAAGCCCTCTCTTGATCCCACCATCCCTGCCAATTTCCGCCCTATCTCTTTACTCCCATTCTTGGCTAAACTTTTGGAATCTCTGGTCACACCTCTTCTGTCCTCCTTCTTGGAATCTTCTAATATTTTCAACCATGCACAGGCAGGTTTTAGGCCAGGTAGAGTGACGGAAAGTGTGCTTGTCTCAGTACAAGACGATATGTCCAGACTGGTCGATGCGGGCGGAGTAGGGGCTCTGATCCTGCTGGATTTGTCTGCCGCATTTGACACGGTGGACCATTCTATTCTTCTATCACGTCTTGCACATATTGGGATCTCTGGTTCTGTTCTTGCTTGGTTTACTTATTTTCTTTCTGACCGCACCCAGACTATCGCCATGCCTCCCTTTCTCTCTGCCCCTTGTGCCCTTACCTGTGGTGTACCTCAGGGATCCTCTCTTTCCCCGATTTTGTTCAACATTTATATCTGGGCACTGGTCTGCCGTATTCGCTCTTATGGACTTAACTGTTATTCCTATGCGGATGACACCCAGATCCTGATCCGGCTTGATCAGGATCAATCCGTGGTCTCAGCCTGTCTTCATGATTGCCTTAAGGCAGTCGGTGTCTGGATGGACCAAAACTGGCTCAAACTCAATGGCGACAAAACGGAAGTGATGCTTGTAGGCTGCCCCCCTAACCCTTCATTATGGACCACCGCTTTCTGGCCCACATCGCTGGGTCCATTACCCTGTCCTGTTAACAAGGTAAAGAATTTGGGGGTTATCCTTTC
Organism: Ambystoma mexicanum; assembly: GCF_040938575.1. Taxonomy (NCBI): domain Eukaryota; kingdom Metazoa; phylum Chordata; class Amphibia; order Caudata; family Ambystomatidae; genus Ambystoma; species Ambystoma mexicanum. The sequence goes on along the minus strand of NC_090932.1, from coordinate 438,053,254 downwards.
TGCCTCCCTCTCTATGTCAAACCAGGTCTCGGCTGTCTGTCAGTCCGCACATCATCAGATCAGGGTTCTAAAGAGGGTCCTACCTATGATCCCAGAAACCATGCGCCCCCCCGGTGGTGGCGGCGCTGGTCCTCTCACGGCTGGACTATTGTAATTCCTTGTACTTATCCCAACCGACTGGTCTGCTACAACGCCTCCAACGTATGCAAAATCTGGCAGCCAGATTGGCTACTGACTCCCCCTATGGCGCCCATATTTCACTGGTACTTCGCCGTCTCCACGTGCTCCCTGTGGTACAGCGAGTTAAGTTTAAGTCACTATGTATCGTCCACCGGGCAATTCATGGCTTAGGAGCGGAGTTCCTTCAATCTAAATTCTCCCGATATATTCCGGAACGTAACCTTCGCTCCTCCACAACCAACCTACTTAAGGTCCCCAGGTTCAACTGGGAAAGACTCGGCGGCAGAGCCTTTTCCATTACCACGGCCAAGCTTTGGAACACTCTTCCATTACCACTTAAATCCTCTGCTAATCATCTGGCTTTCAGGAAAGCTCTGAAGACCACTCTGTTCTAGCTTTCTGCCCTTATTGTGCTCCCTGAGCTCGCAGCTTCTACACCAGCGCCATGATGCTTCTGGGCGACCGTGCGCTTTACAAGTTTATATAACATAACATAACACTCAACTTCTCAGAATAACAAGCAGACTGTATGTTAGGCAGAATCACATGCAGTACCCTTTGGGATCACTACATGAAATTAGGACTACAAGTGTCAGTACAATTTCACCTTTGGTACAAGGCTGTACTACACAGTATTGTGGTAGCAGTGGCAGAGCAGCCAGACTTATCTCAAGAGTAAAGTGAGAAGTACAAGAGGTTACACAAAGGACCAGCAATCACAGTGATTCAAATAACCATTTACTCAAGGTTCCTTGGTAAAAAAATATACATTTATGTACACAGTCATTTGGAAAACATTACGCTAGCAAGAGCAGCTCAATATCATATACTGATATACTACAAATAAACAACCAATAAGTTACTGAACAAGTGCAGATCCCCTGAAGTGGGAGCAAAATGGCACTTCAGTTGCTTTTAAAAGGGGTAAAAAGACAAGGTTAAAAGACATCAAGGCACAAATACTTTCATAGGCAGGGCAAAGGGTTTCTGTTCACTACAACCATCAATTCAATTCAATTGGCCTGGGCCAAAGTCAATGGTTCAGAGTCTTGTATAGGATAGAACTTTTGTAAATGTACTGCAAATCATGTGATTTTAGCCGTCTCAAGTTTTATCCATAGAGCCTGGTTAAAAATGAATGTATACGTTAAGGGACTTTCGTAATGTATCATACTAGCACTTTGCATGGCATTTATTGGGTTATAAATCTTGCTCTATCGTGTATTATGTATTCTTTTTATGTTTGTATGTATTAAGTCTATGTGTATTGAAATTGAATGGTATGACGTTTATGATGTTTACATTGAAATTGATTTGTATTGTTCTAATCATTGCTGAAAGACTCATGTCCAATAACTCATTGTGTGATGATGATGAAACTGCTTACCACACCACCTACATTTGGAGAAGTTCCTTCTGAAAATCCAGAAATCATTGAAAAGGTTCTTGTTTTAACATACACATGGGAAATGTTAATTACTTCAGAAACACCATTTCTACTGACAACTGACACAAATTCAATTAGAAAGTAATCGTGTCACTCTGAATGCTGTTATTCATTCTTTTCCGTACCCAAATCCCAATAAGCACTCTAAAGTGCTGTGGTTTGCACGCAGCACTTTACAAACGACACATAATAAAGATAAAATGGACACAGCACAACTGCTTTGTGACACTACTCAGAGCAATGGCAATACCAGAAGAACATAACATTTAAGAAAGCCATGCTGTTCATAATAGCCATGCTGTTTATGTTTCATCATCCATGTGTATCATTAATGTCTACCACACTGGCACTATCTTGGTTCAGGGTCCTCAACCCAACCTCCTTCTCTCTGGCCGGTGTCTGCCAATGCTCATCAACTTTCTTCCCACACCTGCTACTCCTTATTCCACTCTCTCTGGCCCCCTCCAACTGGGGTACTACGCCCCTGTACCCCTCCTAAGAAAACCTTCAAAGGCAGGCACCTCCTGCATCCAGCCATGCTTAATGCTTGTTCTGCCATCAAACCCTCTGCTGACATCTGCCTCCTCTGAAGACCTTGACCTTGATATCCTCGCTCTTACAGAGACGTGGTTCAATGCCAGCTCAGTCACTGCTTTTGACTCACTTTTCCTTGATGGCTATAAGATCATCTCCAAGCCTCGCCCTAACCGTGCTAGCGACGGGGTTGCTCCGATCTTCCCTGATTGGATACCTCTTCCCTCATACCCACCCAACCTTACTATTCCTTCGAGAGACTGGTTTTCAAGCTTGTTATCTCTACCACCTCCTCTCTGACCATTGCCACTATCTACAGGCCACCTGGCTCTACCACCCTGTTGCTTTCTGAATGGGCTGATTTCTCATCCTCTCGACTCACTACCACCTCTAAACTCCTTCTCCTGGGTGACTTCAACATCCACCTTGAATACTCAATCACAGCATCCACTCTCGTCCGTGACCTCTGTACCTTGCTTTCCCTCTCCATTCTCCCTTCTGGCTCTACCCGCTTGGCTGGACCGAATCTTGATGCCTTTATCCACACTGATCATTCACCCCCGCTCTGATTACCCCACTCTCCTAGTCAGACCATTCTCTCCTCTCCTCTCACATGTGTCCTCTCGGCTTTCTGACCGCACCTCCCCTAGCCCTGGAACCTCATCCACGAACATCCTTTCAATGAAACGAATGTCAGCTGCTGCCTTTGCATCTACCTTCATCCCCTCTCTCTTTCCACCACAGACTGTACCTCTGACTCTGCTATCGGCAACCTCCATCTTTCCATCACTAATACTCTTAACATTCTTTCCCCAGTCATGAGGATGTGCCTGAAACATGCCTCCAAGTGCAACACCTTGTAGGACTATGAATATGCAGCCCTGAAATGCAAGTGCTGTTACACTCATCTGGTATCCGCGGGGGAGCCACACAATACTGGATGGAGGTCTAAGCGCTATCCCGGACCCTTCTATGCTTGGTTATGTGCCAGACGTTGGGTAGCACCTTAGGTTTTTGTGCGTTGAACTCTCCGTCCTGCGTCTCTGTGCAGGGGCGCGTGGTTGGTGCGGGCATTCCATGGACCTAGTTGCTTCACTGGTCCATGTGCCCTTATGTCGGGTCCAGACCGGCTGTGACTCTGACTCTGCTTGCTGTCTTCCAGTTGAGTTATAATGTCTTTTCCGTCTTTATTCTGACTCTTTCTTTCCCTCTGTTTTCTCTGTCTTCTCTGCTTCTTGCTGCACTATGCTGTTCCCTAACAATGTCTCTTTTTGTTTTCATAGGGATGGTTGCGATCTTGGAGTTGCCGCACCAATGGCAAAGACCACAGTGAGTTATTGATGTGCGGAGCGCTGCGCTGTTTATTGGTGTTTATTGCTAACCTGTGTTCTCTTCGCTTTGTACATGTTGCGGTGATGTTCCGGAGTGATGAGCGATCGGAGCGCTGCTTGCCCAGGTAAGTGCTTTGTTAATGCTGACATTGTACCTTCTCCCTTGCAGGCTGCGGTGAAACCCGGATATGGGCGAGGTAAGAGAAGTGCAGGGTGCTGCCAGGACTCTCTGCTTGCCCAGGTGAGAATTGTTATTAATGCTGTCCTTGTTTCTCTACCTTTGCAGGTTGCGGCTAACTCCGGAGATGGGCGAGGTAAGCGAAGCGCAGGATGGATTCAAGACCGGTTACTTCACAGGTAAGTATTCTTGCTCACTAATGCTGTTCTTGTTCTTCCAGGTTATTGATGGAATCTGGATCTAGGGCTTCAGGATCGGGCCGCCGGAGAAGCAGATGAGCAGGAGCTGGACACAGTGAGCGTTACGCTGCAGGAGTACAGAATAACGCGAAGTGTGTTCTGCTGTTTGGGTGTGGTTTAAATAGCCCAGGTAAAGTAGTTCCAGGCCAAGTAGTTCCAGGCCCAGCCACACCCAAAACACTAGACCGCATGGCTTGGTTCTAAAGAACTGAGCTGTGTAATAGGCCTCCATGCTGGATTAAGGTCCAAAACTGGTATTGCTATATTCCTGATAATGAGCCTGGTGCCAAAGACTGACTCCATGTATGTTTCCGATGGAGTTTTAAGGCCTTTGGGGCCAGTGTGAAGGGCTTTAGCCCCACTGCTGCCAGGGGCCTCTTACACCTGAGGGGGTCAGGGGCATGGATCATGACAGTGCAGAGCTGTGGAACTGAAGTCTCAGACCTCAGGCTCACCCTTTGACAAACTGTCCTGTCGCCTGCTCCAAAGGCAATACTGACTCTCCATTCACTCTAGGAAAACAGACCACATTCAGGCTTGCATCTCTGGTGCATCCAAAAACATGGCTGAGCTCTTTAAAATCTGCAAGGAACTAGGCAGCCCTTTCGCAGTTTCCTGCTCACCTCCTCATCCCAGGCCCTCTGCAACACACTGGCCACACACTTTGCTGCAAAAACTCAGGACATCCTGAGCACCCTTGCTTCCCTTTCTCCCTCCCCTGACCCCACCTCCCTGCCTCCTTTGGCCTCCAAACACCCCTCTGCCTTTCTCTTCTCCTTCTCTTCTATCAAACCTGATGAGGTCACCAGAGTTGTACGCTCAATGAAGGTCTGCCACAAACAAGTCACCTCCTGCTCCTCCAGAACCATTAAGGACAATGTTGGTTCTCTTGCCCCTACATTTGCTGACTTCTGCAACCACTCTTTTGCTACTGGAGCTTTCCCCTCCTCTCTCAAGCACTCCCTTGTGCAACCCCTCCTGAAAAAACGTCCTGCTGACCCGTCCTGTCCAGCCAACAATCACCCCATTTCTATCACCACCTTCCTAAGGAAACTCTTGGAGAAGCTGGACTTTCCCCAACAGATCCAGCACACTGAATCTGTTGGTTGCCTCTGCGACCATCAATCTAGATTCCAAGCATCCAGAGGCACAGAAACTGCTCTTCTGAACACCCATGAGGAACAGCTTGCATCTCTTGATTCCAGCTCTCCAGCTGTTATCATTCTACTTGATCTCTCCACTGCATTTGATACGGTCAACCACTCCATCCTCATAAAACGACTCTAAGATACCCTCGGTATCCCGGAGCGGGCACTGGACTAGCTGACCTCCTTCCTCGATTACCGTTCATCACAGGATATTCTGGGCTCTTTATCCTCCCCCTCCTCTGTCCACCTGCGGTATCCCCCAGGCTCCGAACCTTGCTCCCTGGCTCTTTAACACCTATATTCCTTTGCTTGCACACCTCATTTCCACCTTCTCCCCCAACTGCCAGTGTTATGCAGATGACAAACAACTCTTCTTCAAACTTCCCTCTTATCCTCTCCTTGTTCCTTGTTTCCTCCTTCATTCCAGATTACCTATCTGCCAACCAGTCCTGGAGTACCTCCAATGACATCTGCCTTAACGCCAGCAAGACAGAGATCCTTCTTATTGGGACTCCTGTCCCCTCTTTCTTCCCCTCACTCTGGCCATCTCCTCTGGGCTCTCCCCCTTCTCCTTCATCCAAAGCCAGAAACTTTGGAGTCATCTTCAACACCTCTCTTTTCTTCCTCCCTCACATTCAGAGCCTTGCCAAGAAGGCCCACTTTCAATTCCACCTCCTCAAAGTAATTCTTCCTTTCCTCACTTTCCCCCAGAAGCTCAATCTCTCTATGGTTCTGGTTCTCTCTACGCTAGTCTACTGCAATAGCCTCTTCCTTAATCTACCTTCTTCTTCTCTACGACCGCTCGAGCTAATCCAGAATAGAGCTGCAAGACTTATCCTTGGCCTCAAGCCCAGGGACTGCATATCTCCAACCCTAAAATCTCTCCACTGGCTCCTGGTTGCTGCAAGGATCAAATTAAAATCCCTATGCATCATTCATAAGGCTCTCTGGGGCAGGGAACCATGCTCTCTACAACTGACTCTCACTAAATACTCTCCCTCCAGATCTCTACGTTCCTCTGGAACCAATTCACTGTGTGTCTAGCGCTTCACTAAACAGTGAGCTTGTGACCATTCTCTTTCCTCGGCAGGCTCCCTCATATGGAACAGCCACCCCCTTCCATCTCCTCAAATTCCAGCAGCTCCTCAAGACCCTCATGTTCACCTACTCCTTCCCTTCCACCCTCCTCTGCTAAACCACACAAAGTTGCTGAGTTTGGTGACCAGGGGCCTTATGTGTACTCCTGGGTCCTGGCCTCCCACCTCCAATTGCCTCCAGCCTCCTCCCAGCACTTGTCTTGGCCCTCTTTGGCATATGCGACCACTGACCTGCACTTATTTGTGGAAAGCTGACCACTCTCACCAAGTCACTTAACAGCTGCTTACACCCTAGCACTTCCCTCCTTGGTACAACTGGCACTTATAACCTAATCCACCATCCCGTGTCTCTCTCTGCACTTGCACAGTCTGAATGCTCACAAGGCCTAGTAGGTTCACCTCTATCTTTCATTATTATATTTGCTTTTCAGTCCCATATTCCCTCCCTATTTCCCTGTGGGCAATTTGAAACACAATTTACTTGATGTGCCTTACACATGCACAATAAATACATTTAAAACACATTTGAAAATGTTGCCAGCTTGATTGAGAAAGTTATGAATCCTAGTGTTAAGCGGAAGAGTGGGTGTCAGGTGACGCATTGTATCAGGATGAACAGAGCTGTGAGCGACAGTCGAGATTCCAAAGGTTAAAGGTACATTTTCTATCAAAATACAATTTAAAAGGTTAAGCAGTAAAATGATGTGATGCTAATGTCCTTACTGTCTTCAAAATGTTCACAGACCACTGTTCAAATATAAGAGATTTAACTAAGATGCATGGCTTAAAATCAAGGGAGAATGGCATAGGAATGTGCCATTCAGTGCCTACTTGGCTGTGCGATTGTAACAGCTGGACATGGTTTAAGTACCTGAGAATATGAAGTCAGTGCCCAGAACATGTATATCTAATAACTATACATGTCAAAAACTTTGGCTTTACCATGATTGTCTTTAACCGGATTTTAGCACAAGGAACAACTGTGAGGACACACATATTAATTATAAATCAAGAGGCCGAGCACACTCTTGGGTAAGACATTTTTATTACACACAGGGTTCCTTTTTCAGCTGCAATTAAGCCATTAACTTTCATTAAACTGCTTAGAATTAACCTTAGCAGGTCCTATGCAGCACAAAACTTGATGTTATTGTGTGATCGCACTAGCTCAAACAGATTGAGTTTTCAGGGGCAGGTAGCGGGTGGGACTAGCCATAAGGATTAGCATGGCCAAAGGCATGGCCAAGGGCAGTTAATGGGTTGGTAAAATAAAAAAGAAAACAACACTGGCAAGCTGTGTTCTTCATATCTAGCTCCCTCCTATCTGTACACCAATACAAATAGTTGTATTACAGATGGTGCTAAAGTGCCTAATACAAGCTAAAACTAAAAAGGATATAATGCATAATTTTAAAAACAAAAAGATTGAACGTTGCATTCACATTCACCCACATGCCACCAAAACACGAATTTGAATATCACTGAACTACAACTATTTAAAACCCACAATTATTTGGCGATGAACAATACTGAACTACAACTATTTAAAATCCACAAGTATTTTACGATGAACAATTTATACAATGTATAAGACTTCACTGGTTTATGGTAATTGGTTTTCAGACTAACGTGTAAGGAGTAGAGAGGTTATGCAAGTAGAAAGTTATTCACCTACCTGAGAATTCATTGCAGTCCCAAACAGTGGAAGGCTGTTGCAAATGGAACATTCATTGCTTTCCTCAAAGCAGTCAACTGCACTTTCACCAGGCTATGGAAATGCTGCTCTGAACTTGATTAAAAATGGATATATGCAATTATATTATGTCCACATGTCAGCTGATTGAATTCTGCCCAACTCTTTGCTTGTGCACAGCTATACAACATTTCTGTACTTCCCTTCTACAAATCGATGCATTCTTGATTCATTTGCTGATTTGTTTGTCTCTTATTGTGTGTTAAATCAAAGACATCTCTCCGTAGAAACTGCAGCTAAGCATAAAAACATAATTGCACATTCATTAGAGATTTATTTTGACACGTGTTCTTTAGAACATGTATTGAGGCTGTCAGAAACCTTCTCCCCAGGGTTCATTTGTACTTTATCAGCATAAAATATTGCTGTTTATAATTCTTACTATCTGTATATTTTATTCCTGCATTGTTTCACCTATGTTAACTATAATGAGTTAATGCCATCCGCTGACATCTTAGGCAACACTAATTTCTTTAAAAAGCAATGATAATTAGATTATAAAATATTGCTTTTATAAGAGGTACTTTCGTTTGTAAGAAGCATTTTAAAAAAACAAGTTGCATTAGACTCGTCTGCATTAACGATTAACTGTTATTTGTAGGATATTTGTGTGCTCCTATCTTGCATGATTTAACATTGTACATCAACATAAGGACTTTCCTGTTTTCGTTTTAATCCATTCGAAGCCTATTTCAACGTTGTCGTATAAAGTCAGTCAATAATGAATGCATTGACTTGTCTCAAGGTATTGATAATTGCTCTTTTTATATTAAAGCTCAATTGTACTCATGTTATTGCCCTCAGAAGGAAGAGAGACTCATTTTCAATAACATGGGGTATTACTGTAGAGGAGGAAGTAGCTATGCGAGAAAGTCTGGATGAGCGCTATAAGGAGTTTAAGACATGCAAGAAACCTAATGGGAATACAAGGAAACGGAGGAAAAGACAAATTAAGGGCTCTAGAGGATCCTCAAAGAGGGATACCAAGGACCAGATTACGCAAAAAAATAGAAAAAAGTGACACGTTGAAAAAAGGGCCTTAAAAAATCAAAAAGGAGTAAATTCAGAAGCCCCAAAGAAAGGAACATTGAAAGGAGGGGGCCAAACGGTTGGAAACAAAACAAAAAAACTGCCTGGTGAAAAGGAAGTGATCTCAATTCCTAAAGGAAACAGTCCGCGAGCTCCTAAAACCGCAGTTGGCAGTCAAACTGAACCAATCCTTGCACCAAGGAATATTGCTCTGATTTTTTTGAAAATGAAAAATCAAGTGAAAAATGCTTTACTAGATAAGAAGATTGCCCAAATTTTTCTGAAGTCATTTCAACCGGGTAAATCTCATCACAGTACTGCTCAGAACTTGGGGGTTAATAAGCGCTCTACTAATTCCTCCACTGATTTGTTGGGTGAACCACCTCAATTAGGATCCTCATTAAAGGAGGCTTTACAGAAGGATAATAACAATGAAAAAGTGCTGAATGAAGGGGGAACTGAAAATGACTCATTCGGACAAGCACCAGTAAGATCGGTGAACCAAGAACCTAGAAGCCTTGATAAGTCGCAGAAAGAGTGGCTTGAAGGTTTTACAGTTTTCCTCCTCAATAAATCTAAAGATTTAATAAAGGGCTTTCCCTTTAACCGCTCAAGGGTATTAAGGGAATGAGTACCATTCCAGCCAAAATATTACTCTCTACTACTGATATACAACAGCTGAGTTTTCTTATTCAGTCAGAGTTAAATACGGCAGAGCTTCGCATGAACTCAAAATAGGCCTTTGAAACTATATTAGGAGCAAAGGATGACTGGTTAACAAGAGGTTTTCATATATCAACTATGCTTCCAGATATGGATAAACTGGAGGACTTGGAAATGATGAAGAAAATACACTCTGAGTGCCAGCTGAACTATGTAAAATCATCAACACCACTTCTGAATATGTGAGATTGTGTTCCTGAAATCATATCCCAAGTCTTTCTCAAATTGGGAATACTGGAACAGAAGCTCCAGTAAAGGATAAAGTAAGGTGATTGTCATGGAACTCAAGAGGCTTTAGTGCGTTTTCTGAACATTCTAAAAGTCTTATGTTTTGCAGAACTTTCATGTTGTTGCATTTAAAGACACTTTGGCCTCAGACGTTCTAAATGTAGATGGTTTTTCCTGCTATCAGCAGATGACCTCGAGAGGGATAAAGGGACGCCCTAGTGGCCGCCTATTGTCTCTATGTAGCAATTTGATCTATTGCGCTTCACTCCTGTTGTCTAATGATGTAAACGGTATATTGGCGATACAAGCTGAAAGAAGAGAGGCCGACGCGGGGCACAATTGGATTATAGTAAATCTATATTGGAACCCGCTTCAGCCACTCTGATTCAAATTTTGGCCTGTCTGTCTGATCTGTTGGTGGGGTTAACTGTCCGGTACCCAGATGATGAGCTGATCATAATGGGCGACTTTAACTTCCAGTGCCTAAGGACAACAGAGATCAGTGCCTCAGAAAAAGAGATAAACGATAGAGGGTATGCTTGGTGTAGCTTTATGTCAGGCCGAGAGCTGAGGATGATCAACGGCAACATCCAGGGCAATATTCCTAGTAGACATACCTGGCAGAGAGCCCGCACATTATCGACGATCGACTATATCTTCACTTCTAATCAATTATTTGACAATTGTAGCAAATTTAAAATAACAGAAGGCAGTATAGACGATCATCATATGTTGGATGCAACTTTTTCCTGTGGACAGTGTATACAGTGTTAGGGAAAATTCTCACCCAAGTGCTAAATTCCCTCTACCTTAGAGCCCTCCAGCTCTTTTGCTATATTTTGGGGCTTTGAACTTTTCATTTTCAGTGTGTTTTACTTTTGTGTTCTTTGGTTATGGAAATTTAAAACAACTACAAAGGCATCTTCCTTTTCTTATGTGTCACACAGCACCTTTAGTGCAGTGGAACAGGGGTGTCTTTTTCAACTCCCCAAGGTTTAAATGCCTTCTCTGGGACTGACTACTGTCTCCTAGAGCATGTAAAGTTAAATTGACTTTACTAGTCTTTTTAAATGTACAGACTCAGCACACAATATCTTCCTATAGAGTGCTGGAGGGGTTGCCTAGCATCCCCTGAGTATGAACGCTCATTTAACAGTCAGATGTTACCCCAACTACTTGAAATGGCTGGTGGCAGTGGTTTTAAACAAACTACCATGAGTTTTCCCGACCCCAATCACCGGTAACTAAAAATCGGGTCAGCCATGTTTTCCAATATGGCGACTAAGACCTAGTTGTAAAAACAGACTCTGGTTGACTTTTTTCACCGTTTCTTTTGGGAAAGGTCCTTCTCGTGTCCAACTCTGCATGCCAAACCAGGTTTGCTCCCTTTGTTCGTGGGCCTTTGGCGGGCTTCAATGCTGAAGCCCTCCAATGGCGCCTGAATGTCTGGGGTGGACAGGATGTAAGGGAGGTGCCCGAAAACTCCCCGTGCTTAGTCTTCTAGGAGACCTGAATGCACTCTGGCGTGATTGGCCGGCTGGCTGTCCGGCAAGGACAGCCACCCTGCTGTGTGAGTGACAGCCAGGCTGGAAGGAATGGGGGAAAACTGTTTAAAAGCTGGCCTCTTGGTCTTGGAAAGCAGAGTTAACCACTGGAACGAAAGAACCGAACACGAGCTGAAGGAAGACTGCTGCAACTCCTGGTCCACCGGGAAGCCCTGCTGCAGGTTTGAATTGCCTGAAATTCCATCAACAGAGAAGCCCTTCAAGGTTAACTTCTTCCCTTGAATTGGTAGGAACAACCAACTCGTAAGCCGCCTGTACACCGTCCCCATATTGGTCGAATTTTCTGCAGAGTGCTGCGGAAAACCGGATAGCCAGTGGGAAGGATACCATTTTGTGGTCTTTAAGGCACTCATACCTTAAGCCAATGTTTTGCCAAGCTTGTGGCCTCTTCCCTGGGCAGTGCAGGAACCTCCCGACGTCTTCCTTCTTGTCCCCACGGCTGAAGCTCAGGAACAGCGAGATCTGCAGTAACTGCCAGGAACAATTGCCTCAGCTACAGCTCTTCTTCACTTTAAAGGTACTGTGCAAATGCGGTCAGGAAATTTTTTCGGCCTCAGTGAAAGTTTGTGAAACATTCTCAACTTTGAAGGCTTGTCCTTCTCTAAACCAACATCTAACTTTTCGTCTGACCAAATTCTTCTAAGATCTGTGGCAAAGACTTAACCGTTTACTACCAGTGAGTTGAGACTTCATTATTTGAAACCATTGCTAATCCAACATGAGATTAGATTTGTTACAAATGCAGTGAACTTTTGTAAATGTACTGCAAATCATGTGATTTTAGCCGTCTCAAGTTTTATCCATAGAGCCTGGTTAAAAATGAATGTATACGTTAAGGGACTTTCGTAATGTATCATAATAGCACGGGCAAAGAAGTATAAAGTGCTGCAGTGACTCTTTACTTGAGGTGCATGAGATGCATAAATCCATCTCTTTTTCAGGTCTGCAAGCAGTAGGATACCAAGCCTTAACTTGATGTTAAGAGATCTAGCTAAATCCAGGTAGTCCTGAAACCCTAGTTCATTTTTACACCACCAGTATTCACGCAATAATGTGGCTTTTTGACAGTTCTCAAATTGTTGATTAAATGCCCTAGTGGCATACATTCTCTTTACCCGTTTCTTAATGGTAGAACTCATACTGGTAGGGATCACCCACAACTCGATAAGATCTAGATTATTTAGCAGGGACTTGACCCCTGTAACAGAGTAATTCCGAGCTCCCCTCCTGGGTGAGGATGTCCAGTGTTGCAGTGCTAAAGTTAGCTAACATCAGGGACAAGCGCGATCGCAGAGCATACAGGACATGCTTGAGATTAATAGCATAAACAGTTTCATAAAACCAGGCAATTCTTTGTCAGGCAGTGAACTTCCAGTCGGCTGAGCCTAATTGGGGTAAGAATGTTGATGTAGAATGGAGCGTTATTATGGGAGTTAAAGTTGCAGGTAGTTTATGTGGCAGTCAGGCCTTTGTACCTCTGTGTGTATAATGCATAGGACCTGAAATTCACTCCCTTCTTGAATAGGAAGCTATTGGATATTTCTGAGGGTGATAATCATGTGATTCTGTTATTTTTTTTAGATGAAGATCCATCTTGTGGTTCTCTTTTTGTTTATCTGTTTGTCATTAATGCTTTTTTGGAAGTCTTGATATTATTTCAGTAATACAATTCGACAACACTAATGCCTGTACTGCCACACAGACCTAATCTGACCAATCTGCGAGTGATAGAATTTTCTCGAGCATGTGAAGTTTACAGTGAGAGGTTCTCATAAAGTTGTAAATTTGGGGATTAAGGATGAATGTATCAGATGACTTTTTCAGGAATCCTTAGAATTCTGCAACTCATTTAATGCGTGGGCGGGGTTTGGGAACACTGCACTTTACTGGAAGGTTTGGGAGTAGAGGTACGTCTTGAGTAGTCTCCTGAATGTGGGGTGGTTAGGATGGAGTCTAATGTCCTCAAGGAGGTTTGTGTCTTGAGGTTGTTTTGGCACTGCTTCAAGTTGCATCATAACAGGGATATCGAATGCTTAAAGTTAAACAGGTACTTTTAAGAAGTATATGTGGGCAGCTAACGATTTCATGTACACAAAGGAGGGCTAATGCGAGATGGGTGGGCCTTGTGCAACTCCATAGGAGGTAAACCACTCTTTGGAAAGGAAGTGCTGAGTTATACTTTGCAATGCCAGTCATTGTGGAATGTTCTGAGCTATTTAATGGCAGCTCCTCTGAACCCCATCTTTTTGTTTGGGGCGTTGGAGCAGGATGATCATTCATGTCATAGACTGTGGAGAGGTTGAACAGTATAAGGGACATATGTTAATTGCCATCCCAAGAGCAGAGGAGGCTCTCTTTATGGAACCCTCTGTTATTTCGGTGAGGTCGGTGGAGGTATTTACACATCCTACCTGAACACTATCCTCATAAGAATTATCTCTATGCAACATGGCTGGGATGGGAGCCAATGCTCCAGCACTACAAGTTTCCAAGGAATCTAGACTAACTTCAGACTTTTGCTCTGAGAGAAAGTAGTCTAATGGGAAGGACGCGGAAGGACGCAGAAGTATGTGAGAGGATCTGAATCTGGTAGTATGTGAGATGACAAACAGTGACCACAACCTCTTGCGTTTTTCTTGCACGCTCGAATGGACACGTTGTTCAAAGACTTACCCAACCCCGCTACTGGTCAAGGCAGGGGATGAATGGCTCTCAAATTCACACTATGAGCCAACAATTATTCAACCAAAACGCAGTTCCGTCTGTTTATTACGCTCCACTTCTTGTCGACTTCATTACCATCAAAGTGTCCGACAGGGTGATGGGCATCTCTCACAGACATCTATCATCCACGTTGATAACAACTGAAAAGAGATTAATGCGACGGGACATAAGACCCTTGAAAAAATCTTCCTCCACAGAGATGTGTGGCTCTGATCTCAATGCCGCAATTCGACTGCGACGACAAACCTATAGGAATTGGTTGAAATCTCAAAAAATGATAATTAAACAGGACAAAGTTGAATCAATTATGAAACAAGTGATTCGAAAGAACACACGTGAAATATGGGCATTCCTGAATGCAGGAAATTCACGACACTCTGCGTCTTTGTCAAACAAAATTGAAGCAGTCAAAAGGGAGGTGCATTTTAGGAACATCTTTAGTGCTCCCCGGAATACACCAATATCTGACCCACAAAGCAATTTTTCCTCGTGGCATTTGCAAATCTCTGTGGATGACATCAAGATAGCAATACGAGCACTGAAAAGCTTGCACACTGCTGGCCCTGACATGATATCAAATATGATGTTAAAACAAAACGTTGGTCAATGGTCAGTTTTCATCGAAGCATTGTTCTCTTTATTGTCCTCTTCAATGTTGGTTCCCGAGTCCTGGCGTGAAGCAATCATCGCTCCTATTTACAAGAAAGGCAATCGGGCTGATCCCAACAACTATCGCCTGATTGCCTTGCTGGACACGATCGGAAAGATTTTCGCTTCTTTTTTACGCCAAAAACTGGTCCAATGGTCTAGGTAAGAACTGATCTACGATGTCCGCCAAACTGGATTTACCAAGGGAGTCGGAGTAGAAGTCAACCTACTGATACTGAACTCATTGAAACTTGAAACCTTGAAGAAAAAAAGAAAACTATATTTGGTATTCATTGACCTACGGGGAACCTTTGACATCTTCAACTGGGGTAAGCTTTGGCAGAAAATGTCAAACTGGAATTGACCTCAAAACTTGCTGCAACCAATAAAAGCCTTACACTCCAATACCGTCATACGGATACGCCTAAATAATCAGGGCAACCTATCAGAGAAAATACCAACGAAAAAAGGAGTGAAGCAGGGTTGCCCATTGGCTGCTGAACTTTTCAAATTGTTCATCTCTGATTTCCCGATACAACTAAAATCTGTTCATTGCTTTCCGCCAAAAATTAACAACACGGAAATTCATTGCATAACCTATGCCGATGATCTCGTTTTAATGGACCTTAAGCAGATTGACCTCCAACGGCTCTTAACCAAACTATACGAATACCTTAACACGAATGATCTTGAACTAAACACAGAAAAGACTAAGATCATGACCATAGGGGCAGCAGGAACCAAAAAGTTAAACATCTTCTAGTAGAAAATCAATGGTACTCCTCTAAGTTTGGTTAATTCCATTAGATATCTCGGCATCAAGTTCAATACATCTCTCAGAGAACACCACTGGAAGCTTGACCTCATCAATCGAATGACGCAATTCAGTATTCAAGGCCTCAAAATAAGTAAGTCTTATGGAAAATTCACGCTTGCCCCAGTTCTAATCTTTTA
Organism: Ambystoma mexicanum; assembly: GCF_040938575.1. Taxonomy (NCBI): domain Eukaryota; kingdom Metazoa; phylum Chordata; class Amphibia; order Caudata; family Ambystomatidae; genus Ambystoma; species Ambystoma mexicanum. The sequence continues at coordinate 438,037,476 of NC_090932.1, read as the reverse complement.
TGCCCAAAAGGTTCTCCCGGCAATCACCTTCAGGTCCGAATCGGGTTGGAACATCGAACCCCAGTTTTGGCAGAAGCTAGAAGGTATATTCTGGCGCCAGGTACTGAGGCTGCCACTTTACATCTCGATGACCTCACTTCGATATGAACTCTCATTAAATTCCATGCATAACTGTGTTATGTGGAAATCATTGATGGTGCTGCAAAAGATGAAGCTGAATCCCTTGACCCCGCCTCATCAAATTTTTGAACAAATTTCAGGTCGTGGGAGATCAAGTCTCCTAGACAAATGGCAATCGTCGCTGGAGGCTGTTCTAGCTAATGCTGACTTAAATCTAGCCGATCTGATTTCGCAACCCCAAAATTTCAAAAAGAAGTTCAAGTCCTGGAGCTGGATCAAGAACTGTGACTTGCGACAGACGATGCCAACTACATTGAAAACGGGCATCAGTGAACACAAGCTCAATGTCCAGTATCCCTATTTAACAAAATGTCCATCACGACATCATCGTGACCAATTTTTGAGGCTACGCCTAAACGCTCTGAAGACCAGGGAGATGCAATTTCTCTGGCATTTCAAGGAAGTAAACAACGATCTTTGTCGCTTTTGCAATGTCGAAATTGAAACCATAGAACATTTAGTAACTGGATGTCCTGTGATAACCTTATGGCGAATGCGCCACCTAGGAGGTTTCCGACCCGTGGAATCCGTCGATCAGAGCTGGTGGCCATACACCGTTGCGGGGAACAACGTTAAATTAACTTGTGCAATAGTGGACTTCTTGGACTCTTTACAACTAAATGAGAATGTTGCCTCAAAATGAATGCAATCGTGGACTCTTCCGGGTCCCTTACAACTAAATGAGAATGTTGTCTCGCAATGATTTTTCTTACTCTAATCTATTCCAAGGCAATGCCGTCTTCTTTTATTAGCTTCATAAATGAGGCTGATTTTTTTTATGATTTGCTGACCATTCTTTTTATGAAAAAGGAAAAAGGTCGGGTGAATTTGCTGTAACAAAGGCTCGGCGTCCTGTCAGCTCACTTTCAGGGTTCGCTGTGCTGATGTTTTAATAAAAAATAAAAAAAAGGGAAGGACGCCCCTGCCATCTCTTCTTCCTGATACTGAGAGAAGGCCAGACTATCAGAGTGGAACCCCAAGGTCTTAGACTTACATTTGGGGCCCCCCTTTGTGTGGTCACTTGCTCCACAAGTGTAACATGTCCCACTGGAACGTGACATGTAGGGAGTCTTAGAAAAATCACTCACATGCTTGGAAGGGTTAGTCCCACTACCCTGACCTGATTTTGTTGAATTCCCCTTATTAAACCAACCTTCTGTGGGCCCTCGGTCAGAGTTTTATCAGTACCACCATCCTCGTTCTCTTTCTGCTTCTTTTCCTCCTCCTGCTTACCTGAAGCAGGCTTGTCCTTATGGTACACTGTATGTGATACCCAAATGTCAGCAGCAATGGCTAGCCTCTTTTGATTAAACTCCTTTGAGTCAGCCAAATTCTGCGTAAACTCTGGGGAAAAAGAGGCAAAAATATGTTCAAGCATGACCATATTGAACATAGCCCTCTAAACCAGCCACACAACTTGTTTAAGGAATCTACAACAAAAGTTACATATGTCATATTTTTTTTTCTTTTGTATTCTCTAAACCTCCTCAAGTTTTGGGCAGGAGTTTTCCCAAACTTGAGGATTATAGATTGCTTCAGTTTCACAACGTCTAATCTATCAGCCTTTGACATTTTCATATTGGCATTGCAGCCAGAATGGGGCAGTCTGCTGATCAACCATGCAATCCTGTCAGCATCCCCCACCCCTTGTACCTCACATGCATTCTCAAAAGTCACAATCCAGTCAATTATGTTATTTTTCTCTTCATACATACTTAAGCGATCTTTTGGAAACCTAGGATGTGAACAGAACCTAGAACCAGCTCCAGATCCTCTGGAAGAACCTTGCAAAGCCTGAATATTGGCAAGCTCCAGCTGGTGATGCCTGTCTTTCTGCCTTTCAACCCTCTCAAATTCGAATGTGGCCACATTAAACTCAATATCTTTCTCTTTGAGCCTAAGTTTCTCCTTTTTCAAATTGAACAATGTCTCAGACAGAATTCCAGAGGATGCACTTTCTTCCTCCTCATAATAATAATTTAGCATTTATATAGTGATACGAACCCTCAGGTATCTGAGTGCTGCTTACCAACAGTGTGTGGTGCTCATTTATCAACCTTGGAAGGATGAAAGGCTGAGTTTGGCCTTGCCAGGATTCGAACCTGCGTCAGCAGGCTCTGCACAGATGTCAAAGCGAGTGCTCTACTCGCTGCGCTATCAACATGAACCACTGCAGTGGCAGCAATTGCATTACTGGTGCTGGGTCCAGCCCCAGCTCCACTATCAGGACCATTTGCTAAATTAGGTATAACCTTATTTCTTTCCAAATCCAGAATTCCTACAACTAACTCTGCTTTAGTGCCAGAGACTGTGACGCCCCTGTCTACAACTTTCTTAACTGATCTACTTTGGAGGCACTTAAAGTGGTGAAAGTGATTGTTTCCATTATACCTAGTACAGTAGGTGACTTGTTCTACAGAGCAATCAAAAAAGTATAGTGTTATGTTTAAGTATTATCTGGACACACAACCAATGATCTAAACCATGGTACCCAATACAGATCCTTTTCACAAAACACCCAGATGTTATGTGGAGAGGGTCATCCCACCGCTGTACAAACATTTGTTAGGACTGATTTTCTATACTCTGGCCTGGTGGACAGATGTATAGAAGGCCAACCTATATTGTGAAAGGAACAACACTTTGAGCTGTAGCCAAACCAGTTCAGGTAGCAGTGACAGGTTGTCTAGGCTAAGTGGTTCAGAGGTGGTCAGCTTGTAAGGGGTCCACAATGAGGTCACACAATGGGAATCACAGATAACACTTGGACAGGATGTATACAAATACAGTTATTATTTATTGGCCAAAAACACACTATGAAAAATGACTACTAGCAAGTAGAGTTATCACACACTATTAAACTAAATACATATATAGATTCACTTTTTTATATGGCATACAACATATCAGAAACTAATGCAAGGGAAGGGTTAGATCCGTATTATGCACTCAAGGTCCACAGAGATGATCCCTAACTAAAAGTGTCGAGCCCTAAATTGTCTAGGGCCCTTTGCCCAATAGTTCAGGTAAAAGTTCTACAGAAGTTATGAAGCAGGACAAAATACAGGTATGGTCTCTGGGGTCCAGTGAAGGGTTCTTATGCTTAGGGTACAAGTAAACCTAACTACCAAAAGTAGCCCCAACCTACAGAGCTGTTGTGCAAGCAGGCAATGGCAAAGCCAAAAGTGTTAGAATTAAGGTGTATTATAAGCCCATTGATTTATAATGGGAGCATAGGGGTAGGTTAGAAGCTCTGTAACTTAGCCCTCGTACTCCAATTCTTCCACAGACTTGGCAGGAAAAAGCAAAAGGGTCTGAGCTTGCTTTTCTCACCAAAAGTTGCAGTCCTTGATTTCCATGGGATGCAGGTTCAAGCTGATCTCTGGATGGTGTAGTTCACTGTTGCAAGGACGCTCGATGGAAGAATGCTGCAAAACCCGAGGCAGGACCCCTCTCAGGACTTGACTCAGGTCAGGTAAGTGATTTCGGACAGTGGTCACTGCAGCACAGTGACGCAAAGGGACTCAGCAGCCGCAGTCAGACTTTTCCTCATACCGCGTGTCCCCTCAATGCTAGGATGCCGACATTATGCATAGTTTAGCCTCATAGGGCCATCTGAGGATCCCCAAAGTTTCTGAATGAAACTCAGAACGGTGACGCCAGCATCACGGTACCCCAAAATCGAAGCTGGTCAGCCACAGGACGGTTCCAGGGCACTTCCGAAGGCTTTACTTTGGCAGCGCAGCAAACAGAAGTTGGGATTGGATGGTCCCTCCACTCCAAGGGTTGCAGCTCCTTCGCAGGACTGCTAAAGATCACAAACAAGACAGGGCTACTCCAGGACAGCAGCAGAAGTTGGTTGCAAGGCCTCCTTCAGTCAGGTCTCAGATTTCTTTGTGGGTCTCCTGCTGGACAGGATACTTGGCTCCTTCAAGTTTCTCCAGGAGCTCTGAAGAATGTGTGCAGGGTTCCTCTTCTTATCCTAAAAGCTAGGTAAGAGCTGAAACTCCCATTAGCCAATAGCAGGACTAGCCCACACACACATCCCAGCAGTGGTCCAATAAGGACCACTGGCGGGAACATTCATGCATACCACTAAGACACACTGAAACCAGTTTGTGGATTGGGACCGGTCAAGTAATGCTAAGGGCCAGACGTCGCAGCCTGCAGGGCGAACACAATGCAGTGGCTGCCAGGCACTGTGCCCCCCACAGCACGTGCCTTAGTTATCCCCATGCTGTCAGGTTAATGGGGCACTTGCATCTAAAAGTCAGACATTGCGCTCCAGTGAACAACAAAGATTGCGACTTCTTCCAGGGACATTAAGCACGGTTGGCTTTTTTCAACAGACCTCATATACATCTGGTGATATAATCTCCCTTGGGAGGCAACTGCCGACTCGATTGTCACCATACAGGATTCAGCCAGTGTCCAACAAGCAACAATGGGCTCACCTCTTTCATTGAGCGTAGCATAGGATCACGCTCAAGGGTCTTGCTATTTCTGCCCTGATGAAGGTGGAGCTGGTACCGCCGAAACGCAATATTGCCTAGAGGGGATTGAAGGTCCCTCAGAATAACATCTGACCCATATTGGACCTCTTGTTTACAACAATTTATGTTTTGTTGTTTTTTCAGTTAGCCAGGATCTACAGTAACACTTGTTCAGTATCCCAGTTGGTTTTCGTAGATCACTGTCTATTGAATCAGCCTTAATCGTTGTTTGGGAATATCAGCATTTTTCTTACTTCCCTTTCTTCCCCCTCATGCGTTGGCAGACCCCACCCCATTGGTGTATGAACAAATATTCCCACTGGGGTGTTACTGATACTTACTATGATCATATTGGGCCTCATTACGACCCAGGCGGTAAGGGGTTTACGGCAGCGTTAACAGCGCCGACCCTTACCGCCTGAGTACGAGGTCCCTTAGCGCCATGGCGCTTTTAACACCTGCTTTTAGCAGGTGTTAAAATCCATGGCGCTAAGGGACCATGGAGTTAATTACGCCACTGTAATTTACGGTGGCGTAATTAACGCCTTCCCCACTCCCATTATGCCCTATGGGGCAAAAATGGGAATGGGGAAGGGTAAATGGGGATTGGGGACTTACCGCCCCGCCAAGGTCGGAATGGGGCGGTAAGTCCGCCAACCACCATGGCGTAAACGTAGTTTACGCCATGGTGGTAAAGTCACGACCCAGGCGGTAACTTACTGCCTGGGTCGTAATGAGGCCCATAATGTTGAAAAAAGTATTTGTTACCTTTTTCCAGTGTTGATGTTTCTACATTGGGAGAAATATTTCCTTATTTTGGTTTATGTCTCATTGATTTTTCCATTTTTCCTTCTTTCTTTTTTATCTAACATTCATGATTTCTGTTTAGCAATTTTGCATTCTGATTCATACTAAGAAGGATTGTTTTTCATATGTATGTAACCTTGTAAATGTTTTATTGATTGTATTTGTACGGATGTTTGCACATAAAGTTTTGTCTTTAACTTACAATAATTTGCATGACTATCCTTGATGTGTTGTACTATGATGGATACTAATTATATGTAGATGCTATTACCCCAAAGGGGTACTTAGGTTTGGACCAGGGGTAGGACCTTAATTCATTCACACCTTCCTATAGGCCAACCTACATACGTACTAGTACCTTGTGTCAATATATGTGGATTGGGACCAGACAGTCCCAGCGCACATCCTGCCCGTAAACACACACAGCCCTCCAGTAGCCAGACACAAGATTCAGCATTCCCGGGCACTGGAAGTCCTTCTAAGGATTTTCCTGGCATCTCTTTCCAGGAAGAAGTCTAAAGAACAAGATGTCAAAAGGACAAGTGAAAAATCTCGTGGCACAGCCATTTTTGTCCAGTAGCCACAGTAAGTAGCCAAATGCGGTAAACGCTTTAAGGCTGAAAAGAAAAGAAAAAAAAAACAAAAGTGGGAAAAAGTCACTGATGCCACAAGCTTATCCTTTTAGCACACCTAGAGTAACCAAAAATCCTCTGAGTGTTAGTCTAGGGCAAAAGAAAAATGTGCCCCCTGGTACGGCAGTGTAAGCTGCATTGTACAATGATTAAAAAGTTACCACAAGGGGTACAAATGTACCCAAAAGTAGTAACACAGTAACAAAACTAAGGAAAACAAGGTCTCCCAGTAGTGACAGCCTGAAGGACATGTCAGTTTCTCCATGACATATGAGCAAAAGCCAATTCAGTGAAGCTTAAGGATTCACTGCCCTGCAAAAAGTACAGGTCAAATTCAAAAATAAAAGCAAAACTTTGGAGGTTCCATAAAGATAGAAGGAAAGGTGCACTAAAGAGAAATCTTTCCTCACAGTTATTAACATATTTATGCCCTTTCACCATCAGGTGGGGTAGCTCCACACACTTGATGTTTTTTGGATGGTTGTTGCACTTCACAAGATCTGGACCCACCATTTGCAGTTGCACACTGTTTGCATGGAACGTACTTTTTATTCTGCATTGTGCAAGATGAAGTAGGCATTGTGCCTCTAAAATTGTGACTGCTTGCGGTACTAACACCTTGGGAGCCCCTGACTCATGTGGAATGAGTGAACACACATAACAGCTTCCATTTGCAACTTTTCTTCCCGCTCTACCCATGTCAGTATACCAACTGTTGGTAAACTCAGGGTGCCATTTAGCCTCAATCGAATCCAAACCTAGCCCTTGATCCATATCATACTTCCTTCATACTTCCCTTTTCATTCTACTATACAAGCTCTCAGGGGTGCCAACCTTAACATTGCTATAGAAAATTAAATCATACTGTTTTGAAATATTAAACTGTCCTCGAATTGCTGGAAACTATTTCTTTACTATTACCCTCATTGCCAGTTGTGCATGTACGTTAACTGTTGCGTTGTACCTGATATAATCATCACCAATACTTACATAACTGCTATCGCTCCTCCTATATGTATTTTCATTATTATTGTTAACATTCATGTTGCTACTAATATACGTGAATCCACTAATATTGTAACATTTATATTTACTGTGCCATTTAAGTATACAGTACCATTCCCTCCTTTATATGACCTCCCCTATACCAGACTCTCCCAAAGAAAGCATCAGGAATACCATCAATATAATGCATAAACCTGCAATAACAGGCATGCCAATGTAAAAGGCAAAAAGCTGTATATTATCATTTGTCCAACTACACTTCGGATCCCTACTTAACAAACAGTTAATTACATTGGTGAGGTGCATCATCTTCTCTTCTGAAATGGAAGCAGAATGCACAGAACTACAAACAAAACAGAGACGTAGAAGACATACCGTTACAGAGAGAGGAAGAGCGAGAGAGAGAGAGGGAAAGAGAGAGAGAGAAACATGCAGGGTTAGCAGCTGAGCTTTGGCACATTGGAGGTGTGTGATACCACACACCTACTGTGCCTACACAGGCCGGTGAAGTAGATAGTGCACAGGAACTACTGCCAATCTTCAAAGATAACTGAAGTGCTGTATGGAGGTGCCCTGCAGACGTTGGAGAGGTGGACCCTATATCGCAAGTCCTTTACCTATACAGTGCAAAACACCACCTCATAGGGCTTGTGGAACTGAGGGTTGTTCCCCCTATGCATGACATTGCAAATGTACACAAAGTGACCAGGTAGCAGCGGTTGTGTAGTTACGCACTCAGGATCTGTCGCCGTTGTGGTTGCTACGTCTGGTGTGCCTGCTGTCTCAATTCAGGGAGGTGCAATCTGTCAGGAGACACATTTAATTGCCTGTGTTAGTATTGTCAAATAATCTTTGAACTCCTAACCTAACACCGCTACTGCCCTATGTGTGTCTAAAGTTCTTCTTACACGAGATATCGGGGTGTTCATATGCCATCCAGTGACCCCTCATGAGGAGACAAATGGTTATCTTTGCTGGGCTATGTGTGTAAAATGAAGAGGGCCAAGTGAAAGCAGTGTACAATTTGCCAGGTACACAGTTTGTACAATTTGCTTTTGAGGAGCCCTTTGATCCTTTCCACAACGCTGTTGGCCTGTGGGTGGTAAATTTAACACATCCGGTGCCTAATGCCAAGTAGTGCTGTGAAGTGCTGAAACAGTGCATTAAAAACATGCGTGCCATTGTCTGACCTTAAAATCTCGCACACACCCCATCAAGGAAAAACCTTAAGTACCAAGAATATAGCAGCACATTTGGCATCTGGATGTGCACAAGGCCCTGCTTCCACCCTCCTTGAGAAATGGCAAACCACTACTATGAGGTAGTAGGAGCAATTGCAATGCTCACCCATATCAGTATAATCTATGAGTAATTCATGGAACAGCGCAGTAGGGCGGGGCAATGTGCCCCGTAATGTTCATAGTGTCATCCCTGTACTGAAACTTTGACATGTGGAGCAATGTGCAACTGTTTCTGTGATATTCTCCTGAATGTTTGGTATGAACCAGTCTGCCTGTATGTCTACTGTGATGTGCTGTTTGAAACTGTGGGATGGGTAGAGTAACTGTTCAAATGCTGCTAATAGCAGCTCATGGGGCATTACTGTCTTCCCAGAGCTCTCTTGTCTCTGCAATAGATCTGTTGGTGGTTTGCTTGCATCCCCTTCATAGCCACAATTATTTCTTCCTTTCTGGTGCTCTTCCTTGTAACTCAATTATCTGGGAGATAGGCAATGCTGTGCAAGGTACTGGATGTTTGCTTGCTGGTGGGGTGGTCACGATGTACTTAGCAGGCATTTTATTTGGCAGATACTCTGCCATTTGGCTGCTGGGTTGGCAGATGCATTCACCATTGATATTTCATCTGTCCCGTTAGTGCGGGTGGCGCACTTGACGACCGCCACAACAGATGGCTGGGATAATGCTTCTATCAGTGTTTCTAACAGTGCTGGATGCTGCACTGGAGACTAAAGCGGCCTCCAAAACCCCCTCCTCTTCCAGCGGGTTAGACCAGCGTGCCCAGTTGCTGTGACAAACGCTGAGTCTGAATATATTGTGACATGTCACCCTTGTGACGCTCTCAATGTTCGATGAATGCTATGAGTTCTGCCGGCCTGTGCAGATTAATGCATGGGCAATCTTTTCATAACCACTGTCTCGTACTCCCCTTCCTCAAGTTGTACCACAGCTGCCACTGTATGTCACTGTCCAGTCTCTTGGTCAATTATCTATGACCCATCAATGAACAGTACCTCACCCCCTGTTAATGTGCAATTTTTCACTTTGGGGATGTCATCCTACTCCCTCTCGTATGTGGCACAGTTGTGTACCGTTAGATCTTCAGCAGTGGGCATATCTGTTAGGAAGGTGACAGCATTCACTGTTTTACATTTAACCACATGAATGTGGGGCTTTGAAATGTTTATGTCATACTCATATCTCTGTGTAGTCAGGGTGGATTTTGAACTCTCCAGGATGGCAAATAGAGAGTGTTGCACATACAATGTAACTGACCACCACATTACAATAGTATAACTTGTTTCTATTGCAAATGAAGCAGCTGCTAGTGCTTGTTAGCATGCTAACTGCCCTTGCATCACTGAATCCAGTGTCCCACTGTAATAGGCCAATGATGTATGACCCATAGTGCTCTTCTGTTTCAACACTGTGGTCATGAGCTGGCCATCTGAATGTGAGAACAAGTAAAATGTGTGTGTGTAGTCTGGGTGGCCAGTACAGGTGCTGAACTAATAACTTCTTTTAGATCCTTAAACTGTTTGATAATATCTGCAGTCCACTGTAGCATATGATCCTTTGTTTGTTGTGCTTCCTTAAGGCCCTGCAGTAGTGGTCTTGTATATGCCGTGTAATCTAAGATCCATGCTCTACACTAGTTGCAAAGCCCCAAAAACATCAGCATTTCTTTAACCAAGGTGGGTCTGGGAGTGGCGCACACTAACGCTGCCCTATCTGGTAGCATTCTCTTACCATTCGCTGCTATGATCTGTCCCAGATAGAGCACCTCCTGCTGGCAGTATTGCAATTTAGCCTTATCGACCATGTACACCTTAGGGGCCAGCAATTGTAGGAGTTTAATGGAGTCCCTTCGGCAGTGCTGCTCACTGTCACTATACACTAGCAGATCGTCCACATACTGGATAATCATTCTTGTACCTGAATGTTCCACAAATCAGCATGCAGCATTCGGTTAAAGATGCTCAGGTTCTCACAGTACCCCTGAGGTAACCTAGTGTGTTTGAAATGCATTTGACCCTGTGTAAAATGCTGTGTGGTACCTTGAATCAGGGTGGAGTGGAATCAAAAAGAATCCATTCTTCAAGTCCACTACAGTGAAGTATGTGGCTTCTTAGGGGATACTGCAAAGAATTGTCGCAGGATTGGGAACAACTGGACATTCTTTCTGTACCACACCATTGAGGAGGCGTAAGTCCTGAATCATTCTCCAATTGCCCCCTGTTGATTTCTTTACAGGGTAGTTTGCTGTGTTAAATGGAGACGTGGATGCCACGATGATCCCCTGGTCCAGTAAAGCCTGTATTGTTATCTGATACCCTCCTCTGCATTCCTTGATAGTGGATATTGTTTTTCATTGTCTAGCACTGCACCTAGCTTCAGTTTTAGTATTTCAGTAGTCCCACATCATATGAATTTGTAGTCCACAAATGTGCAGGCACGCATTCTAAGTCTTCATCAAGAAATAGAGGTGGAGTTAATACTGCCATCAGGGGGCCCTGCACCCTTCGGTACTGTACCATTATCTTGCAGGGGATACAAATCTCTACTATTATTTCCCCATTTTTGTCATTGTTCTCAAACAGCTTGTCACCTGACAATTCCTTCAACTGTACTACTGGATCTATACAGAGCACTGTGTGCCACTCACACCCATACTTGTCTATTACTAGCATGACAACCCTCTTGTCAGAGACCAACAATCCCTGTAAATCCAGCATCAATGTTGTTCCTGTCACCAAGTCACGCGACACAACTGGACGAAAGATGAAATCTGTGGGCACTTGCTAACACTGCTTAACGATCTGAGGAACTGCCTCCATGAGCACATTAATACCATAAATGAACATGTCTGTGTCGCACAAACCACCACCTCCCTTGTCATTGTGTGTATTATCAGCATTACTCTTATTGCGCACATCCGAGGTGAGGAGCAATGTATACCACAATCTGTGAATGATATTGTCATGTTTAATTGGCTGAGCAGGTCCCTGCACAGCAAATTAACAGGGGAACTTTCAGAATGTAGTAAGGGAGCCCACACCAACTTCCCTCCCACCTTTACATCCAGCTCCTCAGTGTATGGAACTGTGGAAATAGCCCCAGAGAATCCCTGTGTGCCAAGATGTTTGCCTGATAATGGGAAATTCCCCTTCATGATGCATGATTTCATTGCACCTGAATCCACTATAAATAAGAACTGCGTGTTTCCTATCTCTGCCCCACCAAGGGTTCCTCTTAAGGGTGGGTGGTCGTTGACAAGACCGGACACGCAAGTGCTCTCTGTGGGTTGTCCTAATCAGGATATGTGGTTGTTCCAGGGAATGAGAACAACTGTTGCTCCTCCAAAGGGGTTAGTGGTCCTGCCTGGAACCCTATTCACAGGGGCAACACCACCCTGCTGTTGCTGTGGCAGGTTTTGCACTTGCAGCTCAGATGCTTGAGACTGCTTGTTATATGTTTGGTGTTGCCCTTGTAGATATCCTTGATTCTGATACCATTGACCCTGTTGCGAATAACCTAGGCCCTGGGGCCTTAGGGCTCTTGACCCTGCTGCTGTGACCCGTAATTATACCCCATTGCAGACCTTCTCCTGCATTCCCTTGAAAAATGCCCCCACTTCAAACAATTCCAAAGTTGTGATGGTCCAAACCCTCCCCTCTGGGTCCAAATCCCCCCTCTTGCACCTCGAGAGCCCCCTCTTCCTCGCTGCAGTCCTCCTTGCTGCCACTGTGGGTCAGGATACTGTTACCCACTGCCCCACTGTCCTTGTCCTCCTTCGGCCCAGAGCGCAGCAATGGAGGTGCTCATGAACTGTTGAGTGCTCTCTGTCCCCTCCACCTGTACTGGCCTCGACACAAGTGCCTGGACACCAACTTCTGCCAGTTCTGCTTCCTCTGTTTGACATCTTTGGGCTGTTTCCCTGTCCCGCTCCTTAATTCTTTTGCAATGGTGCACTATTATACTCTGTATCTCCGGCCACCCCTTTGCTTCAATACCCACAATCTTATCTAGTGCCTACTGCACATCCTTTGGCAAGCCCCTGTTTACAATAAAATAGAAAAAAGGTATTGAGTGATCCCACAGCCCTTCCATTTCAGCTCTTCATATCTCTTGTAATTTAAGAATGAATTTAGCAGGGTCCTCATCATCTGCCATTGTACACTGCATAGGGGACTGTAAATTGGGGGTATCTGGGTAAGCCCTTCGTAGTGCATCCCACACCTATGCTGTAATTCTGTTGAATGATGCTCCATTGTGTGCATCGTCCCCCAGGGTTATTCCTGGATACCCAGCTTTCACTCGCGCATCTCCGGCCTGGTGCCCAATTATAGCAATCATCAAGCTCTTGATATCATCCACAGTAAGGGCACCCCTGCTGTTTGCTTCTCAAACTCATATATCCACTTACTCGCCCCTTCTGTAAGCTGTGGGAGAGCCTTAATCAAGTTGTTTTATTCATCTGGGGCCAGGGCACATACTGTGTTCTCCCTGCCCCCTTATATATGAGGGGCATCTGCATCTTTGCCCCACTTCCCACACCCCTCTTCATAATTCATCTTTTCTTTGCTAACTCTACCCAGCCAACCCTATTCCTCAACCTGCCCTCCCCCCACGAGCCTTCCACTGAAGGGTATTCTCAGCTGCCTCTTCATCCCTTCCTTCTCCTTCACCCTGTCCCTCATCAAACGTGCTATTGTTGTCCTCCCTCATCATTTCCCAACACCATATTCTCCCGTCCTGAGTGTATCCACTCACCCTCTGTTCCCTCCTTTTCAATACATACATTTCTTATTCTGTCATTATCCATCCTGAGAAAAAAGTCCCCTGATTTCCATTTTTATGATCCTTGTTCCGACACCCTTACATCCCTCACTTCTCTTGAGGATACCCACACCCTGTTCAGCTCTGTTCGCAACTCTGCCAACATTTCATCAAACACTCTTTGCCTGACACCCCTGTGTGCCGATACCTCAAATGGGTGTGCACATGGGGGCGTGGGAGCGGTAGCCTGTGGTGTTACTGATGCTGAAGGGGTCCCTATCACTGTGGGCACATAGGATGGATTTGTGTGCCCTTCTGTGGGACACGCTGTCAAGGGATACAATGCTCTGCGCTCCACGGGTGCTCTACCTTCTCCTTCTCCCCTCCTGCACTTTCCTTCTTTCTGTGTCTGTGCCCCTACTTCATCCCCTTGGTCCTATATGTCCTCAAACATTTGCCAAAGGTCTAACATGAATTTTCTCTTCTCTTGTGTAGCTGTTTCCCCTTATATTTAGCTACTAAGAATGTGGACATATGTTCCAAGCCCCCCTCCTCCCGTCTCCGCAATCCACTGCTTTATGGTATTTTTCCACCCTGTCATGATAAAGTGGCAGGGCCTTGTACATATACTCAATTGGTGTTTCTCCCCCATGCTGGTGATGTCTATGGGGGTCATTACGAGTTAGGGGGTAACCATGATGCTATTAGCGGCATGGCTACCCCCTTAGGGGGTACCGGGTCCGGGTTCCTTGAATGAGGAATTACCGGGCCATTCCGACCTTGGAGGGCCCGGTAATTCCCCATTCAATGAACCCAGACCCTGAACATACCCATTCCCATTCCCATTCGAGGCCCCATAGGGCCCAATGGGAATGGGGAGGGTGCTAACAACGGGCCCGTTAATAACGGGCCCGTTGTTAGCACCCTGGTCTGCTCGCGGGACCCACTAAGGGCTCCTGGTAAAACCAGGCGTCCTTAGCGCGTTCCCGCGAGCTGACTCGTAATGAGGTGGTAAGGGGTTGACAGCTCCGGCACCTTTACCGGCACCGTTAACCCCTTACCGCCTCACTCGTAATGACCCTCTATGTCTTTCTGACCCTGCAAAGCCCTTCTGTCATGCTGCGTACGCTGCTTGTGACAAAAGAAATGAAAATCAACCACCACCCTTTTCTGTCTCCCTCCCCCACGCACACACACTACTTCCACAACCATCCAATGCCACACCACGCCACAACACACACAATTAATGCCCCTCCTAGGGCCTGTTCTTCATCCAATGAAAGAAGAATACAATAAACTAAAATAACGAGCTAAAATAACAACCACTATTTATTCCACGCCCACTATTTACACTGGAGCACTACATTTGTTTTTGTATTGCACCTTTAAATAATATATTTTATCATGGTACCACCTTCCCTCCTCCTCCTCCGAGGGGCTCACTGCGTTACCTTTGCCTTACTTATAAAGCCTTACCAGAATATTCTTAATACAACCACCAATAAGAAATAACACAAACCACACTCCGTCACATCAACAACCTCTCTCTTCATGTATTCACACCTCTTACACTTCCCCATGCATCTGTCCCCTACTTATTATCGCTTACAAGAGTCTACTCACATGTGCGTGCTCACCCAAACTCCTCCGTCACGGGGTTCCAACACCAGCCTGCTATCCTCTCAGAGCCGCGTCCTGCTTCAAAGAGCAGAGAGGACTTCTCTTAAAATGGCTCCTGCTAAACCATGCAGAAAATGTTTTTTTCCAGGACTGGCAGGTGGGCACGGCTCCTTCTGGAGAAGCAGCGTGGAAACCTACGCAAATACAGGGGGACCATGGCATCACGTCGGGGTCACAAATTGAAGGTACACCCCTGAACACTCACATCAGAGAAAATACAGCCCGCTAGAGAAGAAAGGCGCAAGTCGATCTTGTAAGGATAATACATTTTAATCTCACACAAAAATGAGAGCACAGCAAAGAACTCTGCTGCCAAGAACGTTCTGCATAAAAAGGGTACAAGCAGAGACTTAAGAGGAGACACATCAATATGGTGACACAATACCATACAGTAAAAACCTGCACGGCTGGTTGGGGTGCGCCTATATAGGATCCGTCTGCTCCATAAGGGATGCCAGGTCATTGGTTCCAGCCCAGTCCGTCCATCTTCCATCACCTGGGTGCAGCAGAGATTATCTTTTTCTCACCAGTGAAGGACAAAGAACAAATAAAATACACTCCTAACACAATTCTACTTCATCATTATACTGTGCACCTGGCAGGCATTAAGACTGGCACTAGGGAGGTTCTGGGGCACTCTGACCTCCAAACTCACATTTCACTCCCTCCCTTTCGCGCATCCAGCTCAAAGGTCTCCACCCTCGTTTTGAACTATAATGTATCCCTCCCAGCACCTCGCAAAACAAAGCATATGATTGTAGCTCAAAGGCGTGCACTGTCCATTCTTTTTGAACATTCAAGACTTGTTACTTTAGGGTTGGTGGTCGCA
Source organism: Ambystoma mexicanum (assembly GCF_040938575.1). Taxonomy (NCBI): domain Eukaryota; kingdom Metazoa; phylum Chordata; class Amphibia; order Caudata; family Ambystomatidae; genus Ambystoma; species Ambystoma mexicanum. Next base: position 438,021,833 of record NC_090932.1, on the reverse strand, counting down.
GGTCACCTGGTGCAATGGAATTCAGTGATCTTGGGGCTTAGTCATTGATATGGGCTATAACTCGTGGTCGCCTGGGGTGGTCCGAGTCATGCTTTGGCCAGTGTGAGATAACATGCACACCAGGGGACTTTCTATGTTCGCGGCCTTGTAGGGCACATCCCATTTGGGTAAGAAAACATCTTTGCAACACTGTTACTACAATAAATGAGCTTTATGGTGGTTGAGGGTGTGGGTTGTTCTCATGGGAGCTCGGGTGTGGCTGGAGATTTCCCTCATCTCGCAATTTGGGCCAAGTGCATGAAATGCTGCATTCATCCCGCTGGCCTTACCTCCTAACTATGGTTATTAACATCTATGCAAAAAGGCAGTGTTGGTTGCGCCATGCGCTATACTATGTGGGTTGATTATATTGGGATAGGGTCCTACCACTGTCCCACCTCCCCCCTGGGCCATCATAGGGCTTTGCATGCATCTTGTCTTACTCTAAAGCGCTTAGGGGGGGTGAGATGGGGTTGCCCGCTTCCCAACAGCTGGCATCGTTTAACAGTCATATTGGTATGTGGATACTGCCATTCTGCACATTAGAAATTCTCAGAAGTTCTAGGGGTTGAGGAAGGTAAGGTGTACATTATTCAACACGTGTCCTTTAGTTCTTAAAATGCTCTAACCCCGTCAACATCCTCTATGGAACACTTAGGGCCTGATTCATGGAAATGTGCGCAGAAATCCCACAAGGGCCATGTGCCGAGAAGCACACTGCGCAAGCTTGCACTCAGAAAGAAAAATGCACGTCCCACATATTCATGGAATTTACAGCACAAACCAACCATATTCACAAGTCGCGCCTGGAACGCCCCTGACAAAGCATGAACAGCTACCTTTGCGCGCTCCCCCCGGTGCAAATACATGCACCCTTCAAGTAGTGCCTGGGTTGCCCGTAAGCAGGCCTGCGACAAGGGGACGCTGCGTGGGGTCCCCATAACTGTATCCGGCACCCTGACAACATGTGTATAAAAAACAGGACTCAGCAGTAACTCAGGAAATCTGCGTCCAAACCACTGTAAAACATTCCTGCACCCCGCTACACTGCTTATGCGCACCCCTAAGTTACGTTGGAACCCCGGTTGAGTACACGCACATCCGACATGCAACTCCACCTGCGCGGTGCAAGTCCTACGTGCAAGTGTTCTTACACCTGCCTTCACATGTCGGATGGTATGAAGGACTTGCATGGCCATTTCCCTACCAAGACTTTGCGCGATTGAATCCATGAATGCATCTCATGCTGTGCAATTGTGGGCATGCAAGGGACTGCTTGCAGGCCGTCCCTCGGAATGCCCACTTTTTTGGAAGTTCTACCCCATAATTGGTGTTTCGCCCCCTTCCCAGCCCTCTGCGCAAGCCACACCTTGCTTGGAGCCTCGCGCAAGGCCCTCTACAGCTTGTACAGAGCGCTGTGCCAGCGCAAACCCCATGCAAGTCCAGGAAAAGTACTGCACATTCGATTCCATGAATTCACGAAGGCAGATTTGCACGCAGTTGCACGCGCAAGTACCCTATTTTCAGCACAGATAATTCCATGAATCAGGCCCTTAGAGAAGGCATTGGCTCTGATATGAACCTGTGCAACAGAGTGGAATGCCATTGACTGCCGGCATTGGCTAACTTCTTTCAACTTGCTACTGGAACCTGTACTGGATAGGTCACACTTACTGCGAACTGAGTGCATAAGGTGGGGGTGAGGCTAAGCATTGGTGGGAGAAGAGTGTTCCACGTGATGGGTGGTAGTGATATCGGAGGAAGAAGAAGGATACTGCTAAGAATAAACTATCAAGGTCATACCTAGTGATATGGGAACCTCAGAACTCCTAAAAACAGATTGCACATCGCTGGAAGAGGTATTTGAAAATAATAAATTACTATGATTTGAACACTGGGCAGAAAAGTACAATATTGCTTCAGAATAATTTCTGAACTATGCTCTGTGGCGGGGAGTCACCCAAATGAGCCACACAGACACAAATGGCCATTTCAAAGATGTTTATTCAGCACTTTACAAAATCTGTGGCCTGGGATAGGATTGTCAAAACTGCGGGCCTAAAGGGTTTTCAGAGAAGTGAGTTATAAGGTTGGGCCTCTCTCTCAACTCCCTTGGTCTTTCCGCCTACCCAGCTGAGGCGTCCATGACAAAGGTTCGTGCTAGCACCCAGTGACACCTACTATCTAGATCTTCTCTGAGACTCAAGTCTAACTCCCTCAGGATCATCTAGCTTTCCCTTACCAATTCCCATTTAGTGTTCTAACAGAGTTTAGGGATGGTGCCTTTAGCCACGCTGCTTGATTTGGCCAGCACTCACTCACACTCTCACCTTGCCTTGCTACTCTGATATCCCCACAACTTGGTCCTCCCCACAATGCTACTGTCCCTCCAATATTTCACTCTGCCTTCCTACCTCCACCCTCAGATATTAATTTCTTTCCTCCCATTTTCCTCCCTCTCAACTCCTCCACGCACCTCTACCAGTTCCTCCTACTACCACTTCTTACACCCACATACTATTACCTCTCTCCTCCTCTACTACTATTTCACCTCCTTACCGGTGCCAATTCAACTACCTCTACAATGCTATTACCAATTCCACTTCTCTTCTCCTACTACTACCTCTTCTCTCTCTCCTTTCACAACCACACATTACTATCTCCACTAAAGCTACTGCTCTCTACTACCATGTATCAGTCCAACCACTACTCCATTACTTGCACTACCAATTCTTACTACCACTAATATCTACCATCTACTCCAACTCTGCCACTAATTCGCACATACCTGTCACTCACACACAACCACCTCACAGACCCCTCTTTCTATCAACCTTACACATCCTTCTACTCTGTCCTCCTCTTCTCTCTCGGACGTCCTTTTCCACCTCCTGTCCTCACACAACTAATCCATACCTTACTATCACGATTTCTTTTTTAAATAACCCTCTCCCTCCCAGGACTGGCCATCCCTCCAGAGCCAATGACTTACCTGTCTTGAGGGGGTTGTAACAGGGGATCTTAGGTAAGGCTTCTTAAGGGCTTCTAACCCCTACCCCTTCTCCGCATTGCCCTACTGCATTCTGGTATGAGCAATGTAATAGCCCCTAGGGAACTGTTGTTTCCTATTATTCAGGCCTTCTTGACAGCCTATTTTTATGTTGTACATCCCTGGTGGGCTAGTGTGTTCTCTCTGTTCGTGTGCAGGTTCCCGCTGGTACTGCAACCTGGAGCCGAACTCCTCTCCTGGACTCAGTGCCAGTTCATGAGTCTCCAGCTTCATATTCCCCCACTCTAGCAATGCCTTGCTGCTCCTCTCCTTCCTCCAGGGGGGGGCATGCCCATTACACTGCCAGCTGCTTTAAATCACCGGTGTTGCAGCAACATTCACCTTGGCCCCCGTTCCGGCTCCTCCACCTTTGCACCTGAAGGGGTGTTCTGAATCGGGATCCCTCCCACGCCTAACAGGCCTGATAAGGAGCCCTGTCACAGCTAATATAGTGAAAAGATTAGCAATTAAATTGGAAAGTATCCCAGATGAACCAGATACATCCCAAACCCTAAAATTATGACTTACTTTCCACAGACTTGGAAAGAGTCAACGCTTCAAAAATATAGGGAGAATTACAAAACAAGAATATGACCTGCGTACCTCATTGAAAACCAAGAATTTTTTAAAAATGTGCTGACAAACATAGAAAATATCCAGATTCAAACTAATTAATTTCAACTTCCTACACAGAGTATACCTAACACCAGTGAAAATATTTATATTTAGCCCAACCATATCTTGAAAATGGCCTAAAGGCCAACAAGGCCAGGTGGGGTTTTGACATATGACTTGGGATTGTCAGGAAATGCAAGCATACTGGCAGGAAGCAATAGTAGCTGTAGTAGTTTGTCATTTATATAGCACCGTTATTCCATTGATATGGCTTCAATGCCCTTGTGGTGGGAATGCCCTCGGGGACTGAAGACCTAGGTATGGGAACATTAACAGAGTATTCGAATGCGTGTGTGCATTTGGCCGGGATTAGGGAGTTAGGTGGGTTGGCCGAGTTCCAGCAAGCAACCCATGAAGGTCAGGCTTGTGAATGGGTTCAGAGGTGGTCAGAAGATTGTGCGAGTGCAAGAGACTCATTTTGTGTCCAGCTAAACCTAAATGTTGGCATATATTGTCACTGCATTCCGATGGCAAAGGTGTTGTGCTATAGTCTGGTGTATGGAGGCAAAAAATTATGTGTCCAGCTAGACTGAATTTTGTCGTAGGTCGATGCTGCATTCTGATGCGTGCAGGAGGGTAGCTGTGCCTGCGGGGGATGTCCACTGAGGTGATGTGTGAATATTTACCTTGCTTTGTCTTTGATGTAGCTGTTTGGTCAAATTGTCTGTCTAATAGACAGGCTACCCTCATAGAATACTCTGAGGGCAATAGACAGGCTATCCTCATAAAGTCTACTAGGCACAATAGAAAGGCTACCATCATATATCATTCTAAATCAATATCAAGAATGCCAGCATATATCTTCTATGTGCAGTTCATTGGCTGTCCTCATATATCTTAAGCACAATAGACAGGTTAACATCAGGGATCTTCTATATGCAATACCAAGGCAAAGTGCAAATAGACAGGCTACCCTAATACATCTTATAGGCGCAATAGATAGGCTAGCCTCGTGTATTTCTAAGCATGATAGACAGGCAATCCCTAAAAGCTTCTGGTGTCATAGACAGGCTGTCCGTGTAAAGTGCAACACATTGCCCGCCTTCAGAAATCCTTCTAAGTGCAACAATTTACCCACCCTCAGAAAATCATCAAAGTGCACCACATTTCCCACCCTCGGAAATCCAACAAAGTGCAACACATTGCCCACCCTCAGAAAACCATCTAAGTGCAACACATTGCCCACACTCAGAAATCCATCTAAGTGCAGCACATTGCCTGCCCAAAGAAATCCATCTAAGCGCAACACTTGCCCACCCGTAGATAACCATCTTAGTGCAACACATTGCCTACCCTCGGAAATCCATGTAAGTGCAACACATTGCCCACCCTTGGAAATCCAACTAAGTGCAACACATTGCCCACCCTCGGAAATTCATCTAAGTGCAATACATTGCCCACCTTCAAAGTTCCTCCCCTGATCGAGACACTGGCCACCCCCACGACTCCTCCCAGTTCAATAACCTGTCCACTTTTCTGTAGTTCTACATTAACATAATAGCTAAACATCACCGTAGTTCCAAGTGCCATACCCCGTGCTACATTGGGGTCATTATGAGTTTTAAACATTATCTACATCAGGTTAGGTGCAAGTAATAGTAATGAGGAGTGGCAGGGTTTTACCAGAGCACAGTATTGGCTGTGCTCCCCACCCAAACCACCTTAACTGAGTTGTAGCTGTAGGATGTTCTGTCAGGAGACCATGGGTGAACAGGGGCAAACAGGGAGTAAGCAATGCCCAGGGAATCTGCTGCCATTTTCTGTAGCCCTTTGCTGGCTGCCTGGGCAAGGCTGCACTGGGAGGGCCTCTAAAGAAGGGAGTGCTGGTCAAATGGTCCAGTCTAAGGACCACAAGCCATCTCCTAGGGGTCTCCCCTTGTTTCTATATTTTATAGATTAGGGTATTTTATTTGTATGATTATATTTGTTTCATACATCGGTTTGGGTACACAAGAATACAGGTGATTGGGAATTTGTAAGGTGGCATGCATAGATAATTAATCACAGTGTCTTGCTCTCTTTTCAGCACAACATATCATGGGCTATTGTCCTCTTGACTCTTTCCCTATATATCACTCATATATAATAGTACAGGAGATGATCAATCCATAACACCTTGATTTGTAATTCCTGCTAATTCACACGAGTTAGCCTTTATTATGAAGACTCTGTATATCTGAAACAAATGACTTTAACAGAATGATTTGTGTATACGACCTGTATTGATGAATTTACTGTACTGACAGCATGTATATTATATTGTAGATTGCTGAATTGCACCTGATGAAGGGAACATTTTCCTGAAACGCCTTGTGCTGACCGAATTTTGAATAAAAAAGAAGATTGGAATACAAAATTGATCTCTTAAATTTATTTATTTTTTAAATGTATTTTGGAACATTACATTGAAAACATCCATCAACTGAATGTGATATAAATTATCACATACATTGTTCTAATTTTGGGTGACATATTCAGCAATAAGGTGAGCAGGGGACGGGAGTGTCTGATACTCTTCGGACACCATTTTCTGTTACCAGTTGAAGGACCTATCAGAGCCTGAGAGGTGGGATGAAAGAGAGCCAGGCTGGGAAATCAAAACAAGTGTGGCAAACCAGGTGAACGTGCTTAGGAAGCCACAAAGAGAAAGAAACTCAGCTAAAGGAGCCGGCATCACCGGGGCACTTTCTTGGGTTCTGGGAGCGTGTACATGGACTGTGGGATTCCAAAACAAAGGCTAAAAGCACTCTGGTGCTACACACAGCTGTCTGGTCACATGGTCCAGTGTAAGTACCTGAGTGTGGGAGGTGGGATGAATGAGAGCCAGGCTGGGACACCAAAACAAGAGCAGGAAACCAAGTAAACGCACTTGGGAAGCCACAAAGAGAAAATAAAAAACACTCAGCTGCAGGAGCCAGCAGCACTGGGGTACCTACTCGAGTTCAGGGAGCGGAAATCAATGACCTGACACATAACTCCTTCACATGTGACCAATATTCTTGCCTATTAGGAATTTCACCAGGGGGTGGGAAAGAAATCAAAGGAAAAAAGCAGCTTCATCCTTGATTCTGTTAGCTAAATGAAGAGTGGAAATATCCTGGAAATTCTCCAAAATGTCCATTGATCACACAATGGTTAACAGATATCCAGAGATGATTACTGGCAGAAAAATAAATTATAAGTAACAAGAAAAATCTACAAGGGAATGGGGCTTACTACTAAATGAACTAACTTCTTTTTTTAAATGTTTTATTTCATTTAGTTTATGCAAACTTTTTGAAATGTAAAAACTCAAATCAGAACTCAAATCAAAACTTTACATTAATACTCATTTTAAGGATTTGGTTTTTAGAGTCTGTTAGTTTACAGCAAATAGAACAAGAAAAAAGAGGAAAGACACAACACAACAAAAGAGCTTTCTCTACTTGTTGTCCGGAGTGTTATATTGGTTAGATAGATTCTAACCATCATTTCTTCCTGGTTTGAACGATTTGCTTTCAAATGTCATTTACTGAGGACTGCTCTAGCAACGATTGGAGTTGGTCTAAAAATCGCATTGTTGCTATCAGCAGCGATTTACAGTCTGTGATCTGTAATTGTCTCCACCAATCTTCTTGATTGTATGTCTGGTATCGGTTCATCTCTCTCCTTAAGCAGTTCTCCCGTTTGTCTTTTAGTTCAGGACAACTGAGCACAAGATGTTTTAAATTTTCTTCTTCTGCATCGCAGAATCTGAACTTTGTGTTTCTTGATGTTTAACCAGAATTTTAGGTATAGCCTTCTTAGGCGTTTACCCGGTGCAATGATCAAGTATTTTTGCAGGGTGGAGCGCTTTTTAACTTCTGAAGGAGAGTTTTGCATAGATTTATGATTTATTCTTCTCTCTCCAATGTCGATCCAGTCAAGATCTAGCAGCTTTCTTTTTACTGCGTCTGGATTATACCAGAGTGTATTTTCGTCAGTCTCCAGCTGTTTCAAAAGTTCTTTACAATGATGTTTCCATTCGACTTCTTGTGTTGTTATCCATTAGAATTTCCAGAGGAGATAGGTTTGCTTCTATATAGGTTTTTCTGAATAACGCTAGGTTATTCCAAGTTATTCTCGCGTTTAAGGAAGAAATCCCCATTTCATATAAAATACAGGCAGTCGGTGTACTTTGTGGAATCTGCAAGATTTTTTTCCAAAAGAAACCTTCACATCTTGTCCATGTCGTTGCATCACATCCGAACATATTCTCCGCTCCGTTTGTTAAAATCGGAGTTACTTTACTCTCGTAGAATCTTTTTACAGCCAGGCATGAGTATTTACCATATTTTTTTTTTTATTATTGCACCCTGCGTTGTTAGTTGTTTGCATGAGCACAGTAGTTTTCTTTTCATCGGTTCGTCGCATATGCTGGAATTGACGATTGTTCCCAGATATCTTGTTTGAAAGACCTTATTCAGTTTCTTTGACCCGAGAGACAACTTTAGTCTTTGATTACTTTTCATCCTTCCCCTTTTGCTTTCTAGGACAAGGATTTCAGACTTTGTCACTTTTATCTCTAAACCCAGATCTTTTGTAAAGGTTTCCAAAGCTGACAATTTTCTTTGTAGGCCAATGGGTGTACAATCCATGATGACCATATCATCCGCATATAATATATGGTGTACCTGCACTCCATTTATCAGCGGTGGAAACGAAACCACTTTTGTCAGGGCTGCTCCAACTTCTAATATCACTGTATGATAAAGCACAATTAATTCATCTGATGAAGAGTTTGTAGGCCCGGCGAAAGTATATAGGCATCTAAATCGAAGCAAGGAAACATGGAACTGACTTAAGCATCATAAGACAATAATAATGAACAAAGTGTAAAATGTTAAGTGTAAGAATTGCTACAATTTGCGTTGGGGAACTATCTATTATAAATACTTGAAATGTTTGTTATGATGGAAAATGTATCTCAATGTGCAAACCGTTTGGGTATGAAGTATGAGCAATCGCATTCCTTGCAGAATTATATTTTGTTTGCAGTAATGTTATGAAAATCAATAAAAACTTTTTTTTTTTAAAAGAATGATACTCGATGGAGAGAAGTAGGGGGAAGCAGGTTGCCCAGCCCCTCTCACACTAGTACCTGTAGGAGATGGGCATGACCTACATACTCATATGCTGCCTCTCTGAATGTGCTGCATTCACCAATCACCATTGGATGTTGCAACCTTGGCTCAGGAAGCAGGCGGATCAATACTAAATTGTCCATATAAATTATGAAGGTGTTCAGGAAGGAAAAAGCAAACCTAAGCACTGTGCATTTGCACAAATGCAGAAAACTCATTGACAGCATTATTTGTGCCATCTCTATGTCAAAACATACAACGGGATGGGAGTTGGAAAACGTTCACTCAAGGCAAACAGATTATTGAATTTGGGTAGTGGTGGCTGTTTAATGAGTTATAGAAGTGTTAGCTGGACGTTTTGTTCATGGCTTTGTTTTCGAGCTTCAGGCAAAGCCTGATGGATCATGCCAGGTTATGGAAGGCCAGTAGGACAGAGTTGATTATTTCCTTGGTAACCAAAGGTTTGGTGCTTGTGTCCTACGGTGCTCTTTTCTTGCTTTGTTTTTGCCATTATTGACTTTCCTGTTTCCTCCTTTCATATTTTTCCTTTCTATTATGTTTCCTGCATCCTCATTTAAGAGGATGCAGGCTTGAACCAACGACCCATGTACTTTCATGAGCATAGGACTTATATTTTCGGTGATGTAGGAGGAGTTTTGTTGCAGCATGTTGGGACCTTTACACACAGGACCGTGTAGCAGTGAGGATGCCATCTAGAGGGGTTGTTCCACCATCCAGGCGGGAGAAGCCAATGCTTGGAAGATGTCACTGAAATCAGATTTAAATATGGATGGATTGAATTATTTGTGAATGAGTAACACCTGTAATTGTGGTGTGGGCTTTATTCATGGAGGAGAGTCCACAGTCCCTCATAGTGACTTGCTGTAAAATAATGAAATACATGGTTAGTTCAATCAAGTTTGCGTTAGGCATTCCCTGGAATTTGAATCCATCAGGTCATCTTTGAAAGCCAGTTTCAAACTGATGCAATTGAACTCTGCCTTGGATGCGTTCGGTTTCAGAAAGGCATTTGATTTCTAGATTTAGTTGAGGAAGGGGCCGTGGATATCATAGATCAAATGAATCTTGAGGTAGAGTTGAGTATCATCTGTATTTGGATGAATCTTGTTTTCGAGTTAAATATTTGATAATCACATTACTGCAGAACCCCAGACAATTCTTTTGTGTAGAACATGTTGGAAACATATTAGAATTAAATATGTGCACCTAGTGTTCTGAGATTTGCACTCAATATAGAGTAAAATCTTTATTCTCACTTGATTTATCTTGCATACAGATGTTTTCGGTGCTTGGTATATTTGCCTGACTTTTATGAATTGAAGCGTAGACAATTGTTTTATTGTAACAATGTTAAATCCTTGCTGTTCAGACTGCATAGATAACCTTATTTTCCAAAAAACACGGTTTTAGATTTCTTTTTGTTTAATCTGAATACCTTTCACTGATTCGTGAAAAAACTGTGCTGCTGTCAGCACAACAAAGAGACACATATTGCTAATTTCCTAACATGGTTGGATCTGTGTAAGGATAACTAATTTCTACGTCTGGATCCTCTGAATACAAGATTTAAACAGTAATGGTTCTCATAAGCAACCATTATGTAAAATGTGCACATCTTAAGCCAACATGTCACAGCATGGCCAAACTTGAGAAAGCAGAATCTGCGGGAAAGGATTTATCTTTGCACAGTAAGTTAATTTGTAAGTACATAAATGTACCTGTCGTCCCTTAACATAGTGCTGCTGATGGTGCACAATGTGTATCATTGCCAAAGACCAAACATCATTACCCTACTCTGGTATTGCTGGCCAACTCATGTTTCTGTCTATTGAATTGGATGCATGTATCAAAAAGAGCAAAATACAAATCACTGTCCCAAACATTTGCATAATTCTTTACATATGGCCCAGTGCCTCATTTGGACTCTTTGAAATCTATACACCTTGGCTCAAAACTCGGTTTCAACACATAGCCAAAAATGAGTAAATAAGTAGAACATACCACAGGGACATCCGCCTTCTACTTGACTCCCATCTAGGGTACGGGTTAACGTGAAGGTGTTCTCACATATATTAAAGATGGAAATGCCTGTCAATCAATTGTTTTGTGGGTTTCCACTTGGAAGGCATGTCTAATGCAGAGCATATTAAGAGATATTTTAATGTCTGCTGTTAAGGAAATAATTCAATGGCTGTCTTATGTTAAGTGGCTGTTATGATCCCTGGCCTATTTTGTTTGGTTTAATAATCCAGACAGTATATCGAAGGATGCAAAGTTAAAAAAGGAGATCACTGGTATATGAATATGTTATTTACAAGACAGAAGACAAAGCATAGCATTTTGAAAACTAATACAAATGGAATAATTTCCTATAGCACCACGTTTGCATGGGGTAGACTGCCTGTCCAGAGTTGTTGTCTGCCTCTTCAATTTAACCACTATTAGTATAATTAATTATATTATAATTGGTTATTTATAATGCACTTACTACTCTGAGGTTTCTAAGCGCGGACCCGGGGATCGAACATGTTGCCCCTGGGCTATCCTCCCGTGACAAGAGTAGAGAGTTGGGATATTGCTCAATTGTCTACTTTTATGCCCACAGGTGAAGTGAAAGCACCAGTGTATTTCGTATTGTTCTGCCCTTTCTTTGCTAGGTAAAGATACATATATCGCCAGAGTTTATTAGTAGCTGAAGGTTTTACGGAATGGTGACCAACTCTATATTTATTGCTCTTGCCAGATCCCCTGACTTGCTATTGTATGGCAACATTTGGATTGTCTCTGCTACATGAAATTAAGAACAAATTAAAGGTGCTCTTAAACTTTGATTTACTTATGTTGTAACATGAAACATTGAGCAGCTATGTAGTGAGGGGGGTTGCATATGATTATTTGAACTGCTTCCTTTATTATGATTGTATTTATCATGTTGTATTGATGAATCACTTACTTTCACAGAGCCATGACTCAGACAGTTACTGTTTGTTGATTATGAGGCTGTTATGTAATTTGAACCCCAACCTTTGCACTTTTGTTCAGACACAACTCCACCTCTGGTCTGTCCAGGAGCACCAGATGATCAACTGTTTTGAGACCTAAGGTTAAACGTTATAAAAATGTGGGGTCACAACAGTTTCCACACACAATTTTGTCCACTTTACTTTGCTGAGAGATGGTCGTGGATTTTACATACACGTCCTTCCCAAGTCTGCAGTGTCAGATGCGAAGGTACATTTGGCACATTTTATACAAGTAACGGCTTTGAACAACAGAAATAGGGTTTCTAGCAACAACAGTTCTCTGTCTACTTTACCTTCATTTTCAAAGTTTGAGGTGATGTAGCATGGCTGCAAAAATGCAACAATCTAGAATGTTTAGATAGTGTCAGAGAAGGCTATTTTCCAGTCGGAAACTTAATGAACAACGAGATAACTCCAATTGAAAATAACGAAATAACGAAAACGACAAAAAAGTGTTTTTTTGCTTCTTTGTCACACCTTTGCATAACTTTGCACTTTCACTGCAATGCAACGTCAAACAATATAAACGTAGCTCAGCATGAAGCCATATTAAGTTATTGGGGAATTCCCAAGCTCCCGAGCTTCTATTTATGTTAACTGAAAGGGTCGTGTACTGACAGATTGGTTTGAGCAACTCCACAATATCAGGCTTTCTTGAAGCACTGTCCAAAGTTCCCTGCACATGTTAAGACTCCCTGGCCCTAATTCATGGAACTTTTAGCGAGGTGCAAAGTCACTTTGCACTGCAAAAGTACTCATTGCACCATGCTAAATGGGCAGCATCGCTCTGTGAATCAGGTTGTTTGTTGGCAGTGCAAAGTGACTTTGCACTGCGCTAAAAATTCCATGAATCAGACCCTAATAGTCTTGTTAATTGTCCATATATGAAAGGGGTGTCAAACATAAGGTCGTGAGCTGGATTGGGCCCTAAATCTCCTTCCTGCAGCCCAGCATACACCGTACATCCCGCAGAACGACTCTGCGTGAGCCTGCGTGTTTACATTTTTTGGCGCATTCTGCGTATTCATGGAATTGTCCCTGCAAACTAAGCCTATATGCAAGTCGCAGCTGGAACGCCCCTGGCACGCCCCCCACGCAAAGCAGATACAACCACTAAGACCTACCTGTGTGCGGTCCTCAAATGCGAACTCCTGCACACTTGTAATCCTGCGTGGGGTCCCCCGCAACCAAGCCAGAACCCCGGTGACACTGCATAGTGTGCCTCAGAACTATTCCCAGCACACCATCAACGTGCGTAACATGTATCATAAAAGTTAACCTTTCCTGGTAAATAAGCATGCAAAACCACAGAAACCGTTCTAGCATTCCGCGACACTGCTTACGTGCATCCCTAACTTCCATCGGAACCACGGCTGCATGCACGCAACCCCAAATCCAACATACAATCTTACCTCTGTGCAGTGATTCCAATGCGCAAGTGTCTGTACTCCTGCTGTTGGGTCGCCGATACATCGAGAGCTTGGCATGGTCATTTTCCCATTGTGAGGTTCACGGTCAGATCCATGAATACGATTTGACGTACGCAGTTGTGGGCGTGCTTTGGACTGCATGTGGCCTTCCCTCGTAACGCCCTCATTTTCCCATGTTCTTCCCCATTTTCCATGTTCAGCCCCCTACTCTCGCATCTGCGCAGGCCATGCCCTTACTCTGCGAGGTGTCTCGCTCAGGACTTTCGACTGCAAGCAGAGATGTGCCAAACCTGTGTGAAGTCCCCACAAAGAACGAAAAAATCCTGCGCAGTCGATTCCATGAATCAACAAATTGGATTTCGCGCACGGTTTGGCGTGCAATGTCTCTTTATACCACGCAGAAAATTCCTTGAATCAGGCCCATAGTCTGAGATGCAGTTCTTCCAACCTATTTGATATTTTATACTGGTGCCATTTCTACAGGCATGTATTGTACCAATTGACATTCTCCCCAGTATGTTATCTGTAACCATATCAGGTATTGATGGTTTGGTAAAAACCTATATTTGTATACTGTGCATGAGTTCTTTTCTGCGGGACCCACAATTTTCTGATGGGCGCATCAATGATGTGTTGCAGTGAAATGCTTCAGTGAACTGTTGGTGAAAAGGCATCTCAACGATTAGATTAGTTACAGTGTTCCCTTATGGACCGTTCTTGAATTGTATGGCTTTCTATCTGGTTTGTCTAAAAAGTGTGCTGTAAAATGCATCATATAAACTGACTATTCATAAAAACAATTTGCTGTGGGGTAGAACCCCCACCAATTCTCTTGAGCCGTTTAGGGCTCGCTCACTTTGCTTGCTTGCACTCATTATGGTGAAAATATTTATGCCAGACCAATTAAAACATTCATGAGCTACCATTTTGTTTTATGATTATAATGTTCATTTTCATAGATTGTGTGGTCCTCAAGAGGTGCATTTGATTTCAAAGTTGCACACTTTCCTATTGAGTTTGGCTCCCCTGCAATATCTCTTGGTGCGCACACAGTCTGCAATATTCTTTGCTGTTGGCAGTAATGAAGCTGAGAGAGTTGGGTGTGCCGGGGATGCCAATGATGTACAGAGCAGAGCGTTCATTGAAATACTTGGGCAACCATGGCAGCCACAATGCGTACCAAGTGGAGAATTCTAAATCGAGGATGAGAGGTATTTACGGATCGGCTCCATGTGACCCAGGCTTTCAAACTAATTTGAACATAGAATATTACAAGACCACTTGGCTCCATTACTCATTATGTTCACAGCACACTGTCTCAACGATCCTACTGTTCAAGATAACTATTTTTCTGTCAAAGATTTCATCAGCTCCATAACAATTAATTTATTTATTTACTTATTTACATAGCGCACCTAACCCTGAGGTATCTGGACACATTTCGTGGGGTTACACAATAAGTTACATAACAACAAGATAAACAGTACAGTGCATAGGTTGGTTACATTACATTACAAAGGGTAGCATAGGTATAACACGAAGAATCATACAATGATACAAAATAAAGATAGAAAAGCAGTGTGAGGCTTACATTTAAGGGGCCTCTTGGGCAAGGGGCCAAGTTTTTAAAAAAACATTTTTCCAGAAGCAGGGGAATGAAGGTTCTGCTCTTAAGGCTACTGGCAGGGAGTTCCAGAGTTGTGTTGCTAAAACAGGGAAGCTACTGCCCCCGGATTTTTGTAGCTTGAATCTAGGAACCCTGAGGCAGTGTTGTTGTGCGGATTTAGTGGGTCGGTCTGATTGGTTCTAGTGAATTTACAAGTCAGATATAGAGGGGCAGAGTTAGAGAGGCATTTATGGCTGAGTGCTAAGGTTTTGAATGCTATTCTGTCTCTAACAGACAACCATTGGGCATTGTGTCTTACTGATGATATATGCTGTATTGCAGGTATGTTTAGGGCAGTTCTGAGTGCATTATTTTGAACTGTTGTAATTTTTCCTGGTTTTGCTTGATGGTTCCTAGATATAGAGCATTACAATAATCTAGTTTAGACAGAATGAGCGCTCTGGCAAGAGTGATGCAGCTTGCTGAGGGCAAGAAGGATCTGCAGATGTTTATTCATTTGCAGGTACAAGCTGTGGCAGAGGCTGTTGTATTGACTTGTCTAGTCAAAGTCAGGGAGGAGTAGAGGTAACCTCCAAGTGTTTTGACTTCCTTGGACACGGTTATGTTGATGCCATCTATGATACAGGATTTAAACTGATTTTCTAATTTATTTATTTTGGATTGGGAGCCAATGAGAAGTAATTCAGTCGTATCATCATTGAGGGTGAAGCTGTGTGTGCCCATACAAGCCTGGATGAGAAAGTACATTTTATTCAGTAATTTTGTGTCAGAGTCATAGTTCCCCATGATGGGGATGAGAATGTGGGTGTCATCTGCATATTTACTGTAGGTGACACCCAAATGGTCAAGGTCATCGAAAAGGGGCTTGGTAAAAATATTATACATTGTCGTTGACACGCAAGACCCCTGAGGTACTCCACAAGTGACCGGTGCTGGATCAACCAATGCAGTTGGAGCGAAGACTCTCACAGTTCTGTAGTCAAGGAGGGATTGTATCCAGGCCTTAGCTTCATCTGAGAAATGCGCAGCTGAAGATAGGTGTTTGTACAGAACTTTATGATTCACTAAATCAAATGCGGCCGATAAGTCTAGTAAAAGAAGGAGGGCTATATTGCTGTTGTCTTTTTGGTCGTCCATCTGTGTTTTTAAGTCTAGTAGAGCAGATTCGGTACCATGTCTAAGTCTAAAACCTGATTGATGAAGGCCGAGAATATTGTTAGATTCCAGGTGTGCCTGTATCTGTAAGTAGGCTGCTCTGTCTATGATTCTCAGCAGGAATGGAACTATGGTAATTGGTGTGTAATTCGTGGGAACATCTGGATCAACGTTGTTTTTTTTAAATAGCGGGACGACCCAGGCATCTTTCAAAAGAGGTATTTATGAGTGAGGTGATGAATGGTGCAAAGCCTTTTTAATAATAGATGCAGGGCAGATGTCCCCTTGGCATCTTGTTGGTTTGAGGCTGGTTATTAAGATTTCTACTTCATTGATGGAAAGGGGGTGAATCTGAATAGGTTGCAAGGTTTTGAGGAGGCGGGCTGAGACTCAGGTGGATGTGAGTCGATGGTAATAATGAGTTTTTTAGTTTCTATTTTTGCTTGTATAAGTGTTATTTTGTTAAGAAGGGCTTTTTGAATATTGGTGCACCAGGTCATATCTTTGGTACACGTTTCAGGTGGTGGTACAGGGGACTCTAACTCTTTGAGGATGGTGAAGAGTTCTCCGGTGACCGATTTTGCATCGTTGACTCTGTTATTATAGGAGTCGCTTTTAGCTTGGTGAATGGCAGATTTGTAGCAGCTAGAAGCTTTTAGGAATGTTTCTTTGTTTGAGGCTGAAGGGTGGTTTTTCCAAAATGTTTCAGCACTTCTTTTGTTGTTGCGTAAAGATTTGAAGCTGGGGGTAAACCAAGAGTTTAGGTGAGCACGTGGCTTGGATTTCTGCATTTTCAGTGGTGCTACAGTGTCGATAGCTTGGAGTAGCATTTGGTTGTAAAATTCCACTAGTGATGAGGGGTCTGTTCTAATAGTAGGATTGTTGAGGATGGGTTGTAGTAGGGGCAGATGTTTCTCTACTGTGATATTCCAGTTGCTTCTAGTGAAGGCCGGCGGTGCCGGGGCAATGCACAGGTTAGGTTGAGTGCAGTTTTGTAGGGTCAATAAGATGATGTGGTGGTCCGACCAAGAGCAAGGTACGTTGGAGAGGATGTTGATGTCACAGTTAAGGTCTGCAATCCAATCAAGAATTCTCCCTTTGTTTTGCCTGGGTTTAATAATGTGATGTGAGAAGCCTAGTTCTGTAATTGAGTTGGCTAGGGCTGTGGCATCAGCTAAGTCTTGGAGGACTAGATTAAAGTCCCCAAGCAATATGATTTGTGAGCCTGGTTTGGTATTGTCAGAGAGAGAGGAGTTGTGTGATATCTTCCTTGAAGGTGGACATTGGGCCTTGGGGTCTGTGGAGAAGTTGGATTTTAACTCTTTGTGATGCTGAAAGCAGTAGCTTAATGGATCAGAGTTCACCTGAGGGAAATGGCAAAATGGGTAGGGCTCTTAAGCCAAGTTTTCGATATAAAGGCAACCACACTGCCTCTAGATGCTTCTCTATCTAGTCTACTGATAGTGTAGTTATACAGTATGGCTAATGAGAGTGCAGGTCCTGCAGCGGCGTGGATCAACGTTTCGGTTATGACAAGGAAGTTAAGCTCATTCGAGATAATGAGGTTAACAATGTCAAAGGCGTAGGCTGTCAATGATATGATAAGATATGATATTATATGATATTTTATTTGTATCGCGCTCGTACACAGGTGTTTCAGAGCGCGACAAGGCAAGGGAGGGGAAACAGGGGGAAACAAAACAACGATCTTACTAGGCCCAGTAACATTGAGAACGTACAAGTGCATGGGAAAGGGAAAGAGGAAAAGTGCATGGAAGGGGGAGAGTGGAAAGTGCAGAGCAGAGGAGAACAGATAAATAATAATAAATACAAATCAATAGATGAAGCAATACAGAGGGAGTGTGGTCAGCAAGTGGCAAGAGCTGTGTTTACGGCAGCAGAACTGGGTAAGTCTGATAAGTGCATAAAAGAAGAAAAATGGGGTGTGGGGGACTGTGTGGGTTATAGGTACAGTCCCCAGTGCGAGGGGTGGCCAGGAGGCAGTGCAGAAGGGTAGCAGGGTGAGCCGGTACCTGGGCACGGGGGACAGAGGGTGGCCAGGTGCACAGTGCCAAGAGAGCGGATCAGCAGGGCAGAGGGGGAGCAAAGGCAGATGCAAAAAGGAAGGTCTTGAGGTGCTTCCGGACCGGAGATGGTTCTCCTCAAGTTTTAGAGTGGCAGGGAGGCTATTCCAGAGGGAGGCCCCAGCCAAAGACAGAGATCTCCCCCTAGCTCATTTCTTTGAAAAGCAACTGACCCTGAGGGAGTTAGAAGTAGAGGAGCGAAGGGCTCGAGAGGGGAGGTATTTGCGGAGGGATAGCTGAAGGTATTTTGGGCCCAGGCCCCAGAAAGCCTTGTGGACAATGCAGAGGGTTTTAAATTTAATCCTTGCAACCACTGGGAGCCAAAGGAGAGATTATCTTGCATTTTGTTCCCTTGATAGGTGTAGTAATGTTGTTAGGGCTACTTGGTGGCATTGAGGAGTTGATTAAGACGGTAGAGTCGTTTTTGTTAGGAATTAATGTCTTTCTTCTTGTTGGCATAATTTTAGTGTTGATTGTGCTTGTATGGTTGGATGATGGTAAGTGGGCCTGTCTGAGTCTAGATCCAAGTCTGAGGTTCCAAATGGTGGTAGGACATGGTTGGTTGGGTACAGGACGGGTGGCATAGCGTTGAACCCATTGGATAGGCGTGAGCATGTGGGTATTGTTTGCTGCTTTCTTAGCAAGGGGGTTTTGTTTAGTAGGCTGTGGAAACCAGAGTGACAAAAATATCGTGGGTGGTATGGTGTCAAAGTGAGGTAGTGCTGAGGACATGGTAAGGGAGAAGCTAGGTTTGCTTTGCCTTGAGTAGTAGGCATTAGTAGGCTGCAGGGTGACACACATCTCATCTTTGGCATCTATCCTGGTGGTTAATGCATGTGGTAGCAAAGTGCTCAATAAGGTTTCCCTAAGTGAAAGCAGAATGCCAGAGAGTGTGCAGTTGTTCTTTGGCATGACTTATCGGGCGTGGCTGATTTAGGCTATACAATGGAGTTTACTTTAGGCCACTTAAGGAAGGTTTGTCTAAGGTTGATTGTCAGGGTTGGGACACTCTGACGTGCATGGAGTTTACTCCCTCCACTCACGATAGAATGGCACTTGTTGCATACCCCACAATTTTCAGTTAAGAAGACCATCTTTAGGTTATTTCTGGCACCTTCCTCCTCCATCTGCCCTGAAAAGCCCAACAACGAGCTATCTTTTTCTACATTCACAAACCCTGTTGTAATATAAGTTTGCCTCCTCTGCTGTATTTATTCTCGTATTGTGTATTATAAAAAAAATAGTAATCTTCACCACACATAACCCTGCTGTTCCCAAATTGACGTCTGTGGAGGGTTTTTACTGCAGAATCAGGACTCCAACAGAGTTCCAATTTATCAGTGGATCGCCCGCTTAGTAGCATTGATTCAATGCCTCAACGAGCAGCCTCTGCTAGCAAGCTTGTTTTATGTCCTGGACGCGTGAATAAAAATTGGTAATAATGATAGAAAATATTGGTTTCCCAGTATATGAATCTCCTAAAAAAGTCAATTTGAAAAGAGAGAAAACAGTTCCTGTCAAGCATGACACAGAAAGCCAGATTTTAATTTGCCAATTTCTTAGACACATTGATCCGCCAGAAGAAAAAAAAAGAATGTTTATTTGACATCAAAGTTTTCCTCACTCGACTGATCCAGATCGATGCCGCCCAGAAATGGCGCTCCCCCGGCTGACAGTGAGATAAAGGAAGAGAAAGAAAATGAGCTTGTTTGAGCTCCCTGGCTTCAGAATAAGGTTAACTGCCTTCTGATAACTCCTTTGAAGTGCACCTTGTGAATATGGAGTGATGGGAAAGCTCGTTTGATTGTTGAAAATCCATGTGATAGAGTTGGTTGGAACCCTCATAGGACAGAAACCGCACACCTTTCCTCGGGAGGTGGGGGGGCACAGGAACCCTGCATGATAGGTTTAGCTGAAAACCAAATAGGGATGCGTTTTAGGGTCCAGGCCGGAAACTAACCACCATGACGAGGCCAGGTCCTGGCATATACAGTCTCACACACACACAACAAATCACTGTTTATTTTCAGAGATAATGCTTCTGTTTTCTTCTCTGCACATCACAGTTTCTGTAACGTGCTACATGTGTAAAGTGTTATTGCCGGGTGATGAATGTTGTGTTGCTCACTTTGACTTCGTTCCAGTGCCTATCGACAGAGAGCACATACATCAATCTGTAATGAGGTCATGTTTGTTCACATTGCATTGATTATGACTCTTACAAGGAACAATGATGTCATCATTGTGCAACTACAGTGTTTGCATTTGGGTCATTTTTTCTGAATTTCATATGTTTTGCCTCAAAGGCCATTTCCTGGAGCCCTGCAGCGCCAGGTGTTTTCTCACAGCGAGACTCAAGGTTGCTCAGTTAGAGAGTGAGGTGAAGATTGGCTAGTTTTCTATGGTCGTTGGTGCATACATTTCCAAAGCCGCCAGAGCAAAGGGAGTGCACTTACCAGGAGGATCTGGATTCATGCACCAACCTGAGAATACGCCAAAAATAATGACTGCTTTTTACCACCCAGCAGAAGAAACCAAGCCTTGGTGTCCGGGGACATAAGATTTGTTTGAACCTTCATGCTACCCAACTGACTGAAAATCAGGGCGTGTAGGTCCAATCAGCGAAGGCAAAAAGTTGAATCATCTTGACTTGTAGGGAACATTGCGTCCATTCCTACTGAAGGGAAAGCTCACCAACCCCCCAAAAAGTGTCATCTCAATTGCTTCCACAGCTTCGTACCGAACTACAGTGTGACAGAGGAACTGGATGCCTATCCGTTCCATAATATACAAGACATTCACCAGGGTCGGACTAAACACAAAACTGACTCAGGCACCAATGAGAAAGTGTCCCACAGTCGCAAATGGCAATCAGTTCCTTTTGGGACCAACTGTTTCAGGAGTATGCAAGCAAGGGAGAGTTTGGAGCAAACAGCTGTTGCAAAGTGTGCATTTAAAAAAAACGCGTGTTAAGTAACACGCGTCAAATCTACTAGCTGCACAGGAAACTAACTCATCTAACTGCCCCCCTTAGGCCAAAAACCGTGCCCACTTTCACCGAGGAAAAAAACGGGTCCACACTGGAATGTTGGGACTGCACTTCGGACTTTGCCCTTTTGGCCAATCTGAGCTGGACCCAGTGTTTAAAGGCATCCGTGGAATTAATTTAATTTAAAAAGCAATGATTTCATATCAATGTGGTTCTATGTTGTCAAATCACCAGTTATTTATTATTCGATGTGTTTTTTTCCGATTTTGTTATCTCAGAAAAAAACGATTTGACATGTGTTTTAATATGTGGGGTGTCCCCCAAACCTCCCCCACTCCTACTATTTACTCACTATTGCCCACCCCACTACCCCTTGCATCCCCTTACCCAAACCCACAATATTTTTCGATTCGGTTTTTTGTTTTTTCGGAAAATATGCTGACGATGTAACAACGTTGTACCATCAGTGCATCTTTACAGAGCTCAGAGTTCATTTAAATATCTAGGTTTCCTTATAAAAAACTGAGAGGTATGCAAATAATGGAAATATCTGCAGAGCCGTTTTACCATATGCAGTTGTGAAGCCTTAATTTTTTTTTTTTTTAGAAGACTGCAGCTAGACTGAAAATATTAACTCTGTGTTTCACGTTTATGTTCAATTTACCAGCTTATTTTAATTTGTTGTACAGATTACATGGTTCACGTTACATTAATCACTGCCATCAAAGGTGCTCACTATTCATACCCTTGTTGATTTTTTTACCTAGTGGATCTATGTGCATGCTGTGCATGTCATATTAAGTTACTGGGTGCATTACAGCACTCCCACATGATTTGCATTAATAGTTAGGTTGGATTTGGTTAGTAGGGACAGAGAAAAAGTGCAAGAAAGCGTTGCTCTTGTGTTATTGGTGCGTGCAGGTCAGAAGAATCTGTGTTCTGCATGCGTGCAGGCAAGGTTGTCGCAAAGGCGGGTGAAAACACCCGATTTTGTTTTTGGCGGGTGAGAGCCCATTGAAACGAATGGGCGTGCAGGAGGCTTGGCGGGTGAGTCTGCTGTTTACAAGGCGGGTGACACCGGCAAAAGGGTGGGAGTAGAGAGCTATGTATTTTACAAAACATCACTGGAAATAGGGATACCTTTGAACCAACAACTAGAGGCACGCGGGTGCTTGCCAGACCTGCGGACCCTATTAAGGGTGACATGTCCTTCCATCGTTGCACAGGCGCTGTTTTTAATTGTACCGAAGTCGGATGACAATTCAAGTCATTAGAAAGGATTTCACGTCTGCTCTTTCACTTCTCTGTTGACTCGCCACAAGTTAACATTAGGATGGGTCCCTCTCTGTCATGTTGGCACACCAGTTATTTATTGTCTTCTTCTCATGCAGAGGCAGGCCAAGGGTGAGGGGCGTTAAGGCCGGAAGTGACGTACCGGACCAGAGGTCAGGGAGTTGGGCAGTTTTGTAATAAAAGTTTGGAGTAGAAGCATCTTAACGTGTGGGCCTCTGTCATTATTGGTGGGCCAGCGCTGCATCGGGCCCAATAGTTTGGGACATCGGACCTGAGCTGCCAGCAAAGTTTACATTGGTGACGACCGTTGCCCACGCTGCCTGTTGCGGCGGCCATGTCGTTAGAGGCGCAAGCTGATGCTGCGGCCTCCCTCGCCAGACCCGGGTGGTGATAATCCGCTCTTATTGGCCCTCATTACAACCTTGGCGGAGGACCATGGTGCTATTAGCACCATGGTCCATGCCGCTAAGGTTGCAATTCCGCCATGGTGGATGGCGGAATTACCGCCCCATTCCAAGTAATTCCCCATTCACCAATGGCCCCTTCCCCATTCCCATTTTTGCCCCATAGGGCATAATGGGAATGGGGAAAGGCGATAATTACGGCACCGTAAATTACGGTGCCGTAATTATCGCCAAGGTCCCTTTGCGGCATGGATTTTAACGGCTGCAAAAAGCAGCCGTTAAAAGCCATCCCGCAAAGGGAACCTTGTAATCAGGCATTAAGGGTCGGCGCCGTTTACGGCGCCGTAAACCCCTTAACGCCTGAGTCGGAATGAAGGCCATTGTCAGCGCGACTAGCGCTGGTAAAGGCGCGTTGTCGCGCGTTTTCAGTGACATGTTCCAACAGTTTCCAGAAGCACTGCCGTTGCGGGCTGTGACAGTCTGCTGTGACATACGGGCATGGGGCCATGTAACTGGCCTGCAGAGTGAGCAAGGAGCAAAGTAGGCGCTCCAGTTACTATGCAAGCCGAATGCTGGCTCGAAGCTGCAGCACTTTAAGCGGTATGTGCCTGATCTTTTCAGTGTGATTCCAGACTGTCTGCTGGTGACACTACAGACACAGGGCCTTTTGCCCCTGCCTTGTTTCCCCCTCTGCATCCAAGCACCTGTGCTGCGCTGGCAGCGCTGACGCTTCTGGTGTGCTACACAGGGGAGCTGACTTATGAATTTCCAGGGTGGGTGGGGGCAAATTCAGGAAGTGACATCACTGGAAGTTATAGGACCACAAATTTGCATGTAGTCGCCAACTTGGTGCAACGGCATATACTAAAGTCAAGTAAAAAGGAAATTTAAGCCTTCGAGATGCATTCCAATAGGCCATCAGTGCCCCTACTCCACCCCTCTATAATCATCCAGGTTGTTGTAGCCCTCAAAAGGCAGAGCAACACAACTAGGATGGGAGAACGAAATGCCATCCCATCCTGTGAGTGTGTCAAACGCCAGAGCAAAGACTGTGCGTGTGCCTCCTACCATGGAGCACAATCTCACTAATTTGGTGCAAATCTCGCAAGTGGGAGCATGGGAATCCCCTGTGTGTGTGTGGGCTGCATACCCCGGATCACATGCTCTCTTCTTCAGTGTGAAACTCTTGCCAAGGCTCTTTGGGCAAGCATTCAGGATGGGTCTCACACCTATAAACAGTGTGATATATACAGGCCGATTCATGGAATTAATTTGCCCGGAAATCGCAGCGCAAACGTGCGAAAGCGTGCGAATCGCAGCGCAAGCACGAAAATCGCAGCGCAAGCGTGCGAAAGCCGCGCACATCGACTCATGGAAGTCCATGCGCGTGTAAATCCTGGGATGTGCGCTAAAATCCTGCATGGCGCACACGGGCGCACATGTCATCAAACGGCGTGTGCTACGAGCACAGCGAAAGTGCACATAGCGCGGCGCACACAACAAAAGTGGGCGTAACACGGGGCGTAACACACGGAATGGGGAACAACGCGTGAAAATGTGGGCGTTACGGGGGAAGTACAGGAGGTAAATGCGCAGAACGCCCACACACGCGCCTACAACACGTATTCATGGAATCGAACAGGGGAAACGCGTGCGCCAAAAAAGACTCGCTAATCCGGCAACACATACGCCAGCAGGAAGCAGGCGTACGCGGCCCCGCGCAGCATAAAAGTGCACGCAAACAACAAACAAGTTCAGATGCTATGATGAATATACCATTCCTCGCAGCAGTGGTCGTGGGACACCGCCGGAGGAGGATAGCCAGGCCCAGAATGTTTACACCCAGGACCAGCCTTTTTGGGATGCCTGATGACTAGGTGTATGGGAGGTACAGGTTCCCACCACACATAATACTCGACCTGGTGAGTGAGTGGGAGGATGACCTCACATCCCCCACCCTGTGCTCCCAGCACTGAGCCCCTTGGAAAAGGTGCTCAATGTACTGCACTTCTTGGCCACTGGTTCATTTCAGCGGACAAGTGCCATAGTGGGGGGAGTGTCACAGGCCACGCAGTCACGCTGCCTACACCAGGTGTTGGCCATCATGACTGCACCCTCTTCAGTCCGCAGGCACATATACATGCCCGGAACACCGGCAGAAAGGCAGGCTGCCGTCCAGGACTTTTACGGGGTGGCACACTTCCCCAAAGTGCTAGGTGCCATTGATTGCACTCATGTGGCTCTACATCCTCCAAGGGCAACTGAGCACATCTATAGAAACCGCAAGCACTGGCATTCCATCGTGTAGGTAGTATGTGATGCCAAGGGAATCATCACCTCAGTATATGCCAACTATCCAGGGTCCACCCGTGACAGTTTCATTTTCAGAATGTCACCCCTAAACCGGCACCTAGAAGCTGAGCGGCATGGCGATACATGGCTGCTTGGTGAGTAAAAATGCCTCTGCACATGCATGCATGTCAGATACTGAGTAATGCGTACTGAAAGGCGCAGGAACACCCCACACCCTGGACCAGGGTATTAGGTAACAGGGTATACTGAAAAATTTGTCCAGAGGTTTTTTTTATTTTATAAAGGTATCAAATTTTATTTACTAAGATACATTATTTTTTCAATGAATTAATCATCTATTAATATACACATTAAATTACATAAATGTTGCAGGAGAGCATGATACACCAGATTCTAAAACAACCTAACACAACCAACATTCTTCAACAATCAAACCATCATTTGTACCTCAAATCAATCAACCTCATTCATTCACAATAAAAATTTGGACCAAACAATTGGTGCAATATATATGTGCAGTAGCACTTCATTGATTAGCTCCACATAATCTTTGACATTTCATTTCATCCACATTCAGTATGTATTAGCACAATAATTGTCCAAAATGTGCTCTATTCCGCCGAGTGGGTGCATTCAACAAAAAATGACAGATCCCACCCCGAATGTTCTTCTACCGGTTTCGACGTTTGAGGATAATTAAACCAACGTCTTCATCAGGAAAACCAATTATTGCAATATAACAACGGTTTCGACGTTTGAGGATAATTAAACCAACGTCTTCATCAGGAAAACCAATTATTGCAATATAACAACTGATTTCCAGTGTCAAATGCTCTCAATGGTTGGAGCCCCAAAATATGACTCAAAACGAGTTCAGAAGGATTCCAGATCCCGGGTCAGATGTCGGAGATATTCCAGAACTGAGCCTACAAATGCCACGTGTGCCATCGAAGTAGATAAAAATTCAACTTGCACGGATCAAAATTTCATTGTTATCTTGTAGGTTGGAGACAGGGTACTAGTTGTGTGCAAGGCCCCACACAATGACAGTAATGTCACAACCCCACTAATGATACCCATCATCACCTCCCCAGGGGACAGTGCCTACCCTCTGAGCACCCACATGATGACGCCAATTCGGAACCCCACCACACCACCCGAGGTAAGATACAACACAGCCCATATTACAACCCGGGGCATAGTGGCACGCACATTCGGAGTGCTCAAGTCACGCTTTCGCTCCCTTGACCGCTCTGGTGGGCAGCTGCTGTACGCGCCCCCAGTAGTGTGCAGGATCATAGTGGCAGCATGTGTCCTGCACAACGTCGCAACCCATCGAGGCCTGCCGGTGGACATGGTAGTGCCCCCACATCCCTAAACACATGCATGGCTGCTGCGCATGGGAGGGGAAAGGGCACATGGTGAGGCAGCCCGTACGCAGCTGGTGGCGAATTACATCACCTAAAATCACACCCATGTGGAGTGCAGACTGCCCTGGCACATGCCAGCTGACAATCAATGATGATGACAAAAGGGACAGTCAACTGTCACAACCATCCCAGCCTGAGATTGGTCACCTGGAAGTGTTATATTGTGTGCATCCCTACCTACTGAAAGACAACCAATGCTGTGTCACAAAAAGACACACATTTATGCTGCATGAATGACTACCCACTTGCAAAATACAACATGAAAATAGTGCCATGTCACCAAACCCCTCCCCATCTCAGCTACCCAACACACCATTGCATGTCATACAATGTGAAAGCAACCAAATGAATGTACAACACATGACACAAATGTCACAAAGTGCACTGTCCCAAATGGAAACAGGCCACAGACAATATGTTCCCAGTATCAATAACAAACAGCACACATGAACAAATAGTTTCCAGCAACACAATACAGCAACACAGGATGAAACAGTGGCAAAATATTACAGTACAAAATCAAAGTAGTGCAAGTCTTACAACCTGAGTAAGCCAGCACATTGACCCCTTCCAACTGCTGAGTGTTGCTGTCAGGCAAATGTGTCAGTGTACTGCATACAACATGAACTGCATCTGCAAAGGAGACAGCCTTGTGAAGACATGAAGAAGGTACCTGTGAATAAGGAGGAAGACATGGATGCACAAGCAAATATCAATACACCATGCAGTGTTCAATACAACAACATTCCCCACTAGGATTGTCCACACAGTTTTGACTACAGACTGCCCACACAGCTCATGGGAACCCAATGTCACTGTGTAAGTCACTGTCACTTGGTCACACCCTTTGCAAGCCCATGGAAAGAGGAAGCAAGAGGGGTGTGTGTGTCATGAACCCAAGCATCTAACCCAAAGACAGGACAAGCCAGCATGTGCCCAGCTGGAATACACAGTGGATGCCCACGGGAGCCACACAAGGCAACACACTGTAAAAAAAAATTTAAAAAATTCTAAAATGGCCATGTGTGGACCAGGGAGGGGGGGAAGGCCATCCAGGAGGTTTGAGGACAGGGTGCACACCAACACCCACCTGCGTGGATGTTGTGAAAAAAAAAATACCTCCATGGGCTCATGGCCTGCACGGCTACGGCAATGTGGGAGAACTGCTGTCGCTCTCTTCACCCTCTGCTGCTACATCAGGAGGTGGCAGTGCTATGGGAGGCAGCCCACGCAAAGCCCTGGTATGGTCCTCCATGGCAGCAAGCATGCAGGTGTGGAAGGTCTCGTTCTGGAGGATGATAGTACAGAGATCCCCACGCAGCACCTCACGGGTTGCCTGCATTTCTGCACGCATGGTCTCGCGTGATGCCCGGATCTCCTCACGAGTTGCCTGCAGCTCAGCTGAGAGCGAACGTGTGAGCTGCTCCAGCTGCTGTTCTGACCTAAAATTTTGGGAAGCCTCAAGTTCACCCAGAGTCTCCCTGAGGAAATGGAGCTCTAACCTCAGGGCTTCCCTGTGGCCCTGTGACTCTACAGATATGGCTTCGCGCAGAGTCTCCAGTGCCGCCTGTCGGTCCCTGTTGGACGCCAACATGTCTTCCCTGTCTGATTGGCAAATGGAGTCTGTTGCCTGCTGTTGTTGCTCTATCTGCCTCTCAGGGGGGAGAATGGAAGTGGCCACCCTCTCCATTGCCTGAGCCATCATTTCAACTAATGCTCCCTGTTGTGCTGCTATACTGTGCATGGAGTTTTCCCATAAAGTATTGCCTGGTGGTGTACGGCCACCGCGTCGGCGGGCACCACACCTGTTTGGGGCAAGTCAATCTGCACCTTGCTGTGCTGGCACTGCCTGAGGCTGCAGGATGGCATTCCCCCTCTGATCTGCTGGCCCAGGAACAGGATCAGATGTTGTGGAGTGTGACCCTGCATCCGTAACCGCCAAAGGCAGAGTTACCAACACTGACATCCCCATAGAGGGGCCTACCCCCGGTGCAGGTGGGTTGGAAAGAACAGCATCCCTGCCAGAAACACTCACCTGCGACAGCACATAAGTCCCACTGTCCGATTCAGCACCTGAATCATAGAGGTCTGGGGAGGAGCACCCATAGACACCCGTGGACAGTATGGTCTGCAGGAGGATAGGGTTTTCACCCACCACCACACCACGTCCTCCACTGGTGCCCGGTCGTGGCTGAGATTCCTCCTGGGTCTGCACCATCTCCTCCACCTCAACAGCATCAAGTGCGTCATCACCTGCAAAAACATGAAAGACACAAATGGAAACAGGCATGAGCACCATAGCACACACATAGGCCTGACAAGGCAGAGATCCAGTACATGAATAACACATGTCCCACACGACCATAACCCTGGCATGCATGCACTGTCAATGATTTGGAAGGGGAGGCAAAAAGCAGACGCGGAGGACTCCAAGATGGAAAATCAACACATGTGCTGCATGCTGGATAGCACTGGCATCACATATTAGCCTGTGAGTGGCATGGGCAATCCACATACATGACACATGCCAGCACACAGATGGCACGTAGCATAGCCATGGTACATTTGACAAGTACAGCCATATGTCAATGAATGAGTACTGTCACCCATCCTTGTGAGATGGACATGATGAGATGAAAAATGCAAAATAGTGTTACAAAATATGCATGTGCCACACACTGCAACACATCCAGTGTGCAATGATACAGTGATGGCAGGCAGATGGATGCAAAAAAACGGGTCCACACTGGAATGTTGGGCCTGCACTTTGGACTTCGCCCCTTTTGGCCAATCCGAGCTAGATTTTCTGCACTTTGCAGCGTCTCTACCATAATTTCGAAATTGGAATAGTGTTTAAAGGCCTCCATGTCATTAATTTAATTTTAAAAGTAATGATTTCATATCATTGTGGTTCTATGTTGGCAAATCACCAGTTATTAATTCGATGTTTTTTTTCCGATTTTGTTATCTCAGAAAAAAACTCATTAACATTTGTTTTAATATGTGGGGCATCCCCCAAACCTCCCCCTCTCCTACTATTTACTCACTATTGCCCACCCCACAACCCCTTGCATCCCCTTACCCAAACCCACAATATTTTTCAATTCGTTTTTTTGTTTTTTTGGAAAATATGCTGATGTAACAACGTTTTACCATCAGTGCATCTTTATAGAGCTCAGAGTTCATTTAAATATCTAGGTTTCCTTATAAAAAACTCAGAGATATGCAAATAATGGAAATAGCTGCAGAGCCGTTTTACCATATGCAGTTGTGGAGCCTTAATTCATTT
The DNA here is from genome assembly GCF_040938575.1 of Ambystoma mexicanum. Classification (NCBI taxonomy): domain Eukaryota; kingdom Metazoa; phylum Chordata; class Amphibia; order Caudata; family Ambystomatidae; genus Ambystoma; species Ambystoma mexicanum. The sequence continues at coordinate 437,991,910 of NC_090932.1, read as the reverse complement.
TTTTTTTTTTTTAGAATACTGCATCTACACTGAAAATATGAACACTGTGTTTCACGTTTATGTTCAATTTACCAGCTTATTTTAATTTGTTGTACAGATTAGATGGTTCACATTACATTAATCACTGCCATCAAAGGTGCTCACTATTCATAAACATGTTGATTTTTTAACCTAGTGAATATAGGTGCATGCTGTGCATGTCATATTAAGTTACTGGGTGTACTGTAAGTGATTTCAATCCAGCACTTCAACTAAGTCAATGCCTAGTATGGGATGCCCAATGGAAACCCTTATTTATATATTTTTATGTCAAAGTTTGTTTAATTCTGGATGATGTACCCTTATATCACGCCCCTCTCTTTGAATCTCCCCGACCTCACTGAGCCAAGAAGGAGGTTTGTTTTGCAAATTAAAAGATTTATTTGAAGAATTGAACAATAGATAGATTACACTTTTATGAATATGAATAATATCTGAATACCACACTTATGAATATGAACAATGATCAGCAATGGGTAATATTACAATATCAACAATCTCTTTAATCAGTTAGGAGTAGAAATAGGAAGAATAATGTAGCAGAGAATACTTCTGTGGGTTCAAGGAAATGCAATGAGATGAAAGAATGCAACACAGAAATAAGACTTGATATGACTTCAATCAAAAGACAATATGATCACTCTTTCCCCTGTGACTACTCACTCCCCCCACTATGTACTATGAAGAGATGGAAGAGAGCACACAGGTTTCAGGAATAATAATCAATAATGCAGTCAATCCTGATTCCCCCCAGCAAGCTTAGAGAGAACAGGAATTATTTAAAAACAGGTCAAAATGCTTTTGAATGTGATTTGCAATGAATGGGAAAATGTTAAAAATGATTTTAATTCACTAAATGGATTCAGAACTAGTGAGAGTTGCTTTGGATTGGTTCAGGTCAACACTAGCAATGATTATAGAATGATTGGTAGATTGAAAACGAAATTCAGAAGTTGAAAGCAAGAAATAGCTGTTTTACATAGAATGAAATTGAGCCAAATCGCTAAACACAGCAACTTTTCCGTGTGTGGGAAACACGATTACGGAAAAACTATAACGTTTTGGATTTGTTCGAAAGCGGAGGATGGTAGCTTCAAAATGATGTTTAGATTTCGTTTCTAGGATGTACAGTTTAAAAGTTACAGAGGTGTTTGTGAAAGGTAGATTTTTCAGAAACAGAGTCAAGATTTCAGAATGAAAGGTTGCGCTTTAAAGATCCAGAACCAATATGGACTTATACTAAGGGGCTATGAAAGTACAAGATACCCAACGGGACAACCACCAGAACAGGGCGCCTTCCACTCTGGTTGTTGTGCGCCAAGACACTTGACTTTCTTCAAAATATTGTCATGATTCCTGTACCTAATGTCCCCAGCCCTCCAAGATGTCAGGCTGGAGCCAGGCCACAATCACCTACATTGCCCTCAAGGGCCTCTCCATCCCTCCAAAGACCCACTTGGAGTCAGACTTGGCGCTTGTGGCACCAGACTCACTCACTCCCATAGGATAACATTGGGGATTGGACTTGTAGTGCATTGATGGGGACAAGATGGATGCCCCCACATATTTCGGTTCCCAGAACTGCATGTGCGGTCTAGTTTTTTGGATGTGGTTCAGCCCAGAGGCACTTGGGATACCCAGAGACTATTTAAGCCACACCCAGGCCGAGAAACAATGCTTTGCGTTTTCTGCACCCGCAACGTGACACTCACTGTGTTCGGATCGGTCTCCAGTTGGCCTGTATCTTTCTTCTGCGCTCAGCTCCTGCAAGAACAAGACAACGTTAGGAACAGCCTTACCTTGCGGCGCTCCTGCCCCTCAGTCATCGCTCCTTCTGTTCTCCTGGCATCTTCGGCGGTGTCATTCCCATCCCGGCACGCCGCTTCCTAAGGAAAAGGGAAAAGAACAGAAAAAAGGCATTAGTAAGCATTCTGCAAATCTTTGCTTATATTTAAATACTGTACAAGCTTCAAACGCTTATCTGAATCCCAGCCGCTCTGGGGGAACTCTGTCTCCGGAACTTCTCATCCATCTGCAAGAGGGAAAAGACACTCCAGGTTAGCGTGGAAACATCTAGAGGTGCAGCATACCGCGCTTACCCACCACATTTGTTCTTCATAACCGGCATCCACGCTGAAAATGTCGCGGCACCTAAAAGACACAGAAAAATAACTCAGTTCAATGCAAATACAAAAGGGGTGCATCGCGCTCTCACTCACCTTCAGCGCAACTCATCTCAGCAGCACATCGGTATCCCCGGACACCGGCCATCATCTAAGGAAGGAAAGGAACGAAGTTAGAGAAATGTTCAAAAGACTCATTATACTTACCTGTCAGACTCTTGCCAGTGAAATAACTAGGCAGCAATGAGCCCGTATCAATCAACGCGCCCCTGTGCTGAAGGCACGATGGAGAGCACACTATCCAAGAAAACAAAGTGAGCTGTGGGTCAAAGGGAAAGGTTGGACCTGGGGTAAGAAGGAGTTCAAGCACACAGAGACAATAGGGAGTTAAACTCTACCAATCCTGTGTTTCAGGCCCAGTCTGCAGTCGAATAGCCCCCAGGGAAGGGTTCGAGGTCGTAAGAGGTCAGAACAGGCTGAGTGACGTCCCCGTGGATACCAGGTGAGCGTTACAGATATCAACGCATAGATGATTATCGCTACAATTATCACAGACTATGTAATGAGAAGAATTCAGGATGGACACAAGATTATATAATGCAGTTCTGGATAGGTTAAAATGGATTGTATAGGATTACTTTAAACTAAGAGATGACTATGGACAGTTCTAGACTGAATACTCACTTCTATGGCTTTGGAATGGAATGGGCCCGTCACAGATCTGGTCAAGGGTTTGGCTGGGATTTTCTTTAGCCACCGGACAGGTCTCAGGTACTGGGTTCTGCTCTCAGCAAGGCCCTCTGGTCTGTGCGGCCTCTTGGATTGGATCTGATGGGTTCGGAGTTACAGCTCTGCTCTGCGGGTCTGGATCTTGGTTCTAGCACGGCGTTCTTAGCTAGAATAGCAAAACAGCACAGCCAGGCTGTTGGATTTTGTGGTGTGCCCCTTGGAAGTTTAGGGGTTAGAATCAGGTTGCAAAAGATTCTGAGGCCTGCTGAAAACAGGTTCATCTTCTTGGGTTAGGCCTCTCTGCTTCAAAGTTCTAGAGTTTGGTTCTAGAGTCTGGTCTCTGGATCTATGTCTGGAGCCTGGATCTTCCTGCAGGGTGCTTCGCCAAGAAATCAGTTGAGGAGTGGAAAGTGTTTGTCTTTGCCTGTCCTCAGCAGTCCCTATTTATGTATTTCCAAAGTGGGTGGGGAGGCTGATTATCTATGCCCAACCCTCTAAGGATCTGATAGGCCAGTACATTTCCCCTCTCCTGATTTGAGAAAGGAGCAGTGTGTCATATGTGTCAGAGTGACACGGTGTTTATGGCCCAAAGGAAATCCCTCCCCCTTACTTTTACATAGAAACTCTATTTTTCCCCAAAAACATATTTCCAAGATACACAAGTTGTTCATAATGCATAATTACATGAAAGATTGCCTAAGGTACATTTCTGTCCAACTCTCATGCAGAGGCAGGCCAAGTGTGGGGGGCGTTAAGGGCGGAAGTGATGTACCGGACGAGAGGTAATAAAAGTTTGGAGTAGAAGCATCTCATCATGTGGGCCTCTGTAATTATGTGTGGGCCAGCGCTGTATGGAGCCCAATGGTCCGGAACATCAGACCTGGGCTGCCAGCAAGGTTTACATTGGCTACGACCATTGCCCACACTGCCTGTTGCGGAGGCCAAGTCGTTAGAGGCGCAAGTTGATGCTGCGGCCTCACTCGCCTGACTCGGGTGGTGATAATCCGCTCTCATTGACAGCGCGACCAGAGCTGGTAAAGGCACGTCCTCCGCGACATGGTCCAACAGTTTCCAGCAGCACTGCCTTTGCAGCCTGTGACAGTCTGCTGTGACATAGGGGCAGGAGGCATGTAACTGGCCTGCAGAGCGAGCAAGGAGCACAGTAGGCGCTCCAGTCATCGTGCAAGCCATTTCCAAGTGCTGGCTCGAATCTGCAGAACTCTAAAAGGTATGTGCCTGATCTTTTCACTGTGATCCCAGACTGTCTGCTGGTGACACTACAGACACAGGGCATATTACCCCTGCCCTGTTTCCCTCTCATAATCCAAGCACCTGTGCTGCGCTGATTCTTCTGGTGTCCCACACATGCTTTCTCCGGGTGGATTTGCTTGTTCAAGTGAGCAGAGGGGTGACCCCCTCACTACAGTTGCTACAGCCCCAGGGGGCACTATGCCATGTCAGATCAAGACATACCTGCGACTGTATCGGCATGTTCATCAGGCGCGTTCCAAATGGCGCAGGGGGAGTCTGTGCAATGGCAGTTGCCCATTCCTTTCGACCTCCCAGACACCAGCAATTTGGGCCCAAGTTGGATCTGATGGTCTATGGACTTCAAAGTTTACAATGGCGCAATGGGCCTTATAGACGATGAAAGGAAAAAAAAACATACTGACATTAGCGGTGGGTTCCTCTGATGTCGACATTCTCTATGAACTAGTGGCAGAGGAGTGTGATGATGGAAATGCTTTGGAGGGACAGGGCCTCCCTGTCCTTGACCTGTAGTCCTTTTTCATTTGTGTCCTGTATTGTTTTCTGCCCAGGAGTCCATGTGGGACTCCTGGCAGTTCTTCCTATTTTTGACCTGGTGTACAGACCCATGGGATACCCTTATGGCACCCATGGGTGGGGGTACAACTCCATGCTGAATTTGACAGGTGCTCTGAGTAGCCTTCATTTTTGGGATACCCAGGCCCTGTCATTAGAATCAGTTTATTCCTTATAGGAAATAAAATGGCCCCTGTGGCCTCTTGCTTTCTATTGCCTGTTACCTGGTTTTCCCGCAGACCTGGGAAACCCTGACTCTGTCCCTTCCCCCTTCCCCCTCACTGGCTGTTGGGTGGAAGTTCCATATATGGTATTGTAGTGAAGTCCAGGCCAGACTGGCTGGAGCCTTCCCAGTGACTGTATGTTGTGGGTACACCCTTTGGGTGGGACCTGGATGAATGGAGTGTGTGACCAATATACACTTCTTGTTGTGGAGGTCTGGTTTCTGGTAAGAAACACAATGACTGAGACAACCCTGCCCAAAACTGGTATGAATGCAGTGTGTAGTGTTGAATGGCTGGGTACCTGTCCCAATACACATTCCTTGTTGTGAGTGTCTGAGAGGGAGGAGAATGGCCTGAACGCACTATATGCCTGATTGGCTGACTGACTGCTGAATGCCCTTCTGAGTGATTGGTTGCCTGAGTGTGACCCAGCAGACTGAATGGGAAATCAACAGTATATCTGGGGGCCTCTCATTGCTAGAATTTGTTCAGAAGCTGAAGTCGAAACTGATGCTTGATCTCGAAGCCGAGCCCGAAGAAGAAGCTTGACTGCTGTTACCTTCACCATAATATGAAAGCTGCCAGGACGTCGAGACTGATCTGAGAGAGGACCTGGTTAGGTGCCCTCTTCCTGAGCTCCGAGGGACCTTTGAGCACCGCTAACCTTCACAGAAGCTCCCTGGAAGTCAGACCTTCGACAGGCTGCCAACCGGAGACGGGGACGGCCGAGGAGAACGAAGAGAAGCACCGGATATTCCATCCACCGTCGTCGACCATGGTTTGCAGGTTTGCTATAACTGCTGGAGGCCCGTCGAAGCCGTGTTGCCCAGAAGCGGGGACGCAACGCTCCATTGATTAAGACATTCGAATCAAAGGAATCTCTCATCTGCACCGCTGACCACTTTGTCCCGCCGGAAAAAGTCAAGGCCACCGACTCACCGAGGAGAATCCCACCACCCAAAGACCGTAGAGACGCCGGATGATGCGATGCCCTCGCTGGGCCAAAGTTCTTCACAAACTCTTTGCGGTCCTAAACTATCGAAATCGAGGTGCCCCGCATGCCTCATCCTTGCAGGACGTCTTCAACTCGTCATCACCGAGCACCGCCAGGACCGAAGCTGCTGCCTCGACGCCACCGAACGTTCCATCGAGGTTCATCAAAACCAAGTTCACTTTCTTCGAGGCCCATCGACGATCCGTGGCTCCTCCTTTAAAGGGAGTCACTCAAGAAGGATTCATTGATGCCTCCCCGAGGAACTGTGCTATTCCAGGTACTTTGGGGGTGTTAGAAACACTTCAGAAGGAAATAAGACTAATTGAACAATATATGGACTGGGCTTGTAGTATATCTTTATTTTACAGGTTGCCCAGGTGGGGGGATCTCCACACAAAACTGTGTCTAGGTAACGGGGCCAGTATTCTTCCTATTGTTCTAACCAACTGCTTTCCTCCTATGTCTATTGTTGGTCACCTTTATTAATTGATTTGTGTGGCATTTGACCAGAGTACAGTTGATGCACTTTAATGACATCTGATAATAATTGTGGTACTACTTAGAACTGTATATATTTTCCATTGTAGATTAACTGAGCACAAAGTGAGTTATTGTGATTGTGTATATAACCTTAACCCTTAATTATCTAAAGACTGTGCTTTCACTAATACAGTGTGCGGACATTCCTTTGTGGGTGCTTGGGGACTACACTGTACTTAAGAACCAGCCCGCATCACCTCCTGAGAAGCTAGGCCTTGATTGCTCAATCATAGCTACCGAATAGAGAATCTTGGCTTGGGTCCTCTGTGCCTCTCCTCTGCCATATAGAGAGCAGGAGTACAGACACCCCCTCCAGTCTTTACACTGGTGGCAGTGGTGGGATGCTTATGGTTTTAAGAATCAATATATAACTGTGCCACTAACAAAATATCTGCACTTTGCTAAATTGAGGTTTAGTTGTGTGCATTATAACTGCATTACAAGTAATATATCTTTTGTGAATGGTAAATTGACCAGGATGAGCTTAGAGGCTCTCCAGAGTGTTTGTGAAGCCGGGGAGTTAGACTTTGAGGATAAGTCTAGGGCTGAGCTGATAGCTGCCCTGGTGGACTACCAGACTGATTGTGAAGCTCTTGAAGGAGAGGGTGTAATCATTGAGGCCCCTGCCCCTGGGGTTGCCATTGAATCTGTTTCTGGGAATGCCACCATTCCTGCTGCCTCTGTTATGACCTCCAGCAATGTTTCTTCAGGGAATGCCTTGACTTGAGTTATTAAGGATGAAATTGTCCTTTGAATACCGCAAGTTGTAAATAGAAGCTGAGTTTAAGAAAGAGGAGTTGGCACAACAAGTGGAGCTCAAGGATAGGGATCTTGTACTCAAAGGAAAGGACCTTGAACTTAAGAACAAGGACACTGAGTGTCAGAAAATCCACTTAGATAAAGCTAGAGTGGAAAATTCAGCAACACCAGTTGAGAGTGTCAGTTCCCCAGCCACCAAGTTTATGAAAGATCTGGTTGGTGTGTATGTGGAGGGTTCTGAAATCCTCCAATGGATTGAAGCATTTCAGATGGCCTGTGCCATTCATGATGTGGATAAGAAAGATTGGGCTAAGTGTTTGTTAAGTGCCTCAGACTGGATATGACGGTATTCTGAAACTGAATGTGGAAGAAAGGGGTCAGTATGAGTGCATGACGTATGCTTTGATTACCAAGTTTGGCAAGACACCTACCCAATAACTTAAACGGTTCAGGGATTTTAAGAAAAGAGAGAATGTGTCTTGGGTTGACTGGGTGAGTGCTGCACATATGACCATGATGGGGTGGATTGATGGATACAAGGTGAAAACATGTGTTGAATTGTACCATCTTTTGTTTTTTGAACATTTTTCTGAATCCTGTTCACCAGAGCTGCATCAGTATGTTGCTGACCAGAACATTTTGCATCCCTTTCAGCTGGCCTGGCTGGCTGACAAGTGGGTCTCCCACCGGGTGTCCCCTAAGGACTCCAGTCGGAAGGACAAGGACAAAAAAGGGGACCTCTCACAAAGCTGAGGAGTCCCAAAAGAAATCACAGTCGGGTTGCCATTGTAGATTAACTGAGCACAAAGTGAGCTATTGTGATTGTGTATATAACCTTGAACCTTAATTATATAAAGACTGTGTTTTCAGTAATACAGTGTGCGGACATTCCTTTGTGGGTGCTTGGGGACTACACTGTACTTAAGAACCAGCCTGCATTACCTCCTGAGAAGATAGGACTTGATTGCACGACCATAGCGACCGAATAGAGAATCTTGGCTGGGGGTCCTCTGTGCCTCTCCACTGCCATATAGAGAGCAGGAGTACAGACACCCCCCTCCAGTCTTTACAAGGAGAATACCACATTCAAAGAGTTTCAGGAAGCTCTAGCCACATATTTTACCCCACATTCTAATGCAGACTACCAGAGACTTGTCTTCCACATGACCAGACAAGAGAGAGGGGAAACAATGGACAACTTTGTAATGCGCCTCTGTATCCGCATAAAGCATTAGCATTCCACCAACATTCTAATGCAGAAGTGCTCTGCTCCCAGGTCATAGTGAGCTGCGAGTCCCTTGAGTACCAAAAGAAACTACTACAGAGACCTACAGTGGGTGTATTTTGAGCTTCCAAATGGTGGTCAACATGGGACTAGTTCACATCCTATACCAGTTTATGGTACACAAATACTTGGGACGAAATGGCAATGTGGTAAAGACATTCCCCAATCTGTTCAAGGGTTTGGGCAAGCTACGCAACTGCAAAGTGTGGCTGCACGTTGACCCGTCAATTAAGCCAGTTGCTCAACATTACAGTAAGATCACCTTTAATATACAGAAACAAGTAGCGAAAGAGATTCAGCATCTGCTAGACCTAAATATAATCGAACCCGCAGTCAGGCCCATCCCATGGTTATCATCAATAGTGCCTGTCCCAAAAAAATCTGCTAATGCGTCCATAAGGCTCTGTGTGGACATGTGCCGGACAAATGAGGCCATTCAGCACAAACAACACCAAGCACCATGGATTACGGACATGATCCAGCAACTTACATGGGCAACAGTATTCTATAAACTCAACAAGGGATATCATCAGCTAGAACTCGCCCAGGAGTCACACTATATCACCACGTTCATTAACCATATTGGATTATATTGCTATATATGCCGCTGAATTTTGGAATATCCTCTGCAGCAGAGATATTCCAGGAGGAAATTCATCAGGTCATCAAACATATCCCCAACTGCCTCCATTATAGTGATGACATTCTAATTTTTGGCAAGTCCTTACAAGAACCTGATGATATCCTGCATCAGGTTTGCTTGCCCTTAGAGGCTGCCTGCATTACACTGAACAAAGACAAATGCGGGTTTCGGAAACTTCTATGGCCATATCTTTCCAGGGCATCCTCCCTGATCCAGACAAAGTAGCTGCATTAATGGATGCCCCTAGTCCAACAAAGGTGACTGACTTGATGTCCTTCCTTGGGCTGGCCAGTTACTGCTCGCAATACCTGGAAATGTATTCCACAGTGCACCGCTCAGGGAACTCACAAAGGAAAATCAGGACTTTGTGTGGACTCCTGAGTGCCAAGACAGTTTTGAATTGATACAGGCCAGCACTGCTTCGGTCATAGACATGACCTATTTCTGCTCAACCAAGGAGACGGAGGTAAGAGTCAACACCAGTCCAATGGGTCAGGGTGCCATTTCAGCCCAGTTTGACAAAACAACTCAACACATTTGCCACATTGTGTCATATGCGAGCCACAGCCTGCGGCTACCAAACATAAATACTCCCAGGTGGAGTAGAAGAGCCTGGTGGTGGTCTGGGCCTGTGAGTACTTCCACCTTGTCTTATACGGAAAAACTTTCACAATTGTTATGTACCATTAGCCACTTCTCACCATCTATGACAACCAGAAAGCAAAGATGCCTCTGTGCATAGCGAGGTGGGGACTCAGTCTCCTGGATTACAAATTCACAATATCCCACAGGCCAGGGAAGGAAAATAATCCAGCAGACTATCTCTTGCACCATCCCACTAATACCACCCGGCTGGAACACTCATTAGCAGAAGTCTAACTGCACTACGTCATCCACCAAATGAAGCCATACCCTGTTACATGGCAAACTCTCCTGCAGGAATCGGCGGCAGGCCCTCATGTGTTGCCTGGCAAAGGGGAAGATGAAACATTCGAGAGACCTGGTGAGACATCTTGACCACTCCGTCCAGGAGACTTGTCCTGATACAGGATGAACCTCAGGCCACGTTGGACAACATACTGCTGAAAGGCAACAAAGTAGTGCTGCCCCCATCGCTATGGCAGCATTTCGCCGACATGGCTCACGAAGGTCAGCGTGGGGCGGTCTCCACCAAGAATCTCCTGTGACAGAAGATATAGTTCCCAGGACTGAACTGCATGGTTGAACAGTCACTCCAGAACTGCTCGACGCGCTGTGTGGGGGACGTCAGCCCCCACCCCATCCTCTAGAGATGTCTCCATTGCCAAGTGCCATGTGGGAGGGGCTAGCAATTGATTTCTTTGACCCAGTCAGGGACGGCTCATATGCCCTAGTGGTCATGGATGAATATTCAAGGTTCCTGGAAGTGCAACTGGTACCTCCACAGCAGCTGCCTCAGTGATACCGGCGTTAGACCGCATTCTCACAGCATACGGAATCCCCAAGATGATCAAGTCCAGTAATGGCCCCCGGATCACGAGTGTGGATTTTGCCAAATTCACACAGTACCTGGGGTTCCAGCACAGGAAGATCAAGCCACTCTGGCCCCAGTCCAATGGTGTGGTCAAATGCTGCGTGGAAAACATCAAACGGGCACTACAAGTTGCTAATGTGAGAGGAAAACCATTTGAACAAACATTATACCTGTTAATGAGGGACTATCGACGCACACCCCCACCACCAGTTTGTGCTCCGGCTGACCTGATGTTCAGCTGAAGGATCAGGACTTGCATCCCACAAGGGACACGTCTCGACATACCAGAGGTCGCAGATCTGCAAATCCAGGGGAAAGTATGAAAATGAAAAAAATGATAATGAAAAAGGCAGCTGACGCCAAGAGGAGAGCGCAAGAGGACACATGGGCCGAGGGCAACAGAGTGGTGGTGCGCCAGACACAACGCAGGAAGGAATATCCCCCTTTACCCCGGATGTCCTTACCGTTACCCAGGTCAAAGGTATCATGGTCACGACAGGGGACAATCACAAGAAATGCGTCGCACTTCAAAGCATGTGTGGAGGAGCCGGATATGTGGGATACCCCCATGGGTTCCCAGAAGTCATGGGACTCGACGGGGTCGTACCAAGGTCACAGTGTAGCATCGGATGAAGAGTGGGAGACACAGGAGCCTCTAATGCTGAGGAGGAGCCCCCTGCTGGCTAGGGATGGCCCATCAGGGCCAAGATGAAACACGTAAGACTAATTGAAAGATGGGTTAAACTATGGTGACTGGTGGTTTAAGAAAGGGGAGGAACCATCTTGGCACACCAGTTATTTACTCATCATGCAAAGGTGGGCCTAGGGTGGGGGCGTTAAGGCCGGAGATGACATACCGGACGAGAGGTCCGGGAGTTGGGCAGTGTTGTAATAAAAGTGCGGAGTAGAAGCATCTCACCCTGTGGGCTTCTATCCGTGTTTGTGGACCAGCACTGCATGATGCCAAATGGTTGGAGACATCAGACCTGGGCCACCAGCAAGTTGGTACAATCTCTACCCACATGGCATGTCCGTTTTTTTTTCATTTTTATTTTTTTTAATGTATTTAATTCTTATATCACACAACATGCCCATAGGCCTCAGCGTGCTCAAATACAAACATACAACAAAAAGAAGAATGACACAACACATGGGAAGGGAGATTATATACGATCCAAAATCAATTTCAAATCAGACGGCATATTTAAAAAGTTTTTAAAATTTGCCAGAAAAAAGGAAGATTGCTATGGCTACAGCCGATAACTACACAGTCTTTGTCAGTTTGCGTACACCACTTGTCTAACTTGATCCTACGCACACATTTCAGGTCCACACTCATGACAATCCCTGATCCCGTTTTATCAGAAAGCCAGGCCATCACCTTATTTCTAAGGGTCTCTCTGGGTTCCAACCTTAAGGATAGCATGACGTTGGTAATAATAATAAGATTTTTGAGTCCATGACCAATTCTCACAGTGGCTTGTCTGCAACATATGGCATATCAGATTTACAAAGGCGAGAAGTTCCAAAGGGACTAATTTTAGTTTTAATGCAAGCTTTGAGTACTGCAGGGGATAAGGATGGGCACAAGTCCACACCCTTACCATACAGCCTTCCCTGACCATGTTCATCTGTGGGTGTAGCTTACTATGATGGTGAAGCGATGGAATAGTGCTGTAATTAATTTTCAGAGGGCAAAGACTTCAAGCCAATTGGGGCATCAGGCTTAGTTGGACTATTTGTGGCCTCAATTACTGCAAAGTCAGAGTCCTGCACAGAAGTTTGCCAATCAACAGTAATCATATCAGCGGCCCCTGATGTATCTGTCTGACAGGAATTATCTGTCATAAAGTGGCATAACAAAGTTGCAGCTTTGTCCAACAAGTCAAGCCATTAGGCAAAGACATGACAGTTTCTGCATGAAAACAGATTGGCAGCAATTCTTTTGTTCGCTCATTGCCATCGGGCCAACAACAACTCAGGTTTGGGAGAGTGATCCTTGTTAAATCCCACATTTTCCATTGGGGGAGTACTGCAATCCCCACCATTGGTCGAATGAGTCTGAGATGGAGTGACTATCCCGGAAGGTGGCATCTCAATACTGCCATCTGGGTCAATGGATGACTCAACTACCATTTGGCTCATTTTTCCCCGATCTTATCCTGCTTGCTAGCCTCCTCTGGTGATATTCCTCCGATAGCATCATCAGAGAAACTTAGCTTAGTTTTATGGAGACACTTTCTCCTGAGGGCACCAGCAGCTTGCACTTCGGTTAACCACATTTTTTGGGGTGTTATCATTTCACCCATAGTGCACTGTCTGGTCAGGACCATATCCTAAGCATAGGTGAAGGAATATCCTAAGCTTAAATGAAGGAAGATACACAATGCAAACCGAACCGTAAGAGAGGAAGGTCTCTACTTAAAATCTTTAAAATAAAGCTTCCCCCACCCGGTAATGCATGCACATTTGAGGGCACAGCAATCGTTTTATCAGTTACCCAGCTCATCAGAAAGAGCCAGCACCGCACTCACGACATATCCCACAATGCCTCCCACCACAGTTTGAAAGTTGGTTTCTGTGCGCCCCATGGCATGGAGCAGCCAACTGCAGCCAACTCCACCAATACTGCTGGTTGCCCAAACTCCACACAACACTCCCATAGCACACCATCTCAACATGGCCGAGGCAGAGGCTCAAAAAAATGACCCGGGAGAAAGCAGCCCTTCCAGACCAAACAACTCAGTGTGCATCCTCAACACACGCAAGGCTAGAGGAAAAGAACTAGAATCTATGCTGGGTCTGCGTCACGCGCACCAAACTTATTTTCACATGGTGTTTAAGATTGAAGAAAGCAGACTTTAATTTAAAGTAATGTATGAAGCTTCCGGTTAAAGTAGTAATGCACGGATAGAAAGCGTTGCACTTTGTATTGCGCTTCACCATGTTAAAGCTGTGCCCCTCAGTATCCATCAGCTAGGTAAGGTTTTTGTTTAAAAACAAACAAATAAAACAGTGGGCCTCATTAAGGGCATGGCAGTTACACTGCCAGTGCTACCAGTGGGATGCCGCCAGACCCATAAAAATGTACCGGCACCTGACTTCCTGATGGCACTGACTCATTATGAGTCCAACGGCCGGGAAGTCAGAAGCCGGTACATTTGTAAAGCCCATTCCCATAGAGTCCCATAGGACTCTATAGGAATGGGTACACGGAAGCACCAGCACTGTTGTTAATGGTTCCGGTGCTTCCGAGGTGGCTTTGCTTACGCTGACCGCTGTGCCCAACAGGGTCAGAACTGTTGGGCTCAGCGGCTCCAGCAGGCAAACTCATAGTTTGCCAGTCCGGTTAACAAGGTTGTCAGTGAGCTTACCAGCACCCTTCTTTCCGGGCTGGCAAACTTGGCATGAGGCCCAATGTTGTTAGTTCAGATTGTGTATGTGTTACTATACCTATGGCAATGTGGCACTGTTACCGTGCCTTGTTGCAATATAACTGATTTGCAACAGAAAACATTACATCTTATAATGGCACTGTTACAAGCAATCTAAAAGAGAATGTGGTATAGTAGAGGCACACTGCTATGTCAGTAATTATTCCCTTGTTTAAATCCAAACTCAATTACAAGCATCAACACTTAATTTATGTTTCTGGTGCAGGGGGTTATAATCTCCTGGCCTACGTGACTCAATACAACTCCAATTCCACCAACCTGTTTTCGCCAACAGGTAACCGCATTGCACTCTAGGAGGACAGTCTTCCTCTTACATAGTATTCTTTCTATAATTGATAATTTAATATCTCACCATGTGATATTCAATCTACACATGTAAACATTGGAAAACAAAAGCTTACACTATAAATAGTGAAAACTTCTGAGCAGACTGAACTTTAGAAAAATCCAACGATTTGTATTATGATTTGGTTGTGTCTGTAACCAACATCCTGTAACAAAACAAACATTATTTTTGGTCGTGTTCATTCAAATTCAAATTCCTGGGATTGAACTAAACCAGGATATGTTCACAACCTAATTTCCTATTGTGCGAACCAAAACACATAAATCAATCGTAGTGTTTCAACATTATTCTCCATACATACACAGTTTCATCACTTAAAACAATTTAAACAATAGCTGAAGCGTTTCGGATTTACCATCCAATATCATGGCTTGTACAAGCCCTGATGATGGATTGTTAATCCAAAAGGCATTGGTTATTGTTTAAATTGTTTAAAGTGATAAAGGTTGTTGGTTACAGACACAACCAAATCATAATAAAAATCGGTGGATTTTTCTAAAGTCAAGTCTGCTGAGATGTTTGATCTATTTATAGTCGAAGCTTTTTCCCAAAAATACACAAAGACTACAAGGGATATCCTACCTTTTGAGCAATAATAAATGGAATAGGTTCAATCACGGAAAGAATATAACAATTCATAGATATACATCTGCAACCTCTGACAATGCAATTGGCATCCTTTATAAGAGACACAAAACATATCATTCTGAAACTGGACTCAATTCCCTGGCAAAACAGCTACAATCTGGCGACACTAGATGTTGTCCCATTATATACTAGTATCAACCACAACAAAGGAATTACTGCATCTGAATTATTTTTGAAGACAAGATCGATATCCTTTAAGGAGGAGAACAACATGCTTTTGGAAAGTTGAACTTTGCTCTGCATAACAATATCTTTTGCTTCAATCAAAAAATCTTTAAGCAAAAGCAAGGTACCGCAATGGGGTCGAAATTTGGCCCATCGTATGCAAATCTATTTATGGGATACTTTGAGATTAACCATGCTTGGAAACACAAGGCTTTCACCCACTCCAAGAATATCATCTTTTGGGGAAGGTTTATTGATGACATTTTTTTAATTTGGGAAGGAAACCAAGCTGAATTTGAAAAGTATGTGGAGCATCTAAACACAAATGAATTCAATTTAAAATTCACAACCAACTTTAGCAAAGAAATAATTCAATTTCTAGATCTTGAAATCTATGTAGAACAGGACAAAATTCTAACAAGGCTATATGGTAAACCGACTGCAGGAAATAGCCTTTTGCATGCCCAAAGTAATCATCCAAAGCACATTATTTCAAACATTCCATATGGAGAAGTATTAAGGATAAAGAGAAACTGTAGTACAGATGAAGCATTTGAAACCAACATTGAAAAAATGATTACTAAATTTAAACACAGAGGATACAAAGAGAAAAAAATAAAGGAATCAATTAAAAAAGCAGAAAAAATATCAAAAGAGTACTTATTGAAGGACAAAACGAAGAGTGAGAAGAAATTGACTCAAACCAAATTCATTACCACCTATGGTTCAGATGCCTCAAAACTAAGAAAAATTTAAACTAAGCATTGGCACATGTTAAAATTTGACAATAGTTTATTGAAGTATATTGATGAAAAGCAAGGTATTTGCTTTAGAAAAGCGCCAACATTGAGGAATAAGTTAAGTCCAAGCCATCTCAAATCAACAGAAAAGACAGTTATAAGGAGTATGTTCCAGCAGCAACCGATCTATGGTACATTCAAGTGCGGAAATTGTAAATTATGCCCGCAAATAGAAAATGGCAAGAAAGTAATTATGCTACCAAATGGAAAATAATTTAAAATGAATACGTTTATCAACTGTAATAGTAACTTTGTGATATATGCAATTGAATGTACTTGTATGAAAACCTATATAGGTAGTACAATAAGAAGCTTAAAAATAAGAATTTTTGAACACGTACGTGCCATAAGAAATCAAGACCTCAGATACCCATTATCATAACATTGTCTAATGGAACATACAGAACTTAAAGTGGAGCAATTGAAAATCTACGGATTAGATATAATTGAGGACTTGCCAAGAGGTGGTGATAAATAAAAAATCCTGAGACAACGAGAATCAAGATGGATTTGCTCTATGGACACATGTGAAACTGGCCTTAATTCAGAAAATGAATTTTTCAACTGGCTCTGAAATTGTATATAACAAAAAGTTTGTCATTTAAATTGAATTAACTGCCTTCAGGAAGTTTAATGTTTATTAACCTTTTATTTTCTTTAAAGTAATAATTGTCTACATTTTCTCTTATTCTATACATTTTTGTAGAAACTGAAATTTAATCTGTTAAAACAACATCCAATTTGTTCTAACAAATAATGCTCCACTAAAGGCAGAAATATTGAGACCTTTAAATGCCACCTTGATTATATTTAAACAAAATAAGCAAGCGAATTCAAAATGGCCGCCGAGGTGAACACGAAAGCATGATGACGTCATTGCGCAAGCAAAAAACGCGAGCGTGATGATGTCACACGCATAAACAGAAGAAATAGTGCGAACATAGAGAGTTATGAAGAATGCCTGTATAGGAGATCGCGAGCGTATCCAAAATGGACGCCGCAGTGAACGCGAATGCGTGATGACATCATCGCGCACGCAAAAACTCGAGCGTATTGACATCACACGCAATAATAGTATAAATAGCGCGAATTCAGAGCAAAACGAAGCGCACCAGTGTAGAAGATTGAAAGTGACAAGCGGATCACTTCAAAAATCAAGGTAAGCTAAGGAAAACCTTCATTCCCTCATAGGCTATAAAGTCTGGTTGCAAATAGTTAAGCAACCAATTTATCTCAATCCAATTTTAAAAAATGTGCCCTTTTATTTAAATAGGGTTAATACACCAAAAGGAAATAGAAGTAAAGTCAAAGGAAGCGCCTAAAAATAAATGATTGAATTGTGGCAAAGTTAAATCTACAGTATTGGTGAGTGTCATCTGTTTGGAATCTTTTTTCACCATGATCTATTTTGTAACTGTTTGAGAAAATGAGTAGTTGTGATTAACTTTTTGGTATAACAAGAATGCAAATTGTATGCTTTCTTTCTTTTGTAGAAAATAGCAATTGAATCTCTCCTGAAGATCCTTTGTGAATGTAACAAAGGTGAAACACGTTTAGAGAGAATAGAACTTGAGAGAATAAAACTTGAAAATGGAACAGTAAAAATCAGTGAATGGAACACAATTATGAGAAATATATGAAATAAATATATTTATATTTTGAAAAAGACACATAGTGTGAAGGAAATTTATATGGCACTCAAGAAAATATAAAAATTGAAAAATGGAAAGTCGCAAGTGGAAATGCATTTTATTTGGAAAATTATTTAACTCTACCCATGGCAATCTCGGCATTGATGCAACACCACAGCTGACTAATCCAAACAATATATAAGAAAGCAAAAAATCAGAATTCGCCGGGAACATAGTCCAGTGAAGTTTGTCCAGAAAGTGTTTACAGTGTGTTCGAAGGGCTTCTCAGGCTGAATTCAAAAAGCATTAAAAATTAAAGAAAAAATGGAAGAAGCATATGAAAAACGAGAAGCAATGGCTGAGGAATTATTTCTACGACACAGACAATCAAAAAACACAGGTCCTCCTGCGAATACCTCTTTAAGAAATTTATTTGAACAGTTGGAAAAAGCAAGCATAAACGAATTGTCAAAATGGGGGGAAATAAAAATGCTCAAAATGTACATGGAAGTAGGAAGAATACCAAGGGGGCTAAGAATTTGTATTTTCCCGTGCTTTGAGGAAGATGATAAACAGGCATTAAATGATTGGGAAAACCTGTTGAAAAATACCTCAAGGGAAATGATGATTCGCATCATAAATCAAGCAGTTTTTACCCATGTAAAAATCACAAAAGAAATTGAGGAAATAAAACAAAGAATAGAGAAATTAAACCTACCAGAAGTAACTTACAAGAATTATCAGATAATGGATGAATATCTACAAAAATTTGAGGAAGAATTAATAATGAAAAAACAGAAAAAATGTATCCGAGACGAAAATGACTACTTACAAAAAAGAATCTATACATTTCAAAGAAAATATGACCAAAAACCAACCCCAAAAGCTAAACCTAATATGGGAGGTACAATAAACATCAGCCCACAAACATCACCATTATCATCAGATATAGACTCTGCAAGTGTTGCTGAATAACGAGCAGAGTGTAGAAATGAAGAAGGGAATACAATTGAGGGAGAAGATGACACTCTTCAAAATGATCAAGAGTGCCCTTTTTTAGAAGAGCTTCGCCTACACAAAAAAAGTCAACAACTAAATACCATGAATCCAAAAATCAATCTAAGGTCCCAACGAAATACTTTGACAACATTACCAAGCGGAGGAGAGGCAAAAGAGGAGGACAAAAGCGTCCAAAGAAATCAACAAGGAATGCAAACAAGATCGAAGCTGAGAGGGAATCAAAGGTAGACTTAGTCCTTAATCTTTCAAACTATGAAATATACGCTGATTTAAATTCAGCACTCAACAAGGGTCTGTCTTTTAGCCCTTCAAATAAGATGGATTACTTTCAGATGCAATTAGACCTTTATAGATTTTGCAGAAAATTGAAATTGAAGAAATACTTTGAGGAGAATCCCACACGCAAAACACAGTCAAAAGTGGCATTAACTCCTTCAGTACTCTCAGAAGAGTTTATAGATCAAACAGTTGACCTACTGAATTTAGCTGGAGATTATGAGTACACAGTCCAAAAATATATAGAGGAACAAGAAATTGATATTTTTTTATCAGAAGAAACAAAACTTAAACCGACTTCAAAATTTACACCGAATTTCAATTCAGAAAATGTGATTGACCTTTTCCAAAAAGCTGTAAAGGAGGATTTGAGGAGAAACTATCTAGGAAATCAGAAAAGCAAGATAAAATATAACTTAACATCAAAGGAATGGAATGCAATTGGAAAGCTATCCAGGAATGAGGAAATTATTGTAAAAATGGGTGATAAAGGAGGTAAACTGGTACTAATGAACAGGCGTGACTATATAAGAGAAGTTTCAAAACAATTAAATGAGCAACAAAATTATGAAATACTAGAACAAAGTCCTCTAAAGAAACTAACCAAAACTTGGAAGGAAATGAGTAAAAATTGGCTGGAAACAGGTTTATTAACAGAGGAAGAGCACACATATATGAATGTTCAAAATCGAATAATGTCAACGATTTATTTCCTCCCAAAAATACACAAAGACTACAAGGGATATCCTACCTTTAGACCAGTAATAAATGGAATAGGTTCAATCACGGAAAGAATATCACAATTCATAGATATACATGTGCAACCTCTGACAATGCGATTGGCATCCTTTATAAGAGACACAAAACATATCATTCAGCAACTGGACTCAATTCCCTGGCAAAACAACTACAATCTGGCAACACTAGATAGTGTCTCATTATATACTAGTACCAACCACAACCAAGGAATTACTGCATCTGAATTCTTTTTGAAGACAAGATCGATATCCTTTAAGGAGGAGAACAACATGCTTTTGGAAATGTTGAACTTTGCTCTGCATAACAATATCTTTTGCTTCAATCAAAAAATCTTTAGGCAAAAGCAAGGTACCGCGATGGGGTCGAAATTCGGCCCATCGTATGCAAATCTGTTTATGGGATACTTTGAGATTAACCATGCCTGGAAACACAAGGCTTTCACCCACTCCAAGAATATCATCTTTTGGGGAAGGTTTATTGATGACATTTTTTTAATTTGGGAAGGAAATCAAGCTGAATTTGTAAAGAATGTGGAGCATCTGAACACAAATGAATTCAATTTAAAATTCACAACCAATTTTAGCAAATAAATAATTTAATTTCTAGATCTTGAAATCTATGTAGAACAGGACAAAATTCTAACAAGGCTATATGGTAAACCGACTGCAGGAAATAGCCTTTTGCATGCCCAAATCATCCAAAGCACATTATTTCAAACACTCCATATGGAGAAGTATTAAGGATAAAGAGAAACTGTAGTACAGATGAAGCATTTGAAACCAACATTGAAAAAATGATTACTAAATTTAAACACAGAGGATACAAAGAGAAAGAAATAAAGGAATCAATTAAAAAAGCAGAAAAAATATCAAGAGAGTACTTATTGAAGGACAAACTGAAGAGTGAGAAGAAATTGACTCAAACCAAATTCATTACCACCTATGGTTCAGATGCCTCAAAACTAAGAAAAATTTTAACTAAGCATTGGAACATGTTAAAATTGGACAATAGTTTATTGAAGTATATTGATGAAAAGTCAGGTATTTGCTTTAGAAAAGCGCCAACATTGAGGAATAAGTTAAGTCCAAGCCATTTCAAATCAACAGAAAAGACAGTTATAAGGAGTATGTTCCAGCAGCAACCGATCTATGGTACATTCAAGTGCGGAAATTGTAAATTATGCCCGCAAATAGAAAATGGCAAGAAAGTAATTATGCTACCAAATGGAAAATAATTTAAAATGAATAAGTTTATCAACTGTAATAGTAAATTTGTGATATATGCAATTGAATGTACTTGTATGAAAACCTATATAGGTAGTACAATAAGAAGCTTAAAAATAAGAATTTTTGAACACGTACGTGCCATAAGAAATCAAGACCTCAGATACCCATTATCATTACATTGTCTAATGGAACATACAGAACTTAAAGTGGAGCAATTGAAAATCTACGGATTAGATATAATTGAGGACTTGCCAAGAGGTGGTGATAAATAAAAAATCCTGAGACAACGAGAATCAAGATGGATTTGCTCTATGGACATATGTGAAACTGGCCTTAATTCAGAAAATGAATTTTTCAACTGGCTCTGAAATTGTATATAACAAAAAGTTTGTCATTTAAATTGAATTAACTGCCTTCAGGAAGTTTAATGTTTATCAACCTTTTATTTTCTTTAAAGTAATAATTGTCTACATTTTCTCTTATTCTATACATTTTTGTAGAAACTGAAATTTAATCTGTTAAAACAACATCCAATTTGTTCTAACAAATAATGCTCCACTAAAGGCAGAAATATTGAGAACTTTAAATGCCACCTTGATTATATTTAAACAAAATAAGCAAGCGAATTCAAAATGGCCGCCGAGGTGAACACGAAAGCATGATGACGTCATTGCGCACGCAAAAAACGCGAGCGTGATGATGTCACACGCATAAACAGAAGAAATAGTGCGAACATAGAGAGTTATGAAGAATGCCTGTATAGGAGATCGCGAGCGTATCCAAAATGGACGCCGCAGTGAACGCGAATGCGTGATGACACCATCGCGCACGCAAAAACTCGAGCGTATTGACATCACACGCAATAATAGTATAAATAGCGGGATGCGTTTTAGGGTCCAGGCCGGAAACTAACCACCATGACGAGGCCAGGTCCTGGCATATACAGTCTCACACACACACAACAAATCACTGTTTATTTTCAGAGATAATGCTTCTGTTTTCTTCTCTGCACATCACAGTTTCTGTAACGTGCTACATGTGTAAAGTGTTATTGCCGGGTGATGAATGTTGTGTTGCTCACTTTGACTTCGTTCCAGTGCCTATCGACAGAGAGCACATACATCAATCTGTAATGAGGTCATGTTTGTTCACATTGCATTGATTATGACTCTTACAAGGAACAATGATGTCATCATTGTGCAACTACAGTGTTTGCATTTGGGTCATTTTTTCTGAATTTCATATGTTTTGCCTCAAAGGCCATTTCCTGGAGCCCTGCAGCGCCAGGTGTTTTCTCACAGCGAGACTCAAGGTTGCTCAGTTAGAGAGTGAGGTGAAGATTGGCTAGTTTTCTATGGTCGTTGGTGCATACATTTCCAAAGCCGCCAGAGCAAAGGGAGTGCACTTACCAGGAGGATCTGGATTCATGCACCAACCTGAGAATACGCCAAAAATAATGACTGCTTTTTACCACCCAGCAGAAGAAACCAAGCCTTGGTGTCCGGGGACATAAGATTTGTTTGAACCTTCATGCTACCCAACTGACTGAAAATCAGGGCGTGTAGGTCCAATCAGCGAAGGCAAAAAGTTGAATCATCTTGACTTGTAGGGAACATTGCGTCCATTCCTACTGAAGGGAAAGCTCACCAACCCCCCAAAAAGTGTCATCTCAATTGCTTCCACAGCTTCGTACCGAACTACAGTGTGACAGAGGAACTGGATGCCTATCCGTTCCATAATATACAAGACATTCACCAGGGTCGGACTAAACACAAAACTGACTCAGGCACCAATGAGAAAGTGTCCCACAGTCGCAAATGGCAATCAGTTCCTTTTGGGACCAACTGTTTCAGGAGTATGCAAGCAAGGGAGAGTTTGGAGCAAACAGCTGTTGCAAAGTGTGCATTTAAAAAAAACGCGTGTTAAGTAACACGCGTCAAATCTACTAGCTGCACAGGAAACTAACTCATCTAACTGCCCCCCTTAGGCCAAAAACCGTGCCCACTTTCACCGAGGAAAAAAACGGGTCCACACGGGAATGTTGGGACTGCACTTCGGACTTTGCCCTTTTGGCCAATCTGAGCTGGACCCAGTGTTTAAAGGCATCCGTGGAATTAATTTAATTTAAAAAGCAATGATTTCATATCAATGTGGTTCTATGTTGTCAAATCACCAGTTATTTATTATTCGATGTGTTTTTTTCCGATTTTGTTATCTCACAAAAAAACGATTTGACATGTGTTTTAATATGTGGGGTGTCCCCCAAACCTCCCCCACTCCTACTATTTACTCACTATTGCCCACCCCACTACCCCTTGCATCCCCTTACCCAAACCCACAATATTTTTCGATTCGGTTTTTTGTTTTTTCGGAAAATATGCTGACGATGTAACAACGTTGTACCATCAGTGCATCTTTACAGAGCTCAGAGTTCATTTAAATATCTAGGTTTCCTTATAAAAAACTGAGAGGTATGCAAATAATGGAAATATCTGCAGAGCCGTTTTACCATATGCAGTTGTGAAGCCTTCATTTTTTTTTTTTTTAGAAGACTGCAGCTAGACTGAAAATATTAACTCTGTGTTTCACGTTTATGTTCAATTTACCAGCTTATTTTAATTTGTTGTACAGATTACATGGTTCACGTTACATTAATCACTGCCATCAAAGGTGCTCACTATTCATACCCTTGTTGATTTTTTTACCTAGTGGATCTATGTGCATGCTGTGCATGTCATATTAAGTTACTGGGTGCATTACAGCACTCCCACATGATTTGCATTAATAGTTAGGTTGGATTTGGTTAGTAGGGACAGAGAAAAAGTGCAAGAAAGCGTTGCTCTTGTGTTATTGGTGCGTGCAGGTCAGAAGAATCTGTGTTCTGCATGCGTGCAGGCAAGGTTGTCGCAAAGGCGGGTGAAAACACCCGATTTTGTTTTTGGCGGGTGAGAGCCCATTGAAACGAATGGGCGTGCAGGAGGCTTGGCGGGTGAGTCTGCTGTTTACAAGGCGGGTGACACCGGCAAAAGGGTGGGAGTAGAGAGCTATGTATTTTACAAAACATCACTGGAAATAGGGATACCTTTGAACCAACAACTAGAGGCACGCGGGTGCTTGCCAGACCTGCGGACCCTATTAAGGGTGACATGTCCTTCCATCGTTGCACAGGCGCTGTTTTTAATTGTACCGAAGTCGGATGACAATTCAAGTCATTAGAAAGGATTTCACGTCTGCTCTTTCACTTCTCTGTTGACTCGCCACAAGTTAACATTAGGATGGGTCCCTCTCTGTCATGTTGGCACACCAGTTATTTATTGTCTTCTTCTCATGCAGAGGCAGGCCAAGGGTGAGGGGCGTTAAAGCCGGAAGTGACGTACCGGACCAGAGGTCAGGGAGTTGGGCAGTTTTGTAATAAAAGTTTGGAGTAGAAGCATCTTAACGTGTGGGCCTCTGTCATTATTGGTGGGCCAGCGCTGCATCGGGCCCAATAGTTTGGGACATCGGACCTGAGCTGCCAGCAAAGTTTACATTGGTGACGACCGTTGCCCACGCTGCCTGTTGCGGCGGCCATGTCGTTAGAGGCGCAAGCTGATGCTGCGGCCTCCCTCGCCAGACCCGGGTGGTGATAATCCGCTCTTATTGGCCCTCATTACAACCTTGGCGGAGGACCATGGTGCTATTAGCACCATGGTCCATGCCGCTAAGGTTGCAATTCCGCCATGGTGGATGGCGGAATTACCGCCCCATTCCAAGTAATTCCCCATTCACCAATGGCCCCTTCCCCATTCCCATTTTTGCCCCATAGGGCATAATGGGAATGGGGAAAGGCGATAATTACGGCACCGTAAATTACGGTGCCGTAATTATCGCCAAGGTCCCTTTGCGGCATGGATTTTAACGGCTGCAAAAAGCAGCCGTTAAAAGCCATCCCGCAAAGGGAACCTTGCAATCAGGCATTAAGGGTCGGCGCCGTTTACGGCGCCGTAAACCCCTTAACGCCTGAGTCGGAATGAAGGCCATTGTCAGCGCGACTAGCGCTGGTAAAGGCGCGTTGTCGCGCGTTTTCAGTGACATGTTCCAACAGTTTCCAGAAGCACTGCCGTTGCGGGCTGTGACAGTCTGCTGTGACATACGGGCATGGGGCCATGTAACTGGCCTGCAGAGTGAGCAAGGAGCAAAGTAGGCGCTCCAGTTACTATGCAAGCCGAATGCTGGCTCGAAGCTGCAGCACTTTAAGCGGTATGTGCCTGATCTTTTCAGTGTGATTCCAGACTGTCTGCTGGTGACACTACAGACACAGGGCCTTTTGCCCCTGCCTTGTTTCCCCCTCTGCATCCAAGCACCTGTGCTGCGCTGGCAGCGCTGACGCTTCTGGTGTGCTACACAGGGGAGCTGACTTATGAATTTCCAGGGTGGGTGGGGGCAAATTCAGGAAGTGACATCACTGGAAGTTATAGGACCACAAATTTGCATGTAGTCGCCAACTTGGTGCAACGGCATATACTAAAGTCAAGTAAAAAGGAAATTTAAGCCTTCGAGATGCATTCCAATAGGCCATCAGTGCCCCTACTCCACCCCTCTATAATCATCCAGGTTGTTGTAGCCCTCAAAAGGCAGAGCAACACAACTAGGATGGGAGAACGAAATGCCATCCCATCCTGTGAGTGTGTCAAACGCCAGAGCAAAGACTGTGCGTGTGCCTCCTACCATGGAGCACAATCTCACTAATTTGGTGCAAATCTCGCAAGTGGGAGCATGGGAATCCCCTGTGTGTGTGTGGGCTGCATACCCCGGATCACATGCTCTCTTCTTCAGTGTGAAACTCTTGCCAAGGCTCTTTGGGCAAGCATTCAGGATGGGTCTCACACCTATAAACAGTGTGATATATACAGGCCGATTCATGGAATTAATTTGCCCGAAAATCGCAGCGCAAACGTGCGAAAGCGTGCGAATCGCAGCGCAAGCACGAAAATCGCAGCGCAAGCGTGCGAAAGCCGCGCACATCGACTCATGGAAGTCCATGCGCGTGTCAATCCTGGGATGTGCGCTAAAATCCTGCATGGCGCACGTGGGCGCACATGTCATCAAACGGCGTGTGCTACGAGCACAGCGAAAGTGCACATAGCGCGGCGCACACAACAAAAGTGGGCGTAACACGGGGCGTAACACACGGAATGGGGAACAACGCGTGAAAATGTGGGCGTTACGGGGGAAGTACAGGAGGTAAATGCGCAGAACGCCCACACACGCGCCTACAACACGTATTCATGGAATCGAACAGGGGAAACGTGTGCGCCAAAAAAGACTCGCTAATCCGGCAACACATACGCCAGCAGGAAGCAGGCGTACGCGGCCCCGCGCAGCATAAAAGTGCACGCAAACAACAAACAAGTTCAGATGCTATGATGAATATACCATTCCTCGCAGCAGTGGTCGTGGGACACCGCCGGAGGAGGATAGCCAGGCCCAGAATGTTTACACCCAGGACCAGCCTTTTTGGGATGCCTGATGACCAGGTGTATGGGAGGTACAGGTTCCCACCACACATAATACTCGACCTGGTGAGTGAGTGGGAGGATGACCTCACATCCCCCACCCTGTGCTCCCAGCACTGAGCCCCTTGGAAAAGGTGCTCAATGTACTGCACTTCTTGGCCACTGGTTCATTTCAGCGGACAAGTGCCATAGTGGGGGGAGTGTCACAGGCCACGCAGTCACGCTGCCTACACCAGGTGTTGGCCATCATGACTGCACCCTCTTCAGTCCGCAGGCACATATACATGCCCGGAACACCGGCAGAAAGGCAGGCTGCCGTCCAGGACTTTTACGGGGTGGCACACTTCCCCAAAGTGCTAGGTGCCATTGATTGCCCTCATGTGGCTCTACATCCTCCAAGGGCAACTGAGCACATCTATAGAAACCGCAAGCACTGGCATTCCATCGTGTAGGTAGTATGTGATGCCAAGGGAATCATCACCTCAGTATATGCCAACTATCCAGGGTCCACCCGTGACAGTTTCATTTTCAGAATGTCACCCCTAAACCGGCACCTAGAAGCTGAGCGGCATGGCGATACATGGCTGCTTGGTGAGTAAAAATGCCTCTGCACATGCATGCATGTCAGATACTGAGTAATGCTACTGAAAGGCGCAGGAACACCCCACACCCTGGACCAGGGTATTAGGTAACAGGGTATACTGAAAAATTTGTCCAGAGGTTTTTTTTATTTTATAAAGGTATCAAATTTTATTTACTAAGATACATTATTTTTTCAATGAATGAATCATCTATTAATATACACATTAAATTACATAAATGTTGCAGGAGAGCATGATACACCAGATTCTAAAACAACCTAACACAACCAACATTCTTCAACAATCAAACCATCATTTGTACCTCAAATCAATCAACCTCATTCATTCACAATAAAAATTTGGACCAAACAATTGGTGCAATATATATGTGCAGTAGCACTTCATTGATTAGCTCCACATAATCTTTGACATTTCATTTCATCCACATTCAGTATGTATTAGCACAATAATTGTCCAAAATGTGCTCTATTCCGCCGAGTGGGTGCATTCAACAAAAAATGACAGATCCCACCCCGAATGTTCTTCTACCGGTTTCGACGTTTGAGGATAATTAAACCAACGTCTTCATCAGGAAAACCAATTATTGCAATATAACAACGGTTTCGACGTTTGAGGATAATTAAACCAACGTCTTCATCAGGAAAACCAATTATTGCAATATAACAACTGATTTCCAGTGTCAAATGCTCTCAATGGTTGGAGCCCCAAAATATGACTCAAAACGAGTTCAGAAGGATTCCAGATCCCGGGTCAGATGTCGGAGATATTCCAGAACTGAGCCTACAAATGCCACGTGTGCCATCGAAGTAGATAAAAATTCAACTTGCACGGATCAAAATTTCATTGTTATCTTGTAGGTTGGAGACAGGGTACTAGTTGTGTGCAAGGCCCCACACAATGACAGTAATGTCACAACCCCACTAATGATACCCATCATCACCTCCCCAGGGGACAGTGCCTACCCTCTGAGCACCCACATGATGACGCCAATTCGGAACCCCACCACACCACCCGAGGTAAGATACAACACAGCCCATATTACAACCCGGGGCATAGTGGCACGCACATTCAGAGTGCTCAAGTCACGCTTTCGCTCCCTTGACCGCTCTGGTGGGCAGCTGCTGTACGCGCCCCCAGTAGTGTGCAGGATCATAGTGGCAGCATGTGTCCTGCACAACGTCGCAACCCATCGAGGACTGCCGGTGGACATGGTAGTGCCCCCACATCCCTAAACACATGCATGGCTGCTGCGCATGGGAGGGGAAAGGGCACATGGTGAGGCAGCCCGTACGCAGCTGGTGGCGAATTACATCACCTAAAATCACACCCATGTGGAGTGCAGACTGCCCTGGCACATGCCAGCTGACAATCAATGATGATGACAAAAGGGACAGTCAACTGTCACAACCATCCCAGCCTGAGATTGGTCACCTGGAAGTGTTATATTGTGTGCATCCCTACCTACTGAAAGACAACCAATGCTGTGTCACAAAAAGACACACATTTATGCTGCATGAATGACTACCCACTTGCAAAATACAACATGAAAATAGTGCCATGTCACCAAACCCCTCCCCATCTCAGCTACCCAACACACCATTGCATGTCATACAATGTGAAAGCAACCAAATGAATGTACAACACATGACACAAATGTCACAAAGTGCACTGTCCCAAATGGAAACAGGCCACAGACAATATGTTCCCAGTATCAATAACAAACAGCACACATGAACAAATAGTTTCCAGCAACACAATACAGCAACACAGGATGAAACAGTGGCAAAATATTACAGTACAAAATCAAAGTAGTGCAAGTCTTACAACCTGAGTAAGCCAGCACATTGACCCCTTCCAACTGCTGAGTGTTGCTGTTAGGCAAATGTGTCAGTGTACTGCATACAACATGAACTGCATCTGCAAAGGAGACAGCCTTGTGAAGACATGAAGAAGGTACCTGTGAATAAGGAGGAAGACATGGATGCACAAGCACATATCAATACACCATGCAGTGTTCAATACAACAACATTCCCCACTAGGATTGTCCACACAGTTTTGACTACAGACTGCCCACACAGCTCATGGGAACCCAATGTCACTGTGTAAGTCACTGTCACTTGGTCACACCCTTTGCAAGCCCATGGAAAGAGGAAGCAAGAGGGGTGTGTGTGTCATGAACCCAAGCATCTAACCCAAAGACAGGACAAGCCAGCATGTGCCCAGCTGGAATACACAGTGGATGCCCACGGGAGCCACACAAGGCAACACACTGTAAAAAAAAAAAAAAAAAATTCTAAAATGGCCATGTGTGGACCAGGGAGGGGGGGAAGGCCATCCAGGAGGTTCGAGGACAGGGTGCACACCAACACCCACCTGCGTGGATGTTGTGAAAAAAAAAATACCTCCATGGGCTCATGGCCTGCACGGCTACGCCAATGTGGGAGAACTGCTGTCGCTCTCTTCACCCTCTGCTGCTACATCAGGAGGTGGCAGTGCTATGGGAGGCAGCCCACGCAAAGCCCTGGTATGGTCCTCCATGGCAGCAAGCATGCAGGTGTGGAAGGTCTCGTTCTGGAGGATGATAGTACAGAGATCCCCACGCAGCACCTCACGGGTTGCCTGCATTTCTGCACGCATGGTCTCGCGTGATGCCCGGATCTCCTCACGAGTTGCCTGCAGCTCAGCTGAGAGCGAACGTGTGAGCTGCTCCAGCTGCTGTTCTGACCTAAAATTTTGGGAAGCCTCAAGTTCACCCAGAGTCTCCCTGAGGAAATGGAGCTCTAACCTCAGGGCTTCCCTGTGGCCCTGTGACTCTACAGATATGGCTTCGCGCAGAGTCTCCAGTGCCGCCTGTCGGTCCCTGTTGGACGCCAACATGTCTTCCCTGTCTGATTGGCAAATGGAGTCTGTTGCCTGCTGTTGTTGCTCTATCTGCCTCTCAGGGGGGAGAATGGAAGTGGCCACCCTCTCCATTGCCTGAGCCATCATTTCAACTAATGCTCCCTGTTGTGCTGCTATACTGTGCATGGAGTTTTCCCATAAAGTATTGCCTGGTGGTGTACGGCCACCGCGTCGGCGGGCACCACACCTGTTTGGGGCAAGGCAATCTGCACCTTGCTGTGCTGGCACTGCCTGAGGCTGCAGGATGGCATTCCCCCTCTGATCTGCTGGCCCAGGAACAGGATCAGATGTTGTGGAGTGTGACCCTGCATCCGTAACCGCCAAAGGCAGAGTTACCAACACTGACATCCCCATAGAGGGGCCTACCCCCGGTGCAGGTGGGTTGGAAAGAACAGCATCCCTGCCAGAAACACTCACCTGCGACAGCACATAAGTCCCACTGTCCGATTCAGCACCTGAATCATAGAGGTCTGGGGAGGAGCACCCAGAGACACCCGTGGACAGTATGGTCTGCAGGAGGATAGGGTTTTCACCCACCACCACACCACGTCCTCCACTGGTGCCCGGTCGTGGCTGAGATTCCTCCTGGGTCTGCACCATCTCCTCCACCTCAACAGCATCAAGTGCGTCATCACCTGCAAAAACATGAAAGACACAAATGGAAACAGGCATGAGCACCATAGCACACACATAGGCCTGACAAGGCAGAGATCCAGTACATGAATAACACATGTCCCACACGACCATAACCCTGGCATGCATGCACTGTCAATGATTTGGAAGGGGAGGCAAAAAGCAGACGCGGAGGACTCCAAGATGGAAAATCAACACATGTGCTGCATGCTGGATAGCACTGGCATCACATATTAGCCTGTGAGTGGCATGGGCAATCCACATACATGACACATGCCAGCACACAGATGGCACGTAGCATAGCCATGGTACATTTGACAAGTACAGCCATATGTCAATGAATGAGTACTGTCACCCATCCTTGTGAGATGGACATGATGAGATGAAAAATGCAAAATAGTGTTACAAAATATGCATGTGCCACACACTGCAACACATCCAGTCTGCAATGATACAGTGATGGCAGGCAGATGGATGCAAAAAAACGGGTCCACACTGGAATGTTGGGCCTGCACTTTGGACTTCGCCCCTTTTGGCCAATCCGAGCTAGATTTTCTGCACTTTGCAGCGTCTCTACCATAATTTCGAAATTGGAATAGTGTTTAAAGGCCTCCATGTCATTAATTTAATTTTAAAAGCTATGATTTCATATCATTGTGGTTCTATGTTGGCAAATCACCAGTTATTAATTCGATGTTTTTTTTCCGATTTTGTTATCTCAGAAAAAAACTCATTAACATTTGTTTTAATATGTGGGGCATCCCCCAAACCTCCCCCTCTCCTACTATTTACTCACTATTGCCCACCCCACAACCCCTTGCATCCCCTTACCCAAACCCACAATATTTTTCAATTCGTTTTTTTGTTTTTTTGGAAAATATGCTGATGTAACAACGTTTTACCATCAGTGCATCTTTATAGAGCTCAGAGTTCATTTAAATATCTAGGTTTCCTTATAAAAAAACTCAGAGATATGCAAATAATGGAAATAGCTGCAGAGCCGTTTTACCATATGCAGTTGTGGAGCCTTAATTCATTTTTTTTTTTTTTTAGAATACTGCATCTACACTGAAAATATGAACACTGTGTTTCACGTTTATGTTCAATTTACCAGCTTATTTTAATTTGTTGTACAGATTAGATGGTTCACATTACATTAATCACTGCCATCAAAGGTGCTCACTATTCATAAACATGTTGATTTTTTAACCTAGTGAATATAGGTGCATGCTGTGCATGTCATATTAAGTTACTGGGTGTACTGTAAGTGATTTCAATCCAGCACTTCAACTAAGTCAATGCCTAGTATGGGATGCCCAATGGAAACCCTTATTTATATATTTGTATGTCAAAGTTTGTTTAATTCTGGATGATGTACCCTTATATCACGCCCCTCTCTTTGAATCTCCCCGACCTCACTGAGCCAAGAAGGAGGTTTGTTTTGCAAATTAAAAGATTTATTTGAAGAATTGAACAATAGATAGATTACACTTTTATGAATATGAATAATATCTGAATACCACACTTATGAATATGAACAATGATCAGCAATGGGTAATATTACAATATCAACAATCTCTTTAATCAGTTAGGAGTAGAAATAGGAAGAATAATGTAGCAGAGAATACTTCTGTGGGTTCAAGGAAATGCAATGAGATGAAAGAATGCAACACAGAAATAAGACTTGATATGACTTCAATCAAAAGACAATATGATCACTCTTTCCCCTGTGACTA
Organism: Ambystoma mexicanum; assembly: GCF_040938575.1. NCBI lineage: Eukaryota > Metazoa > Chordata > Amphibia > Caudata > Ambystomatidae > Ambystoma > Ambystoma mexicanum. The sequence continues at coordinate 437,959,543 of NC_090932.1, read as the reverse complement.
CTCACTCCCCCCACTATGTACTATGAAGAGATGGAAGAGAGCACACAGGTTTCAGGAATAATAATCAATAATGCAGTCAATCCTGATTCCCCCCAGCAAGCTTAGAGAGAACAGGAATTATTTAAAAACAGGTCAAAATGCTTTTGAATGTGATTTGCAATGAATGGGAAAATGTTAAAAATGATTTTAATTCACTAAATGGATTCAGAACTAGTGAGAGTTGCTTTGGATTGGTTCAGGTCAACACTAGCAATGATTATAGAATGATTGGTAGATTGAAAACGAAATTCAGAAGTTGAAAGCAAGAAATAGCTGTTTTACATAGAATGAAATTGAGCCAAATCGCTAAACACAGCAACTTTTCCGTGTGTGGGAAACACGATTACGGAAAAACTATAACGTTTTGGATTTGTTCGAAAGCTGAGGATGGTAGCTTCAAAATGATGTTTAGATTTCGTTTCTAGGATGTACAGTTTAAAAGTTACAGAGGTGTTTGTGAAGGTAGATTTTTCAGAAACAGAGGCAAGATTTCAGAATGAAAGGTTGCGCTTTAAAGATCCAGAACCAATATGGACTTATACTAAGGGGCTATGAAAGTACAAGATACCCAACGGGACAACCACCAGAACAGGGCGCCTTCCACTCTGGTTGTTGTGCGCCAAGACACTTGACTTTCTTCAAAATATTGTCATGATTCCTGTACCTAATGTCCCCAGCCCTCCAAGATGTCAGGCTGGAGCCAGGCCACAATCACCTACATGGCCCTCAAGGGCCTCTCCATCCCTCCAAAGACCCACTTGGAGTCAGACTTGGCGCTTGTGGCACCAGACTCACTCACTCCCATAGGATAACATTGGGGATTGGACTTGTAGTGCATTGATGGGGACAAGATGGATGCCCCCACATATTTCGGTTCCCAGAACTGCATGTGCGGTCTAGTTTTTTGGATGTGGTTCAGCCCAGTGGCACTTGGGATACCCAGAGACTATTTAAGCCACACCCAGGCCGAGAAACAATGCTTTGCGTTTTCTACACCCGCAACGTGACACTCACTGTGTTCGGATCGGTCTCCAGTTGGCCTGTATCTTTCTTCTGCGCTCAGCTCCTGCAAGAACAAGACACCGTTAGGAACAGCCTTACCTTGCGGCGCTCCTGCCCCTCAGTCATCGCTCCTTCTGTTCTCCTGGCATCTTCGGCGGTGTCATTCCCATCCCGGCACGCCGCTTCCTAAGGAAAAGGGAAAAGAACAGAAAAAAGGCATTAGTAAGCATTCTGCAAATCTTTGCTTATATTTAAATACTGTACAAGCTTCAAACGCTTATCTGAATCCCAGCCGCTCTGGGGGAACTCTGTCTCCGGAACTTCTCATCCATCTGCAAGAGGGAAAAGACACTCCAGGTTAGCGTGGAAACATCTAGAGGTGCAGCATACCGCGCTTACCCACCACATTTGTTCTTCATAACCGGCATCCACGCTGAAAATGTCGCGGCACCTAAAAGACACAGAAAAATAACTCAGTTCAATGCAAATACAAAAGGGGTGCATCGCGCTCTCACTCACCTTCAGCGCAACTCATCTCAGCAGCACATCGGTATCCCCGGACACCGGCCATCATCTAAGGAAGGAAAGGAACGAAGTTAGAGAAATGTTCAAAAGACTCATTATACTTACCTGTCAGACTCTTGCCAGTGAAATAACTAGGCAGCAATGAGCCCGTATCAATCAACGCGCCCCTGTGCTGAAGGCACGATGGAGAGCACACTATCCAAGAAAACAAAGTGAGCTGTGGGTCAAAGGGAAAGGTTGGACCTGGGGTAAGAAGGAGTTCAAGCACACAGAGACAATAGGGAGTTAAACTCTACCAATCCTGTGTTTCAGGCCCAGTCTGCAGTTGAATAGCCCCCAGGGAAGGGTTCGAGGTCGTAAGAGGTCAGAACAGGCTGAGTGACGTCCCCGTGGATACCAGGTGAGCGTTACAGATATCAACGCATAGATGATTATCGCTACAATTATCACAGACTATGTAATGAGAAGAATTCAGGATGGACACAAGATTATATAATGCAGTTCTGGATAGGTTAAAATGGATTGTATAGGATTACTTTAAACTAAGAGATGACTATGGACAGTTCTAGACTGAATACTCACTTCTATGGCTTTGGAATGGAATGGGCCCGTCACAGATCTGGTCAAGGGTTTGGCTGGGATTTTCTTTAGCCACCGGACAGGTCTCAGGTACTGGGTTCTGCTCTCAGCAAGGCCCTCTGGTCTGTGCGGCCTCTTGGATTGGATCTGATGGGTTCGGAGTTACAGCTCTGCTCTGCGGGTCTGGATCTTGGTTCTAGCACGGCGTTCTTAGCTAGAATAGCAAAACAGCACAGCCAGGCTGTTGGATTTTGTGGTGTGCCCCTTGGAAGTTTAGGGGTTAGAATCAGGTTGCAAAAGATTCTGAGGCCTGCTGAAAACAGGTTCATCTTCTTGGGTTAGGCCTCTCTGTTTCAAAGTTCTAGAGTTTGGTTCTAGAGTCTGGTCTCTGGATCTATGTCTGGAGCCTGGATCTTCCTGCAGGGTGCTTCGCCAAGAAATCAGTTGAGGAGTGGAAAGTGTTTGTCTTTGCCTGTCCTCAGCAGTCCCTATTTATGTATTTCCAAAGTGGGTGGGGAGGCTGATTATCTATGCCCAACCCTCTAAGGATCTGATAGGCCAGTACATTTCCCCTCTCCTGATTTGAGAAAGGAGCAGTGTGTCATATGTGTCAGAGTGACACGGTGTTTATGGCCCAAAGGAAATCCCTCCCCCTTACTTTTACATAGAAACTCTATTTTTCCCCAAAAACATATTTCCAAGATACACAAGTTGTTCATAATGCATAATTACATGACAGATTGCCTAAGGTACATTTCTGTCCAACTCTCATGCAGAGGCAGGCCAAGTGTGGGGGGCGTTAAGGGCGGAAGTGATGTACCGGACGAGAGGTAATAAAAGTTTGGAGTAGAAGCATCTCATCATGTGGGCCTCTGTAATTATGTGTGGGCCAGCGCTGTATGGGGCCCAATGGTCCGGAACATCAGACCTGGGCTGCCAGCAAGGTTTACATTGGCTACGACCATTGCCCACACTGATGTTGCGGAGGCCAAGTCGTTAGAGGCGCAAGTTGATGCTGCGGCCTCACTCGCCTGACTCGGGTGGTGATAATCCGCTCTCATTGACAGCGCGACCAGAGCTGGTAAAGGCACGTCCTCCGCGACATGGTCCAACAGTTTCCAGCAGCACTGCCTTTGCAGCCTGTGACAGTCTGCTGTGACATAGGGGCAGGAGGCATGTAACTGGCCTGCAGAGCGAGCAAGGAGCACAGTAGGCGCTCCAGTCATCGTGCAAGCCATTTCCAAGTGCTGGCTCGAATCTGCAGAACTCTAAAAGGTATGTGCCTGATCTTTTCACTGTGATCCCAGACTGTCTGCTGGTGACACTACAGACACAGGGCATATTACCCCTGCCCTGTTTCCCTCTCATAATCCAAGCACCTGTGCTGCGCTGATTCTTCTGGTGTCCCACACATGCTTTCTCCGGGTGGATTTGCTTGTTCAAGTGAGCAGAGGGGTGACCCCCTCACTACAGTTGCTACAGCCCCAGGGGGCACTATGCCATGTCAGATCAAGACATACCTGCGACTGTATCGGCATGTTCATCAGGCGCGTTCCAAATGGCGCAGGGGGAGTCTATGCGATGGCAGTTGCCCATTCCTTTCGACCTCCCAGACACCAGCAATTTGGGCCCAAGTTGGATCTGATGGTCTATGGACTTCAAAGTTTACAATGGCGCAATGGGCCTTATAGACGATGAAAGGAAAAAAAAACATACTGACATTAGCGGTGGGTTCCTCTGATGTCGACATTCTCTATGAACTAGTGGCAGAGGAGTGTGATGATGGAAATGCTTTGGAGGGACAGGGCCTCCCTGTCCTTGACCTGTAGTCCTTTTTCATTTGTGTCCTGTATTGTTTTCTGCCCAGGAGTCCATGTGGGACTCCTGGCAGTTCTTCCTATTTTTGACCCGGTGTACAGACCCATGGGATACCCTTATGGCACCCATGGGTGGGGGTACAACTCCATGCTGAATTTGACAGGTGCTCTGAGTAGCCTTCATTTTTGGGATACCCAGGCCCTGTCATTAGAATCAGTTTATTCCTTATAGGAAATAAGATGGCCCCTGTGGCCTCTTGCTTTCTATTGCCTGTTACCTGGTTTTCCCGCAGACCTGGGAAACCCTGACTCTGTCCCTTCCCCCTTCCCCCTCACTGGCTGTTGGGTGGAAGTTCCATATATGGTATTGTAGTGAAGTCCAGGCCAGACTGGCTGGAGCCTTCCCAGTGACTGTATGTTGTGGGTACACCCTTTGGGTGGGACCTGGATGAATGGAGTGTGTGACCAATATACACTTCTTGTTGTGGAGGTCTGGTTTCTGGTAAGAAACACAATGACTGAGACAACCCTGCCCAAAACTGGTATGAATGCAGTGTGTAGTGTTGAATGGCTGGGTACCTGTCCCAATACACATTCCTTGTTGTGAGTGTCTGAGAGGGAGGAGAATGGCCTGAACGCACTATATGCCTGATTGGCTGACTGACTGCTGAATGCCCTTCTGAGTGATTGGTTGCCTGAGTGTGACCCAGCAGACTGAATGGGAAATCAACAGTATATCTGGGGGCCTCTCATTGCTAGAATTTGTTCAGAAGCTGAAGTCGAAACTGATGCTTGATCTCGAAGCCGAGCCCGAAGAAGAAGCTTGACTGCTGTTACCTTCACCATAATCTGAAAGCTGCCAGGACGTCGAGACTGATCTGAGAGAGGACCTGGTTAGGTGCCCTCTTCCTGAGCTCCGAGGGACCTTTGAGCACCGCTAACCTTCACAGAAGCTCCCTGGAAGTCAGACCTTCGACAGGCTGCCAACCGGAGACGGGGACGGCCGAGGAGAACGAAGAGAAGCACCGGATATTCCATCCACCGTCGTCGACCATGGTTTGCAGGTTTGCTATAACTGCTGGAGGCCCGTCGAAGCCGTGTTGCCCAGAAGCGGGGACGCAACGCTCCATTGATTAAGACATTCGAATCAAAGGAATCTCTCATCTGCACCGCTGACCACTTTGTCCCGCCGGAGAAAGTCAAGGCCACCGACTCACCGAGGAGAATCCCACCACCCAAAGACCGTAGAGACGCCGGATGATGCGATGCCCTCGCTGGGCCAAAGTTCTTCACAAACTCTTTGCGGTCCTAAACTATCGAAATCGAGGTGCCCCGCATGCCTCATCCTTGCAGGACGTCTTCAACTCGTCATCACCGAGCACCGCCAGGACCGAAGCTGCTGCCTCGACGCCACCGAACGTTCCATCGAGGTTCATCAAAACCAAGTTCACTTTCTTCGAGGCCCATCGACGATCCGTGGCTCCTCCTTTAAAGGGAGTCACTCAAGAAGGATTCATTGATGCCTCCCCGAGGAACTGTGCTATTCCAGGTACTTTCGGGGTGTTAGAAACACTTCAGAAGGAAATAAGACTAATTGAACAATATATGGACTGGGCTTGTAGTATATCTTTATTTTACAGGTTGCCCAGGTGGGGGGATCTCCACACAAAACTGTGTCTAGGTAACGGGGCCAGTATTCTTCCTATTGTTCTAACCAACTGCTTTCCTCCTATGTCTATTGTTGGTCACCTTTATTAATTGATTTGTGTGACATTTGACCAGAGTACAGTTGATGCACTTTAATGACATCTGATAATAATTGTGGTACTACTTAGAACTGTATATATTTTCCATTGTAGATTAACTGAGCACAAAGTGAGTTATTGTGATTGTGTATATAACCTTAACCCTTAATTATCTAAAGACTGTGCTTTCACTAATACAGTGTGCGGACATTCCTTTGTGGGTGCTTGGGGACTACACTGTACTTAAGAACCAGCCCGCATCACCTCCTGAGAAGCTAGGCCTTGATTGCTCAATCATAGCTACCGAATAGAGAATCTTGGCTTGGGTCCTCTGTGCCTCTCCTCTGCCATATAGAGAGCAGGAGTACAGACACCCCCTCCAGTCTTTACACTGGTGGCAGTGGTGGGATGCTTATGGTTTTAAGAATCAATATATAACTGTGCCACTAACAAAATATCTGCACTTTGCTAAATTGAGGTTTAGTTGTGTGCATTATAACTGCATTACAAGTAATATATCTTTTGTGAATGGTAAATTGACCAGGATGAGCTTAGAGGCTCTCCAGAGTGTTTGTGAAGCCGGGGAGTTAGACTTTGAGGATAAGTCTAGGGCTGAGCTGATAGCTGCCCTGGTGGACTACCAGACTGATTGTGAAGCTCTTGAAGGAGAGGGTGTAATCATTGAGGCCCCTGCCCCTGGGGTTGCCATTGAATCTGTTTCTGGGAATGCCACCATTCCTGCTGCCTCTGTTATGACCTCCAGCAATGTTTCTTCAGGGAATGCCTTGACTTGAGTTATTAAGGATGAAATTGTCCTTTGAATACCGCAAGTTGTAAATAGAAGCTGAGTTTAAGAAAGAGGAGTTGGCACAACAAGTGGAGCTCAAGGATAGGGATCTTGTACTCAAAGGAAAGGACCTTGAACTTAAGAACAAGGACACTGAGTGTCAGAAAATCCACTTAGATAAAGCTAGAGTGGAAAATTCAGCAACACCAGTTGAGAGTGTCAGTTCCCCAGCCACCAAGTTTATGAAAGATCTGGTTGGTGTGTATGTGGAGGGTTCTGAAATCCTCCAATGGATTGAAGCATTTCAGATGGCCTGTGCCATTCATGATGTGGATAAGAAAGATTGGGCTAAGTGTTTGTTAAGTGCCTCAGACTGGATATGACGGTATTCTGAAACTGAATGTGGAAGAAAGGGGTCAGTATGAGTGCATGACGTATGCTTTGATTACCAAGTTTGGCAAGACACCTACCCAATACCTTAAACGGTTCAGGGATTTTAAGAAAAGAGAGAATGTGTCTTGGGTTGACTGGGTGAGTGCTGCACATATGACAATGATGGGGTGGATTGATGGATACAAGGTGAAAACATGTGTTGAATTGTACCATCTTTTGTTTTTTGAACATTTTTCTGAATCCTGTTCACCAGAGCTGCATCAGTATGTTGCTGACCAGAACATTTTGCATCCCTTTCAGCTGGCCTGGCTGGCTGACAAGTGGGTCTCCCACCGGGTGTCCCCTAAGGACTCCAGTCGGAAGGACAAGGACAAAAAAGGGGACCTCTCACAAAGCTGAGGAGTCCCAAAAGAAATCACAGTCGGGTTGCCATTGTAGATTAACTGAGCACAAAGTGAGCTATTGTGATTGTGTATATAACCTTGAACCTTAATTATATAAAGACTGTGTTTTCAGTAATACAGTGTGCGGACATTCCTTTGTGGGTGCTTGGGGACTACACTGTACTTAAGAACCAGCCTGCATTACCTCCTGAGAAGATAGGACTTGATTGCACGACCATAGCGACCGAATAGAGAATCTTGGCTGGGGGTCCTCTGTGCCTCTCCACTGCCATATAGAGAGCAGGAGTACAGACACCCCCCTCCAGTCTTTACAAGGAGAATACCACATTCAAAGAGTTTCAGGAAGCTCTAGCCACATATTTTACCCAACATTCTAATGCAGACTACCAGAGACTTGTCTTCCACATGACCAGACAAGAGAGAGGGGAAACAATGGACAACTTTGTAATGCGCCTCTGTATCCGCATAAAGCATTAGCATTCCACCAACATTCTAATGCAGAAGTGCTCTGCTCCCAGGTCATAGTGAGCTGCGAGTCCCTTGAGTACCAAAAGAAACTACTACAGAGACCTACAGTGGGTGTATTTTGAGCTTCCAAATGGTGGTCAACATGGGACTAGTTCACATCCTATACCAGTTTATGGTACACAAATACTTGGGACGAAATGGCAATGTGGTAAAGTCATTCCCCAATCTGTTCAAGGGTTTGGGCAAGCTACGCAACTGCAAAGTGTGGCTGCACGTTGACCCGTCAATTAAGCCAGTTGCTCAACATTACAGTAAGATCACCTTTAATATACAGAAACAAGTAGCGAAAGAGATTCAGCATCTGCTAGACCTAAATATAATCGAACCCGCAGTCAGGCCCATCCCATGGTTATCATCAATAGTGCCTGTCCCAAAAAAATCTGCTAATGCGTCCATAAGGCTCTGTGTGGACATGTGCCGGACAAATGAGGCCATTCAGCACAAACAACACCAAGCACCATGGATTACGGACATGATCCAGCAACTTACATGGGCAACAGTATTCTATAAACTCAACAAGGGATATCATCAGCTAGAACTCGCCCAGGAGTCACACTATATCACCACGTTCATTAACCATATTGGATTATATTGCTATATATGCCGCTGAATTTTGGAATATCCTCTGCAGCAGAGATATTCCAGGAGGAAATTCATCAGGTCATCAAACATATCCCCAACTGTCTCCATTATAGTTATGACATTCTAATTTTTGGCAAGTCCTTACAAGAACCTGATGATATCCTGCATCAGGTTTGCTTGCCCTTAGAGGCTGCCTGCATTACACTGAACTAAGACAAATGCGGGTTTCGGAAACTTCTATGGCCATATCTTTCCAGGGCATCCTCCCTGATCCAGACAAAGTAGCTGCATTAATGGATGCCCCTAGTCCAACAAAGGTGACTGACTTGATGTCCTTCCTTGGGCTGGCCAGTTACTGCTCGCAATACCTGGAAATGTATACCACAGTGCACCGCTCAGGGAACTCACAAAGGAAAATCAGGACTTTGTGTGGACTCCTGAGTGCCAAGACAGTTTTGAATTGATACAGGCCAGCACTGCTTCGGTCATAGACATGACCTATTTCTGCTCAACCAAGGAGACGGAGGTAAGAGTCAACACCAGTCCAATGGGTCAGGGTGCCATTTCAGCCCAGTTTGACAAAACAACTCAACACATTTGCCACATTGTGTCATATGCGAGCCACAGCCTGCGGCTACCAAACATAAATACTCCCAGGTGGAGTAGAAGAGCCTGGTGGTGGTCTGGGCCTGTGAGTACTTCCACCTTGTCTTATACGGAAAAACTTTCACAATTGTTACGTACCATTAGCCACTTCTCACCATCTATGACAACCAGAAAGCAAAGATGCCTCTGTGCATAGCGAGGTGGGGACTCAGTCTCCTGGATTACAAATTCACAATATCCCACAGGCCAGGGAAGGAAAATAATCCAGCAGACTATCTCTTGCACCATCCCACTAATACCACCCGGCTGGAACACTCATTAGCAGAAGTCTAACTGCACTACGTCATCCACCAAATGAAGCCATACCCTGTTACATGGCAAACTCTCCTGCAGGAATCGGCGGCAGGCCCTCATGTGTTGCCTGGCAAAGGGGAAGATGAAACATTCGAGAGACCTGGTGAGACATCTTGACCACTCCGTCCAGGAGACTTGTCCTGATACAGGATGAACCTCAGGCCACGTTGGACAACATACTGCTGAAAGGCAACAAAGTAGTGCTGCCCCCATCGCTATGGCAGCATTTCGCCGACATGGCTCACGAAGGTCAGCGTGGGGCGGTCTCCACCAAGAATCTCCTGTGACAGAAGATATAGTTCCCAGGACTGAACTGCATGGTTGAACAGTCACTCCAGAACTGCTCGACGCGCTGTGTGGGGGACGTCAGCCCCCACCCCATCCTCTAGAGATGTCTCCATTGCCACGTGCCATGTGGGAGGGGCTAGCAATTGATTTCTTTGACCCAGTCAGGGACGGCTCATATGCCCTAGTGGTCATGGATGAATATTCAAGGTTCCTGGAAGTGCAACTGGTACCTCCACAGCAGCTGCCTCAGTGATACCGGCGTTAGACCGCATTCTCACAGCATACGGAATCCCCAAGATGATCAAGTCCAGTAATGGCCCCCGGATCACGAGTGTGGATTTTGCCAAATTCACACAGTACCTGGGGTTCCAGCACAGGAAGATCAAGCCACTCTGGCCCCAGTCCAATGGTGTGGTAAAATGCTGCGTGGAAAACATCAAACGGGCACTACAAGTTGCTAATGTGAGAGGAAAACCATTTGAACAAACATTATACCTGTTAATGAGGGACTATCGACGCACACCCCCGCCACCAGTTTGTGCTCCGGCTGACCTGATGTTCAGCTGAAGGATCAGGACTTGCATCCCACAAGGGACACGTCTCGACATACCAGAGGTCGCAGATCTGCAAATCCAGGGGAAAGTATGAAAATGAAAAAAATGATAATGAAAAAGGCAGCTGACGCCAAGAGGAGAGCGCAAGAGGACACATGGGCCGAGGGCAACAGAGTGGTGGTGCGCCAGACACAACGCAGGAAGGAATATCCCCCTTTACCCCGGATGTCCTTACCGTTACCCAGGTCAAAGGTATCATGGTCACGACAGGGGACAATCACAAGAAATGCGTCGCACTTCAAAGCATGTGTGGAGGAGCCGGATATGTGGGATACCCCCATGGGTTCCCAGAAGTCATGGGACTCGACGGGGTCGTACCAAGGTCACAGTGTAGCATCGGATGAAGAGTGGGAGACACAGGAGCCTCTAATGCTGAGGAGGAGCCCCCTGCTGGCTAGGGATGGCCCATCAGGGCCAAGATGAAACACGTAAGACTAATTGAAAGATGGGTTAAACTATGGTGACTGGTGGTTTAAGAAAGGGGAGGAACCATCTTGGCACACCAGTTATTTACTCATCATGCAAAGGTGGGCCTAGGGTGGGGGCGTTAAGGCCGGAGATGACATACCGGACGAGAGGTCCGGGAGTTGGGCAGTGTTGTAATAAAAGTGCGGAGTAGAAGCATCTCACCCTGTGGGCTTCTATCCGTGTTTGTGGACCAGCACTGCATGATGCCAAATGGTTGGAGACATCAGACCTGGGCCACCAGCAAGTTGGTACAATCTCTACCCACATGGCATGTCCGTTTTTTTTTCATTTTTATTTTTTTTAATGTATTTAATTCTTATATCACACAACATGCCCATAGGCCTCAGCGTGCTCAAATACAAACATACAACAAAAAGAAGAATGACACAACACATGGGAAGGGAGATTATATACGATCCAAAATCAATTTCAAATCAGACGGCATATTTAAAAAGTTTTTAAAATTTGCCAGAAAAAAGGAAGATTGCTATGGCTACAGCCGATAACTACACAGTCTTTGTCAGTTTGCATACACCACTTGTCTAACTTGATCCTACGCACACATTTCAGGTCCACACTCATGACAATCCCTGATCCCGTTTTATCAGAAAGCCAGGCCATCACCTTATTTCTAAGGGTCTCTCTGGGTTCCAACCTTAAGGATAGCATGACGTTGGTAATAATAATAAGATTTTTGAGTCCATGACCAATTCTCACAGTGGCTTGTCTGCAACATATGGCATATCAGATTTACAAAGGCGAGAAGTTCCAAAGGGACTAATTTTAGTTTTAATGCAAGCTTTGAGTACTGCAGGGGATAAGGATGGGCACAAGTCCACACCCTTACCATACAGCCTTCCCTGACCATGTTCATCTGTGGGTGTAGCTTACTATGATGGTGAAGCGATGGAATAGTGCTGTAATTAATTTTCAGAGGGCAAAGACTTCAAGCCAATTGGGGCATCAGGCTTAGTTGGACTATTTGTGGCCTCAATTACTGCAAAGTCAGAGTCCTGCACAGAAGTTTGCCAATCAACAGTAATCATATCAGCGGCCCCTGATGTATCTGTCTGACAGGAATTATCTGTCATAAAGTGGCATAACAAAGTTGCAGCTTTGTCCAACAAGTCAAGCCATTAGGCAAAGACATGACAGTTTCTGCATGAAAACAGATTGGCAGCAATTCTTTTGTTCGCTCATTGCCATCGGGCCAACAACAACTCAGGTTTGGGAGAGTGATCCTTGTTAAATCCCACATTTTCCATTGGGGGAGTACTGCAATCCCCACCATTGGTCGAATGAGTCTGAGATGGAGTGACTATCCCGGAAGGTGGCATCTCAATACTGCCATCTGGGTCAATGGATGACTCAACTACCATTTGGCTCATTTTTCCCCGATCTTATCCTGCTTGCTAGCCTCCTCTGGTGATATTCCTCCGATAGCATCATCAGAGAAACTTAGCTTAGTTTTATGGAGACACTTTCTCCTGAGGGCACCAGCAGCTTGCACTTCGGTTAACCACATTTTTTGGGGTGTTATCATTTCACCCATAGTGCACTGTCTGGTCAGGACCATATCCTAAGCATAGGTGAAGGAATATCCTAAGCTTAAATGAAGGAAGATACACAATGCCAACCGAACCGTAAGAGAGGAAGGTCTCTACTTAAAATCTTTAAAATAAAGCTTCCCCCACCCGGTAATGCATGCACATTTGAGGGCACAGCAATCGTTTTATCAGTTACCCAGCTCATCAGAAAGAGCCAGCACCGCACTCACGACATATCCCACAATGCCTCCCACCACAGTTTGAAAGTTGGTTTCTGTGCGCCCCATGGCATGGAGCAGCCAACTGCAGCCAACTCCACCAATACTGCTGGTTGCCCAAACTCCACACAACACTCCCATAGCACACCATCTCAACATGGCCGAGGCAGAGGCTCAAAAAAATGACCCGGGAGAAAGCAGCCCTTCCAGACCAAACAACTCAGTGTGCATCCTCAACACACGCAAGGCTAGAGGAAAAGAACTGGAATCTATGCTGGGTCTGCGTCACGCGCACCAACCTTATTTTCACATGGTGTTTAAGATTGAAGAAAGCAGACTTTAATTTAAAGTAATGTATGAAGCTTCCGGTTAAAGTAGTAATGCACGGATAGAAAGCGTTGCACTTTGTATTGCGCTTCACCATGTTAAAGCTGTGCCCCTCAGTATCCATCAGCTAGGTAAGGTTTTTGTTTAAAAACAAACAAATAAAACAGTGGGCCTCATTAAGGGCATGGCAGTTACACTGCCAGTGCTACCAGTGGGATGCCGCCAGACCCATAAAAATGTACCGGCACCTGACTTCCTGATGGCACTGACTCATTATGAGTCCAACGGCCGGGAAGTCAGAAGCCGGTACATTTGTAAAGCCCATTCCCATAGAGTCCCATAGGACTCTATAGGAATGGGTACACGGAAGCACCAGCACTGTTGTTAATGGTTCCGGTGCTTCCGAGGTGGCTTTGCTTACGCTGACCGCTGTGCCCAACAGGGTCAGAACTGTTGGGCTCAGCGGCTCCAGCAGGCAAACTCATAGTTTGCCAGTCCGGTTAACAAGGTTGTCAGTGAGCTTACCAGCACCCTTCTTTCCGGGCTGGCAAACTTGGCATGAGGCCCAATGTTGTTAGTTCAGATTGTGTATGTGTTACTATACCTATGGCAATGTGGCACTGTTACCGTGCCTTGTTGCAATATAACTGATTTGCAACAGAAAACATTACATCTTATAATGGCACTGTTACAAGCAATCTAAAAGAGAATGTGGTATGGTAGAGGCACACTGCTATGTCAGTAATTATTCCCTTGTTTAAATCCAAACTCAATTACAAGCATCAACACTTAATTTATGTTTCTGGTGCAGGGGGTTATAATCTCCTGGCCTACGTGACTCAATACAACTCCAATTCCACCAACCTGTTTTCGCCAACAGGTAACCGCATTGCACTCTAGGAGGACAGTCTTCCTCTTACATAGTATTCTTTCTATAATTGATAATTTAATATCTCACCATGTGATATTCAATCTACACATGTAAACATTGGAAAACAAAAGCTTACACTATAAATAGTGAAAACTTCTGAGCAGACTGAACTTTAGAAAAATCCAACGATTTGTATTATGATTTGGTTGTGTCTGTAACCAACATCCTGTAACAAAACAAACATTATTTTTGGTCGTGTTCATTCAAATTCAAATTCCTGGGATTGAACTAAACCAGGATATGTTCACAACCTAATTTCCTATTGTGCGAACCAAAACACATAAATCAATCGTAGTGTTTCAACATTATTCTCCATACATACACAGTTTCATCACTTAAAACAATTTAAACAATAGCTGAAGCGTTTCGGATTTACCATCCAATATCATGGCTTGTACAAGCCCTGATGATGGATTGTTAATCCAAAAGGCATTGGTTATTGTTTAAATTGTTTAAAGTGATAAAGGTTGTTGGTTACAGACACAACCAAATCATAATAAAAATCGGTGGATTTTTCTAAAGTCAAGTCTGCTGAGATGTTTGATCTATTTATAGTCGAAGCTTTTTCCCAAAAATACACAAAGACTACAAGGGATATCCTACCTTTTGAGCAATAATAAATGGAATAGGTTCAATCACGGAAAGAATATAACAATTCATAGATATACATCTGCAACCTCTGACAATGCAATTGGCATCCTTTATAAGAGACACAAAACATATCATTCTGAAACTGGACTCAATTCCCTGGCAAAACAGCTACAATCTGGCGACACTAGATGTTGTCCCATTATATACTAGTATCAACCACAACAAAGGAATTACTGCATCTGAATTATTTTTGAAGACAAGATCGATATCCTTTAAGGAGGAGAACAACATGCTTTTGGAAAGTTGAACTTTGCTCTGCATAACAATATCTTTTGCTTCAATCAAAAAATCTTTAAGCAAAAGCAAGGTACCGCAATGGGGTCGAAATTTGGCCCATCGTATGCAAATCTATTTATGGGATACTTTGAGATTAACCATGCTTGGAAACACAAGGCTTTCACCCACTCCAAGAATATCATCTTTTGGGGAAGGTTTATTGATGACATTTTTTTAATTTGGGAAGGAAACCAAGCTGAATTTGAAAAGTATGTGGAGCATCTAAACACAAATGAATTCAATTTAAAATTCACAACCAACTTTAGCAAAGAAATAATTCAATTTTTAGATCTTGAAATCTATGTAGAACAGGACAAAATTCTAACAAGGCTATATGGTAAACCGACTGCAGGAAATAGCCTTTTGCATGCCCAAAGTAATCATCCAAAGCACATTATTTCAAACATTCCATATGGAGAAGTATTAAGGATAAAGAGAAACTGTAGTACAGATGAAGCATTTGAAACCAACATTGAAAAAATGATTACTAAATTTAAACACAGAGGATACAAAGAGAAAAAAATAAAGGAATCAATTAAAAAAGCAGAAAAAATATCAAAAGAGTACTTATTGAAGGACAAAACGAAGAGTGAGAAGAAATTGACTCAAACCAAATTCATTACCACCTATGGTTCAGATGCCTCAAAACTAAGAAAAATTTTAACTAAGCATTGGCACATGTTAAAATTTGACAATAGTTTATTGAAGTATATTGATGAAAAGCAAGGTATTTGCTTTAGAAAAGCGCCAACATTGAGGAATAAGTTAAGTCCAAGCCATCTCAAATCAACAGAAAAGACAGTTATAAGGAGTATGTTCCAGCAGCAACCGATCTATGGTACATTCAAGTGCGGAAATTGTAAATTATGCCCGCAAATAGAAAATGGCAAGAAAGTAATTATGCTACCAAATGGAAAATAATTTAAAATGAATACGTTTATCAACTGTAATAGTGACTTTGTGATATATGCAATTGAATGTACTTGTATGAAAACCTATATAGGTAGTACAATAAGAAGCTTAAAAATAAGAATTTTTGAACACGTACGTGCCATAAGAAATCAAGACCTCAGATACCCATTATCATTACATTGTCTAATGGAACATACAGAACTTAAAGTGGAGCAATTGAAAATCTACGGATTAGATATAATTGAGGACTTGCCAAGAGGTGGTGATAAATAAAAAATCCTGAGACAACGAGAATCAAGATGGATTTGCTCTATGGACACATGTGAAACTGGCCTTAATTCAGAAAATGAATTTTTCAACTGGCTCTGAAATTGTATATAACAAAAAGTTTGTCATTTAAATTGAATTAACTGCCTTCAGGAAGTTTAATGTTTATTAACCTTTTATTTTCTTTAAAGTAATAATTGTCTACATTTTCTCTTATTCTATACATTTTTGTAGAAACTGAAATTTAATCTGTTAAAACAACATCCAATTTGTTCTAACAAATAATGCTCCACTAAAGGCAGAAATATTGAGACCTTTAAATGCCACCTTGATTATATTTAAACAAAATAAGCAAGCGAATTCAAAATGGCCGCCGAGGTGAACACGAAAGCATGATGACGTCATTGCGCACGCAAAAAACGCGAGCGTGATGATGTCACACGCATAAACAGAAGAAATAGTGCGAACATAGAGAGTTATGAAGAATGCCTGTATAGGAGATCGCGAGCGTATCCAAAATGGACGCCGCAGTGAACGCGAATGCGTGATGACATCATCGCGCACGCAAAAACTCGAGCGTATTGACATCACACGCAATAATAGTATAAATAGCGCGAATTCAGAGCAAAACGAAGCGCACCAGTGTAGAAGATTGAAAGTGACAAGCGGATCACTTCAAAAATCAAGGTAAGCTAAGGAAAACCTTCATTCCCTCATAGGCTATAAAGTCTGGTTGCAAATAGTTAAGCAACCAATTTATCTCAATCCAATTTTAAAAAATGTGCCCTTTTATTTAAATAGGGTTAATACACCAAAAGGAAATAGAAGTAAAGTCAAAGGAAGCGCCTAAAAATAAATGATTGAATTGTGGCAAAGTTAAATCTACAGTATTGGTGAGTGTCATCTGTTTGGAATCTTTTTTCACCATGATCTATTTTGTAACTGTTTGAGAAAATGAGTAGTTGTGATTAACTTTTTGGTATAACAAGAATGCAAATTGTATGCTTTCTTTCTTTTGTAGAAAATAGCAATTGAATCTCTCCTGAAGATCCTTTGTGAATGTAACAAAGGTGAAACACGTTTAGAGAGAATAGAACTTGAGAGAATAAAACTTGAAAATGGAACAGTAAAAATCAGTGAATGGAACACAATTATGAGAAATATATGAAATAAATATATTTATATTTTGAAAAAGACACATAGTGTGAAGGAAATTTATTTGGCACTCAAGAAAATATAAAAATTGAAAAATGGAAAGTCGCAAGTGGAAATGCATTTTATTTGGAAAATGATTTAACTCTACCCATGGCAATCTCGGCATTGATGCAACACCACAGCTGACTAATCCAAACAATATATAAGAAAGCAAAAAATCAGAATTCGCCGGGAACATAGTCCAGTGAAGTTTGTCCAGAAAGTGTTTACAGTGTGTTCGAAGGGCTTCTCAGGCTGAATTCAAAAAGCATTAAAAATTAAAGAAAAAATGGAAGAAGCATATGAAAAACGAGAAGCAATGGCTGAGGAATTATTTCTACGACACAGACAATCAAAAAACACAGGTCCTCCTGCGAATACCTCTTTAAGAAATTTATTTGAACAGTTGGAAAAAGCAAGCATAAACGAATTGTCAAAATGGGGGGAAATAAAAATGCTCAAAATGTACATGGAAGTAGGAAGAATACCAAGGGGGCTAAGAATTTGTATTTTCCCGTGCTTTGAGGAAGATGATAAACAGGCATTAAATGATTGGGAAAACCTGTTGAAAAATACCTCAAGGGAAATGATGATTCGCATCATAAATCAAGCAGTTTTTACCCATGTAAAAATCACAAAAGAAATTGAGGAAATAAAACAAAGAATAGAGAAATTAAACCTACCAGAAGTAACTTACAAGAATTATCAGATAATGGATGAATATCTACAAACATTTGAGGAAGAATTAATAATGAAAAAACAGAAAAAATGTATCCGAGACGAAAATGACTACTTACAAAAAAGAATCTATACATTTCAAAGAAAATATGACCAAAAACCAACCCCAAAAGCTAAACCTAATATGGGAGGTACAATAAACATCAGCCCACAAATATCACCATTATCATCAGATATAGACTCTGCAAGTGTTGCTGAATAACGAGCAGAGTGTAGAAATGAAGAAGGGAATACAATTGAGGGAGAAGATGACACTCTTCAAAATGATCAAGAGTGCCCTTTTTTAGAAGAGCTTCGCCTACACAAAAAAAGTCAACAACTAAATACCATGAATCCAAAAATCAATTTAAGGTCCCAACGAAATACTTTGACAACATTACCAAGCGGAGGAGAGGCAAAAGAGGAGGACAAAAGCGTCCAAAGAAATCAACAAGGAATGCAAACAAGATCGAAGCTGAGAGGGAATCAAAGGTAGACTTAGTCCTTAATCTTTCAAACTATGAAATATACGCTGATTTAAATTCAGCACTCAACAAGGGTCTGTCTTTTAGCCCTTCAAATAAGATGGATTACTTTCAGATGCAATTAGACCTTTATAGATTTTGCAGAAAATTGAAATTGAAGAAATACTTTGAGGAGAATCCCACACGCAAAACACAGTCAAAAGTGGCATTAACTCCTTCAGTACTCTCAGAAGAGTTTATAGATCAAACAGTTGACCTACTGAATTTAGCTGGAGATTATGAGTACACAGTCCAAAAATATATAGAGGAACAAGAAATTGATATTTTTTTATCAGAAGAAACAAAACTTAAACCGACTTCAAAATTTACACCGAATTTCAATTCAGAAAATGTGATTGACCTTTTCCAAAAAGCTGTAAAGGAGGATTTGAGGAGAAACTATCTAGGAAATCAGAAAAGCAAGATAAAATATAACTTAACATCAAAGGAATGGAATGCAATTGGAAAGCTATCCAGGAATGAGGAAATTATTGTAAAAATGGGTGATAAAGGAGGTAAACTGGTACTAATGAACAGGCGTGACTATATAAGAGAAGTTTCAAAACAATTAAATGAGCAACAAAATTATGAAATACTAGAACAAAGTCCTCTAAAGAAACTAACCAAAACTTGGAACGAAATGAGTAAAAATTGGCTGGAAACAGGTTTATTAACAGAGGAAGAGCACACATATATGAATGTTCAAAATCGAATAATGTCAACGATTTATTTCCTCCCAAAAATACACAAAGACTACAAGGGATATCCTACCTTTAGACCAGTAATAAATGGAATATGTTCAATCACGGAAAGAATATCACAATTCATAGATATACATGTGCAACCTCTGACAATGCGATTGGCATCCTTTATAAGAGACACAAAACATATCATTCAGCAACTGGACTCAATTCCCTGGCAAAACAACTACAATCTGGCAACACTAGATAGTGTCTCATTATATACTAGTACCAACCACAACCAAGGAATTACTGCATCTGAATTTTTTTTGAAGACAAGATCGATATCCTTTAAGGAGGAGAACAACATGCTTTTGGAAATGTTGAACTTTGCTCTGCATAACAATATCTTTTGCTTCAATCAAAAAATCTTTAGGCAAAAGCAAGGTACCGCGATGGGGTCGAAATTCGGCCCATCGTATGCAAATCTGTTTATGGGATACTTTGGGATTAACCATGCCTGGAAACACAAGGCTTTCACCCACTCCAAGAATATCATCTTTTGGGGAAGGTTTATTGATGACATTTTTTTAATTTGGGAAGGAAATCAAGCTGAATTTGTAAAGAATGTGGAGCATCTGAACACAAATGAATTCAATTTAAAATTCACAACCAATTTTAGCAAATAAATAATTTAATTTCTAGATCTTGAAATCTATGTAGAACAGGACAAAATTCTAACAAGGCTATATGGTAAACCGACTGCAGGAAATAGCCTTTTGCATGCCCAAATCATCCAAAGCACATTATTTCAAACACTCCATATGGAGAAGTATTAAGGATAAAGAGAAACTGTAGTACAGATGAAGCATTTGAAACCAACATTGAAAAAATGATTACTAAATTTAAACACAGAGGATACAAAGAGAAAGAAATAAAGGAATCAATTAAAAAAGCAGAAAAAATATCAAGAGAGTACTTATTGAAGGACAAACTGAAGAGTGAGAAGAAATTGACTCAAACCAAATTCATTACCACCTATGGTTCAGATGCCTCAAAACTAAGAAAAATTTTAACTAAGCATTGGAACATGTTAAAATTGGACAATAGTTTATTGAAGTATATTGATGAAAAGTCAGGTATTTGCTTTAGAAAAGCGCCAACATTGAGGAATAAGTTAAGTCCAAGCCATTTCAAATCAACAGAAAAGACAGTTATAAGGAGTATGTTCCAGCAGCAACCGATCTATGGTACATTCAAGTGCGGAAATTGTAAATTATGCCCGCAAATAGAAAATGGCAAGAAAGTAATTATGCTACCAAATGGAAAATAATTTAAAATGAATAAGTTTATCAACTGTAATAGTAAATTTGTGATATATGCAATTGAATGTACTTGTATGAAAACCTATATAGGTAGTACAATAAGAAGCTTAAAAATAAGAATTTTTGAACACGTACGTGCCATAAGAAATCAAGACCTCAGATACCCATTATCATTACATTGTCTAATGGAACATACAGAACTTAAAGTGGAGCAATTGAAAATCTACGGATTAGATATAATTGAGGACTTGCCAAGAGGTGGTGATAAATAAAAAATCCTGAGACAACGAGAATCAAGATGGATTTGCTCTATGGACACATGTGAAACTGGCCTTAATTCAGAAAATGAATTTTTCAACTGGCTCTGAAATTGTATATAACAAAAAGTTTGTCATTTAAATTGAATTAACTGCCTTCAGGAAGTTTAATGTTTATCAACCTTTTATTTTCTTTAAAGTAATAATTGTCTACATTTTCTCTTATTCTATACATTTTTGTAGAAACTGAAATTTAATCTGTTAAAACAACATCCAATTTGTTCTAACAAATAATGCTCCACTAAAGGCAGAAATATTGAGAACTTTAAATGCCACCTTGATTATATTTAAACAAAATAAGCAAGCGAATTCAAAATGGCCGCCGAGGTGAACACGAAAGCATGATGACGTCATTGCGCACGCAAAAAACGCGAGCGTGATGATGTCACACGCATAAACAGAAGAAATAGTGCGAACATAGAGAGTTATGAAGAATGCCTGTATAGGAGATCGCGAGCGTATCCAAAATGGACGCCGCAGTGAACGCGAATGCGTGATGACACCATCGCGCACGCAAAAACTCGAGCGTATTGACATCACACGCAATAATAGTATAAATAGCGGGATGCGTTTTAGGGTCCAGGCCGGAAACTAACCACCATGACGAGGCCAGGTCCTGGCATATACAGTCTCACACACACACAACAAATCACTGTTTATTTTCAGAGATAATGCTTCTGTTTTCTTCTCTGCACATCACAGTTTCTGTAACGTGCTACATGTGTAAAGTGTTATTGCCGGGTGATGAATGTTGTGTTGCTCACTTTGACTTCGTTCCAGTGCCTATCGACAGAGAGCACATACATCAATCTGTAATGAGGTCATGTTTGTTCACATTGCATTGATTATGACTCTTACAAGGAACAATGATGTCATCATTGTGCAACTACAGTGTTTGCATTTGGGTCATTTTTTCTGAATTTCATATGTTTTGCCTCAAAGGCCATTTCCTGGAGCCCTGCAGCGCCAGGTGTTTTCTCACAGCGAGACTCAAGGTTGCTCAGTTAGAGAGTGAGGTGAAGATTGGCTAGTTTTCTATGGTCGTTGGTGCATACATTTCCAAAGCCGCCAGAGCAAAGGGAGTGCACTTACCAGGAGGATCTGGATTCATGCACCAACCTGAGAATACGCCAAAAATAATGACTGCTTTTTACCACCCAGCAGAAGAAACCAAGCCTTGGTGTCCGGGGACATAAGATTTGTTTGAACCTTCATGCTACCCAACTGACTGAAAATCAGGGCGTGTAGGTCCAATCAGCGAAGGCAAAAAGTTGAATCATCTTGACTTGTAGGGAACATTGCGTCCATTCCTACTGAAGGGAAAGCTCACCAACCCCCCAAAAAGTGTCATCTCAATTGCTTCCACAGCTTCGTACCGAACTACAGTGTGACAGAGGAACTGGATGCCTATCCGTTCCATAATATACAAGACATTCACCAGGGTCGGACTAAACACAAAACTGACTCAGGCACCAATGAGAAAGTGTCCCACAGTCGCAAATGGCAATCAGTTCCTTTTGGGACCAACTGTTTCAGGAGTATGCAAGCAAGGGAGAGTTTGGAGCAAACAGCTGTTGCAAAGTGTGCATTTAAAAAAAACGCGTGTTAAGTAACACGCGTCAAATCTACTAGCTGCACAGGAAACTAACTCATCTAACTGCCCCCCTTAGGCCAAAAACCGTGCCCACTTTCACCGAGGAAAAAAACGGGTCCACACGGGAATGTTGGGACTGCACTTCGGACTTTGCCCTTTTGGCCAATCTGAGCTGGACCCAGTGTTTAAAGGCATCCGTGGAATTAATTTAATTTAAAAAGCAATGATTTCATATCAATGTGGTTCTATGTTGTCAAATCACCAGTTATTTATTATTCGATGTGTTTTTTTCCGATTTTGTTATCTCACAAAAAAACGATTTGACATGTGTTTTAATATGTGGGGTGTCCCCCAAACCTCCCCCATTCCTACTATTTACTCACTATTGCCCACCCCACTACCCCTTGCATCCCCTTACCCAAACCCACAATATTTTTCGATTCGGTTTTTTGTTTTTTCGGAAAATATGCTGACGATGTAACAACGTTGTACCATCAGTGCATCTTTACAGAGCTCAGAGTTCATTTAAATATCTAGGTTTCCTTATAAAAAACTGAGAGGTATGCAAATAATGGAAATATCTGCAGAGCCGTTTTACCATATGCAGTTGTGAAGCCTTAATTTTTTTTTTTTTTAGAAGACTGCAGCTAGACTGAAAATATTAACTCTGTGTTTCACGTTTATGTTCAATTTACCAGCTTATTTTAATTTGTTGTACAGATTACATGGTTCACGTTACATTAATCACTGCCATCAAAGGTGCTCACTATTCATACCCTTGTTGATTTTTTTACCTAGTGGATCTATGTGCATGCTGTGCATGTCATATTAAGTTACTGGGTGCATTACAGCACTCCCACATGATTTGCATTAATAGTTAGGTTGGATTTGGTTAGTAGGGACAGAGAAAAAGTGCAAGAAAGCGTTGCTCTTGTGTTATTGGTGCGTGCAGGTCAGAAGAATCTGTGTTCTGCATGCGTGCAGGCAAGGTTGTCGCAAAGGCGGGTGAAAACACCCGATTTTGTTTTTGGCGGGTGAGAGCCCATTGAAACGAATGGGCGTGCAGGAGGCTTGGCGGGTGAGTCTGCTGTTTACAAGGCGGGTGACACCGGCAAAAGGGTGGGAGTAGAGAGCTATGTATTTTACAAAACATCACTGGAAATAGGGATACCTTTGAACCAACAACTAGAGGCACGCGGGTGCTTGCCAGACCTGCGGACCCTATTAAGGGTGACATGTCCTTCCATCGTTGCACAGGCGCTGTTTTTAATTGTACCGAAGTCGGATGACAATTCAAGTCATTAGAAAGGATTTCACGTCTGCTCTTTCACTTCTCTGTTGACTCGCCACAAGTTAACATTAGGATGGGTCCCTCTCTGTCATGTTGGCACACCAGTTATTTATTGTCTTCTTCTCATGCAGAGGCAGGCCAAGGGTGAGGGGCGTTAAAGCCGGAAGTGACGTACCGGACCAGAGGTCAGGGAGTTGGGCAGTTTTGTAATAAAAGTTTGGAGTAGAAGCATCTTAACGTGTGGGCCTCTGTCATTATTGGTGGGCCAGCGCTGCATCGGGCCCAATAGTTTGGGACATCGGACCTGAGCTGCCAGCAAAGTTGCAATTCCGCCATGGTGGATGGCGGAATTACCGCCCCATTCCAAGTAATTCCCCATTCACCAATGGCCCCTTCCCCATTCCCATTTTTGCCCCATAGGGCATAATGGGAATGGGGAAAGGCGATAATTACGGCACCGTAAATTACGGTGCCGTAATTATCGCCAAGGTCCCTTTGCGGCATGGATTTTAACGGCTGCAAAGCCATCCCGCAAAGGGAACCTTGTAATCAGGCATTAAGGGTCGGCGCCGTTTACGGCGCCGTAAACCCCTTAACGCCTGAGTCGGAATGAAGGCCATTGTCAGCGCGACTAGCGCTGGTAAAGGCGCGTTGTTGCGCGTTTTCAGTGACATGTTCCAACAGTTTCCAGAAGCACTGCCGTTGCGGGCTGTGACAGTCTGCTGTGACATACGGGCATGGGGCCATGTAACTGGCCTGCAGAGTGAGCAAGGAGCAAAGTAGGCGCTCCAGTTACTATGCAAGCCGAATGCTGGCTCGAAGCTGCAGCACTTTAAGCGGTATGTGCCTGATCTTTTCAGTGTGATTCCAGACTGTCTGTTGGTGACACTACAGACACAGGGCCTTTTGCCCCTGCCTTGTTTCCCCCTCTGCATCCAAGCACCTGTGCTGCGCTGGCAGCGCTGACGCTTCTGGTGTGCTACACAGGGGAGCTGACTTATGAATTTCCAGGGTGGGTGGGGGCAAATTCAGGAAGTGACATCACTGGAAGTTATAGGACCACAAATTTGCATGTAGTCGCCAACTTGGTGCAACGGCATATACTAAAGTCAAGTAAAAAGGAAATTTAAGCCTTCGAGATGCATTCCAATAGGCCATCAGTGCCCCTACTCCACCCCTCTATAATCATCCAGGTTGTTGTAGCCCTCAAAAGGCAGAGCAACACAACTAGGATGGGAGAACGAAATGCCATCCCATCCTGTGAGTGTGTCAAACGCCAGAGCAAAGACTGTGCGTGTGCCTCCTACCATGGAGCACAATCTCACTAATTTGGTGCAAATCTCGCAAGTGGGAGCATGGGAATCCCCTGTGTGTGTGTGGGCTGCATACCCCGGATCACATGCTCTCTTCTTCAGTGTGAAACTCTTGCCAAGGCTCTTTGGGCAAGCATTCAGGATGGGTCTCACACCTATAAACAGTGTGATATATACAGGCCGATTCATGGAATTAATTTGCCCGAAAATCGCAGCGCAAACGTGCGAAAGCGTGCGAATCGCAGCGCAAGCACGAAAATCGCAGCGCAAGCGTGCGAAAGCCGCGCACATCGACTCATGGAAGTCCATGCGCGTGTCAATCCTGGGATGTGCGCTAAAATCCTGCATGGCGCACGCGGGCGCACATGTCATCAAACGGCGTGTGCTACGAGCACAGCGAAAGTGCACATAGCGCGGCGCACACAACAAAAGTGGGCGTAACACGGGGCGTAACACACGGAATGGGGAACAACGCGTGAAAATGTGGGCGTTACGGGGGAAGTACAGGAGGTAAATGCGCAGAACGCCCACACACGCGCCTACAACACGTATTCATGGAATCGAACAGGGGAAACGTGTGCGCCAAAAAAGACTCGCTAATCCGGCAACACATACGCCAGCAGGAAGCAGGCGTACGCGGCCCCGCGCAGCATAAAAGTGCACGCAAACAACAAACAAGTTCAGATGCTATGATGAATATACCATTCCTCGCAGCAGTGGTCGTGGGACACCGCCGGAGGAGGATAGCCAGGCCCAGAATGTTTACACCCAGGACCAGCCTTTTTGGGATGCCTGATGACCAGGTGTATGGGAGGTACAGGTTCCCACCACACATAATACTCGACCTGGTGAGTGAGTGGGAGGATGACCTCACATCCCCCACCCTGTGCTCCCAGCACTGAGCCCCTTGGAAAAGGTGCTCAATGTACTGCACTTCTTGGCCACTGGTTCATTTCAGCGGACAAGTGCCATAGTGGGGGGAGTGTCACAGGCCACGCAGTCACGCTGCCTACACCAGGTGTTGGCCATCATGACTGCACCCTCTTCAGTCCGCAGGCACATATACATGCCCGGAACACCGGCAGAAAGGCAGGCTGCCGTCCAGGACTTTTACGGGGTGGCACACTTCCCCAAAGTGCTAGGTGCCATTGATTGCACTCATGTGGCTCTACATCCTCCAAGGGCAACTGAGCACATCTATAGAAACCGCAAGCACTGGCATTCCATCGTGTAGGTAGTATGTGATGCCAAGGGAATCATCACCTCAGTATATGCCAACTATCCAGGGTCCACCCGTGACAGTTTCATTTTCAGAATGTCACCCCTAAACCGGCACCTAGAAGCTGAGCGGCATGGCGATACATGGCTGCTTGGTGAGTAAAAATGCCTCTGCACATGCATGCATGTCAGATACTGAGTAATGCGTACTGAAAGGCGCAGGAACACCCCACACCCTGGACCAGGGTATTAGGTAACAGGGTATACTGAAAAATTTGTCCAGAGGTTTTTTTTATTTTATAAAGGTATCAAATTTTATTTACTAAGATACATTATTTTTTCAATGAATGAATCATCTATTAATATACACATTAAATTACATAAATGTTGCAGGAGAGCATGATACACCAGATTCTAAAACAACCTAACACAACCAACATTCTTCAACAATCAAACCATCATTTGTACCTCAAATCAATCAACCTCATTCATTCACAATAAAAATTTGGACCAAACAATTGGTGCAATATATATGTGCAGTAGCACTTCATTGATTAGCTCCACATAATCTTTGACATTTCATTTCATCCACATTCAGTATGTATTAGCACAATAATTGTCCAAAATGTGCTCTATTCCGCCGAGTGGGTGCATTCAACAAAAAATGACAGATCCCACCCCGAATGTTCTTCTACCGGTTTCGACGTTTGAGGATAATTAAACCAACGTCTTCATCAGGAAAACCAATTATTGCAATATAACAACGGTTTCGACGTTTGAGGATAATTAAACCAACGTCTTCATCAGGAAAACCAATTATTGCAATATAACAACTGATTTGCAGTGTCAAATGCTCTCAATGGTTGGAGCCCCAAAATATGACTCAAAACGAGTTCAGAAGGATTCCAGATCCCGGGTCAGATGTCGGAGATATTCCAGAACTGAGCCTACAAATGCCACGTGTGCCATCGAAGTAGATAAAAATTCAGCTTGCACGGATCAAAATTTCATTGTTATCTTGTAGGTTGGAGACAGGGTACTAGTTGTGTGCAAGGCCCCACACAATGACAGTAATGTCACAACCCCACTAATGATACCCATCATCACCTCCCCAGGGGACAGTGCCTACCCTCTGAGCACCCACATGATGACGCCAATTCGGAACCCCACCACACCACCCGAGGTAAGATACAACACAGCCCATATTACAACCCGGGGCATAGTGGCACGCACATTCGGAGTGCTCAAGTCACGCTTTCGCTCCCTTGACCGCTCTGGTGGGCAGCTGCTGTACGCGCCCCCAGTAGTGTGCAGGATCATAGTGGCAGCATGTGTCCTGCACAACGTCGCAACCCATCGAGGCCTGCCGGTGGACATGGTAGTGCCCCCACATCCCTAAACACATGCATGGCTGCTGCGCATGGGAGGGGAAAGGGCACATGGTGAGGCAGCCCGTACGCAGCTGGTGGCGAATTACATCACCTAAAATCACACCCATGTGGAGTGCAGACTGCCCTGGCACATGCCAGCTGACAATCAATGATGATGACAAAAGGGACAGTCAACTGTCACAACCATCCCAGCCTGAGATTGGTCACCTGGAAGTGTTATATTGTGTGCATCCCTACCTACTGAAAGACAACCAATGCTGTGTCACAAAAAGACACACATTTATGCTGCATGAATGACTACCCACTTGCAAAATACAACATGAAAATAGTGCCATGTCACCAAACCCCTCCCCATCTCAGCTACCCAACACACCATTGCATGTCATACAATGTGAAAGCAACCAAATGAATGTACAACACATGACACAAATGTCACAAAGTGCACTGTCCCAAATGGAAACAGGCCACAGACAATATGTTCCCAGTATCAATAACAAACAGCACACATGAACAAATAGTTTCCAGCAACACAATACAGCAACACAGGATGAAACAGTGGCAAAATATTACAGTACAAAATCAAAGTAGTGCAAGTCTTACAACCTGAGTAAGCCAGCACATTGACCCCTTCCAACTGCTGAGTGTTGCTGTCAGGCAAATGTGTCAGTGTACTGCATACAACATGAACTGCATCTGCAAAGGAGACAGCCTTGTGAAGACATGAAGAAGGTACCTGTGAATAAGGAGGAAGACATGGATGCACAAGCACATATCAATACACCATGCAGTGTTCAATACAACAACATTCCCCACTAGGATTGTCCACACAGTTTTGACTACAGACTGCCCACACAGCTCATGGGAACCCAATGTCACTGTGTAAGTCACTGTCACTTGGTCACACCCTTTGCAAACCCATGGAAAGAGGAAGCAAGAGGGGTGTGTGTGTCATGAACCCAAGCATCTAACCCAAAGACAGGACAAGCCAGCATGTGCCCAGCTGGAATACACAGTGGATGCCCACGGGAGCCACACAAGGCAACACACTGTAAAAAAAAAATAAAAAAATTCTAAAATGGCCATGTGTGGACCAGGGAGGGGGGGAAGGCCATCCAGGAGGTTCGAGGACAGGGTGCACACCAACACCCACCTGCGTGGATGTTGTGAAAAAAAAAATACCTCCATGGGCTCATGGCCTGCACGGCTACGCCAATGTGGGAGAACTGCTGTCGCTCTCTTCACACTCTGCTGCTACATCAGGAGGTGGCAGTGCTATGGGAGGCAGCCCACGCAAAGCCCTGGTATGGTCCTCCATGGCAGGAAGCATGCAGGTGTGGAAGGTCTCGTTCTGGAGGATGATAGTACAGAGATCCCCACGCAGCACCTCACGGGTTGCCTGCATTTCTGCACGCATGGTCTCGCGTGATGCCCGGATCTCCTCACGAGTTGCCTGCAGCTCAGCTGAGAGCGAACGTGTGAGCTGCTCCAGCTGCTGTTCTGACCTAAAATTTTGGGAAGCCTCAAGTTCACCCAGAGTCTCCCTGAGGAAATGGAGCTCTAACCTCAGGGCTTCCCTGTGGCCCTGTGACTCTACAGATATGGCTTCGCGCAGAGTCTCCAGTGCCGCCTGTCGGTCCCTGTTGGACGCCAACATGTCTTCCCTGTCTGATTGGCAAATGGAGTCTGTTGCCTGCTGTTGTTGCTCTATCTGCCTCTCAGGGGGGAGAATGGAAGTGGCCACCCTCTCCATTGCCTGAGCCATCATTTCAACTAATGCTCCCTGTTGTGCTGCTATACTGTGCATGGAGTTTTCCCATAAAGTATTGCCTGGTGGTGTATGGCCACCGCGTCGGCGGGCACCACACCTGTTTGGGGCAAGGCAATCTGCACCTTGCTGTGCTGGCACTGCCTGAGGCTGCAGGATGGCATTCCCCCTCTGATCTGCTGGCCCAGGAACAGGATCAGATGTTGTGGAGTGTGACCCTGCATCCGTAACCGCCAAAGGCAGAGTTACCAACACTGACATCCCCATAGAGGGGCCTACCCCCGGTGCAGGTGGGTTGGAAAGAACAGCATCCCTGCCAGAAACACTCACCTGCGACAGCACATAAGTCCCACTGTCCGATTCAGCACCTGAATCATAGAGGTCTGGGGAGGAGCACCCAGAGACACCCGTGGACAGTATGGTCTGCAGGAGGATAGGGTTTTCACCCACCACCACACCACGTCCTCCACTGGTGCCCGGTCGTGGCTGAGATTCCTCCTGGGTCTGCACCATCTCCTCCACCTCAACAGCATCAAGTGCGTCATCACCTGCAAAAACATGAAAGACACAAATGGAAACAGGCATGAGCACCATAGCACACACATAGGCCTGACAAGGCAGAGATCCAGTACATGAATAACACATGTCCCACACGACCATAACCCTGGCATGCATGCACTGTCAATGATTTGGAAGGGGAGGCAAAAAGCAGACGCGGAGGACTCCAAGATGGAAAATCAACACATGTGCTGCATGCTGGATAGCACTGGCATCACATATTAGCCTGTGAGTGGCATGGGCAATCCACATACATGACACATGCCAGCACACAGATGGCACGTAGCATAGCCATGGTACATTTGACAAGTACAGCCATATGTCAATGAATGAGTACTGTCACCCATCCTTGTGAGATGGACATGATGAGATGAAAAATGCAAAATAGTGTTACAAAATATGCATGTGCCACACACTGCAACACATCCAGTCTGCAATGATACAGTGATGGCAGGCAGATGGATGCAAAAAAACGGGTCCACACTGGAATGTTGGGCCTGCACTTTGGACTTCGCCCCTTTTGGCCAATCCGAGCTAGATTTTCTGCACTTTGCAGCGTCTCTACCATAATTTCGAAATTGGAATAGTGTTTAAAGGCCTCCATGTCATTAATTTAATTTTAAAAGCTATGATTTCATATCATTGTGGTTCTATGTTGGCAAATCACCAGTTATTAATTCGATGTTTTTTTTCCGATTTTGTTATCTCAGAAAAAAACTCATTAACATTTGTTTTAATATGTGGGGCATCCCCCAAACCTCCCCCTCTCCTACTATTTACTCACTATTGCCCACCCCACAACCCCTTGCATCCCCTTACCCAAACCCACAATATTTTTCAATTCGTTTTTTTGTTTTTTTGGAAAATATGCTGATGTAACAACGTTTTACCATCAGTGCATCTTTATAGAGCTCAGAGTTCATTTAAATATCTAGGTTTCCTTATAAAAAAACTCAGAGATATGCAAATAATGGAAATAGCTGCAGAGCCGTTTTACCATATGCAATTGTGGAGCCTTAATTCATTTTTTTTTTTTTTTAGAATACTGCATCTACACTGAAAATATGAACACTGTGTTTCACGTTTATGTTCAATTTACCAGCTTATTTTAATTTGTTGTACAGATTAGATGGTTCACATTACATTAATCACTGCCATCAAAGGTGCTCACTATTCATAAACATGTTGATTTTTTAACCTAGTGAATATAGGTGCATGCTGTGCATGTCATATTAAGTTACTGGGTGTACTGTAAGTGATTTCAATCCAGCACTTCAACTAAGTCAATGCCTAGTATGGGATGCCCAATGGAAACCCTTATTTATATATTTTTATGTCAAAGTTTGTTTAATTCTGGATGATGTACCCTTATATCACGCCCCTCTCTTTGAATCTCCCCGACCTCACTGAGCCAAGAAGGAGGTTTGTTTTGCAAATTAAAAGATTTATTTGAAGAATTGAACAATAGATAGATTACACTTTTATGAATATGAATAATATCTGAATACCACACTTATGAATATGAACAATGATCAGCAATGGGTAATATTACAATATCAACAATCTCTTTAATCAGTTAGGAGTAGAAATAGGAAGAATAATGTAGCAGAGAATACTTCTGTGGGTTCAAGGAAATGCAATGAGATGAAAGAATGCAACACAGAAATAAGACTTGATATGACTTCAATCAAAAGACAATATGATCACTCTTTCCCCTGTGACTACTCACTCCCCCCACTATGTACTATGAAGAGATGGAAGAGAGCACACAGGTTTCAGGAATAATAATCAATAATGCAGTCAATCCTGATTCCCCCCAGCAAGCTTAGAGAGAACAGGAATTATTTAAAAACAGGTCAAAATGCTTTTGAATGTGATTTGCAATGAATGGGAAAATGTTAAAAATGATTTTAATTCACTAAATGGATTCAGAACTAGTGAGAGTTGCTTTGGATTGGTTCAGGTCAACACTAGCAATGATTATAGAATGATTGGTAGATTGAAAACGAAATTCAGAAGTTGAAAGCAAGAAATAGCTGTTTTACATAGAATGAAATTGAGCCAAATCGCTAAACACAGCAACTTTTCCGTGTGTGGGAAACACGATTACGGAAAAACTATAACGTTTTGGATTTGTTCGAAAGCTGAGGATGGTAGCTTCAAAATGATGTTTAGATTTCGTTTCTAGGATGTACAGTTTAAAAGTTACAGAGGTGTTTGTGAAGGTAGATTTTTCAGAAACAGAGTCAAGATTTCAGAATGAAAGGTTGCGCTTTAAAGATCCAGAACCAATATGGACTTATACTAAGGGGCTATGAAAGTACAAGATACCCAACGGGACAACCACCAGAACAGGGCGCCTTCCACTCTGGTTGTTGTGCGCCAAGACACTTGACTTTCTTCAAAATATTGTCATGATTCCTGTACCTAATGTCCCCAGCCCTCCAAGATGTCAGGCTGGAGCCAGGCCACAATCACCTACATGGCCCTCAAGGGCCTCTCCATCCCTCCAAAGACCCACTTGGAGTCAGACTTGGCGCTTGTGGCACCAGACTCACTCACTCCCATAGGATAACATTGGGGATTGGACTTGTAGTGCATTGATGGGGACAAGATGGATGCCCCCACATATTTCGGTTCCCAGAACTGCATGTGCCGTCTAGTTTTTTGGATGTGGTTCAGCCCAGTGGCACTTGGGATACCCAGAGACTATTTAAGCCACACCCAGGCCGAGAAACAATGCTTTGCGTTTTCTACACCCGCAACGTGACACTCACTGTGTTCGGATCGGTCTCCAGTTGGCCTGTATCTTTCTTCTGCGCTCAGCTCCTGCAAGAACAAGACACCGTTAGGAACAGCCTTACCTTGCGGCGCTCCTGCCCCTCAGTCATCGCTCCTTCTGTTCTCCTGGCATCTTCGGCGGTGTCATTCCCATCCCGGCACGCCGCTTCCTAAGGAAAAGGGAAAAGAACAGAAAAAAGGCATTAGTAAGCATTCTGCAAATCTTTGCTTATATTTAAATACTGTACAAGCTTCAAACGCTTATCTGAATCCCAGCCGCTCTGGGGGAACTCTGTCTCCGGAACTTCTCATCCATCTGCAAGAGGGAAAAGACACTCCAGGTTAGCGTGGAAACATCTAGAGGTGCAGCATACCGCGCTTACCCACCACATTTGTTCTTCATAACCGGCATCCACGCTGAAAATGTCGCGGCACCTAAAAGACACAGAAAAATAACTCAGTTCAATGCAAATACAAAAGGGGTGCATCGCGCTCTCACTCACCTTCAGCGCAACTCATCTCAGCAGCACATCGGTATCCCCGGACACCGGCCATCATCTAAGGAAGGAAAGGAACGAAGTTAGAGAAATGTTCAAAAGACTCATTATACTTACCTGTCAGACTCTTGCCAGTGAAATAACTAGGCAGCAATGAGCCCGTATCAATCAACGCGCCCCTGTGCTGAAGGCACGATGGAGAGCACACTATCCAAGAAAACAAAGTGAGCTGTGGGTCAAAGGGAAAGGTTGGACCTGGGGTAAGAAGGAGTTCAAGCACACAGAGACAATAGGGAGTTAAACTCTACCAATCCTGTGTTTCAGGCCCAGTCTGCAGTCGAATAGCCCCCAGGGAAGGGTTCGAGGTCGTAAGAGGTCAGAACAGGCTGAGTGACGTCCCCGTGGATACCAGGTGAGCGTTACAGATATCAACGCATAGATGATTATCGCTACAATTATCACAGACTATGTAATGAGAAGAATTCAGGATGGACACAAGATTATATAATGCAGTTCTGGATAGGTTAAAATGGATTGTATAGGATTACTTTAAACTAAGAGATGACTATGGACAGTTCTAGACTGAATACTCACTTCTATGGCTTTGGAATGGAATGGGCCCGTCACAGATCTGGTCAAGGGTTTGGCTGGGATTTTCTTTAGCCACCGGACAGGTCTCAGGTACTGGGTTCTGCTCTCAGCAAGGCCCTCTGGTCTGTGCGGCCTCTTGGATTGGATCTGATGGGTTCGGAGTTACAGCTCTGCTCTGCGGGTCTGGATCTTGGTTCTAGCACGGCGTTCTTAGCTAGAATAGCAAAACAGCACAGCCAGGCTGTTGGATTTTGTGGTGTGCCCCTTGGAAGTTTAGGGGTTAGAATCAGGTTGCAAAAGATTCTGAGGCCTGCTGAAAACAGGTTCATCTTCTTGGGTTAGGCCTCTCTGCTTCAAAGTTCTAGAGTTTGGTTCTAGAGTCTGGTCTCTGGATCTATGTCTGGAGCCTGGATCTTCCTGCAGGGTGCTTCGCCAAGAAATCAGTTGAGGAGTGGAAAGTGTTTGTCTTTGCCTGTCCTCAGCAGTCCCTATTTATGTATTTCCAAAGTGGGTGGGGAGGCTGATTATCTATGCCCAACCCTCTAAGGATCTGATAGGCCAGTACATTTCCCCTCTCCTGATTTGAGAAAGGAGCAGTGTGTCATATGTGTCAGAGTGACACGGTGTTTATGGCCCAAAGGAAATCCCTCCCCCTTACTTTTACATAGAAACTCTATTTTTCCCCAAAAACATATTTCCAAGATACACAAGTTGTTCATAATGCATAATTACATGACAGATTGCCTAAGGTACATTTCTGTCCAACTCTCATGCAGAGGCAGGCCAAGTGTGGGGGGCGTTAAGGGCGGAAGTGATGTACCGGACGAGAGGTAATAAAAGTTTGGAGTAGAAGCATCTCATCATGTGGGCCTCTGTAATTATGTGTGGGCCAGCGCTGTATGGGGCCCAATGGGCCGGAACATCAGACCTGGGCTGCCAGCAAGGTTTACATTGGCTACGACCATTGCCCACACTGATGTTGCGGAGGCCAAGTCGTTAGAGGCGCAAGTTGATGCTGCGGCCTCACTCGCCTGACTCGGGTGGTGATAATCCGCTCTCATTGACAGCGCGACCAGAGCTGGTAAAGGCACGTCCTCCGCGACATGGTCCAACAGTTTCCAGCAGCACTGCCTTTGCAGCCTGTGACAGTCTGCTGTGACATAGGGGCAGGAGGCATGTAACTGGCCTGCAGAGCGAGCAAGGAGCACAGTAGGCGCTCCAGTCATCGTGCAAGCCATTTCCAAGTGCTGGCTCGAATCTGCAGAACTCTAAAAGGTATGTGCCTGATCTTTTCACTGTGATCCCAGACTGTCTGCTGGTGACACTACAGACACAGGGCATATTACCCCTGCCCTGTTTCCCTCTCATAATCCAAGCACCTGTGCTGCGCTGATTCTTCTGGTGTCCCACACATGCTTTCTCCGGGTGGATTTGCTTGTTCAAGTGAGCAGAGGGGTGACCCCCTCACTACAGTTGCTACAGCCCCAGGGGGCACTATGCCATGTCAGATCAAGACATACCTGCGACTGTATCGGCATGTTCATCAGGCGCGTTCCAAATGGCGCAGGGGGAGTCTATGCGATGGCAGTTGCCCATTCCTTTCGACCTCCCAGACACCAGCAATTTGGGCCCAAGTTGGATCTGATGGTCTATGGACTTCAAAGTTTACAATGGCGCAATGGGCCTTATAGACGATGAAAGGAAAAAAAAACATACTGACATTAGCGGTGGGTTCCTCTGATGTCGACATTCTCTATGAACTAGTGGCAGAGGAGTGTGATGATGGAAATGCTTTGGAGGGACAGGGCCTCCCTGTCCTTGACCTGTAGTCCTTTTTCATTTGTGTCCTGTATTGTTTTCTGCCCAGGAGTCCATGTGGGACTCCTGGCAGTTCTTCCTATTTTTGACCCGGTGTACAGACCCATGGGATACCCTTATGGCACCCATGGGTGGGGGTACAACTCCATGCTGAATTTGACAGGTGCTCTGAGTAGCCTTCATTTTTGGGATACCCAGGCCCTGTCATTAGAATCAGTTTATTCCTTATAGGAAATAAGATGGCCCCTGTGGCCTCTTGCTTTCTATTGCCTGTTACCTGGTTTTCCCGCAGACCTGGGAAACCCTGACTCTGTCCCTTCCCCCTTCCCCCTCACTGGCTGTTGGGTGGAAGTTCCATATATGGTATTGTAGTGAAGTCCAGGCCAGACTGGCTGGAGCCTTCCCAGTGACTGTATGTTGTGGGTACACCCTTTGGGTGGGACCTGGATGAATGGAGTGTGTGACCAATATACACTTCTTGTTGTGGAGGTCTGGTTTCTGGTAAGAAACACAATGACTGAGACAACCCTGCCCAAAACTGGTATGAATGCAGTGTGTAGTGTTGAATGGCTGGGTACCTGTCCCAATACACATTCCTTGTTGTGAGTGTCTGAGAGGGAGGAGAATGGCCTGAACGCACTATATGCCTGATTGGCTGACTGACTGCTGAATGCCCTTCTGAGTGATTGGTTGCCTGAGTGTGACCCAGCAGACTGAATGGGAAATCAACAGTATATCTGGGGGCCTCTCATTGCTAGAATTTGTTCAGAAGCTGAAGTCGAAACTGATGCTTGATCTCGAAGCCGAGCCCGAAGAAGAAGCTTGACTGCTGTTACCTTCACCATAATCTGAAAGCTGCCAGGACGTCGAGACTGATCTGAGAGAGGACCTGGTTAGGTGCCCTCTTCCTGAGCTCCGAGGGACCTTTGAGCACCGCTAACCTTCACAGAAGCTCCCTGGAAGTCAGACCTTCGACAGGCTGCCAACCGGAGACGGGGACGGCCGAGGAGAACGAAGAGAAGCACCGGATATTCCATCCACCGTCGTCGACCATGGTTTGCAGGTTTGCTATAACTGCTGGAGGCCCGTCGAAGCCGTGTTGCCCAGAAGCGGGGACGCAACGCTCCATTGATTAAGACATTCGAATCAAAGGAATCTCTCATCTGCACCGCTGACCACTTTGTCCCGCCGGAGAAAGTCAAGGCCACCGACTCACCGAGGAGAATCCCACCACCCAAAGACCGTAGAGACGCCGGATGATGCGATGCCCTCGCTGGGCCAAAGTTCTTCACAAACTCTTTGCGGTCCTAAACTATCGAAATCGAGGTGCCCCGCATGCCTCATCCTTGCAGGACGTCTTCAACTCGTCATCACCGAGCACCGCCAGGACCGAAGCTGCTGCCTCGACGCCACCGAACGTTCCATCGAGGTTCATCAAAACCAAGTTCACTTTCTTCGAGGCCCATCGACGATCCGTGGCTCCTCCTTTAAAGGGAGTCACTCAAGAAGGATTCATTGATGCCTCCCCGAGGAACTGTGCTATTCCAGGTACTTTGGGGGTGTTAGAAACACTTCAGAAGGAAATAAGACTAATTGAACAATATATGGACTGGGCTTGTAGTATATCTTTATTTTACAGGTTGCCCAGGTGGGGGGATCTCCACACAAAACTGTGTCTAGGTAACGGGGCCAGTATTCTTCCTATTGTTCTAACCAACTTCTTTCCTCCTATGTCTATTGTTGGTCACCTTTATTAATTGATTTGTGTGACATTTGACCAGAGTACAGTTGATGCACTTTAATGACATCTGATAATAATTGTGGTACTACTTAGAACTGTATATATTTTCCATTGTAGATTAACTGAGCACAAAGTGAGTTATTGTGATTGTGTATATAACCTTAACCCTTAATTATCTAAAGACTGTGCTTTCACTAATACAGTGTGCGGACATTCCTTTGTGGGTGCTTGGGGACTACACTGTACTTAAGAACCAGCCCGCATCACCTCCTGAGAAGCTAGGCCTTGATTGCTCAATCATAGCTACCGAATAGAGAATCTTGGCTTGGGTCCTCTGTGCCTCTCCTCTGCCATATAGAGAGCAGGAGTACAGACACCCCCTCCAGTCTTTACACTGGTGGCAGTGGTGGGATGCTTATGGTTTTAAGAATCAATATATAACTGTGCCACTAACAAAATATCTGCACTTTGCTAAATTGAGGTTTAGTTGTGTGCATTATAACTGCATTACAAGTAATATATCTTTTGTGAATGGTAAATTGACCAGGATGAGCTTAGAGGCTCTCCAGAGTGTTTGTGAAGCCGGGGAGTTAGACTTTGAGGATAAGTCTAGGGCTGAGCTGATAGCTGCCCTGGTGGACTACCAGACTGATTGTGAAGCTCTTGAAGGAGAGGGTGTAATCATTGAGGCCCCTGCCCCTGGGGTTGCCATTGAATCTGTTTCTGGGAATGCCACCATTCCTGCTGCCTCTGTTATGACCTCCAGCAATGTTTCTTCAGGGAATGCCTTGACTTGAGTTATTAAGGATGAAATTGTCCTTTGAATACCGCAAGTTGTAAATAGAAGCTGAGTTTAAGAAAGAGGAGTTGGCACAACAAGTGGAGCTCAAGGATAGGGATCTTGTACTCAAAGGAAAGGACCTTGAACTTAAGAACAAGGACACTGAGTGTCAGAAAATCCACTTAGATAAAGCTAGAGTGGAAAATTCAGCAACACCAGTTGAGAGTGTCAGTTCCCCAGCCACCAAGTTTATGAAAGATCTGGTTGGTGTGTATGTGGAGGGTTCTGAAATCCTCCAATGGATTGAAGCATTTCAGATGGCCTGTGCCATTCATGATGTGGATAAGAAAGATTGGGCTAAGTGTTTGTTAAGTGCCTCAGACTGGATATGACGGTATTCTGAAACTGAATGTGGAAGAAAGGGGTCAGTATGAGTGCATGACGTATGCTTTGATTACCAAGTTTGGCAAGACACCTACCCAATACCTTAAACGGTTCAGGGATTTTAAGAAAAGAGAGAATGTGTCTTGGGTTGACTGGGTGAGTGCTGCACATATGACCATGATGGGGTGGATTGATGGATACAAGGTGAAAACATGTGTTGAATTGTACCATCTTTTGTTTTTTGAACATTTTTCTGAATCCTGTTCACCAGAGCTGCATCAGTATGTTGCTGACCAGAACATTTTGCATCCCTTTCAGCTGGCCTGGCTGGCTGACAAGTGGGTCTCCCACCGGGTGTCCCCTAAGGACTCCAGTCGGAAGGACAAGGACAAAAAAGGGGACCTCTCACAAAGCTGAGGAGTCCCAAAAGAAATCACAGTCGGGTTGCCATTGTAGATTAACTGAGCACAAAGTGAGCTATTGTGATTGTGTCTATAACCTTGAACCTTAATTATATAAAGACTGTGTTTTCAGTAATACAGTGTGCGGACATTCCTTTGTGGGTGCTTGGGGACTACACTGTACTTAAGAACCAGCCTGCATTACCTCCTGAGAAGATAGGACTTGATTGCACGACCATAGCGACCGAATAGAGAATCTTGGCTGGGGGTCCTCTGTGCCTCTCCACTGCCATATAGAGAGCAGGAGTACAGACACCCCCCTCCAGTCTTTACAAGGAGAATACCACATTCAAAGAGTTTCAGGAAGCTCTAGCCACATATTTTACCCCACATTCTAATGCAGACTACCAGAGACTTGTCTTCCACATGACCAGACAAGAGAGAGGGGAAACAATGGACAACTTTGTAATGCGCCTCTGTATCCGCATAAAGCATTAGCATTCCACCAACATTCTAATGCAGAAGTGCTCTGCTCCCAGGTCATAGTGAGCTGCGAGTCCCTTGAGTACCAAAAGAAACTACTACAGAGACCTACAGTGGGTGTATTTTGAGCTTCCAAATGGTGGTCAACATGGGACTAGTTCACATCCTATACCAGTTTATGGTACACAAATACTTGGGACGAAATGGCAATGTGGTAAAGACATTCCCCAATCTGTTCAAGGGTTTGGGCAAGCTACGCAACTGCAAAGTGTGGCTGCACGTTGACCCGTCAATTAAGCCAGTTGCTCAACATTACAGTAAGATCACCTTTAATATACAGAAACAAGTAGCGAAAGAGATTCAGCATCTGCTAGACCTAAATATAATCGAACCCGCAGTCAGGCCCATCCCATGGTTATCATCAATAGTGCCTGTCCCAAAAAAATCTGCTAATGCGTCCATAAGGCTCTGTGTGGACATGTGCCGGACAAATGAGGCCATTCAGCACAAACAACACCAAGCACCATGGATTACGGACATGATCCAGCAACTTACATGGGCAACAGTATTCTATAAACTCAACAAGGGATATCATCAGCTAGAACTCGCCCAGGAGTCACACTATATCACCACGTTCATTAACCATATTGGATTATATTGCTATATATGCCGCTGAATTTTGGAATATCCTCTGCAGCAGAGATATTCCAGGAGGAAATTCATCAGGTCATCAAACATATCCCCAACTGCCTCCATTATAGTGATGACATTCTAATTTTTGGCAAGTCCTTACAAGAACCTGATGATATCCTGCATCAGGTTTGCTTGCCCTTAGAGGCTGCCTGCATTACACTGAACAAAGACAAATGCGGGTTTCGGAAACTTCTATGGCCATATCTTTCCAGGGCATCCTCCCTGATCCAGACAAAGTAGCTGCATTAATGGATGCCCCTAGTCCAACAAAGGTGACTGACTTGATGTCCTTCCTTGGGCTGGCCAGTTACTGCTCGCAATACCTGGAAATGTATACCACAGTGCACCGCTCAGGGAACTCACAAAGGAAAATCAGGACTTTGTGTGGACTCCTGAGTGCCAAGACAGTTTTGAATTGATACAGGCCAGCACTGCTTCGGTCATAGACATGACCTATTTCTGCTCAACCAAGGAGACGGAGGTAAGAGTCAACACCAGTCCAATGGGTCAGGGTGCCATTTCAGCCCAGTTTGACAAAACAACTCAACACATTTGCCACATTGTGTCATATGCGAGCCACAGCCTGCGGCTACCAAACATAAATACTCCCAGGTGGAGTAGAAGAGCCTGGTGGTGGTCTGGGCCTGTGAGTACTTCCACCTTGTCTTATACGGAAAAAC
Organism: Ambystoma mexicanum; assembly: GCF_040938575.1. Lineage (NCBI taxonomy): Eukaryota > Metazoa > Chordata > Amphibia > Caudata > Ambystomatidae > Ambystoma > Ambystoma mexicanum. The sequence continues at coordinate 437,918,946 of NC_090932.1, read as the reverse complement.
TTTCACAATTGTTACGTACCATTAGCCACTTCTCACCATCTATGACAACCAGAAAGCAAAGATGCCTCTGTGCATAGCGAGGTGGGGACTCAGTCTCCTGGATTACAAATTCACAATATCCCACAGGCCAGGGAAGGAAAATAATCCAGCAGACTATCTCTTGCACCATCCCACTAATACCACCCGGCTGGAACACTCATTAGCAGAAGTCTAACTGCACTACGTCATCCACCAAATGAAGCCATACCCTGTTACATGGCAAACTCTCCTGCAGGAATCGGCGGCAGGCCCTCATGTGTTGCCTGGCAAAGGGGAAGATGAAACATTTGAGAGACCTGGTGAGACATCTTGACCACTCCGTCCAGGAGACTTGTCCTGATACAGGATGAACCTCAGGCCACGTTGGACAACATACTGCTGAAAGGCAACAAAGTAGTGCTGCCCCCATCGCTATGGCAGCATTTCGCCGACATGGCTCACGAAGGTCAGCGTGGGGCGGTCTCCACCAAGAATCTCCTGTGACAGAAGATATAGTTCCCAGGACTGAACTGCATGGTTGAACAGTCACTCCAGAACTGCTCGACGCGCTGTGTGGGGGACGTCAGCCCCCACCCCATCCTCTAGAGATGTCTCCATTGCCACGTGCCATGTGGGAGGGGCTAGCAATTGATTTCTTTGACCCAGTCAGGGACGGCTCATATGCCCTAGTGGTCATGGATGAATATTCAAGGTTCCTGGAAGTGCAACTGGTACCTCCACAGCAGCTGCCTCAGTGATACCGGCGTTAGACCGCATTCTCACAGCATACGGAATCCCCAAGATGATCAAGTCCAGTAATGGCCCCCGGATCACGAGTGTGGATTTTGCCAAATTCACACAGTACCTGGGGTTCCAGCACAGGAAGATCAAGCCACTCTGGCCCCAGTCCAATGGTGTGGTAAAATGCTGCGTGGAAAACATCAAACGGGCACTACAAGTTGCTAATGTGAGAGGAAAACCATTTGAACAAACATTATACCTGTTAATGAGGGACTATCGACGCACACCCCCGCCACCAGTTTGTGCTCCGGCTGACCTGATGTTCAGCTGAAGGATCAGGACTTGCATCCCACAAGGGACACGTCTCGACATACCAGAGGTCGCAGATCTGCAAATCCAGGGGAAAGTATGAAAATGAAAAAAATGATAATGAAAAAGGCAGCTGACGCCAAGAGGAGAGCGCAAGAGGACACATGGGCCGAGGGCAACAGAGTGGTGGTGCGCCAGACACAACGCAGGAAGGAATATCCCCCTTTACCCCGGATGTCCTTACCGTTACCCAGGTCAAAGGTATCATGGTCACGACAGGGGACAATCACAAGAAATGCGTCGCACTTCAAAGCATGTGTGGAGGAGCCGGATATGTGGGATACCCCCATGGGTTCCCAGAAGTCATGGGACTCGACGGGGTCGTACCAAGGTCACAGTGTAGCATCGGATGAAGAGTGGGAGACACAGGAGCCTCTAATGCTGAGGAGGAGCCCCCTGCTGGCTAGGGATGGCCCATCAGGGCCAAGATGAAACACGTAAGACTAATTGAAAGATGGGTTAAACTATGGTGACTGGTGGTTTAAGAAAGGGGAGGAACCATCTTGGCACACCAGTTATTTACTCATCATGCAAAGGTGGGCCTAGGGTGGGGGCGTTAAGGCCGGAGATGACATACCAGACGAGAGGTCCGGGAGTTGGGCAGTGTTGTAATAAAAGTGCGGAGTAGAAGCATCTCACCCTGTGGGCTTCTATCCGTGTTTGTGGACCAGCACTGCATGATGCCAAATGGTTGGAGACATCAGACCTGGGCCACCAGCAAGTTGGTACAATCTCTACCCACATGGCATGTCCGTTTTTTTTTCATTTTTATTTTTTTTAATGTATTTAATTCTTATATCACACAACATGCCCATAGGCCTCAGCGTGCTCAAATACAAACATACAACAAAAAGAAGAATGACACAACACATGGGAAGGGAGATTATATACGATCCAAAATCAATTTCAAATCAGACGGCATATTTAAAAAGTTTTTAAAATTTGCCAGAAAAAAGGAAGATTGCTATGGCTACAGCCGATAACTACACAGTCTTTGTCAGTTTGCATACACCACTTGTCTAACTTGATCCTACGCACACATTTCAGGTCCACACTCATGACAATCCCTGATCCCGTTTTATCAGAAAGCCAGGCCATCACCTTATTTCTAAGGGTCTCTCTGGGTTCCAACCTTAAGGATAGCATGACGTTGGTAATAATAATAAGATTTTTGAGTCCATGACCAATTCTCACAGTGGCTTGTCTGCAACATATGGCATATCAGATTTACAAAGGCGAGAAGTTCCAAAGGGACTAATTTTAGTTTTAATGCAAGCTTTGAGTACTGCAGGGGATAAGGATGGGCACAAGTCCACACCCTTACCATACAGCCTTCCCTGACCATGTTCATCTGTGGGTGTAGCTTACTATGATGGTGAAGCGATGGAATAGTGCTGTAATTAATTTTCAGAGGGCAAAGACTTCAAGCCAATTGGGGCATCAGGCTTAGTTGGACTATTTGTGGCCTCAATTACTGCAAAGTCAGAGTCCTGCACAGAAGTTTGCCAATCAACAGTAATCATATCAGCGGCCCCTGATGTATCTGTCTGACAGGAATTATCTGTCATAAAGTGGCATAACAAAGTTGCAGCTTTGTCCAACAAGTCAAGCCATTAGGCAAAGACATGACAGTTTCTGCATGAAAACAGATTGGCAGCAATTCTTTTGTTCGCTCATTGCCATCGGGCCAACAACAACTCAGGTTTGGGAGAGTGATCCTTGTTAAATCCCACATTTTCCATTGGGGGAGTACTGCAATCCCCACCATTGGTCGAATGAGTCTGAGATGGAGTGACTATCCCGGAAGGTGGCATCTCAATACTGCCATCTGGGTCAATGGATGACTCAACTACCATTTGGCTCATTTTTCCCCGATATTATCCTGCTTGCTAGCCTCCTCTGGTGATATTCCTCCGATAGCATCATCAGAGAAACTTAGCTTAGTTTTATGGAGACACTTTCTCCTGAGGGCACCAGCAGCTTGCACTTCGGTTAACCACATTTTTTGGGGTGTTATCATTTCACCCATAGTGCACTGTCTGGTCAGGACCATATCCTAAGCATAGGTGAAGGAATATCCTAAGCTTAAATGAAGGAAGATACACAATGCCAACCGAACCGTAAGAGAGGAAGGTCTCTACTTAAAATCTTTAAAATAAAGCTTCCCCCACCCGGTAATGCATGCACATTTGAGGGCACAGCAATCGTTTTATCAGTTACCCAGCTCATCAGAAAGAGCCAGCACCGCACTCACGACATATCCCACAATGCCTCCCACCACAGTTTGAAAGTTGGTTTCTGTGCGCCCCATGGCATGGAGCAGCCAACTGCAGCCAACTCCACCAATACTGCTGGTTGCCCAAACTCCACACAACACTCCCATAGCACACCATCTCAACATGGCCGAGGCAGAGGCTCAAAAAAATGACCCGGGAGAAAGCAGCCCTTCCAGACCAAACAACTCAGTGTGCATCCTCAACACACGCAAGGCTAGAGGAAAAGAACTGGAATCTATGCTGGGTCTGCGTCACGCGCACCAACCTTATTTTCACATGGTGTTTAAGATTGAAGAAAGCAGACTTTAATTTAAAGTAATGTATGAAGCTTCCGGTTAAAGTAGTAATGCACGGATAGAAAGCGTTGCACTTTGTATTGCGCTTCACCATGTTAAAGCTGTGCCCCTCAGTATCCATCAGCTAGGTAAGGTTTTTGTTTAAAAACAAACAAATAAAACAGTGGGCCTCATTAAGGGCATGGCAGTTACACTGCCAGTGCTACCAGTGGGATGCCGCCAGACCCATAAAAATGTACTGGCACCTGACTTCCTGATGGCACTGACTCATTACATTTGTAAAGCCCATTCCCATAGAGTCCCATAGGACTCTATAGGAATGGGTACACGGAAGCACCAGCACTGTTGTTAATGGTTCCGGTGCTTCCGAGGTGGCTTTGCTTACGCTGACCGCTGTGCCCAACAGGGTCAGAACTGTTGGGCTCAGCGGCTCCAGCAGGCAAACTCATAGTTTGCCAGTCCGGTTAACAAGGTTGTCAGTGAGCTTACCAGCACCCTTCTTTCCGGGCTGGCAAACTTGGCATGAGGCCCAATGTTGTTAGTTCAGATTGTGTATGTGTTACTATACCTATGGCAATGTGGCACTGTTACCGTGCCTTGTTGCAATATAACTGATTTGCAACAGAAAACATTACATCTTATAATGGCACTGTTACAAGCAATCTAAAAGAGAATGTGGTATAGTAGAGGCACACTGCTATGTCAGTAATTATTCCCTTGTTTAAATCCAAACTCAATTACAAGCATCAACACTTAATTTATGTTTCTGGTGCAGGGGGTTATAATCTCCTGGCCTACGTGACTCAATACAACTCCAATTCCACCAACCTGTTTTCGCCAACAGGTAACCGCATTGCACTCTAGGAGGACAGTCTTCCTCTTACATAGTATTCTTTCTATAATTGATAATTTAATATCTCACCATGTGATATTCAATCTACACATGTAAACATTGGAAAACAAAAGCTTACACTATAAATAGTGAAAACTTCTGAGCAGACTGAACTTTAGAAAAATCCAACGATTTGTATTATGATTTGGTTGTGTCTGTAACCAACATCCTGTAACAAAACAAACATTATTTTTGGTCGTGTTCATTCAAATTCAAATTCCTGGGATTGAACTAAACCAGGATATGTTCACAACCTAATTTCCTATTGTGCGAACCAAAACACATAAATCAATCGTAGTGTTTCAACATTATTCTCCATACATACACAGTTTCATCACTTAAAACAATTTAAACAAGAGCTGAAGCGTTTCGGATTTACCATCCAATATCATGGCTTGTACAAGCCCTGATGATGGATTGTTAATCCAAAAGGCATTGGTTATTGTTTAAATTGTTTAAAGTGATAAAGGTTGTTGGTTACAGACACAACCAAATCATAATAAAAATCGGTGGATTTTTCTAAAGTCAAGTCTGCTGAGATGTTTGATCTATTTATAGTCGAAGCTTTTTCCCAAAAATACACAAAGACTACAAGGGATATCCTACCTTTTGAGCAATAATAAATGGAATAGGTTCAATCACGGAAAGAATATAACAATTCATAGATATACATCTGCAACCTCTGACAATGCAATTGGCATCCTTTATAAGAGACACAAAACATATCATTCTGAAACTGGACTCAATTCCCTGGCAAAACAGCTACAATCTGGCGACACTAGATGTTGTCCCATTATATACTAGTATCAACCACAAACAAGGAATTACTGCATCTGAATTATTTTTGAAGACAAGATCGATATCCTTTAAGGAGGAGAACAACATGCTTTTGGAAAGTTGAACTTTGCTCTGCATAACAATATCTTTTGCTTCAATCAAAAAATCTTTAGGCAAAAGCAAGGTACCGCAATGGGGTCGAAATTTGGCCCATCGTATGCAAATCTATTTATGGGATACTTTGAGATTAACCATGCTTGGAAACACAAGGCTTTCACCCACTCCAAGAATATCATCTTTTGGGGAAGGTTTATTGATGACATTTTTTTAATTTGGGAAGGAAACCAAGCTGAATTTGAAAAGTATGTGGAGCATCTAAACACAAATGAATTCAATTTAAAATTCACAACCAACTTTAGCAAAGAAATAATTCAATTTCTAGATCTTGAAATCTATGTAGAACAGGACAAAATTCTAACAAGGCTATATGGTAAACCGACTGCAGGAAATAGCCTTTTGCATGCCCAAAGTAATCATCCAAAGCACATTATTTCAAACATTCCATATGGAGAAGTATTAAGGATAAAGAGAAACTGTAGTACAGATGAAGCATTTGAAACCAACATTGAAAAAATGATTACTAAATTTAAACACAGAGGATACAAAGAGAAAAAAATAAAGGAATCAATTAAAAAAGCAGAAAAAATATCAAAAGAGTACTTATTGAAGGACAAAACGAAGAGTGAGAAGAAATTGACTCAAACCAAATTCATTACCACCTATGGTTCAGATGCCTCAAAACTAAGAAAAATTTAAACTAAGCATTGGCACATGTTAAAATTTGACAATAGTTTATTGAAGTATATTGATGAAAAGCAAGGTATTTGCTTTAGAAAAGCGCCAACATTGAGGAATAAGTTAAGTCCAAGCCATCTCAAATCAACAGAAAAGACAGTTATAAGGAGTATGTTCCAGCAGCAACCGATCTATGGTACATTCAAGTGCGGAAATTGTAAATTATGCCCGCAAATAGAAAATGGCAAGAAAGTAATTATGCTACCAAATGGAAAATAATTTAAAATGAATACGTTTATCAACTGTAATAGTAAATTTGTGATATATGCAATAGAATGTACTTGTATGAAAACCTATATAGGTAGTACAATAAGAAGCTTAAAAATAAGAATTTTTGAACACGTACGTGCCATAAGAAATCAAGACCTCAGATACCCATTATCATTACATTGTCTAATGGAACATACAGAACTTAAAGTGGAGCAATTGAAAATCTACGGATTAGATATAATTGAGGACTTGCCAAGAGGTGGTAATAAATAAAAAATCCTGAGACAACGAGAATCAAGATGGATTTGCTCTATGGACACATGTGAAACTGGCCTTAATTCAGAAAATGAATTTTTCAACTGGCTCTGAAATTGTATATAACAAAAAGTTTGTCATTTAAATTGAATTAACTGCCTTCAGGAAGTTTAATGTTTATTAACCTTTTGTTTTCTTTAAAGTAATAATTGTCTACATTTTCTCTTATTCTATACATTTTTGTAGAAACTGAAATTTAATCTGTTAAAACAACATCCAATTTGTTCTAACAAATAATGCTCCACTAAAGGCAGAAATATTGAGAACTTTAAATGCCACCTTGATTATATTTAAACAAAATAAGCAAGCGAATTCAAAATGGCCGCCGAGGTGAACACGAAAGCATGATGACGTCATTGCGCACGCAAAAAACGCGAGCGTGATGATGTCACACGCATAAACAGAAGAAATAGTGCGAACATAGAGAGTTATGAAGAATGCCTGTATAGGAGATCGCGAGCGTATCCAAAATGGACGCCGCAGTGAACGCGAATGCGTGATGACATCATCGCGCACGCAAAAACTCGAGCGTATTGACATCACACGCAATAATAGTATAAATAGCGCGAATTCAGAGCAAAACGAAGCGCAGCAGTGTAGAAGATTGAAAGTGACAAGCGGATCACTTCAAAAATCAAGGTAAGCTAAGGAAAACCTTCATTCCCTCATAGGCTATAAAGTCTGGTTGCAAATAGTTAAGCAACCAATTTATCTCAATCCAATTTTAAAAAATGTGCCCTTTTATTTAAATAGGGTTAATACACCAAAAGGAAATAGAAGTAAAGTCAAAGGAAGCGCCTAAAAATAAATGATTGAATTGTGGCAAAGTTAAATCTACAGTATTGGTGAGTGTCATCTGTTTGGATTCTTTTTTCACCATGATCTATTTTGTAACTGTTTGAGAAAATGAGTAGTTGTGATTAACTTTTTGGTATAACAAGAATGCAAATTGTATGCTTTCTTTCTTTTGTAGAAAATAGCAATTGAATCTCTCCTGAAGATCCTTTGTGAATGTAACAAAGGTGAAACACGTTTAGAGAGAATAGAACTTGAGAGAATAAAACTTGAAAATGGAACAGTAAAAATCAGTGAATGGAACACAATTATGAGAAATATATGAAATAAATATATTTATATTTTGAAAAAGACACATAGTGTGAAGGAAATTTATTTGGCACTCAAGAAAATATAAAAATTGAAAAATGGAAAGTCGCAAGTGGAAATGCATTTTATTTGGAAAATGATTTAACTCTACCCATGGCAATCTCGGCATTGATGCAACACCACAGCTGACTAATCCAAACAATATATAAGAAAGCAAAAAATCAGAATTCGCCGGGAACATAGTCCAGTGAAGTTTGTCCAGAAAGTGTTTACAGTGTGTTCGAAGGGCTTCTCAGGCTGAATTCAAAAAGCATTAAAAATTAAAGAATAAATGGAAGAAGCATATGAAAAACGAGAAGCAATGGCTGAGGAATTATTTCTACGACACAGACAATCAAAAAACACAGGTCCTCCTGCGAATACCTCTTTAAGAAATTTATTTGAACAGTTGGAAAAAGCAACCATAAACGAATTGTCAAAATGGTGGGAAATAAAAATGCTCAAAATGTACATGGAAGTAGGAAGAATACCAAGGGGGCTAAGAATTTGTATTTTCCCGTGCTTTGAGGAAGATGATAAACAGGCATTAAATGATTGGGAAAACCTGTTGAAAAATACCTCAAGGGAAATGATGATTCGCATCATAAATCAAGCAGTTTTTACCCATGTAAAAATCACAAAAGAAATTGAGGAAATAAAACAAAGAATAGAGAAATTAAACCTACCAGAAGTAACTTACAAGAATTATCAGATAATGGATGAATATCTACAAAAATTTGAGGAAGAATTAATAATGAAAAAACAGAAAAAATGTATCCGAGACGAAAATGACTACTTACAAAAAAGAATCTATACATTTCAAAGAAAATATGACCAAAAACCAACACCAAAAGCTAAACCTAATATGGGAGGTACAATAAACATCAGCCCACAAATATCACCATTATCATCAGATATAGACTCTGCAAGTGTTGCTGAATAACGAGCAGAGTGTAGAAATGAAGAAGGGAATACAATTGAGGGAGAAGATGACACTCTTCAAAATGATCAAGAGTGCCCTTTTTTAGAAGAGCTTCGCCTACACAAAAAAAGTCAACAACTAAATACCATGAATCCAAAAATCAATTTAAGGTCCCAACGAAATACTTTGACAACATTACCAAGCGGAGGAGAGGCAAGAGAGGAGGACAAAAGCGTCCAAAGAAATCAACAAGGAATGCAAACAAGATCGAAGCTGAGAGGGAATCAAAGGTAGACTTAGTCCTTAATCTTTCAAACTATGAAATATACGCTGATTTAAATTCAGCACTCAACAAGGGTCTGTCTTTTAGCCCTTCAAATAAGATGGATTACTTTCAGATGCAATTAGACCTTTATAGATTTTGCAGAAAATTGAAATTGAAGAAATGCTTTGAGGAGAATCCCACACGCAAAACACAGTCAAAAGTGGCATTAACTCCTTCAGTACTCTCAGAAGAGTTTATAGATCAAACAGTTGACCTACTGAATTTAGCTGGAGATTATGAGTACACAGTCCAAAAATATATAGAGGAACAAGAAATTGATATTTTTTTATCAGAAGAAACAAAACTTAAACCGACTTCAAAATTTACACCGAATTTCAATTCAGAAAATGTGATTGACCTTTTCCAAAAAGCTGTAAAGGAGGATTTGAGGAGAAACTATCTAGGAAATCAGAAAAGCAAGATAAAATATAACTTAACATCAAAAGAATGGAATGCAATTGGAAAGCTATCCAGGAATGAGGAAATTATTGTAAAAATGGGTGATAAAGGAGGTAAACTGGTACTAATGAACAGGCGTGACTATATAAGAGAAGTTTCAAAACAATTAAATGAGCAACAAAATTATGAAATACTAGAACAAAGTCCTCTAAAGAAACTAACCAAAACTTGGAACGAAATGAGTAAAAATTGGCTGGAAACAGGTTTATTAACAGAGGAAGAGCACACATATATGAATGTTCAAAATCGAATAATGTCAACGATTTATTTCCTCCCAAAAATACACAAAGACTACAAGGGATATCCTACCTTTAGACCAGTAATAAATGGAATAGGTTCAATCACGGAAAGAATATCACAATTCATAGATATACATGTGCAACCTCTGACAATGCGATTGGCATCCTTTATAAGAGACACAAAACATATCATTCAGCAACTGGACTCAATTCCCTGGCAAAACAACTACAATCTGGCAACACTAGATAGTGTCTCATTATATACTAGTACCAACCACAACCAAGGAATTACTGCATCTGAATTCTTTTTGAAGACAAGATCGATATCCTTTAAGGAGGAGAACAACATGCTTTTGGAAATGTTGAACTTTGCTCTGCATAACAATATCTTTTGCTTCAATCAAAAAATCTTTAGGCAAAAGCAAGGTACCGCGATGGGGTCGAAATTCGGCCCATCGTATGCAAATCTGTTTATGGGATACTTTGAGATTAACCATGCCTGGAAACACAAGGCTTTCACCCACTCCAAGAATATCATCTTTTGGGGAAGGTTTATTGATGACATTTTTTTAATTTGGGAAGGAAATCAAGCTGAATTTGTAAAGAATGTGGAGCATCTGAACACAAATGAATTCAATTTAAAATTCACAACCAATTTTAGCAAAGAAATAATTCAATTTCTAGATCTTGAAATCTATGTAGAACAGGACAAAATTCTAACAAGGCTATATGGTAAACCGACAGCAGGAAATAGCCTTTTGCATGCCCAAATCATCCAAAGCACATTATTTCAAACACTCCATATGGAGAAGTATTAAGGATAAAGAGAAACTGTAGTACAGATGAAGCATTTGAAACCAACATTGAAAAAATGATTACTAAATTTAAACACAGAGGATACAAAGAGAAAGAAATAAAGGAATCAATTAAAAAAGCAGAAAAAATATCAAGAGAGTACTTATTGAAGGACAAACTGAAGAGTGAGAAGAAATTGACTCAAACCAAATTCATTACCACCTATGGTTCAGATGCCTCAAAACTAAGAAAAATTTTAACTAAGCATTGGAACATGTTAAAATTGGACAATAGTTTATTGAAGTATATTGATGAAAAGCCAGGTATTTGCTTTAGAAAAGCGCCAACATTGAGGAATAAGTTAAGTCCAAGCCATCTCAAATCAACAGAAAAGACAGATATAAGGAGTATGTTCCAGCAGCAACCGATCTATGGTACATTCAAGTGCGGAAATTGTAAATTATGCCCGCAAATAGAAAATGGCAAGAAAGTAATTATGCTACCAAATGGAAAATAATTTAAAATGAATAAGTTTATCAACTGTAATAGTAAATTTGTGATATATGCAATTGAATGTACTTGTATGAAAACCTATATAGGTAGTACAATAAGAAGCTTAAAAATAAGAATTTTTGAACACGTACGTGCCATAAGAAATCAAGACCTCAGATACCCATTATCATTACATTGTCTAATGGAACATACAGAACTTAAAGTGGAGCAATTGAAAATCTACGGATTAGATATAATTGAGGACTTGCCAAGAGGTGGTGATAAATAAAAAATCCTGAGACAACGAGAATCAAGATGGATTTGCTCTATGGACACATGTGAAACTGGCCTTAATTCAGAAAATGAATTTTTCAACTGGCTCTGAAATTGTATATAACAAAAAGTTTGTCATTTAAATTGAATTAACTGCCTTCAGGAAGTTTAATGTGTATTAACCTTTTATTTTCTTTAAAGTAATAATTGTCTACATTTTCTCTTATTCTATACATTTTTGTAGAAACTGAAATTTAATCTGTTAAAATAACATCCAATTTGTTCTAACAAATAATGCTCCACTAAAGGCAGAAATATTGAGAACTTTAAATGCCACCTTGATTATATTTAAACAAAATAAGCAAGCGAATTCAAAATGGCCGCCGAGGTGAACACGAAAGCATGATGACGGCATTGCGCACGCAAAAAACGCGAGCGTGATGATGTCACACGCATAAACAGAAGAAATAGTGCGAACATAGAGAGTTATGAAGAATGCCTGTATAGGAGATCGCGAGCGTATCCAAAATGGACGCCGCAGTGAACGCGAATGCGTGATGACACCATCGCGCACGCAAAAACTCGAGCGTATTGACATCACACGCAATAATAGTATAAATAGCGCGAATTCAGAGCAAAACGAAGCGCACCAGTGTAGAAGATTGAAAGTGACAAGCGGATCACTTCAAAAATCAAGGTAAGCTAAGGAAAACCTTCATTCCCTCGTAGGCTATAAAGTCTGGTTGCAAATAGTTAAGCAACCAATTTATCTCAATCCAATTTTAAAAAATGTGCCCTTTTATTTAAATAGGGTTAATACACCAAAAGGAAATAGAAGTAAAGTCAAAGGAAGCGCCTAAAAATAAATGATTGAATTGTGGCAAAGTTAAATCTACAGTATTGGTGAGTGTCATCTGTTTGGAATCTTTTTTCACCATGATCTATTTTGTAACTGTTTGAGAAAATGAGTAGTTCTGATTAACTTTTTGGTATAACAAGAATGCAAATTGTATGCTTTCTTTATTTTGTAGAAAATAGCAATTGAATCTCTCCTGAAGATCCTTTGTGAATGTAACAAAGGTGAAACACGTTTAGAGAGAATAGAACTTGAGAGAATAAAACTTGAAAATGGAACAGTAAAAATCAGTGAATGGAACACAATTATGTGAAATATATGAAATAAATATATTTATATTTTGAAAAAGACACATAGTGTGAAGGAAATTTATTTGGCACTCAAGAAAATGTAAAAATTGAAAAATGGAAAGTCGCAAGTGGAAATGCATTTTATTTGGAAAATGATTTAACTCTACCCATGGCAATCACAGCATTGATGCAACACCACAGCTGACTAATCCAAACAATATATAAGAAAGCAAAAAATCAGAATTCGCCGGGAACATAGTCCAGTGAAGTTTGTCCAGAAAGTGTTTACAGTGTGTTCGAAGGGCTTCTCAGGCTGAATTCAAAAAGCATTAAAAATTAAAGAAAAAATGGAAGAAGCATATTAAAAAAACAAGAAGCAATGGCTGAGGAATTATTTCTACGACACAGACAATCAAAAAACACAGGTCCTCCTGCGAATACCTCTTTAAGGAATTTATTTGAACAGTTGGAAAAAGCAAACATAAACGAATTGTCAAAATGGTGGGAAATAAAAATGCTCAAAATGTACATGGAAGTAGGAAGAATACCAAGGGGGCTAAGAATTTGTATTTTCCCGTGCTTTGAGGAAGATGATAAACAGGCATTAAATGATTGGGAAAACCTGTTGAAAAATACCTCAAGGGAAATGATGATTCGCATCATAAATCAAGCAGTTTTTAACCATGTAAAAATCACAAAAGAAATTGAGGAAATAAAACAAAGAATAGAGAAATTAAACCTACCAGAAGTAACTTACAAGAATTATCAGATAATGGATGAATATCTACAAAAATTTGAGGAAGAATTAATAATGAAAAAACAGAAAAAATGTATCCGAGACGAAAATGACTACTTACAAAAAAGAATCTATACATTTCAAAGAAAATATGACCAAAAACCAACACCAAAAGCTAAACCTAATATGGGAGGTACAATAAACATCAGCCCACAAATATCACCATTATCATCAGATATAGACTCTGCAAGTGTTGCTGAATAACGAGCAGAGTGTAGAAATGAAGAAGGGAATACAATTGAGGGAGAAGATGACACTCTTCAAAATGATCAAGAGTGCCCTTTTTTAGAAGAGCTTCGCCTACACAAAAAAAGTCAACAACTAAATACCATGAATCCAAAAATCAATTTAAGGTCCCAACGAAATACTTTGACAACATTACCAAGCGGAGGAGAGGCAAGAGAGGAGGACAAAAGCGTCCAAAGAAATCAACAAGGAATGCAAACAAGATCGAAGCTGAGAGGGAATCAAAGGTAGACTTAGTCCTTTATCTTTCAAACTATGAAATATACGCTGATTTAAATTCAGCACTCAACAAGGGTCTGTCTTTTAGCCCTTCAAATAAGATGGATTACTTTCAGATGCAATTAGACCTTTATAGATTTTGCAGAAAATTGAAATTGAAGAAATACTTTGAGGAGAATCCCACACGCAAAACACAGTCAAAAGTGTCATTAACTCCTTCAGTACTCTCAGAAGAGTTTATAGATCAAACAGTTGACCTACTGAATTTAGCTGGAGATGATGAGTACACAGTCCAAAAATATATAGAGGAACAAGAAATTGATATTTTTTTATCAGAAGAAACAAAACTTAAACCGACTTCAAAATTTACACCGAATTTCAATTCAGAAAATGTGATTGACCTTTTCCAAAAAGCTGTAAAGGAGGATTTGAGGAGAAACTATCTAGGAAATCAGAAAAGCAAGATAAAATATAACTTAACATCAAAAGAATGGAATGCAATTGGAAAGCTATCCAGGAATGAGGAAATTATTGTAAAAATGGGTGATAAAGGAGGTAAACTGGTACTAATGAACAGGCGTGACTATATAAGAGAAGTTTCAAAACAATTAAATGAGCAACAAAATTATGAAATACTAGAACAAAGTCCTCTAAAGAAACTAACCAAAACTTGGAACGAAATGAGTAAAAATTGGCTGGAAACAGGTTTATTAACAGAGGAAGAGCACACATATATGAATGTTCAAAATCGAATAATGTCAACGATTTATTTCCTCCCAAAAATACACAAAGACTACAAGGGATATCCTACCTTTAGACCAGTAATAAATGGAATAGGTTCAATCACGGAAAGAATATCACAATTCATAGATATACATGTGCAACCTCTGACAATGCGATTGGCATCCTTTATAAGAGACACAAAACATATCATTCAGCAACTGGACTCAATTCCCTGGCAAAACAACTACAATCTGGCAACACTAGATGGTGTCTCATTATATACTAGTATCAACCACAACCAAGGAATTACTGCATCTGAATTCTTTTTGAAGACAAGATCGATATCCTTTAAGGAGGAGAACAACATGCTTTTGGAAATGTTGAACTTTGCTCTGCATAACAATATCTTTTGCTTCAATCAAAAAATCTTTAGGCAAAAGCAAGGTACCGCGATGGGGTCGAAATTTGGCCCATCGTATGCAAATCTATTTATGGGATACTTTGAGATTAACCATGCCTGGAAACACAAGGCTTTCACCCACTCCAAGAATATCATCTTTTGGGGAAGGTTTATTGATGACATTTTTTTTAATTTGGGAAGGAAATCAAGCTGAATTTGTAAAGAATGTGGAGCATCTGAACACAAATGAATTCAATTTAAAATTCACAACCAATTTTAGCAAAGAAATAATTCAATTTCTAGATCTTGAAATCTATGTAGAACAGGACAAAATTCTAACAAGGCTATATGGTAAACCGACTGCAGGAAATAGCCTTTTGCATGCCCAAATCATCCAAAGCACATTATTTCAAACACTCCATATGGAGAAGTATTAAGGATAAAGAGAAACTGTAGTACAGATGAAGCATTTGAAACCAACATTGAAAAAATGATTACTAAATTTAAACACAGAGGATACAAAGAGAAAGAAATAAAGGAATCAATTAAAAAAGCAGAAAAAATATCAAGAGAGTACTTATTGAAGGACAAACTGAAGAGTGAGAAGAAATTGACTCAAACCAAATTCATTACCACCTATGGTTCAGATGCCTCAAAACTAAGAAAAATTTTAACTAAGCATTGGAACATGTTAAAATTGGACAATAGTTTATTGAAGTATATTAATGAAAAGCCAGGTATTTGCTTTAGAAAAGCGCCAACATTGAGGAATAAGTTAAGTCCAAGCCATCTCAAATCAACAGAAAAGACAGATATAAGGAGTATGCTCCAGCAGCAACCGATCTATGGTACATTCAAGTGCGGAAATTGTAAATTATGCCCGCAAATAGAAAATGGCAAGAAAGTAATTATGCTACCAAATGGAAAAGAATTTAAAATGTATAAGTTTATCAACTGTAATAGTAAATTCGTGATATATGCACTTGAATGTACTTGTATGAAAACCTATATAGGTAGTACAATAAGAAGCTTAAAAATAAGAATTTTTGAACACTTACGTGCCATAAGAAATCAAGACCTCAGATACCCATTATCATTACATTGTCTAATGGAATATACAGAACTTAAAGTGGAGCAATTGAAAATCTATGTATTAGATATAATTGAGGACTTGCCAAGAGATGGTGATAAAGAAAAAATCCTGAGACGAGAATCAAGATGGATTTGCTCTATGGACACATGTGAAACTGGCCTTAATTCAGAAAATGAATTTTGCAACTGACTCTGAAATTGTATATAACAAAAAGTTTGTCATTTAAATTGAATTAACTGCCTTCAGGAAGTTTAATGTTTATTAACCTTTTATTTTCTTTAAAAAAATAATTGTCTACATTTTCTCTTATTCTATATATTTTTGTAGAAACTGAAATTTAATCTGTTAAAACAACATCTAATTTGTTCTAACAAAAATGCTCCACTAAAGGCAGAAATATTGAGAACTTTAATTGCCACCTTGATTATATTTAAGCAAAATAAGCAAGCAAATTCAAAATGAAAGTGAACACGAAAGCATGATGACGTCATCACGCATGGAAAAAACGTGAACGTGATGACGTCACACACATAAACAGAAGAAATAGTGCGAACATAGAGAGATATGAAGCATGCCTGTACAGGAGATCGTGAGCGTATCCAAAATGGACACTGCGGTGAACGCGAATGCGTGATGACATCATCGCGCACGCAAAAACGCGAGCGTGATAACATCAAACGCAATAATAGTATAAATAGCATGAATTCAGAGCAAAACAAAGCGCACCAGTGTAGAATATTGAAAGTGACAAGCGGATCACTTCAAAAATCAAGGTAGGCTAAGGAAAACCTTATTCCCTCATGGGATATAAAGTCTGGTTGCAAATAGTTAAGCAACCAATTTATCTCAATCCAATTTTAAAAAATGTGCCCTTTTATTTAAATAGGGTTAATACACCAAAAGGAAATAAAGGTAAAGTCAAAGGAAGCGCCTAAAAATAAATGATTGAATTGTGGCAAAGTTAAATCTACAGTATTGGTGAGTGTCATCTGTTTGGAAACTTTTTTCACCATGATCTATTTTGTAAATGTTTGAGAAAATGAGTAGTTGTGATTAACTTTTTGGTATAACAAGAACGAAAATTGTATGCTTTCTTGCTTTTGTAGAAAATGGCAATTGAATCTCTCTTGAAGATCCTTTGTGAAAGTAACAAAGGTGAAACACGTGTAGAGAGAATAGAACTTGAGAGAATAAAACTTGAAAATGGAACAGTAAAAATCAGTGAATGGAACACAATTATGAGAAATATATGAACTAAATATATTTATATTTTGAAAAAGACACGTAGTTTGAAAGAAATTTATTTGGCACTCAAGAAAATATAAAAATTGAAAAATGGAAAGTCGCAAGTGGAAATGTATTTTATTTGGAAAATGCTTTGTTTTACAATGTTTACATGTGTAGATTGAATATCACATGGTGAGATATTAAATTATCAATTATAGAAGGAATACTAAGTAAGAGGAAGACTGTCCTCCAAAAGTGCAATGCTGTTGGTGACAACAGGTCGGTGGAATTACTGTTCAAGCAATGCCATTAAAACACATGTAAAATATCTATGAAGTTTCCGTTTGCCATTTGACTATCCAAACTTTTTTTTATTCTTTTGAATTGTGGGATTTGTAATTGTTCTAAATTTAAAATAGGAAAGAAACAACTTCAAGTCCCAGAATTCCCAGAATAAAAAAAAACAAAAAAACACTGGGTGGCTTTCTCACAACTGCAAGGGAAACTTGGGAGCTCTACATGTAAACGTCGTCCAGGGCCTGAAGAGTGAGGCCTATGACACTACAATGTGCAGAGCACCACGATAGTTGGCGATCTGGCTGTCAGTGAGTGGACTCTAGGAAGGAGGGCTGATGTTTATCCTTGATCTGTCACCAGCGCCACATTTTCTGCAGGCCGTGGTTTTGGCAATTGTGATGCAATCCTTGCTGGCGGCATTTATGGGAGTTTATTTGGTTTGATGAAGTTTAGTACAAATATCAGGGTAAGGTCCAGGGCACTTATTTCAGACATCACTCTTTTCTGTTCTTTAATATTTCATGAGTGACCTCTGTGGTAATCATCAGGCTGAAGTTAGGTGGGCAGGTGGAAGAGGCTTGGCCTATCTAATTCAGGCAATGGGTACATTTCGCAGTAACAAAATCAAGATTACAATTAGAAAAACACACTCCTGAGGTAACCGAGAATTGTACCCCAACGTGTGATGGAGGCCATAGAGGATGTTTCTTTTGTTTTAATTCTCCTGTATAAGCGGCACACCAGCGCACTCTAGAGTTCTACACCTCAGGAGGGTAGAGTTTGCATGCTTGGAGGGAAAGATAGGCTGTACACATTGACAACAGTAAAATGAAAATGAATGAAGTTTTAGATCTCTGTGTTCTATGTGTGATAAATTGGGGGTACAGTTACAGGTCAGCTACCCACCCCCAGTCCACCTTTTGTGTTTTTTGTCAAGTTAGGTGGGGCAACATTTTCTCTCTAAGAAGTTAATCTGTGATAAGATAAAGAATAGCTCTGTAAAGCAAGGGAAGAAACTCACTGTGGTGAAGACTATCCACACGTACCATTTGCAGGCTCAAATTCGCCACATGGTAAGGCCCAAAGGTCTTACCAACATACAACTTCTGCAGGGGCAAACTGGGTCAGTTTGATGATTCAGTGAACTGTGAGGTTGGAGTTTTTAGATGTTGTTGTAGGCCTATGTGCTTCAAAATGCACCATTTGCCATCGTTTGCCAGTAAGGTGACCCCAGTTAATACATAAACACTATCGGCCTCATTAGAAGGTTGTAGGTATCATGGTGGTAGATCTGCCAGGTTACCGGCAAATGTTATTACCGTTTCCGGCACTCAGTCCGGCGGCATTACTTCTGGATTTTGAGTGCCAGAGTGACAGTGTTAAGCCCCATTCATGGAGTCCCATAGGATGAGGGTATATGCCGTCATTCCGGGCACTGGCAATACCAGTGCCAGTAATGGCAGTTTTCATGCTGATAGGGGGCCTGCCTTACCTCTAGATCTTGGCTGGAGGTAGAACAGGTGTCCAACTAGCAAACATGTAGTCAGTCGACCAGGTACAAATGTTGGTACATCAATACCAGCACTTTATTACCGGATCGGTCGACTTTTAAGGAGGCTGTATGTCTTGAGCGGCCTTAAAATGCAATACGCAAATGTGGGTCACTTTTTATTCTGGGCCTGGGCTGATTTCTAGGCTAGGTCCGACCCTGCATGCATGTGTAAGTTATTTGATTTGAGGGGAACTTGAGCAAGCTGAATCCAGAAGGGATTCTCGTGTGGCCATCTTGTGAGGCTGTATCGGTTGAGACTTTGCTATACAAGTTGGTGGGAGGGATGTACATTTAAGATAATTGCAGTGGGGTTGGTCAATGGTTTAGTGTTGCTTCCTAAATCCATTTGTGGATTATAAGGGGGAAAGTAGAATTTGAGAATGTTATTGAAGGGAGCAGGCAGTCGAGGCTTAACTGGTCATTTGGAGCATAGCGCCTCCTGTAGCCATGCATACATCCTGGAAACAGTGCACCACGCATGTGAAGTCCCTGTGGGGAACACACAGTAGCACACCACATCAGTGGAATAACCTTATGGTCAATTACAATGGTGAACATACCAGAGCAATCAGAGTGTGGGTGAACAAAGAAGCACATCTGTATGAGTATGCCTGGGAGCCAGGTCACCACAGGGAGCAACCATGAGCACATTCATTGAGTTACTTTGTCTAGAAACAACCCTTACAGAAGAAAACAACTGTCATCGAGGCAATCATGAGCCAGGTGCCATAAATGAGACTGGGGGGTGCACCTAGCATCAAATCACAGTGGAAGAGCAGCCAGGCCAATTCAGGGTGGGGCGCATGCATGGGTAAATCATAGTGTTCGATCAGACATAATCAAAACACACAGCTCAGCACCTAGGATCCCAGTTACAGTTCAGACCACCTTAGAGCAGACTACACAGCCAAAGTCTTGCTGCAAGCACCCTTATTTAATGTGCTGAAACAACAAATGTGGCAATGTAATTGTCACAGAGTTTCTAAAAATCCCCCAAAAAAGAGGAGGGGAGTGATGAGCGATGGAGAGATGCGTGTGCCAGCAGACCTGTGCTCCCGCTTTGGAAAAGGAGGCAGATAGCGCACAAAGCACTCCTTATTCGGATCACGCAAAAATATCTTCTAAAAACAAGCATTGCTGAAAGCTGATGTTTGCAGCTTTTTATTATTCTATGTACTCAGTGGTGTATTGCTGGTTCAGTATTGGAACATGGGTCAAGATTTGTTTAGGTTTAGTGAATTAATGTTTTATAGGTTTTAGATGTAAGACTTTTGGAATCGGCAGATTACTGCACAGCATATTAGGTCGAAGGAGAATTTGTTGCAGTTTTTAAATGGAGTTTGCTGCATAAATTTGTGGGGGTAGCTTTAGGGGAATAATTATTGTAGGATGGTTAAGGGGATAGGAGGGGATGGGGGGTCATGCAGCATAATCAACCTGTCAAAAACAAATTCATGAATTCTCCTTCGACCAAATGTATTCTATCAAATCACCCTAAACCTGATGTTCATAATACATGTGGCCATGGTTAGGGTGTTATATAAAGAGAAAAGGATGGAAACCTGGCTACCTTGCATTCGTTAAGTCCAAGAAATATATTTTCCATGCAGTTTTTACATTTTTGTGCTTGATTGTGAAAGGGTTTGTTTATTTGGTTTCGTTTAGGTTGTAAACGCCCTTTATAGCTACAGTCAGGGTTCTTATGTCCCCATGTGGTCAGCCCACACGTGTTTTGACCCGTAGGTCCTTCTCAAGGCTATGGGCCTCATTACGACCCAGGCGGTAAGTTACCGCCTGGGTCGTACCTTTACCACCATGGCGTAAACTACGTTTACGCCATGGTGGTTGGCGGACTTACCGCCCCATTCCGAGGTGAGTGGGGCAGTAAGTCCCCATTAAGCCATTTACCCTTCCCCATTCCCATTTTTGCCCCATAGGGCATAATGGGAGTTGGGAAGGCGTTAATTACGCCACCGTAAATTACGGTGGCATAATTAACAACAAGGTCCCTTAGCGCCATGGATTTTAACAACTGCTAAAAGCATACACGGCGCAGCAAATTCCGCAGACACAGAACAGCACACAACCAAATGATGGGATAATGGCACAAACAGACTCCATGACAATGACTCCAATTAGGAAACTTTACAGGGTCACTGTAGTGGGGGGCAACTCATTCCTTTGGAACAGGATGTCCTTATACCCTCAATAGGACAGCCCACAGATGGACTTGATGTGTTCCATCCTATTGATTACACCCAACCCCGCAGAGGAGCCACGTAGCGGGGTAACAATAGTTGACAAGACTTTTTCTTTTCTTGTAGACACAAGGGCTACCAAATCCTGCATCCAGGAAGGGAAATATAGTATGGCATGCGATGCCATGAATGCCAAGGATTCTCTGGGGTGAAGGAAGTGGTTCCTTTTACAGATGATATTGTACTTTCTATAGGGGAGCACAACCTTTCTTTGCCCCCACTCTATTCTCAACAGGCACCTGTAAATATAGTGGGGAGAGACATCATGAGCAGACTCAACATGACCCTTTCATTCACCGACAAGGAGATAGTGTGCTCCACACCGGGGATACACCTTCTAAATGTGAGGGAAACCATTCAAGCTTATTGTGGACGAAGGGAACAGAGGGGGGTACCAGTGGACGAGGAGCTGTTCCAATATGAGACTGAAATTATAATAGCAAGGGTTACAGGGATTCAGGGGAAAATGTGGCACCTTCCAAATGAGTACTTATTCAGGCCAGAGATACTATTAGATGACAAAGTAGGGATGAAAGTGCCACTAGAATTAGAGACACTAATGGGGGGGATGACTGGATAGCAGTGCATGGGACAGATGACACAGGGCGACCATGGCAGGCAGCGATCACCGTAGTGGAAGGGTACAGGTTGACTACAGTCAGAGATGAAGAACTATTCACAGACAACAGATCAGATCACAAGATAGTGTTCAAAATTAGCATCACATATTGGGTGAGAATACATTACAGAGAAGTGCCACAGAGAATGGTGATGGTGCTGAAAGCACTGCCAACCTTCCTCGAGGAGGATTTGGCAAAGGTCCCCAACATCTTATGGACCAAAAGTCCCTGTGATGTGGAGCATCTGAAGGAGATGGAGCAGTGAAGATAAAACTAAAGCCAGGAGCCATTCTGCCGCAAGTCAAACAATACCCACTTTCAAGAGAGGCAGTCAAAGGTATTTGAGTGAGAAGTGAAGCAGGGCATCCTAGTGCCATCAGAATCACCATGCAACACGTCAGTGTACCCTGTGAAAAAAGAGATAAGGGTGTCATTGCGATTTATACAGGACTAGCAGCCTATTAACCATATAGTAGAAGCACACTATCCTTTAGTTCCGGACCTGGTGACAATTCTGTGCAGCATCCCCACAGAAGTGGCTACTTCACAGTCATACATTTGAAGAATGCCTTCTTCTCTATACCATTACACCCAGACTCACAACACTTAACTTCATTTCTATATATAAATAAGAAGTGGAAACATAGAAGACTTCCTCAAGGGTACTGCAAATCACCTTCCGTATTCAATAGGGCCCCCAAATGGACCTACGCAATGTACAGATGGAAAACATGGTTATACAGTACATAGATGACATATTGATTTTCAGAGAGACAGAAGAACAATGTACAAATGACTCAGTCCATATGTTGACAGTACTAGCAGAAAGGGGATACAAGGTGGGCAAGGCCAAACTACAATATTGCCAGACAGACGTGTTATACATTGGACAGATCATCTCTCTATAATGGCCGACGTTGACACCTGAGAGGGCAGAGGAAATGTGCAGGACAGCAAAACCCACAACAATCAGAGAGATGCAGCAGTTCTTGGAGCTATGTTATTACTGCTGGACATAGGTATTTGATTACAGCACCTACACTAGGCACTTGTTTGGTGCACTGAAGGAAGCACATAGAGGGGAGAAGATAATACAATGGACATCAGAAATGACTGAGGGATTTAACGAGCTGAAGGAAGCAATATGCACAGCTCCAGTGTTAGGGATCCCAAACTTTCTATTCTCACATTCCGACGGAGTAGAGATGACCGCAGCACTTACACACAAGACCAGCTTGTGGCACAAGCCACTAGCTTATTACGGTGGGAAATTAGACCCAGTAATGAGAGGACACTATCCATATGAACAAGCATTGGCTGCAGCTTCATTCGCAGTGGACAAATCAGAGAGTATTACCCCAGGATGCAGCACCACTCTCTACGTGGAGCATGCTCTCTTTGCAATACTGGAAAGACCAAAGAGCACCCTGACACCACAGATGGCCTTGGGGAATCCGGTGTTACTATATAACCCAGCTATCAAGATAGTGAGATGCAGACTTGTCAACCCGGCAACATTTCTCGTCAACGCTTAACATAAGGGTGACTATGCACATGATTGCACAACGAACCTAGAAGAATTCAGTGACACTCGCAAGGTACAGGAGGACGCACTTGAGGGGTGGTGATGTGCTCTATATTGACAGGTCTTCAACAATTGAACAGACGACTGGGAAAAGACATACTGGGACAGCACTCGTGAGAATGGGAGAGGATGGGACAAATGAGGCAGTGACAAGCGCAATCCTGCCATCACATTATTCAGCACAAGCAGCAGAATTAGTGGCCTTAATATTGGCATTGGAGTGCTGCAGGAAGAAGGAAGTGATGATTTTTTCAGATCCAGCCTACGTGACATCCACAGTGCATTCTGGGCTGTCACGTTGGATGAGGAGGAGCTTCAGACGTGCTGATGCGTCACTGGTACAGCACACACTCCTATTGGGCAGATTAGTAGACGTCATAGATCTGCAAGAGCAAATAGCAATTGTGAAATGTCAAACACACACAAAAGGGAGGATCCTATCTCCAGTGGTAACGAAGCAGCAGATGTGGGGGCAAAATGCACCGCCTACCTTGAGAACATTTAAAAAATTAAGTCTTCATCACATGGGTGCGATTATTCCCGAACTTTGATACTAAAAGATGAGTACCTCATATTACCAGTGACTATAATAATGGAGCTGCAGGGAGCTGCACCCAGGTAGGAAAAGGATCTGTGGCTAAGTAGGGGATGTACAGTGTCTCCAGCAGACACCCTTTGGTGGCAAAACAACACAGGGAAGGAGGTGCTTATGCCACTTGCATTATTGCACAAAGCACTGACACAACTACACTATCCAACCCATACAGGGAAGGAGGTACTTGCTGCTCGTATTGGAGATACATGGTTCTGTCCTGATCGTCAGAGCACGTGGCTGAATTCATGATTTCATGATTCATTCCAATTCTGTTGGCTGTCTCCATGACAATCAGTCTGGTTTCAGAGCTGGCAGAAACACAGAAACTGCTCTCCCGAACATCAGTGAAGATCTGCTCTCCAACCTCGACTCTAACATTCCCTCTGTCCTCATCCTACTCGATCTCTTTTCTGCCTTTGACACGGTCAACCATACCATCCTGCTCAACCGTCTCCATGATAACCTGGGTATAACAGATCATGCTCTGGCCTGGCTGACCTCTTTCGTCTCTGATCGACCCTCCCAGGTAATACTTGGGTCCTTCCTATCATCTATCTCCCTCTCTATTTGTGGTGTTCCCCAGGGGTCTAAACTCTCGCCCTGGCTTTTCAACCAATACCTGGCAACTCTCGCCCACTGCATTGCCATTTTCCGCTCAAATTTCCAGTGCTTTGCTGATGACAATCAACTCATTTTCAGGCTGCCCTCAGCCACCTCCTCTCCCTCTCTCATCTCTGATTGCCTTACTGCCATTCAAGTTTCGTGTTCTGCCAATGATCTTTGTCTGAATGCCAGCAAGACTGAGATCCGCCTCATCGGCACACCTTCTCCAACCTTTCCCCTCACTCTCTGGCCGGCCTCCCTTGGCCCTCCTCCTACCCCCACCTGCGAGGCTAAGAACCTTGGGCCATCTTTGATTCCACACTTTCCTTCTCCGCCCACAACTATGATATCTGTAAAAAGTCAAACTTTCTACTGCACCTCCTCAGAGGTACTAGGCCTTTCCTCTCCTTCCCCCAGAAGCTCATGGTCTCCCAGGCTTTGGTTCTCTCTAGGTTGGACTATTGTAACAGCCTCTTTCTAAATCTACCTGCCTTTACTCTCCGCCCTCTTCAACTAATCCAGAACAGGACTGCAAGACTTGTCCTTGGCCTCAAGCCCTGGGACCGTATCTCTCCAGCTTTGAAATCTCTCCATTGGCTCCTAGTGGATGCAAGGATTAAATTCAAAACCCTCTGCATTGTCCACAAGGTTTTCTGGGGCCTGGGTCCAAAATACCTTCAGCTTTCCCTCCACAAATAGCTCCCCTCTTGAGCTCTCTGCTCCTCTACCTCTAACTCCCTCAGGGTCAGTCGATTTTCAAAGAAATGAGTTGGGGTAGATCTCTGTTTTCGGCTGGGGCCTCCCTCTAGAACAGCCTCCCTGCCACTCTAAAACTTGAGGAGAACCATCTTCAGTTCCGGAAGCACCTCAAGACCTTCCTCTTCACTTCTGCTTTCGCCCCCCTCTCCTCTCCTGATCTGTTCTCTCTTGGCACTGTGCACCTGGCCACCCTCTGTCCTCCGGGCCCAGGTTCCTGTTCACCTTGCCACTCTCCCGCTCTGCCCCATGGCCACCCCTTGCACTGGCATCTGTATCTGTACCCATACAGTCACCCCCTCTTTCTTCCTGCACTTATCTGACCTACCCTGTCTGCTGCCTTAAACTCAGCACTTGCCACTAGCTGGCTGCACTACCACTTTTGTTGCTTTTATTATTTAATTCATTTATCATTTATTCTGTTCTCCTTTGCCTCGCACTTTCCACTTCTCCCCCCTTACTTGCACTTTTCCCCTCCCCCTCTGCCATGCAATTGGACGTTCTCAATGTCACTGGGCCTAGTAAGATCATTGTTTTTTTCTCCCTTGTTCTCCTGCCTTACCTTGTCGTGCTCTGAAACACTTGTGTATGAGAGCGATAGAAATAAAATATCAATATCAATATCAATGATTCATTGTTTGGTGTGTAAACAATATACTGCACGTCATACATTAAGGGTAGTGAGAGGAGCCATACCTAGCCCAGTGGGTACATTCCAACACCTACACGACGACTATGTCAACATGATAAAAGTCTGCGTAGGGTACCGCTACATGAGTGTGGTAGTGTGTCCATTTTCCCATTGGATCAAGGCCAGTCTTTGTTCTCATCCAGATGCCCTTAGAGCGGCGAAATTCCTAGTCCAGGAGATATTCCCATGGTGGGGCATCTGTGAGGTCCTGTGGTCTGACAATGGCCCTCACTTCACCAATGAGATGTTCCAGCTTATTACAACTTTTCTGGGAATCCAACACAAATTCCCTGTCACTATCACCCGAATGGGATGTTTGAATGCCTCAATGACTTGCTTAATGAAGCCATAGCCAAAGCTAAAAAGAGTTTTAACAAAATCTGGCTGCATTGCCTCCCCCTAGTGATCAATAGGTGCACACTGAGTTCAAAACAAATTAAATTAAGTGTAAAGAAAAAAACTCAATTAGTTTTGGGTGTGGGGGAGTAGGAAGAACCCTGGCACAGGGCTCCAATAATGCAAAATACAGAAAGGATGTCAACCATTGAAAACACTCCCGTCCCCTGCACACCCAAGAAGCTAGAAAACCAGCCAATTACATAAGATAAATAAAAATGTTGACTATAATGTATACATCACCAAACAGTGCATTTCAAACAATTCACAATTAATACATGATAAATGATTGGTTTTCTAGCTTGCTTCATTGGTGTGCAGGAGACAGGGTTGTCTTCAATGGTTGACACCCTTTCTGTATTTTGCCTCCCCCTCGCCCTGTTCACACTGCGCTATTAGCCCGGGTCCGACCTCCATTTAACCCCACATAAGGTGGTGACAGGACAGCGCATGCGACTTCCCCTGGCTCCCACAACTAGACCAATAAAGGATGCTGAGAATGTGGCTAATGTATTGGGTCAGGAAATGTATGAGTAAACAACTTCTTTGACTGCCAATGCCTCTTTTATTTCTCCCCAGCTGCAAAGACACCAGGAGATGACTGAACCCAGAGAAGAAAGCGACAGCATTGAAAGCCACGAGGACTTACTTAAGCAGCGACCCAACAGAGACCAGGTTCTCCTGAGGAATTTCTCCCAAAATTGGGATGTGTCAAGGTTCATGGGCCCCCCACAAGGAGGAACTGATAACTGAGAGAGCCATCAAACTGGTTAGGACGAACATTTGGAATCACCTTGGTGAGATCAAGCCCAACAAAGCTGTGGCCTCACATGGCACCAACATTGGCAGGGACAACAATCCTCAGCAAAAAGAGCAGAGCAATAATTAGGAATCTGCACTGCCGAGCAGAGGACACCCAATGGTTACTCGCTCATGGGCTGCATAGTTAGGGCAAGGAATTCCAACACATCCAGAGTGAGGGTACACTGTCTGTTTGTTATTTTTCTCTCCGCAGACATTCATCGTGAAAGATCAACTTTTTTTTATTGCATTTCTTCCATGCTTCCGACTGATCCCCAATCTGACACCTTCCAAGGACAATTTATCCAATTTATCAGAAGGTCCAATAGGTCTCGAGCATGCCATCCTAATGTGTATTTCCATGTCTTCATAGCATACCTGGCCCAAGTTTCCCCACAACTAGAAAGTGGAAACCCATCCGTCCTTGCAGTCCTCAGAGACCCTAGAATTAAGACTGTGTGGGAACAACTATTCATATTTGCCATGAGAGACTACATGGTCTACTGGGCTTCAACTAATATAATACTGATACCTTAACGCTAATGTTTGCGCATTTCAGGCGGGCAACTGATATCTTCAAGCTGCACCAGGATCCAAGCAGCACAGGTAATGGAACAGTTATTAAAAAAAATGTTCATATTGTCTTGTCCCTTATTTCCAAGTGGTGTTTTTGCTTTTCAATTTTGGTGAATATCCCTTGTATCTAGTGATATTGCGGTATCTGCTACTAACATTAACCCAACTCCAGCAGGTGGAGCAACCATGTCACGTGCCGAAGGGAGCTCTATAAGCGCAGTATGGAGATGTAAGCACAGGGCTGATACAGACATGGGAGGGGTGGACCTATATCTGACTGACAATGCTTGAGTAAAGAAACCACTGGGGAGAGCTGCTATGTCTGCTCACGAATCCCCTGCGTCATGAGTGCCTCCAGAACATTTATAGCAAATGAAATACCAGCAGGTAGAGCACAATATCTTTTGTACCTATTCATGGTTACAACCCAAGGAAGATTACAAGGGTGGACAGCAACATTGATATGGATGTCCAAGGAAATGTTCCCCTATGAACAAAGTTATATAAAGACTCTTGACATGATGAACAATTACTGGCAATTAGACCAAGCTATACAATACATAACTGATGGCGCACAGAAAGGAGAAACAAAAACAATAACACTGAAGGATTCCCTGGTACCTAGCATCCCACAGCCTGCACCACTTCACTTAGGCTAATTACAAGTTGTGGTATATTCACACACCTAAGGCCAACACTGTTAGGTGTTTCTGGGTGGCTAACAAAATGTTGTCTATCTCCTGATATAATCCTGAGACATGTTCAAACCACATCCTTTATGGGATTGCTACTTGCATGGGGTTGTGCTGCACACCCACACCCATTGTCACAATTTTCCAGAACTACTTGGCATCATTATCAGCCAAGGAATTTATTAGAGAATCCCACATGTTCAAAAAGAGCAGGGCTTTTTGTTGGGCAAGATATTCTTATGGTCCTTTCTCAGTGCATGTATTTCATTTGCAGGGCCAGGGGTTCTATCTTTCAGTGCTCCTAATAACTTGCATGTGGAGGCTTTACATTCCTGGTCATACCACCCGTCTTTATGTAGCTGGAGATCCTTTATCTCCTTCAGCGGTTTAGTAAGCCATTTATTGAATATAGCCAAAGTTCCACTGGCTGACTCAAATATAACATTATCATGACCAATTTTGTACATGGTGGGTGTGGGTGTGTGATACATGTATACTTAGGTTGACATGGCACTTATTTTGTGAATGTGTGCATGGGTTGTTTGTGGTTGCCATGATGGCATTACTTTGATAGACTTGAACATATAGGGCCTCATTACGAGGTAGGTGGTAAGGGATTACCGGCACCGCTAAGGTCACCGGTGCCAGTTATCCCTTACCACCCTATTCCGAGGTCCCTTAGCGGGTCCCTTCCTTAACGTACCAGGCGTTATGGATGGGACCCGTTAAGGGACTACAGAGCTAATAACGGTACCGCAAATTGCGGTACCGTTATTAGCTCCATCCCCATTCCCATTGAGCCCTATGGGGGCTTGAATGGTAATGGGGAATGGTTCCTGGAATGGGGACTTATCGGGTCCTCTAAGGTTGGAATGACCCGGTAAGTCCCTATTTCTGGAACCCGGACCCGGAATGCGGTAAGGGGGTAGCCAGGGTGCTAACAGCACGGTGGCTACCTCCTATCGCATAATGAGGCACATAGACATCTATTTCACATGTAGGGGAGGGACCATAAGACAGCTGGACGTGGCAACGACTGTTTGTCTGATGCCAATCGTGTGTCCCACTGCTTGTTTGCTGTCTATGTATCAGTGTTGGTTGAAGTAGTTATTGATTGTGTGTCTCTTGGTGTCAATGTGCGATTGCAATTGTGATGAGTGGGATGTTGCATGATGGTGTTTGTGGTCTCTCATTGGGGATGTGTACTGATGTATCTGTGTGTGTTGCCACATGTTCAACAAAGTTTAGATATTTGTTTTATCTGGCAACAGCTCATTCACCTCTACCCATTCACTACTCGAGGTTCAGTGTATGTTGTGTTTCTTTTTGGTCCACTGATGTTTTGGTGTGCCTTTGGCATTTGCTTGTCAATGTGGATGTGCACACACTTCATTCACAGTATGGCTCATTAGCAGCACTTTCTGGTGCTACATGTGATTGTTTGCACTGCAGGTTTCTGCCCACATTTAATGCCATGAATCAGCCCCCAGCGCAATTCTTTTTGTCTCTGCAATATTCATTCTCACTCCAACTACTTTGTGCAGTCTTGGTACTTTGTTGTAAATTAAGACCGAAGACACATTTTGTTATTTGCAGCGACAATGTATGCTTTTCAGAAAATTAGCATAACCACAATGCATTGCTCTGTACTTCAGAACTGAGATGTACTTTCATTGATGGCTATTAGATGGTACTGTGACATGGCTGCATGTAAACTGACATTGCCCATTTTACTCTCACATTTTAGGTTGTTCACATACGCCAAGTGAGGAAACAAGTGAGCAGAGTGCAGTCAGTAGCCCTAAATACTGGTTGTCTTTCCTCTACGCTCTGCAAGACTGAATCTTGAGGCTCCTCCCACTGATTCTACATTATTAGAACGTGGCGGCGAAGCGGGCCGCGAAGTGAGGCGACCAAGTGAGCAGTCCGCAGTCAGTAGCCCTGAGTACTGGTTATCTTTCCGCTATGCTCTTCAAGACTGAATCTGGATGCTCCCACCACTAATTCTACATATTAGAACGTGGCCGTGAAGCGAACGGCAAAGTGAGGCGAGCAAGTGAGCAGTCTGCAGTCAGTAGCCCTGAGTACTGGTTGTCTTTCCTCTATGCTCTACAAGACTGAATCTGGAGGCTCCTCCCACTAATTCTACATTATTGGAATGCGACCGTCAAGCGGGGCGTGAAGTGAGGCGAGCAAGTGAGCAGTCTGCAGTCAGTAGCCCTGATAACTGGTTGTCTTTTGTCTACGCTCTGCAAGAATGAATCTGGAGGCACCTCCCACTAATTCTACATTGTTGGAACATGGCTGCGAAGTGAGGCTAGCAAGTACGCAGTGCGCAGTCAGTAGCCCTGAGTACTGGTTGTCTTTCCTCTATGCTCTGCAAGACTGAATCTGGAGGCTCCTCCAACTAATTCTACATTACAGGAAGGCAGCCGCAAAGCAGGCCGCGCAGTGAAGGGAGCAAGTGAGCAGTCTTCAGTCAGTAGCCCTGAGTACTGGTTGCCTTTCCTCTATGCTCTGCAAGACTGAAGCTGTAGACTCCTCCTACTGATTCTATATTATCAGAATGTGGAATGTGGCCACAAAGTGAGGTGAGCAAGTGAGCAGTCTTCAGTCAGTAGCCCTGAGTACTGGTTGTCTTTCCTCTATGTTCTGCAACACTGAATCGGGAGGCTCTTACCACTAATTCAACATCATTGGAACGCGACGGTGAAGCAGGCTGTGAAGCAATGCGAGCAAGTTAGCCGTCCGCAGTCAGTAGCCCTGAGTACTGGTTGTCTTTCCTCTATGCTCTCCAAGACTGATTCTGGACGCTCCTCCCACTAATTCTACATTATTGGAACGTGGCCTCCAATGTGGGCAGCAAAGTGAGGCGAGCAAGTGAGCATTCTGCAGTCAGTAGCCCTAATAACCGGTTGTCTTTTGTCTACGCTGTGCAAGACTGAATCTGGAGGCTCCTCCCACTAATTCTATATTGTTGGAACGTGGCTGCGAAGTGAGGTGAGCAAGTTTGCAGTCCGCAGTCAGTAGCCCTGAGTACTGGTTGTCTTTCCTCTACGCTCTGCAAGACTGAATCTGGAGGCTCCTCCCATAAATTCTAAATTATCGGAACGAAGGCCGCGAAACGTGCTGCAAAATGAGGTGAGTAAGTGAGCAATTAGCAGTCAGTAGCCCTGAGTACTGGTTGTATTTCCTCTATGCTCTGCAAGACTGAATCTGGAGGCTCCTCCCACTAATTATACATTATCGGAATGCAGCCGCCAAGAGGGCTGCAAAGTGAGGCGAGAAAGTGAGCAGTGAGCAGTCAGTAGCCCTGAGTCCTGGTTGTCTTTCCTCTATGCTCTGCACGACTGAAACTGGAGGCTCCTCCCACAAGTTCTACATATTAGAATGCGGCCGCAAAGTGGGCTGCGAAGTAAGACGAGCAAGTAAGCAGTCTGCATTCAGTAGCCCTGAGAACTGATTGTCTTGCCTCTATGCTCTGGAAGAATACATTTGGAGGCTCCTCCCACTGATTCGACATTATCGCAACGTGGCTGTGAAGCGAGCCATGAAGTGAGGTGAGCAAGTGAGCAGTCTGCAGTCAGTAGCCCTGAGTACTGGTTGTCTTTCCTATATGCTCTGCAAGACTGAATCTGGAGGCTCCTTCAACTAATTCTACATTACAGGAATGCAGCCACGAAGCAGGCCGTGCAGTGAGGCGAGCAAGTGAGCAGTTTTCATTCAGTAGCCCTGAGTACTGGTTGTCTTTCCTCTATGCTCTGCAACACTGAATCTGGAGGATCTTACCACTAATTCAATGTTATTGGAATGCAACAGTGAAGCATGCTGTGAGGCAATGCAATCAAATCAGCCATCCGCAGTCAGTAGCCCTGAGTACTGGTTGTCTTTCCTCTATGCACTGCAAGACTGAATCTGAAGACCCAATCCCCTCCCGCATGTAGCCTTGGAGGAGAGCAACACAGCATTTAATCATTTCACTGATGCTAGCCAGTCTTGTTAATATGGCAGAAATGCTAGAAAGAAACAGCTAAAGGCTTGAATTATGCTTTTCTTACGGCCCCCCTTTCCTAAACCCAGCAGAGCAAGCTGACTCCCAGGACACAAATAGCAAATAGGAGATAGCAAGGCCTAGAATGCGACTTTTCCACAGTACGCAGCTTGCCTGAAAGAACAGAAGCACTGTGTTCTGTTCAACAAAGAAATATGTCTCTAGACTCGCAATGTTGCATATTGTTGCTAAAATAGATGTTTGAAGGTGTCATATTCGTCGAAATTGTCAATCATCAGACCCAGTTCAAAGAAACTGTACAAGGGGCGTAATGAACATGTCATGACCGATTGCAGGATGTCCATTTTGTATATATGTAACTGATGTACGTTATTTGCTCTCTTGCGTCCCTCGAGGTCTGGAGACACACGTCGCGGGGCATGAGACCGAGTTGGCCAACTGAGACTCTTTGCTTTGCAATAAAACCTAGCTTTTGGGAATACAACCTCGTGTCTGGCGTGTCAGTTTGTGTGTGGTGATTTGCCTTGTTTTCACTATGCGAGGGACCCCTAGGGGCCCCTTCACTTCCACTGATTCTATATTATCGGAATGTGGCCGCAAAGTGAGGTGAGCAAGTGAGCAGTCTTCAGTCAGTAGCCCTGAGTACTAGTTGTCTTTCCTCTACGCTCTGCAAGACTGAAGCTGTAGACTCCTCCTACTGATTCTATATTATCGGAATGTGGAACGTGACCTCCAATGTGGGCAGCAAAGTGAGACGAGCAAGTGAGCATTCTGCAGTCAGTAGCCCTAATAACCAGTTGTCTTTTGTCTACGCTGTGCAAGACTGAATCTGGAGGCTCCTCCCACTAATTCTATATTGTTGGAACGTGGCTGCGAAGTGAGGTGAGCAAGTTTGCAGTCCGCAGTCAGTAGCCCTGAGTACTGGTTGTCTTTCCTCTACGCTCTGCAAGACTGAATCTGGAGGCTCCTCCCATAAATTCTAAATTATCGGAACGAAGGCCGCGAAACGTGCTGCAAAATGAGGCGAGTAAGTGAGCAATTAGCAGTCAGTAGCCCTGAGTACTGGTTGTATTTCCTCTATGCTCTGCAAGACTGAATCTGGAAGCTCCTCCCACTAATTCTACATTATCGGAACGTGGCCGCCAAGTGGGGCGCGAAGTGCGGCGAGTAAGTCAGCAGTCTGGAGTCAGTAGCCCTGAGTACTGGTTGTCTTTCCTCTCTGCTCTGGAAGACTGAATCTGGAGGCTCCTCCCACTAATAATACATTATCGGAACGTGGCCGCCAAGTGGGGCGCGAAGTGCGGCGAGTAAGTCAGCAGTCTGCAGTCAGTAGCCCTGAGTACGGGTTGTCTTTCCTCTCTGCTCTGGAAGACTGAATCTGGAGGCTCCTCCCACTAATTATACATTATCGGAATGCAGCCACCAAGAGGGCTGCAAAGTGAGGTGAGAAAGTGAGCAGTGCGCAGTCAGTAGCCCTGAGTCCTGGTTGTCATTCCTCTATGCTCTGCAAGACTGAAACTGGAGGCTCCTCGCACAAGTTCTACATATTAGAATGCGGCCGCAAAGTGGGCCGCGAAGTAAGATGAGCAAGTAAGCAGTCCGCTGTCAGTGCCCTGATTACTGGTTGTCTTACCTCTATGCTCTGCAAGACTGAATCTGGAGGCTCCTCCCAGTAATTCTACATTGTCGGAATGCTACCGTCAAGTGGGCCGCGAAGTGAGGCAAGCAAGTGAGCAGTCTGCAGTCAGTAGCCCTGATAACGGGTTGTCTTTTGTCTACGCTGTGCATGACTGTATCTGGAGACTCCTCTCACTAATTCTACATTGTTGGAACGTAGCTGCGAAGTGAGGCGAGCAAGTTCGCAGTACACAGTATCGGAACGCGACCGCGAAGCATTTTGCAAAGTGAGGCGAGTAAGTGAGCAATCAGCAGTCAGTAGCCCTGAGTACTGGTTGTATTTCCTCTATGCTCTGCAAGACTGAATCTGGAGGCTCCTCCCACTAGTTCTACATATTAGAATGTGGCTGCAAAGTGGGCTGCAAATTAAGACAAGCAAGTAAGCAGTCCGTAGTCAGTAGCCCTGAGTACTGGCTGTCTTTCCTTTATGCTCTGCAAGACTGAATCTGAAGGCTCCTCCCACTAATTCTACATTATCAGAACGCGGCCACCAAGCGGGGCGTGAAGTGCGGCGAGTAAGTCAGCAGTCCGCAGTCAGTAGCCCTGAGTACTGGTTGTCTTTCCTCTACTCTCTGCAAGACTTATTCTGGAGGCTCCTCCCACTGATTCTACATTATCGGAATGTGGCCACAAAGCGAAGTGAGCAAGTGAGCAGTCTTCAGTCAGTAGCCCTGAGTACTGGTTGTCTTTCCTCTACGCTCTGGAAGACTGATTATGGCAGCTCCTCCCACTGATTCTACATTGTCAGATCGTGGCTGCGAAGTCAGGCGAGCAAGTGAGCAGTATGCAGTCAGTAGCCCTGAGTACTGGTTGTCTTTCCTCTACTCTCTGCAACACTGAATCGGGAGACTCCTCCCACTAATTCGACATTATTGGAACGCGGCTGAGAAGCAGGCCGCGAAGCAAGGTAAGCCAGTTAGCCGCTGTCATGACCTCCTGATCAAAGAAAGCCACACAATTCTTACCTGGCTAGTGATCTCCTGGTCAGTATCATCGATGGAACATTACGGCGCTCAGCGTGGAACATCGCGACCTGCAAGGAGAGAAAAGACACAGGTTAGTAATATAAAAGGCGAAACAGCGCTGCGCATTGCGCATTACTCACCAGACAGCATTGCACACAACGCTCTTTCGCCTACCGGCCCATGCTCATCTTCAAACTGCATCACAACACCAAAATACCTTTCCATACCTAAAAGGAAAGAAGCAAGACATCATTATTCGAACTAAGAGGAACATAAGAACTGCATATAAAGACTGTAAAGCAGCAAACCTGCGGAGTCGCAGCAGGCCTGGATTCCTAAAGGGGGGCTTGCACCAGTGAAGTAACTTGGTCGCTGCTCGCCCCCCACATCTACGCGCCCTGCCATGAGGAGCAGGATGGAGAATCCACCTTTTACAATATTAAGGTGAGGAGAAGGCCCAAGAGAGAGGAACGAGTTGAGGCCAAAGGAGGTGGGAAAACATAAAGACAATATAGTATTGAATCCAGCTCTCCTATATTGCAAACCCATCTTTAAACAGAGGCCTTACCAAGGGACTGGGAGAGGGTTCGAGAGTGCAAATCATCCAACCAGGGCTGGGTGGCGTCCCCGGGGATAGCAGGTGAGCGTAACAGAATGCAAAGCCTCAATAATATTATCCACCTGGGCGTCATGGAGACTTTAGAGATTGACCAGTTAGCTCAGTTGGTGTGGCAGTTACGCGCTGAAGTACATTCAGCCAGGCAAGAAACCAATGCTCTTAGGAGGGATTTGATTGTTACTAAGGATCATACCGACAAAATAAGTAGACAATTGCTCCAATCACAGGCAGGACAGACCCCATTGCCTGGTAACATTCTGCCATCACCTGTACCAACTTCTACCAATCCAGTACAAATAACCCTTCCGGGGGCAGTTCTTTTAGCTCCACCTGAACGATTTACCGGGGACCCCAAGAAGTACGCAACGTTCATGAACCAGTGTCGTCTTCCTTTCCTTTGCAGACCTGAGGCTTTTCCTAATGACCAAGTGTGGGTTGCTTTTGTTTTCTCATATCTGAGCGGCAGTGCTGCGGATTGGTCGGTACCATTGGTAAGTCAGGATGAGCCGTTGTTACATGGCTTTGGGGGTTTCCAGATGGAAATGGAAAAACTCTTTGCTCGTAATACCCAAGGCCAAGCATTAGACAACAAACTTTTGTCACTCCGTCAAGGAAGTCAAGACTTGCTTACATATATAGCCATATTTAACAGACTAGTCATTGAAGCTGGGTGGCCTCAGGAAAAAGGACCACACTATTTCATCGGGGTCTATGAGGGCAACTAAAGGATGTCCTTGCTCAAGTGGTTAACCCACCTAAAGACTGTGCAGAATTCATCAACCTTGTGGGGCAATTAGATCACAGATTACAAGACCGAAAAGCGGACCAGATAAGGTTAGACACTGGAGCTGTGTATGTCCAGTCAAAGGATAATGTTCCACGTTCATTGGGAAACATGGTAGAACCCATGCAAATCGGAGGTGTATGGCCCCCTTTAACTAAAACTGAAAGAGACAAGAGAAGGCAACAACAATTATGCTTATATTGTGGAAAATCAGGCCACTTCCTCAAAGAATGTCCAGTGAAACAACCAAGGAGAACTGTTGGAGCCACAGAGAAGGAAGATAATAACAAGGATTCGGAAAAGTACGAAGCCCGGCAAGCGTAGAGGTTGGCTTGTCGATCGAGAAGGATGAGCCACAGACCTCATACTTTGTATTACCAGTAATTTTGATCAATCACCAACAACCGTCTCGGATGCATGCTGTGAAAGCATACATAGACAGCGGAGCAGTTGGGAATTATGTAGACCAAGAACTGGCAGCAGAGATGAGGCTTCCCTTATGCTCTAAGTCGACGACTGAAAAAGTTACTACTGTTGATGGGACAGAAATAGCTTCCGGACCAGTAACCCAATGTACAGCACCACTAACCCTACTGTGCCAGGATGGACACCGAGAATCTATTCCATTCGATCTCATCAAAGCTCCTCAGTTTCGACTAATCGTAGGGATGCCATGGTTGGTAGCTCACAATCCTCTAATAGATTGGCGTGCCAAGAAGTTGGCCTTTTTCGATGATTGTGCTCGCACGTGTTATTACCAAGAAAAGGGGAACACAGACTTATGTACATCTGTTACTCCCAGTACGGCGGCGATTGTACTAGGTGTGACTAGTACTCTACCAAATGAATACCAAGATGTTCAAGACGTGTTCCAGAAACAACAAGCAAATACTCTACCACCGCACAGGCCCTATGATTGTCAGATCAACCTCATACCTGGTGCGCAAATTCCTTGTGGCTGAATCTATGCACTTACTGAACAAGAAAACCTCAATTTGAAATCTTATCTTGATCAGTACCTGGCAAATGGATTTATCCGCCCGTCTAAATCACTGGCAGCCAGTCCCTTATTCTTCGTACCTAAGAAGGAAGGAGATTTGAGGACTTGCATCGACTATCGCGCTTTAAACCAGATCACAGTAAAAAACTGTTATCCACTGCCCCTTATTCCCGAATTATTGGATCAAGTCAAAGACGTCCAAATCTTTACCAAACTGGAAAGGAGATGAATGGAAATCCACCTTTCGTACCAAATATGGCTTGTATGAATACCAGGTAATGCCTTTTGGACTTTGCAATGCTCCCGCTGCATTCCAGTACTTTATGAATGATGTTTTGCAGGAGTTCATCGACGTTTGCGCCCTGGTTTACATTGATGACATCTTAGTGTATTCTGCTACAAAAGAAGACCATGTCAGGCATGTCCGCTCTGTCCTTACTAAACTCTGCCAACATAAACTGTATGCTAAACTCGAAAAATGCTCTTTTCATGTCACCGAAGTGGAGTTCCTCGGTTTTATCCTCACGCCAAAAGGTATCAGAATGGATAGGCACAAGGTAGATGCAATTCTTAACTGGCCGTCACCAACTTCATTTAAAGGAATCCAGAGTATGTTGGGCTTTGCAAACTTTTACCGCCGATTCATCCCAGATTTTTCCCAATTAGTGCATCCAATTACATCACTATTGAGAAAAAACAATAAAAAGTTCCATTGGACCGAAGAAGCAGAGAAGACCTTTCAAGAACTTAAGAAAAAATTCACTTCTGCTCCAGTTCTACGGCATCTTCACCCAGACCTCCCTTATACAGTTGAAACAGATGCTTCTGGCATGGCTATGGGAGCTGTTCTCTCGCAAAGGGACCCAGGAACTGGCCAGTTACACCCTGTGGCCTTCTGGTCACACAATTCTCACCCCCCGAACTCAAATATGGTATCACAGACAAAGAACTCTTGGCTATAAAATCAGCTTTCAAGGCATGGCGACACTATCTCCTTGGTACTTTATGAATGATGTTTTGCGGGAGTTCATCGACGTTTGCACCCTGGTTTACATTGATGACATCTTAGTGTATTCTGCTACAAAAGAAGACCATGTCAGGCATGCCCGCTCTGTCCTTACTAAACTCTGCCAACATAAACTGTACGATAAACTCGAAAAATGCTCTTTTCATGTCACCGAAGTGGAGTTCCTCGGTTTTATCCTCACACCAAAAGGTATCAGAATGGATAGGCACAAGGTAGATGCCATTCTTAACTGGCCGTCACCAACTTCATTTAAAGGAATCCAGAGTATGTTGGGCTTTGCAAAATTTTACCGCCGATTCATCCCAGATTTTTCCCAATTAGTGCATCCAATTACATCACTATTGAGAAAAAACAATAAAAAGTTCAATTGGACCGAAGAAGCAGAGAAGGCCTTTCAAGAACTTAAGAAAAATTAACTTCTGCTCCAGTTCTACGGCATCCTCACCCAGACCTCCCTTATATAGTTGAAACAGATGCTTCTAGCATGGCTATGGGAGCTGTTCTCTCGCAAAGGGACCCAGGAACTGGCCAGTTACACCCTGTGGCCTTCTGGTCACAAAAAAATTCTCACCTCCCGAACTCAAATATGGTATCACAGACAAGAACTGCATATAAAGACTGTAAAGCAGCAAAGCTACGGCGTCGCAGCAGGCCTGGATTCCCACAGGGGGGCTTGCACCAGTGAAGTAACCTGGTCGCTGCTCGCCCCCCACATCTACGCACCCCTGCCATGAGGAGCAGGACGGAGAATCCGCCATTTACAATATTAAGGTGAGGAGAAGGCCCAAGGGGGAGGAAGGAGTTGAGGCCAAGGGAGGTGGGAAAACATAAAGACAATCTGGTATTGAATCCAGCTCTCCTATATTGCAGACCCATCTTTAACCAGAGGCCTTACCAAGGGACCGGGAGAGGGTTTGAGAGTGCAAATCATCCAACCAGGGCTGGGTGGTGTCCCCGTGGATACCAGGTGAGCGTAACAGCCGCCCGCAGTCAGTAGCCCTGAGTACTGGTTGTATTTCCTCTATGCTCTGCAAGACTGAATCTGGAGGCTCCTCCCACTAATTATACATTATTGGAACAAGGCTGCGAAGCAGGGCACGAAGCAAGGCAATCACGTTTTTGCCATCCACATTCAGTAGCCATGAGTACTTCTTGTATTTCCTCTATGCTCTGCAAGACTGAATCTGGAGGCTCCTCCCACTAATTCTACATTATCGGAACGCGGCCACCAAACGGGCTGCAAATTGAGGCAAGCAAGTGAGCCATCCGCAGTTAGTAGCCCCGAGTACTGGTTGGCTTTCCTCTATGCTCTACAAGACTGAATCTGGAGGCTCCTCCAACTAATTCTACATTATCGGAATGCAGCCTCCAATCGGGCTGCAAAGTGAGGCGAGCAAGTTAGCCATCCGCAGTCAGTAGCCCTGAGTACTGGTTGTCTTTTCTCCATGCTCTGCAAGACTGAATCTGGAGGCTCCTCCCACTAATTCTGCATTATTAGAACGCGGCTGCATAGCAGGGCACGAAGCAAGGCTAGCAAGTTAGCCATCCGCAGTCAGTAGCCCTGAGTACTGGTTGTATTTCCTCTAGTCTCTGCAAGCCTGAATCTGAAGGCTCCTCCCTCTAATTCTACATTATCGGAACGTGGCCGCGAAGTGGGACGCGAAGTGCGGCGAGTAAGTCAGCAGTCTGCAGTCAGTAGCCCTGAGTACGGGTTGTTCTCTGTGCTCTGCAAGACGGAATCTGGAGGCTCCTCCCACTAATTCTACATTATCGTCCGCAGTCAGTAGCCCTGAGTACTGTTTGTATTTCCTCTATGCTCTGCAAGTCTGATTCTGGAGGCTCCTCCCACTAATTCTATAGTATTGGAACATGGGTTCCAATGTGGGTGTGTCACGATCTCATTCCCACCGAGGGCTCACGGGGCCCTGAGGACCTTATTTGGCCCTCCTTGGAGTCAGTAATGGCGCTGTTGGCATCGGAGACACATGCTGGGGCGGGGTTTCAATGGGCAATGGGCAAGTATGGCCGCCCCCATGTTGAATACTGGGGAAATGCATTCAGCGGTCTAGCATCCAGGGCGGGGCCCGCCACAAAGGCACCTGGGATACCACCTGGCTATTTAAACCATGCCCGATCAGAAGCCTGCGCTTCGCGTTATTCTGCTTTTGCAGCGTGACGTTCACCGGGTCCTGCACTGCATCCAGACCTCAAGTGCCATCACCAACCTTACCTGCTCTGTAGCACCCTCTGGGAATCTAAGTTGTCCAAAGTAAGAACCCTTGCCATCCTTACCTGCTCTGCATCATCTCTGGCACTCGAAGTCGCCCAAGGCAAGAACCAACGCCAACCTTACCTGCTCGGCGGAATCCTCTGGGAATCAAAGTCATCCAAGGCAAGAATCATCGCCACCCTTACCTGCTCGGCGGCATCCTCTGGGAATCGAAGTCGTCCAAGGCAAGAACCATCGCCATCCTTACCTGCTCTGCAGCATCCTTCGGCGATTGAGTCGCCCAACGCTCGTTGTCCTTTTGTCTCAGGATTCCTGGGAACCATTCACCTTCGGATCTTCTCGACCTGTAGGACAAACAATAGCACAGGTTAGCCATTGCAAGGATGCTATCAGCGCTGCTTGGCATTCCATCTTACCTTCTCGAACTCGGCTCCAGCTTCCATCGCATCTCTGAGCACCTGCAAGAAGAAGCGAGAAGGTTACTAGTGCAAAGCCAAAATAAGACATTGTTTTCTCCAAATAAGACTTACCTGAAAAGAAGGAGTCACAGCCGGTCTGGACTCTGGCCCTCGCCAGTGAGGAAACTCAGCGGTACGGAGCCATTAACAACGCGCCCCTGCCCAGCGCGGCAGGACGGAGTGCGCACCCTTATAGAACGCAAGGTGAGAAACGTCTCCTGGGGAAACTGCAAGGGAACTCGGGAGGTGGGTTGCCACGGAGAGAATAGCAGTTAAACTTCACCTCCTATCTTCCAGAGCCAATCCTCGACAGCCTGAACTCCAAGAAGGGTGGAGAGGTCCCGAAGAGCTCACCGGCTTGTCGTGAGGCGTCCCTGTGGAAACAAGGTGAGCGTTACAGGGTGGTGAAGTGAGGCGAGCAAGTTAGCAGTCCACTGTCAGTGCCCTGATTACTGGTTGTCTTTCCTCTATGCTCTGCAAGACTAAATCTGGAGGCTCCTCCCACTAATTCTACTTTGTCGGAACACGACCGTCAATTGGGCCGCGAAGTGAGGCAAGCAAGTGAGTAGTCTGCAGTCAGTAGCCCTGATAACCAGTTGTCTTTTGTCTACGCTGTGCAAGACTGGATCTGGAGGCTCCTCCCACTAATTCTACATTGTTGGAATGTGGCTGCGAAGTGAGGCGAGCAAGTTTGCAGTCTGCAGTCAGTAGCCCTGAGTATTGGTTGTCTTTCCTCTACGCTCTGCAAGACTGAATCTGGAGGCTCCTTCCACTAATTCTATATTATTGGAACGTGCCTCCAATGTGGGTGGCGAAGTGAGGCGAGCAAGTGAGCAGTCCGCTGTCAGTGCCCTGATTACTGGTTGTCTTTCTTCTTCTTTCTTGCTCTGCAAGACTGAATCTGGAGGTTCCTCCCACTAATTTTACTTTGTCGGAACGCGACTGTCAAGCGGGCTGCGAAGTGAGACGAGCAAGTGAGCAGTCTGCAGTCTGTAGCCCTGAGTACCGGTTGTCTTTCCTCTATGCTCTGCAAGACTGATTCTGGAGGCTCCTCCCCCTAATTCTATATTATTGGAACGTGGCCTCCAACGTGTGTGGCGAAGTGAGGCGAGCAAGTGAGCAGTCCGTTGTCAGTGCCCTGATTACTGGTTGTCTTTCCTCTATGCTCTGCAAGACTGAATTTGGAGGCTCCTCCCACTAATTCTACTTTGTCGGAACGCGACCGTCAAGCGGGCCGCGAAGTGAGGCGAGCAAGTGAGCAGTCTGCAGTCAGTAGCCCTGATAACCAGTTGTCTTTTGTCTACGCTGTGCAAGACTGGATCTGGAGGCTCCTCACACTAATTCTACATTGTTGGAACGTGGCTGCGAAGTGAGGCGAGCAAGTTCGCAGTCTGCAGTCAGTTCCCCTGAGTACTGGTTGTATTTCCTCTATGCCAGAGGTCTTCAAACTGTGGGGCGCGCCCCCCAAGGGGGGCGCGGCCGCATCCCAGGGGGTCCACCAAAGCCCAGCATGAAATGTAAAAAAAAAAAAAAAAAACTTTTTTGGGGGGGGGGGATTGGAGGAAATGGGAAGGGGCAGCTCACATGGTCAGACTGGGCCATAAAACCGTCTTAGGCACCAATGAAAAAATGGTCAGCAGTTGCAAATGGACATTCAGTGTTTAGTCACAGACTGTTTAAATAGTACCCAAGGGTTTGTTTTTTGTTCAAATGTAAACAAATAGTGATATTTAAATAATATTTATTCAGCACGAATGGTCAAAACTACTAGCTGCACAGTGAAGTAACTCCTCAAACTGGCCCACATTGGCCAAAAAAGTGGGCCATTTTTACTGGCCGACACTAGCATTTTGCATTTTTGGTACGGTCATCGCCCTATTGCCCTATAGGCCAGTCCAAGCCTGGCGGCTCATCCATAATGGGTGAGGGGGCGTCCACCCACTGGCTACCTCACACAGTATGGAGGAGCAGAGGAGCCAGCCCAGTGAAACACTGAGCACTCCCTCAGCTGCTTTTTCCAGCTGAGGGAGTGCTCCTGGGCTGGCTGAACTGTCAAAGAGAAACTCTGTTTGCGTTTGACAGTTCATTTCCCCAGCCGCACATGATCACTGAGCCATGCAACGCTGGGGGTGTTTTGCTTTGCCAGCCTTGCATACATAGCTCATTGGAAATGATGGCGGGGGCACTGCATGTATGTATGTGCGAGGGGGTGCTTCTGCGCCTCCTTGCACATACGGACAGAGCATCCTGGAGCGGGGCATTTTAGCAACCACGCAAGGTACGTTTATGGCAATTTAGTTTTTATTTAAATGTGTATGGATGTGTGTATGCTTGTTTTATAGGACTGTGGTGGGAGCAGGATGGGCAGTAGCACTGGGATAGTGGTGGGAGTAGGGTGGGGAGAGCCCAGGGTCTGTACTGGGAGTAGGGTGCAGTGACGGCACGCAACATTTCATAGCGATTTCTACATACTGTCCATCTGGCACTTTTGGGGGGCCCGGCCTGCCCAAACTTTGCTCAGGGGGGGCCCAGGCCAAAAAAGTTTGAAGACCACTGCTCTATGCTCTGCAAGACTGAATCTGGAGGCTCCTCCCACTAGTTCTACATATTAGAAGGCGGCTGCAAAGTGGGCCGCGAAGTAAGACGAGTAAGTAAGCAGGCACAGTCAGTAGCCCTGTGTACTGGTTGTCTTTCCTTTATGCTCTGCAAGACTGAATCTGAAGGCTCCTCCCACTAATTCTACATTATCGGAACGTGGCCGCCAAGCGGGGCGCGAAGTGCGGCGAGTAAGTCAGCAGTTTGCAGTCAGTAGCCCTGAGTACGGGTTGTCTTTCCACTCTGCTCTGCAAGACTGAATCTGGAGGCTCCTCCCACTAGTTATACATTATCGGAATGCAGCCGCCAAGCGGGCTGCAAAGTGAGGCGAGAAAGTGAGCAGTGCGCAGTCAGTAGCCCTGAATCATGGTTGTCTTTCCTCTACGCTCTGCAAGACTGAATCTGTAGACTCCTCCCACTGATTCTACAGTATCGGAATGTGGCCGCAAAGCAGAGTGAGCAAGTGATCAGTCTTCAGT
Source organism: Ambystoma mexicanum (assembly GCF_040938575.1). Lineage (NCBI taxonomy): Eukaryota > Metazoa > Chordata > Amphibia > Caudata > Ambystomatidae > Ambystoma > Ambystoma mexicanum. The sequence continues at coordinate 437,874,431 of NC_090932.1, read as the reverse complement.
CAGTAGCCCTGTGTACCACCGGCGTAACAGGGGCCCCCACAGCCCCTGCGGTCAGGGGGGCCCCACCAGAACATGTCCTGGGAGGGGGCCCCACTGGAGGAAAAAAAAAAAGTTTTTTCAAAAGAAATATTTTTTTTTTCTTTTTGAATTTACCCTACATTCATAAAGAAATGATTTCTTCAACAGAAATCACTTCTTTATGAAGGCAAAGAGACTACAAAAAGAAATGTTCTTTTTGAAGCCTGAGGGCACAGCCCTCCCCATGGCATGGAAGACCCTAGGCTGGAGGTTTCCATGTCATGGGGTGAGGGGAGCCCTATGACTTCAAAAATAAATAGTTTATTTTTGAAGTCACACTGTGAAAACAGAAAAAGAATATTGAGGCTTAGTACCCCAAAAGGAAATACACCGAACACGGGTTACAAAGGAACATACAAAGTACTTTATTCTATACTGAATCCAATTACAAAAACAGAGCAAAATCAGGTAGCTATCGGCCCTCAGTACAACACAACAAACTCCAGCGTGGTTCAGTGTGTTCATTGAGAGATGCTGTACATTAGAATGCATTCGCTTTTTACACATTTATTGGGCGCGATGCCCAGCCCCACTTCGGGTTAATATTCCTTTTAATATATCACTGATCTAGGGTTCGTGCCAAGTCTCAAATAACCGCATATAACTGGTTTGCCTTTAATACATGTATCAACAAGCGTATGCAATAGCTGTGTATTCTAAAGTTTTCCATGCAGGCCTTCTTAAACATTAATACAATGTAGTTAAACAGATGCTCTTTGTTCAGTATTTGAATATATTGTCTCAACATATGCTTGTGGATTAATTTTCATTGCACGAGTAATCCTTCTACACTTAGGTCAGTGAAGGACAAGGTCTCAGTTCATGACCTCAACAAGTGGCCTGCAGGCAAATTACACATTAGCTATGTAAAGAGGTCAAGATGGCCATGTTGTATTCTGCAATGACATTGTCCACCATTTCAGCTCACAGGGTGACTTTTACACAACGAATCCTAAAATGGCGGTTTGACCTAAAATGGCGGCCTACATGTATTTAAGGTCAGGACCTTGCAACACAGATTTCTTTCGCAAGCGACTTTCGAGCAGCTTGGCGTAGGCCAATATTAAATATATTTATTACAATAGGAAGCACGATATACTTTCTATTTCGACAACTCTGCCTTCACAAAGAAATTATTTCCGTTATGGTTCGCTCCTTAATGGAAATAATTTCTTTATGAAGTCAGAGTGACTTCAAAAAGAAACAATGGGCCTCATTACGGGTTTGGCGGTAACCGTGCCAGTGCTACCGGCAGGTTGCCGCCGGACCCGTAATAATTTACTGGTGCCCGACATCCAGGTAACACCGGGTGATTACAACCCTGGCAGTCCGGGAAGTCAGGCGCCGGCAAATGGTAAGTCCCCATTTCCAACGGACTCTATGGGAATGGGGACCACAGAAGCACTGGCACGTTAATAATGGTGCTGGTGCTTCTGTGAAAACTTTGTGGGTGGGTGCCGTTCTGTCCGGCAGGTCTGACCTGCCGGGCGGGATGGCAACCGCCCGCAGAGCTGAATTATGCCGGTCTGGAAACAACGGTGCCGGTAAACTTACCGGCACCGTTGTTTCCGGACCGGCATAGTTGTTGTGAGGCCCAATTTCTTTTTGAAGTATTAGGGCTTCCCTCAACCCCATGACATGTGCATGTGTGAGTGTGTGGGGAAAGGGTGCACACTTAAATGTATAGGTAGCTGCCTGTGTGAATGTATGGTAAAAGGGTGCACACTTTAATGTACGGGTGGCTGCCTGAGCAAGCCTGTATGGGGAAAGGGTGCACACTTAAGTGTTTAGGTGGCTGACTGTGTGAGTGTATGGTGAAAGGGTGCACACTTAAAGGTATGGGTGGGTGCCTGGGTGTGTGTGCCTGTATGGTGAAAGGGTGCACACTTAAATGTATGGGTGGCTACCTGGGTGTGCCCGTATGGTGAAAGGGTGCACACTTAAATGTATGGATGGCTGCCTGGGTGTGCCTGTATGGTGAAAGAATGCACACTTAAATGTATGGATGGCTGGGTGTGCGTGTGTGTATATGGTGAATGGTGTGTGTGCTTGCGTTCAGGGGCGCAACAAAACTACATTTCAGGGGCTAACCCTTTAAATGTTGGGAGAGGCGCTAACGTCAATGGCGGTGGGGGAGGGGCAAACTTATTTGTTTGGGGGCATCTCATTTCTTTAGGCATTTTAATGAGACTATTCTTGTGCAGCTTCAATGTTACAAGCAGTTACTCTCTCCTTTAAGATTGAAAGCACCCACTTATGGACTGCTGTGAGAATGAGTGGTCTCCTGTTCCCCCTCTACCCTTCCAATCACTCCCCTGGCATGCAAGTATTAAACCCACATCACGATTTCAATTGCCTAAAAAAATTGGCATTTGAATGCAGGTACTAATATGATATGGCATTTGTAACGCGCCTATACACAAGTGTTTCAAGGCGCAACGAGGCAGTGGGGGACAGGGGGAGACAGAAAACGATCCTACTAGGCCAGGTGTCATTCAGATCATGCAAGTGCAAGGGTAGAGGGGAAGGGGAAAAGTGCAGGGGGGAAAGGGAGGGGGGAAAGGGAGAGGGGAAGTGCAGAACAGGGTTAGTAAAATTCAAGATAAATAATATGGGCCAGCTGGTGGCAAGTGCAAGGTAAGTGCAGACAAGTGCTGGGAGGAGGGGCTGTAGGGATACAGAGAACAGTCCCGCAGTGGAGGGGTTGCCAGGGAGGCAGTGCAGGGAAGAGTGGCTAGGCCAAGGACCGAGATTGGAGACCGCATAGTGAAATGCTTTATGTTAGTAATTGCTGGGCACTTGTTAACAGCGAAACCCAGGTGCCATTTAACATCTGTGTCCTGTTCTGTCTGGCACCTGCTCTGAAGGTCAGTCAGGTCAAGTCAACATAGCCCAAAGTTTCAAGGAGGAGGGGGGAGTGCTGAATCCCAGTCAACTCAATGGTGTTGCACCAATACGTGTGTTAATGCCTTGATTACTCATTACTCCTAGCCCTATTCTTCCTCGTCCCAGTGTGTATGAGACAGTACTGCCTCATACACAAGTACTTGGGTGAGGTAGAGGTACATGGAGGTAATGCCTGACTTAGCTACCTGTAAACTCCATTACTCCTAGCCCACTCTTCCTCATCCCAGTACTTACCTATGAGGCAAAGAGCCTCATACGTAAGCTCTGGGACAAAGAAGAAAGATGTGAAGGTAATTCTAGGCCCAGGAGCGGATTTTGGAGGATGGGGTATGGTTGGGAGGGAGAGGAGATGTTTGGGGGGCAGGATTGTGCAACAAATCATAATGGCTGTACATGTCCAGACTAAGCAGGCATGATATTTGGTATTAGTGGCTAGAGAGGCATTTCGGTGCATACAGTCTAGTCATTCCTCAGTTTGGTATGACTTTTTTAACTGGGCATTTTTGATAAAGCAGTCCTGCTAAGTGAATTACCTGGCTAGACTCCCATTTGTTTGCTGCCAGTCCAGCAATTTCTTACCGCACATTCACATGAAAAGTTTTGTAAATCAGATCTTCTTTTTTCGGTACACATAAGTCAGTATTTACATTCAAAAATCAATTTAACATACTACAGGATGAAAAAATCCAGGATGAAAAAATCTAAATATATATTATTTCACATAAAATAAAAGCTCCCAAACTAATACATGCTTTATATGTCACCACTGTTTTGGTCAGTGTTTCTTCACATGTGAATTTACTGTAACTCATATCTGTTTGTCCAACACACGCATTTCGGATATCAATGTATCTTTTTTCAGTGGATAATTCATAGTCTGCTTCAATGTTGTTTCGTTAGTTACAATGTCATACTTTCATACAAGACAAAATAATAATAGTCTTTCAATTAACTACTCCTTCTTAAAATTCATTATCAATAAACTTCTACTTCTAAATGCTCAATACAGTGCAACTCACTAACCTCTAATGAATAGTCACTTCACACTGTTCCCTTTGTACCTAAAAACAAAATAGACATTGAAATCATTCTATGCCCGGTCCTGATATCTGCAACTAGGTGCAATTCTCCGACCAGAGGCCCATTTTACCAGACAATATCACCTGTCAGGAAACGTTTCATTATGTTTTCATGTCCACAAGATTGGATGCTGCAAACACAGCAACCTGCGTAAAGAATCAAAGCCGTCAATGCATTTCAGAGCTAATGTGGAATTTTGAACAGCAGGTAACCCTGCAACGACTACAATATTAAGTTTACTCACTCGTTCATGGCATTCGATATGTTCTGTTTACGGATAAAGAGGCATCAAACCAGAGAACCAGTTGTTTGCCCCGTGCACGTATATAAGACGCCAGTGCTGCTATGGAAACAGCCCAAAGGAAATGAGCTGTGGCATGTCACCTGCGGCGTCCATCTTGGGCTAGTTTTTCAAACCACTATAAGCAATGTAGGTCCCCTTTTTGGATATATCACAAACCTTAGCTAGCATTACTAGCATCTGGAATAGCCTACAAACTTAGCGAGGACTAGCATGTGGATAAAGTTAATGCTACATCTCACCGATTGACCTGGTTAAAATCAAAGGTAATAACTACTGATATTCACATGGACACCCCTCAATTAATGCCATTTTCTGAAATCACGTTCTATTACCAAGACTGGATGAAACATGTTAACTATATTAATCACTTGTTCTCATATGCTGTGTTACCTAAGCATCCTCATAGTGCCGCCGCTCTCACCTATCCAACGCTCTGTTGCCAATGAGGCTGCTTTTCCCCAAAGTTATCAGTCATGTCAGCAAATCATTTTCCAACACTCGCCTCAAGTGCTGTGTGATGGTTAGGTGGTATCCAAAAGCCTAAGTGTATCAATCTTTCCATTTAGAACAACAGGTCAGAGAGTAAACTGTGTCCCCATGATACTGTCTATTATAAGACTGCTCAAGATGGTTTTACAAACAATAAACTGCTCAATTCAGTCAAGATCTCAGCACGTATAGCGCTGTTCACATTAACTTGTGATGGTGGCCAGGGCTAAGGTGCTGCTGTGTCGGGCACAGAGGCGGGCTGCCATCATGGCGGCTACTTGTAGGGCTTGACTTTCCATACCTGTTTTTTATGTACATAGTTATTTAGGTATAGAGTTCTTTTCATTTTGCATTATTTACCCCACATGTCTTGAACTTTCCTTCCCAGTTTTTGTTGTATGTAGTTTTGTATAATACAATTTTTATACGGTACCATTCCACGCTTCATGGAGTTATTTTGTGAGTATGGTACCTTGAGTGTTGCCATTTCACCCAGTGCATCTCTCCATTGCAGGTCATGTTTATTGTGGCATGCATTTGTGTGTGATGTAGCTGCTGTAATGGTTGCGGGGGAGGGATGCACATGTGCCTGACATGAGGGGGTGGGACCATCAGACAACTGGGGTCTGCAATGGATGTTTTCAGTTGCATTTACATATGCAGCATCACTTGGGTGTGTGAGATGATGTACATCAGGGTATGGTTGCATTGATGTGTGGATGTGTTATGTATTTTTGGTTTGACTCTGATTGTGGATGTAATGCCACCTGGACCTGAGTGTTTGCACAGTTTCACATTGTTTTAATTTCAGGGCCACTGTTGTTCATGTGTCCCCTTTGCACATGCTAGGGATTGTCTATGTGCCACACTCGGTTCACTGCATTGTGTTTTTCGCATTGTGCCTGCTGCGGTGGGAGGTGGGATCACTGTGGATGGGTGGCCTGGTCACGTCACTTGTATATTCATTTATCATTGCTGTGCCACTTCCATGTCATATGCACACACCCACCAGCATGTGCGGTCACACTGCCTGTTCTCATGCCTTGCTCCTCCTCTGCCCCTGGAATGCAGTTGTGACCCATGTTTGCTCGTTCTATGTGGCAGCACAGATTTTGTGTTTCAGTGAGTCATGCACTCTCTGGCTGCACAATCATCACCCATGCTCAGGCCGGTCATGTTGTGGTCCCTGACATGGACTTTGCCACCCATTCCACCCGGCTCACTTATGTTCAGGCTTTGATGTACATGGTCATTACTTGTTGATCTGGCCGATGTTTGAATTTGTTTAATTCTGTCCTCAGGTCACATTAATTTGCTGTGCTTTGCTGCCTTTGCAGTGAACCATGGCCAACATGCACATGCCACTTTGCATTGCATTCACTTATCACATGTGGATGGGATGGCCACAGTCTTGTTGGTGGAATATAGGGTTGTCTGGCAGGGGTGCTGCAGATTGAGGACTGCCAGTGAGTGACAGCGGATGCTCCGGTCCTGGAATGAACTTCAGTGCTTCCTGTTGATGGTGTTGGCGGTGGACATGTAGGGTCTCTGCTTCATGGTGGAGGCAGAGCACAGAGGTTCAGGTGAGTTGCAGCAATGTATTATACAGGTTGTGTGGGAGACTCAAAGGGGATGCCTCAGGTAGTGTCTGAGGTGAGGGGGCAGGTGGGTGGTGTCTGGACTTGGGCGTGCTGCCTCAGGTAGTGTCGGAGGTGAGGGGAGCTGGTGGGTGGTGTCTGCAGTTGAGGGGGCTGCCTGGGATAGTGTCAGAGGTGAGGGGGGCTGGTGGGTGGTGTCTGCATGTGAGGTGGCTGCCTGGGGGCAGGGTCAGAGATGAGGGTGGTGTAAGGAGGGTGGAGTACTGACAGGGAGCTGCCTGGGGGCAGTGTCAGCAGTGAGGCAGGCTGGTTGATAGTGTCTGGACTTGAGGGGGCTGCCTGGGAGCAGTGTCAGAGGTGAGGGCGATGTGGGAAGGAGGGAGTACTGTCAGGGTGCTTCCTGGTGTACTGTTGGAGGTTAGGGGGCTGGTGGGTGGTGACTGGGCTTGAGGGGACTGCCTGCAGTAGTGCCAGAGGTGTGGGGGGCTGGTGGGTGGTGTCTGTACTTGAGAAAGCTGCCAGGGGCATTGTCGGAGGTGAGGGGGGCTGGTTGATGGTGTATGGACTTGAGGGGGCTGCCTGGGGCAGTGTCGGAGGTGAAGGGGCTGATTGGTGGTGTCTGGACTTGAGGGGGCTGCCTGGGGTAGTGTTAGAAGTGAGGGGGTCTGGTGTGTGGTGTCTGGACTTGAGGGAGCTGCCTGGGGTTGTATGAGTATATGGCTACAGTTTGGGTGTTGTGGAAGTAGGGATGTTTACTCGCCGCCTTCATTTACCAGGGATCTCTCGTGTTTTTGCAGGGGGTGCAACCTTGACAGCCGCATTTTCGTAGGGGCACAGCCTCGAGTTATGAGGGAGCTTGTGAGTTTTCACAGGTATGCTGGATGGTCGGTCGGGGTGGAGGCAGAGGGCTGCCCTTAGGTTGGGATATTGCCTGTTTTTTGGTTTGCATGAGGGCGTGTTCTGGGCGTTCCTCGCTCAGCTCGTTTTAATTTGCAGATGGGGTTGTAATGCACGTTTGGATCTATGAATATGCGGAGCACGTAAAAAAACTTCTGCGCGTAGGTTCAGCAAGTGTCATTCTCGGCACGCGGCCTTTGTGGGAGAAATGCGCACTTTTCCATGAAACAGCCCCTTAGTGTTATTTTTTTTTTTTTTATTAGGCTCATTTAACGCGGAACAAAGAGTACTTTTGCAGTGCAAAGTCACTTTGTACTGCAAAAATACACTTTGCACCGCTCTGTGAATTAGGTCTGGTTCACCGTGTTTGTTGACAGTGCAAAGTCACTTTGTACCGTGCTTAATGCTGCATCAATTAGGCCCTGAGTGTGTGGAGCGAGTAGGGATCAGGCTAACCCTTTTATTTTTCATACACTTATTGTGCTTATGGTGAATGTCTTGATATATGCACAATATACATATGTGAATATGTTATCAATATTGTGTGCATGGTTTATTTTAGTGTGTGTTTGTGTGTGGATGTGTGTGCCCAACTACTTTAGAACCAAAACATCATGGCCTCCTAGGCATGAAGTCTGACTGCTCAGCCACGCTACCAATTGTGAGAGTTGAGACTAACTTCATAGACACACTATTATTTAGCTAAGGATATGCCTTCCTACATCCCCCACCAGAGAACTGCAAAAAAAACTCCAAACACATACATACACCCTATCACACACCCAATAATAGCCTGACATACAAATACGAACCACAATATCTCCTCTTCTTTTGAGTACAGCACAAAAATACACACCAGCCGGACAGATGTGGGTTGCTAATACATGCGGTGTAATGGGACGATGCACCAAGATGTGTTCTTTCCATGGAGTGCAGGTTACATTCGCATCTTTGTAGTACTATTTTCTTCTCCTGTCTTTTCGATCCTTAAGAAGTTGTTGTAGGTAATTGTGTTGCTATGTAGTTCTTCATGCCGCCAATGTATCACTCAAAGTCATTGCCACATTTAAATAATTACAGTGAAGGATACCTACTAAAATGACATCTAATTGAAGTGGTGGAGGGAAGCACCTATTTAAACAGATTTGTCTCGCACAATGTTGGCCGCCAATGATTGAGATGAGAAGTTCGTGTAATGGCTAACAACAGCCTTTACAGCACTGACTGCAAAATGCTTGGTGTCTTGTCAAGCTTCTGCAATGCACAGTTCTCTCAGCATGCCCCACACCCCCATTACCTCAGAGTGGTTTTGGGAAATGGGCCATGGAAATGTGAATTTCATGCCGCTTATTAATATGTAAATTTGCCGGAAAGGGGGCTCCGATTTGACAATGGTCATTGACCCAATGATCTTTGGGACGTGGATGGGTTGCCTTGCCAGCCCTCCAGAACGTACTCCCTGACCCCGAAGAATCGCGCGTGCTGTTTCCTCAGAGCGTTCCTTCCAAGCGCCCATGCAGCACTTCCCCTCCCTGCCCTCAGTGTCCAGGGCGCTTGTTTTCTCCACCGCCCTATCACCATTCTTGCACTTTATCTGACAGGCGCCTTGTTTTGCATTTTTATTGAATCCACTTCCTCATTTGAGAGTGGTAATTTGCCGACAATGACCTTTTAGTCCTGTTGAGGCAACAGAGAGAGCGGGGAGAAGAAAAACGGCCCGAGAAAAAGCCTTTGAGTGCATTACTCGGTATCCGGAGTGAATGATTTAGGAGCGGAGGTGAGATATGCAGATGGCGGGAGATTGATTTTCCTCCTGTCACTTTTTTCCTCGCGACATGCTAATTTCCAAGTGCTGTGGAAGGAGGTAGAGCCGCCTCATTTGCAGGCAGAGAAAGATGCTGAAGTGGCTGGAAGGAAAGAGGTTTGGCACGGCAGGGGTCAGTCCCCCCCCCTTCCTTTGCTCTTCCAAACAGGAACAAATATTGAAATGAGGCTTCTGCAGATGGCAGCGCTCACCCTCGAATTCAATTTAAAGTAATCTATTTCAAACAGCTACGGATCACAAACACTGCAGAAAATGCTGCAGACAGATAGAGGTCCAACCAACATCGAAGGCTCGGAGCTGGGAGAATATTCCTAACGCATGCCACAAGGGCATTTTCGTGTCTGTTTCCCATATAGTGGGCATTTGGGTCAGCTGTACTGCCTGAGTGAAAGGTTACTGTAACGAGGCATAGGACCTCCAATAAATTGCAAAGGTGGACTGCAAAACCCCAGTGTAAGCAGAACAGGAATGTCGGGAAATCCCGGACCCAATAACGGAAATAGTCCAAGTAAATGGCTAAACCTGCTTTATTAAGAATCCAAATAAATCAAGAAACGGCATATAAGCATACAGGTCTCAAAAGCTCTCAGCCTTTCTTAGGCACAACACATATCTGATGGCACCGTCTGAGACCAACTCTAAATTGAAAATAGAGAATACATGTCATCTGTATATGAATTAATTGGCTAATGCAACATGTACTGTGCAACGCAGTATTGCGAGTTTGTATTGGTTGGCATATCTACCTTACCAACCTTGAGCACTTGACAGGTCATCAACACATGAGCCAGAAATGGGAGAGGAGGGAGAGAGATCCATGGACTGCTTCTCTTATTTCAAGAAGATACCTTGCTTCATGTCCTAGGCCATGAGCCAGGGTGCTTAGCTTTGTACTTGGCCTTTCTTGGGCCTTGGTTCTGGGAATCTGGGGGGAATCGAGGCAGGTGCCTATCTGTATCTGGAGCTAACGAATAAACAATGTCTTCCAATTATGGGTAATGTGTGAGAGATTTGTTTATTGTGTTATTTCACCTTTTATTTACTGGGATTTTAGCTAATTTGGACAAAGTGCTATTACTTTCTCAACCACTAGGGACCTGGTAGATCTATTCCATCTACAGCTTTGGGCTCATAATTACTAGGCCGCTGGCGTCCAAAAGCTAGTTGTTCTTAAATTAATCTCAGAGAAATATATCTTGTGCCATGGAAATTGTTATCTCATGTTCTTTCCTGAACCGTTTATGTACTCCCTAGTGTCCATGTAACCTTGGCAAGAGGCCATGCAGCTACTGCCTGCCCTGCACAGGTTTACTTTTCAGCGAATTCAGCATTTTGAGCTTCCCTGCAGCCTGAAGGCCTTTCAGGCATTTCAATGCATACTGCAACGTCCAATTTAGAAAAGACGGCTGCCCATTACTGCTGCGTTTCTATGTTAGCAAGCTATATGTGTATATTATTTGTGTTGCATTCCATCATGTACATTGCTTATGTTATGTGTTTTCTGTCTATTTGGTTGCAAGCGATATTCTTTGTGTCTAAATGCACATTTGACCTAATGTCTGTGTTTCTTCATGTTTAATGTAGATTTGCTTCGTTTCTATTGTATGCACACGTCTCATTTAACAGTGAGTTCATTTGTTCGTACCATCTTTAGTTACATCAGGTCCATTTCCTTCTGTATCTGCCTGGGATATGACTGATCTGGTCAAATTAGTGAGCAGTTTCTCTCACCTGTGCAGTATGGGGTTGGGGGAATGGCAGCTGCCATGAATGATGTATTCATCTGTCTCTCGAAGAAATAGTTCAGTCGATTTATGCAGCTGCTGCAGAGAAGCATTCATAACTTCAAAGTTGTAGATTTGATTCTTGTTGGCTCTAACTCTGTTTTTCTAAATGTATAGGCTAATAAAAATCACAGCAGTACCATTAAGTTGAATTGTGATGTCACAGGTTGTTTACTTAATTTGGTGCCAAAGATGGAAGACTGGAATTGCAAACACTGTAAAAGATGCAGGTTATACTTGCAGCTGAATAAGATCCCAAAGAGGATGCAAAGTCCTTTTAGATATACTAAATCATTTCGATACACATGAAGTGGCATATTTAGGCGGGTGGAACTGTGGATATGAGTCCCACAGCTGCCAAATGACCATGTTATCATCATTCTGTCTGTTGCTTTACTTCACAACACCCCTTTTGCATTTTGTTGTTTTACATTTTAGCTTAGATATATCTAACCGTGCCCCAGTGAAAGCAGCTGGAAGTTTTAATTGGAAGGGTGTAAACATTTCTCATGAACATGCCAGATCAACCTGCATATTAATATGAAATGACGGAGCCTGAATCTACCTTGGAGGTTCTGGATGAGTCTTCCCCAAGAGAAAGTATAAAATAAGGGGTTACAGCACACTTTCTGTGAAAAACTGGTCAAAAAGCTACAGTTGACAATCTGTTTTGAAGGGTAACATATAAGCAATGCAAAAAACAATATATGCCAAATCACCAATAGTGAATAGGAGCATAGTGCAAAGTAATTCATGATGTATCTGCCTACAATGTATTCCAGCATTCTACCAGTGTAAAAAAACATGTTCATGCTGGCTTTGCCGATGCATGTCGATTGTGGCTACACCAATAAATGGCAGTATTCTATGTTCACGTTTGTTTTACAGTTAATGGCAGTAACGATACTATAACAAAACATGCATATGGCTCTACCAATATATGCCAGCATCCGCTGAGTGTGTGGATATAAAGTGATTTTGTCTGCGCCAAATGTGATTATGAGGATGTCACACGGTAAATCCAGCTATGTTTTTGGCCGGGCCAGTGGAAAGTGGAAAAGAGGTGCACGATTGTGGTACATACAAGCCTCTACTTTCACAGCAGTCACATGTGTGTGAAGATCCCTTGACTGAAGGTAGAGTGTTGTTTATTGATGGGTCTTCGTATAATGATCAAGAGAGAGGGATCAGGAATACTACAGCTGCAGTAATTGAAGAAAAAGACTCCCAATATTTTTTAGTACAGTAATTTCCGATTCCATCACATTTGACTGCCCAAGCAGTATAATTAGCAGCCATAATTATTGTGCCATGCATGTACACAGAGGGTTACAATTTATTCTGACTGTGCTTATGTTGTTTCAACAGTACATTCAGGAATTCAGACATGGGACAGGAGGGGCTTTGTTAAGGCAGACAGCTCTCCGGTAATGCTTGAAAATCTACTTCACTTACTTATTGTGTCACTTGAGCTACATGATGAAGTTACAGTGGTTAAATGTATAGTACATACTCAAGGTAAGGACGATATTTCTGTAGCAAATGCGCTGGCACACCAAGCAGCCAAATATGCGGCTACTGTGAATTCAGAAATACTGTTACCATAGGAAAAAGCGTCACAGGTAAGTACTCATTTTGATTCTACAATCCCATACACTCAGCTGTCTCTAGCTGCGATAAAGGAGTTACAGGATCAGGCTCCACAGCAGAAGAAGGACCTGTAGAAGTGGTGGGGCTGTAGCCTTGAATTGCATGATGGGATTTGGGGACAATAAGTTACAGGTAAAGGTATAATGCCACAGAGCTTACTTTTGATACACTTACAAAGTTACATTTGCTATCTCATGAGCCTAAAGCATCAATGATGGCTAGTTTGCAGTCAGACTGGTATGTCCCTAATTTGTTAGAAAAGGTACTCATGTATCTTAGAGAATGTTTATTAAGTCAACAATACACCACTGAGATGACTTGTAAGACAATTAGAGCCGCGATTTTATAGCCAATCGGTCCCTTCCATAATCTGCATATTGATTTCATTGACATGGTTGAGCAATGTCAAAAGTACAGGTATCTCCTTGTGGTAGCACACCCCTTTTCCAGGTGGGTAGAAGCCTGTTCTTGCATTCACCAAGTTGCCAAAGGTATGGCCCAGTTCCTGCTGAGAGAAGTATTTGGTTTGGTATCTGTCTGCAAATAAAGTCAGATAATGGGTTGTATTTTGTATTTGTATTTGTATTTGTATTTATTTATTTGTAATGCGCACCAAACCCAAGGGTAACTGGGCGCAGAGGCAGCAAGAGGGTTGCAAAGCTTCGTTACATACAGTAAGGTGAGGTCCAGCTGGGGTTACATTGCCGGACGTATCACGCCAAATAGGATAGGTAGAGCATGTACATTAGAGGCAGTAATATGCATATTTACATTCAATGAGTAAGCTAGAGCATATATATTCGGGCAGTACTATAAACATATTTACATTCAATGAGGAGCCACATGGTACTTGCGAGTCCGGGTCTCAAGAGTCGTTATGAGTCAAGAGATTTGAGCCAGTGGACGGTCCTGGCTCTGAACTGGTGGTAGGGTAGGTCCTCCCTGCAAGTCGGAGGGAGGGAGTTCCAGAATTGTGCTGCTTTTACTGGAAAGCTATTGCCCCCAGATGTAGTACGTTTGAACCTGGGCACAAGTAGAAGGTTGGAGTTGGCCGTTCTTGAGGGGCGGGAGAGGGTAGGTCTGGTAAATCTGGCGATGAGGTATTGGGGGGCTGCTTGGTGGAGGCATTTGTGAATCAGAGACACCGATTTAAGGAATATCTTGTCCTTGGTGGATAACCAATTGACAGATCTTCTGGAATCTGAAATATGGGCTTTCTTTGGGATACTGAGGGCCGCTCTGAGGGCATTATTTTGGAGGATTTGGATTTTGTTAGAGATATATTTGTTGCACCCTACGTATAAGGCATTGCAATAGTCCAGCTTGGACAGGATCAGCGCCCTGGCCAAGGTGGTGCAGTTGGTGGGGGAGAGAAAGGGTTTGGCTGCCCTGATGAGTTTGCAAGTGTAGGAAGTGGCAGATGCCATTGCGTTCACTTGTTTGTTAAGGGTAAGGGTGGAATCTAGATAGAATCCGAGGGTTTTAACCTCCTTAGCTACCATGATTTTGTTATCGTCAATTATGAATGATGAATATTTGTGGCACAGTTTGTTGAGGTAGTGTGTCGAGCCTAGAATGAGAAGTTCCGTCTTGTCATCATTCAGGCATAGACCGTGTGAGGCCATCCATGCCTGGATGATGAGGTACACTTTATTAACCAAGGCCAAATCCTTGTCATAATCCCCCGACAACGGGATGAGGATCTGGGTATCATCGGCATAATTAGTGTAGGTGATACCTAGATCGTCTAGATCATCGAAAAGGGGCTTCGTGAAGATGTTATAAAGTGTAGGGGAGACGCAAGATCCTTGCGGCACGCCACACGTGATAGGGGTGGGGTCGGCCGCAGAAGATAGTGAGAAAACTCTCATCGTACGGTTATTAAGGAAGGAATGGATCCAGTTGGTTGCTTCTTTAGAGAAGTGGGCGGCTATTTGTAGGTGGTTACACAAGATCTCATGGTCGACCAGATCAAAGGCCGCGGAGAGATCAAGGAGAAGCAATAGTGCTGTCTTCCCCTGGTCTCTCAGCTCGTCTATCTGTGTCTTGAGATCTATGAGTGCGGTTTCTTTTCCGTGTTGTGGCCTGAAGCCCGATTGTCGGACTCCTAAGAGTTGGAAGTGCTCAAGGTGTTGTTGGATCTGTTGGTAAGCTATTTTGTCAATGATTTTGAGAAGGAATGGTACTGTGGTGATAGGGCGGTAGTTAGTTGGGTGGAAGGGTCTAAGTTCGGTTTTTTAAGCAAAGGGAGGACCCAAGACTGTTTTAAGTTGTTGGGTACAGTGCCTTTGTAAACAAGTTATTAAAACATTTCTGTGAAATGCTAGCAATCAATCACTTATTCGTATCTGTTTATTATCTGCAAGCACATGGGTTGGTGGAAGGAGAAAATTGGCTGTTAAAGAGCAAGTGGAGTAAGTTGTGTGCCACACTAAAGAAAGACTGGTTGTTCTGTTTGCCCATAGCACTGTTTTCACTAAGAAATGCAAAAGGATCAAACCACCATCTCACCTCCATGAACTGGTGATTGGTAAACCTGTAGTCACAAGGCATTATAGTATGGTGCAGAACCAGCAGCCAAAGTATTGGGAGAGGAGATGAGTGGGTATTTGAGGGCATTAAGAAATGCAGTTAAGTTTGTCTCTAAACAGGTACTTCCCAATGTGTCCCAGGAAAGCTGTGACCAACAATAGACTCTGCAAGTGATCCCTAGAGATTTCATCTACATTAAGAATTATGTGAGATAATGGAGAGTGCCCCACTACGAGGGACTCTCTGAGGTTCTCTACAGAAACCCTACAGCAGTAAAAATCAAGGAAAAACAGCTGTGGTACTATTGGCGATTGAAGAATTCCCAGATAAAAAGAGACACTGGGCCTCATTACGAGGTAGAAGGTACCCAAGGCAAGGCTACCTCCAAACTCGTGAAAAAATCTGGCTCCCGGCAATGAGGAATTACCGGGGTATTCCGACTTTGCCGGACCCAGTAATTCCTCCATTGCCGGGTGCTGGCGCCTGTCAGTCCCCATTCCCATTGAGCCCAGTAGGGCTCAATGGGAATGGGGACATCGGATGCACCGGCACTGTTTACAATGGTGCCGGTGCATCCGACTTGCTGTGCTCACGGGTGCCATTCTGCCTGCCTGGTCAGACCTGGCGGGCTGACACGCACCCGCGAGCACAGCTCGCAGTATGGCGTTACGGTAGCAACGGTGCCGGTAGCACTACTGGCACCGTTGTTACCGTACCACCATACTTGTAATGAGGCCCAATGGCTTCTTAAGAGAGGCTTTGTTTCTCGATGAGAAGTGTTATATTATGTTTTATCTTAAGTCATATACTCTGTTTGTTTCTGTTTTTGATGTGGTGTTTTTACAAGGAAGGCCCATTTGCTGGAAGTCACATTTTACTACTTGTGAGATCAGCAGTATTCCCACATTTAATTCCAATAAAAGTAATATTCATGATCATGTGGAGGACAAAATGTGGTATTAACACATGAAGTCCATAGTTATGAAAACTACAACTGAGTCTTGTTTTAATTGTACTGCAGTACCAAATGCGACAGGTCACAATCCATTGTTGATTTTTAATGAAATGTCACTCAATTAATCTATATGTCTTTTACACTTAGCACAATGTTGTTTAGGTGGACATGTGCAGCTTTCAGATTTTTGAGTTTTCAATTTCTTAGTGAATGCTACTCGATGGAATTTGGGTGGAGGAATATCTGCTGTGCTTATTCATGGAATGAGAGAGCAACATTTGATATGTTATAATGCTTCACTTCCTGACTGTCAATTTTGGCCTTTCTTGTGCGACCATGCGAGCTTGTGGTGGGGCCCACGAGCTTGTGTTAAAGTAGCGTTCCCAGGTTTTTGCAGAGCAATGAGTATGTAGGTGAACATCAATATTTGATCACTGTCTTTGAAACCTGTGCTACCGCTCGAACTGAATACGCTTCTTCGCTTACTTGAATGGCTCCCATTACACCTCCTATACGTTCCTTGAAGCTTCATACACCCCATCTGTCTTACAGGGGTAATGGAACATTGGCAATAGGCACACATGTGGGATGTGTAACTATCTTGGACATTGCAGACTTGCAGCTAGCTACCACAGTGATCATGGGCGTTTTCTGGCAATGTGGGGGGTTGGCATATAGCCAGCTTCCACTGTCCTAGTCAAGCTTGTGCTCTTCTTTTGCTTTAGATGCTCCTGATTTCATGGGGCCAAGTCAAGTTCTTCATACTGTCTTTGAAAGAAGTGGTACCTTAACGCTGTTGCGTCAGCATCTACAAAGTGACTACTTTGATTCTGACACAGAGATTCCTGATGCTCATTAAATATTTAGCAAGATTTAATCATTCTTAAAGACCATTTCAGCTCCAAGTGTTCAGATCATAGCAACTGTTAAATGGCTTCAAAAGACAGGGTATGTAGTGATGAAGATACTTTTGCCATTCATTGTTGGTTTTTGGCTTTGATATATTTTTGTACAGGTTTTAATGACGTGTATTAGAACATTTTACTCCTCCGCAGTTTCGATGCTTTTTACCTGCGTACTTGAGGCTATACATTCGGCTCCTGTTCTGGCTCCACTTCTGCCTTTACCTTTGTGCCCTTATGCAGAGATGATGCAAGGGCACGAAGGGTGTGGTGATGAGTATCACCATAAGGGGGGAATGAAGGGAGAAATCTGAAATAAGGCGACTGAGTTTCTGTTTGCAGCAATGTATCTTAGTGGCCATCTTGTCTCTTTTGGCCATCTTGGTTAAATGGGTGCCATTTTGATTTTTGTTTAGTGTCTGTTCTAAGGATGCCATCCAATTTGTGTAGAGGATTAGGTTAATGTCTGTGGGCTGTGAAAGGCTGGCATAAGGGCTAGGTTTCATGTGCTCACCTGTGTTTGGTTTAGTTACTCAAGGGAAGTCCTTCCTGACAAGGACATGTAAATGGAAAAGTGTACCTACGACTGTTCTGTTAGTCTTTACTGATCATAAACCATTGTAAAGTAGATTCTGTTTATGTGCACTCCTATACAATGAATTACTAACCAGCCCTCTTTTTCTGCCTATAAGCGCTGCTACCTTTAACTACATTGAGTTATTTGTGTTAACCACACGGTTAAGCAAATCCTCCCACCAAAATGCAGTAAAAGGGAATTTACTTCGAAGCACAGGCCTATGTCTCACATTATGGTGTTTTTATTTAATATTTCAGTACAAATTGCACAGCCATACACCATTCCAATGCCCATTCTCAGCAGTCTCTCACAAGCAATTAACACAAAATCACAGTTTTAAACATTTACCAACGAATGACCAGTGACACTTCTATATTCTTCATAGAAGGGCAACATCCAGGCATCAGACACACAGGTCACGTGCCTCCCTTCATTTCTCTCTCTTCCTTCCCTGAATCAGTCCAAGCCTTCTGACCCGCCCCGCTTGCCTAAAACAGGCAGGAAGAGGGAGGGGTGAAGAAGCATTTTTTCCATTAATAGGCCAAATTCCCAACACCCATTCATGAAAATAAACTCTGTGACATCAAGCAAGCGCTTCCAATGCACAGAGCGTTGTACATGAAACAGCACAGGTTCATGACAGCATCTGACCCAGTCCCATGTACATCACGTTGAAGGCATTAGGAACACCACCAGTATTTGAATTTGGAAAGAATCTAAATGTGTTTAATTTTTTTGCAAATGGAAAATCTGCATTTTCAATATGTAATTCAAATTACATTTGTATCATGTATTGCACATTAATTTTCTTCAGCATTGTTGATTTTTGGGACCAAAAGGGGCTGGAAAATTAGGGGATGTGTGATAGCCAAGCAAGCCCTACAGGCAAGCCGCTCTTCCAGTGTCAGCATACAATGCTAGATTTGCAAAGAATCAAAGACCGGTTGAAGGTAAACTTTGTACATTTTAGAGTTAACTATTCTTTATTATCCTTATGGCCAGAGTTTGCTTCTTTGAATTAATCAGATGCTGATTGTCGTAGTGATATTTGGTTATTTTGCAGCTGCCCAACTTCTGTTCAGATATTCTGTTTTACAGCTACCATCAACCCTAGTCAGTGTATTCAAAGAAGTGAGATCATAGGAGTGATAGTCCACTACATCTGGAAAACTGTAGGTTTCCATTCCCTGCGCAGGGACATAGTCACATCAGGTACTGGTTATGTTATGGTAGGTTAATTGAACTTATTTAGCGCACAGTCACCCAAGGGTATCATTGCACTGGAGGAAAGTGGAGGCGGATATCCAAAGAAGGGAGAGCTAGCCAAACAAATACGTTTTCAGCGATTTTCTAAAAACCCAGTGTTTAGAGAGAATTTTCATGGTCAAAGGGAGACTGTTCCATAGTTGAGCCGAGAAGACTGAGAAGGCCCAGCCTCCAATGCGAGTGCGTCGGAAAGTGGGAACTACAAGAAGACCGCCAGCCGCCGATCTTAGAGGCCCCGTAGGGCGAAAGCAGGTAAACTTGTCTCGAAGATATTCAGGGTTGGGATATGACTAAAGGCCCAAATCATGGAATTTTCTGAAAGTAAATAGGGACTTTACACGCCAAACCACGTGCGAAATCCTATTTGTTGATTCAAGGAATCGACTACACAGGACTTTTTTGTACTTTGCTGGGACTTTGTGCAAGCTCAGCATGTCTCTGCATGCAGTCGATTGCCCTGGGCGAGACTCCTCTCAGAGCGTGGGCATGGCCTACACAGAGGTCAGAGTAGAGGGCGGAACACGCAAAATGGGGAAGAACATGGGAACACATGCCCACAACTTCACAGGTAAAATCGTATTCGTAGATCTGACCGCGCAACCTCACATCGGGGAAATGAACACATAAAGCTCTGGATGTGACTGCCTCCCAGATGCAGGCGTACAGACACTTGTTCATGGGAATCACCATGCAGAGGTAAGATTGCCTGTTGGATTTAGGGGAGCAGGGATGGTTTACAGGGGTTTGCATGCATTTTTACTGGAAAATGTCAACTTTTATGATACATGTTATGCATGCTGATGGGGTGCTCGGAATAGTTCAGAGGGACACAACACAGCGTCATGGGGGTGCTGCCTTGGTTGCGGCGGATCCCATGCAGGATTACAGAGGTGCATGAGTTTTCCCCCGAGGACCGTGCACAGGTATGTATTAGTGGCTGTATCTGCTTGGCATGGGGGCGTGTCAGGGGCATTCTGGCTGTTACTTGCGTATACGGTCACTTTGCACACCCAATTCCATGAATACGCAGAGCCCGCAGGCAAACTTCTGCACGTCAGCACATGCAAAGGCGTTCTCGGCATGCACCCTTTGCGGGAACTCTGGCAATTTTCCATGAATTGGGCCTTTAGACTTTCTGAGACTATGGTCTGTCACAAACTCTTCAGGGGTGGATTTTCAAAACTTTGTATGACACCAATGCAAGTGCAATTTTGCATGGTATTAGAATTAGGGCAAGCAGTGCCCTGGTGCAAAGAAAACCTTTACTTTCAAAGCATTTTTACTGCAGGGCAATATTTGCCTTGATGCTAAAACAGAAAGGTATTAGCACTAGAGGGATATGAAATTGTATTGGAGTTAGTGCCCTAGTGCAAAAATAAAATATTTTAATGGAATATTGTACTTGGCACCAGGGAAATGTTTGCTGTGATGCTAAAACGGAATGGATTATCACTGTTGCCCTTGTGCAAAAATGCATTTTAAGAATATGTATTTTGCACTAGAAAACTTCAGAAATGGTGCTAACATCCACAATTACACTAGCAACAGAGTTAAGTTTCTTTAATACTACCACAAGTCTTAATGTAGATTAGTCTGTAAGTTTATTTCACCCCACCATATTCAGCCATGTGCATATGCAAAACCAACATGATACTTTTAAAGGAGCGGTATACGGCAGCACATTATCACACTGTAACATCAAACTTTATTGAAGCTTTTATGAGATATAGCAAAGTACAAGGCTGCAGGTGTGGGAATGGTAAATTAAAAACCCGCAAATCATAAAAGGAGAAATATGATTTATTGAAATGAAGCTCAACATGAATCCAAATACATTTCCCAGACTGTCACAGCAAACGTGCCCTGTGCAGTGAAATGCTTATTCCACCTTTTAAATATGACAACTGTGTGATCGTTCATGCCCAAGTGTAAAGAGTCAGGGTGAATCTACGCATGACACATGAGGATAAGCATTACCAACCAGCAGGGCACAGGATGTCTGAAGCAGCACATATTCAATGGGATGAAGCCAAAACACTTGTTCAGAACCCCAGTGATGCTGCCCCATAAATCCATACCATTTGACCGTAACCCCAGTGATGTAACCCACATTCAATACTGCTGCTCTAAACCAGGGCAAGTCTTAGCAGGCCATGATCTAAGAAAAATGTGCCCTGTATTATCGAATCACAACTCTTTTCATTACCAACTAATTGAGTAGCACCTGGGGCACAGTTTTTAAAGAAATGTGAGTCATTGTTTGGCACATTTCGGTAGTAATATTAGCCAGATCTAACTGCTCAGTGTTCTGGATCAAGGGTCTGTGCTCTGACGCTCTCCAAACGGTTTGGAATAAGAGTCCCACGATTGCTCAGCATTGACTCTGCTGGTTAGGGATGATGGATTTTGTAGTCCATAACATCTGGCCAACCAAAGCTCCCGGTTATCAAATTATCCCTCAATACCTGCATGTCTGCCGCCCTTTCCAACATTACCTAACATGATCGTTTGGGTGTGCTGCTAATTATATTGATTCAAGGGACGCATGTATCATTTCATTAAATTATTCAGTGAAGGGTAGTGCAAGCTAAGCTGAAGGGCATTGTTTGTTAACATGGCAAGGATACAGGGATGTCTTTTGCTGGATAAAAAGCGGCGACAAACATGAGCTTTGTTAATTATGTTCCCAAGTTATGTTCTGTCCCTTGTTTTGCATTGTAGCAGGACATCTGGTGCAGTGAGCAAGAATTGTCTTTCTCCATGTTATTATGTATTGAGCGCAAACCTAGCTTCGGGGAGCAACAGGGTGTTTTACAATCATAGGGGGGAAGACCATGTTGATGCAGAAGTATATGGTAAGGATCCCAACTATCAACAGAAAATCCCAAATAAGGTGATGTTGAGCAGAGTTTCTATGAATGGAGTGATTATCTTCAGCAGGGGGACAGTTGATGTTTTACACTCCAGGGTCTGGTAGAGGCAATGACATTCAAAGAAGTTTTAAATATGCAATCAATGCACAACACAAGAATTTGGAATTTTAAACACTGGATTACATTTTTTAGGATGCATGGATGGGCATGTTTCTGGAGCTGAACTCTCTAGGCTGGACCTAACTTAAAAGACACATTTACCAACGAATGAAGTTGCCAAAACTAGACCATTGATGAGTGATACTAAGCATGGCCCAGCTGGTATCACAGAGTGGCATGGAAACAGTGTTGATGAGTGGTGCTTGACGCTCAGCCTGGTATGCCATCTTGCTAAACCGCTGCAGGAACCGTCTCTTCGAAAGCAGAGTGGAACAGGCAGCTTCCTTATCAATGAAGACCAGGGACCAGATTACAGAAACTTTGCACGAGTGCAAGTGCATAGTTTGCATGGTATTAGCACTAGGGCAAAGTTGGCCCTATTTTTAATAACACTGGGACACATTAAAAAACCATTGCACCTAGAAAAGTGAGGTTTGGCATATTAAAAGCACCAGGGCAAAAATTGCCCTAGTGCAAACAAGATGCATGTTCACTACATTTTTTGCACCAGGGCTAAGTTTGCAGTAGTGCTAATAAAGAATGGTATTAGAACTAGGGCAAACGTAACGTTACCCTGATGCAAAAATGCATTAAAATGTATCTTTTTAGCAGTTAGACAATTTTAGCCCTGGTGCTTTTAAGTGCTAATACCTTGCACACTTTGCACTTGCACTGGTGCAAAGTTTCTGTAATCTGGCCCCAATTCTGCTTTTGAACCAAATGGTTGGGTCGTCTTGCAAGACTGTCTTTGCCTACTAAATGATCCTTTCATTGCAACTAAGCGATTCCAGAACTGGGTACCCTGCTGCCGCAGCTCTGATAAGAGAAATTACAATATATTAATTATGAAACACTTGTGTATAGGCGCGTTATAAATGCCATATCATATCATGGAGAGAAGGGTGGCAAACATGTGACAAAGGGGTTTTCTAGATATCAGACTCTGTATGTGGGCCCTTGGGCCCTGCACAGCACGCCGACTCCCCAAATTAGAGAGCATATTGGAAAGGAAAATAGAGCTGTCAGGCAAATAAAACTCTTGAAGAGGAAACATACAATACAATTCAGGTCACTGAAGGAGAGGCCCACTGCAGAAAAGAAAACTGCAGAGAACACAACAGAAACACTTCAGGGGAGGGGGGTGATGAAGGGACTGCAATGGGAAAGAAAGAAAGGCAAAGAGAGAGAGAGAAAGAGGGAGAGACAGAGAGAAACTAAAGAGCTACAGAGAAAAGTGAGAGCATGCAGGTGTAGAGAGATATGGAGGGGAGATCACATGATAATGCACGTACTCTATAGGGGAACATGAAATAGAGAGAGTGAAGAGGAATAAGAAAGCACTATCACAGGAGCGAGACTGCAGATGGAATGGCAAACGAATCAGAGACATAAAAGAGAGACATAAAAGGAGATTGTAGAAGAATGCCCGTTCTGCAGTGGAATGGCGATGGTATCTTGGAGAAGAGGAGGTACACATCTACATATTACAGAGTAGGGAGTGCCACGTCCATTAGTTCCAGATGTAAGATGGGCGAAATTAATTTCTGAAAAAGGGAAATTAGGTCCTATAAAAGCCGAAGACAAGCAGGTGTATCATTTGAGGCTCAGAGTCGCAATACTGGTCTTCGACCACAGCAGTCTCAGGGTCCGAGGACGTGCACTTGCTGGCCATTAGAGTGGAAGGCATGTGTCTGGGTTGGGGTAAAAAAAAAAGATTCAAAGTTATTCATGAGGCACACAATCGCAGGGAAGACATTGAGATAAATACATGCGGCGACCAAGACATCCACTTTGATTAAAAAAAAAAGAAAATTAGAAAGGAATCCTACTTATTCTGTGAAAATAAAATCCTATTTTGTCCATGACCTAATTGTAAGTTTATCTTGCATTATAGCATTCAGGTAGCTTTATTATTAATTTGTTGTATATAAATAAAAGCAAAGGAACCAAGCAGAATTTTCGAGTGTATGAATACATATCTACAGAAATGCTATGGTTACTTGCACCACTAAAGCATTTTTGGTTTCACTTGTAAGTCTTATCTGCAAAATCTACATGGATCAACTTCAAGCCCCCAGTGCCAAATATATTGATGAAAAGTGAAATATGGGTTTTTTCCTTCAGTAAAACCTTTAAATCACTCAATGTTTAAAGGCTACATAAGAGCATAATCATATGACGGTGGCACACAGGCAGAACATATTCCCCTCTCTTAGATGCAATTTGCTTTGAGGTGTCAGCCATCCACACCCACAATACCCTCTCCCTGGTGATAGACGGAAAGCGATGGTGAGTGAGATATCACTAGTAAGGAATCATTGGACTAACTGCGCACACTGCGTGAATAGGTGTCTGGCCCAAAATCTATGCCGTCAGGGCTGTAAGTGGAATACAGGGGTGTTAGAAGGTCATGAAGCTGCCTTGAGACCAACAGAATAGTTGTACAGGTAAGAAACATGTTTGCCGAATACCCTCTTGGTAATGCATCCAGCCCTGGGGCCTTAGACAACTGAGACAATAGAAACTTTGATCCATCTCCAACACTTTCCGTAGGACTACATAAATAGAGTGCTCAGGAGGGAAAGAGACTCCATCTCCTCTTGAGCAGGATCTTCAACTCCTGTACATAACTGGCATGCCTATAGTGGTTGTCTGAATATCGTTGACTCCATTAAAGAATGTTCTCCCACAAGGAGCTCTTGGCATCATTTTTGAGTTCCTGGCAGCCAAGTTATGCCCTTGCTGCCTATGGCTTCCATTGAAGCCTATTGGCCTCTAAAGCAAACACCAAACAACATAGCTGCCTGCAATGATGTCAACACAGCTGAATATTTAACAGCAGTGACATCACACTCCCATATCCTAGCAGCACCACTCTGGTCTGTCACCTAATCAGAGCAACAGTGACTCGCTGTGCCACCAGCACCACCCCTCTAACATGTCTGCACATGTACAAAATCGAGGTCCGGGTGAGCATTGAAATGCTCTGCGACTTTGACCAGTGAAGCCTTCTACGCATGGCTCCTGTAGAACTCCCATGCCAGTTCCCAAACCACCCCGCCTTTGCCTACACACACTTTCAAGGCTGCATCTTGGGCACCCAGGATGCTTTCAGCTTGTCTTTTGCCTACCTCCATGTCACCCCTGACTGCAGACTTCATGCAGGAAGCAGGCCTCTTTAATCCAAGAATGTAAACACACATATAAAATCGAAGGAGTTCTTAAAACAACACCCCTCATAATGTTTACTGTTGCATTAACAAAACAAACTATGGATTATTTATGACTAAAACGATGCTGCTATCACATATAGCAATAACACTGTTAAGAGGCTTCAATGAAAGCCATACACAACATAGCAATGTAAATAATGATCAACTACTGAGCATATATTCCACCTCAGGTTTTCAAATGGCATCATAGACAACTCAAGCTTAACTTTCGGTGTCTAGCAGATGTCAATGGGAACCACTTAGTAGAATGCATCCCTGGTGTTAATTGCTCACCTTTCACAGTTCTATGTGTGTCATTTTTATATGTGGAAAGGAATCATCATCAGCCACAGATACATTCAATGGTTGTGCTCTGATGACTAGAGAATGCAAGTGATGTATCTGTATAGACCATAGTTCACAAATCAATGGTTCATGGTCACTATTGGGTCTGTTGTGTGGTTTCTATCGAATTATGTGTTAGCATCAGATCATTTTTTGTCTATGGAAAATAATGGTAATACAATGTTCTTATAGAGACACAACGTTTAGAAGGCTTTTCTGAATTGGTGACTCATGACACTACTAAATTGGTAACTTCTTCTATTCTATGTATCTAACCTCACAAGGCAGCCTCATCTATTCCCCATACTTAACACACAACACCCACTCCTAACCCCCATCACATATCACTGGTTCTCCTGACGCCTGGAATGTAAAACTCCTTCTGCAAAAAATATGCCTACATCAATTACCACATTGACTACCATCACCCTCACCTTTCACTTCTTGCTATTAAAACAACATGGATCTCACCTCATGACTCTGCTACACTGGTTGCTATATGCAATGACTCTGCAACCTTCTTTCACTTTCCCTGACCTTTCGGGAAGGGTGGTAGATTTTAGTTCCCTTTCTATAAGGCCCTCCTGCCTCTTTGCCCCCCCACCCATGACATCACCTGTTCCTTTTTTTTAATAGGCCACCATTAAACTCATCAGTGCTGCTTCTTTCACTGTTCTGGCTCCCTATCAACTCTCTGAACCTCTCAACTCATATTTCCCTTCCATGATCATTCTCCTTGAGTCACTTTCCACCAGCATGCCCATTGTCAATTTGGGGGACTTTACCCTTTCCAAGCCCTCTGCAGCCACCAGCCTTGAACTTAACTACATTCTATTCGACCATTTACTCTACTCCATTTACTACATCCTACCCAATTTGGTGGGGAATACCTTGACCCTGTCCTTCTCTTTACTTCACTCTCCTCAGCTGACTTCTCCATTGACCACTCTCTCTCTCTGATGACTCCATTGTCCATATTCACACCGTACTCCCTATAGACAAAGCCTTTAACGTTTCTAACCACACCCTCTACTACCCAAACACTACCACACTTTTACCTACCAAAACCATGCTAGTTGGCACTCCATGCAAAACTGCCCACCTTTCAATTTCATTCTCCTTGACATAAAGCTATCATTGGTCTTGCTCCTCAGTACCTGAATGATTGTATCTAAGTCTACTCACTATTTCTTTCCTCCACTCTTCCTATGCACGCAACCTCACTGTCCCATTCCCCCATCCCTTCTTTGGCTTCGGCTCTTTTGCCCAAATCAATCCCTGCCCACTGAACCTGCTTCCCATAACGAACAAAGCCAGCCTCACTGGATCTATTTATGGCTTAGATGAGACATCACCTACTGGCAACGGGAGGAGCTCCTCATCCCCGTTCCTCACTACTTAATACCCCGCTCCCTCCAGTGCCACATAATACATATTTGTGCATATTAGTACAGTAGTTTTTGTTAATTTGCCACATTTGCCAAATGTCAAAGACATTTTCGGTGATGATGAAATAGGTAGCTTTATTGATTGTCTTGCAATCAAAGGAAAACAGCATCCTTCATCCTATGTCTATTGGGAACTGACTGTTTTCAACTCAAGCACTCTACAGATGCCTTACCTTTCAAAACTGAAACTCAAGAACATTTAAGAACCATCACCGGGCCTTCCATCATGCACATCACGCCTCCCTTCAGAAACAATGAATCCTTTAATTGACCTACAGTCCAATTTTAGTGTCTACTTTCAGTTTTACCGTCAATGACGATTTTTGGTATGGCGGATCCCACAGAGGTGGATAGGATCTCTACCCCCAAGAAAACTTTTGGTTGTTTATTGTCTCTACCAGTCCTTACCGTTTTAAAGAGTCACATGGACGCCAATAACCATGGCACATGTTCCTGCTCAGCAGGACCTTTCAGTCCACCTTAGGACACGTCCTCTGAATTGCAAATTGATTAAAAGGGAGTTGCAAAGTCAAATCAAATGATGTTTTCTATCTAAAGAGTTAGCTAGACAAAGAACTCCTATGGGCCAATGTCGCAGTGACGTAATAGGGGATGTGTTTAGTCTTTATTTTACACATATATAATATTATTACTTTTATTCATCATGAACCATTCTCTTTATTTGCTTGTGCCTACCTCACACTCCCTTTCTTAATGTTTGTTGTTGTTTTTGTCCCACCTTGTTCACACCCTTACATACAGGATTAGCTGTTGTTCTCATGCGTGTGCTATTTTGCAGGAACTGTTCACCATCTCTGCATATGTTAGTGTAAGTAATTTGTAATCGAAGTGACATTGCTGCATTTCAAGTGAATACACAACTAAAATAAAATAGACTCAACTATAAAGGGACGCAGGGATATGGTCAATATACCAGATGGATACCTCTCAGCTTTGTAAAATGAATATGTGGTAATACAATAGATTTGGAACCAGTTGTTAGATTGGTTCATTTTGAAATGCTGATGGTAAAAACCCTAGTTGCATTCCCCCCCACCTCCCGCGCTCCCTCATTTGCATGAAGCATGGGTCAACGTGTTAGAGGGTGAGGGGGATAAAGGGACAGGGGAAGACCCTATAAAAAAGAAAAACACAGTGCACATCACTGACACCTCTGCACTGCATCTTCATCTTCCCTCAAGTCTGAACCACAGAATTCCTCCTTGCCTTGCTACATCCCTAACGTTCCACCCAGGTCAGTGCATGTGGGCGAATTATATAGCATAAGACATCTCCCTACACTGGCATGACAATTAAAATAAAGCATATCTAGCTCTAGGGAACCTTCAATATTTTGCACTTAATATTTAGGAACAATGTATATTTTGTTCATATAAGTAATTAAATTAAATACATCTTGTCTTATCTTTATATTTGTATTTTTTTTTTAAAAAGTGCCCGGCAAATAAGAGAGAACATGATGAATTTAGTAATGTAATATGTATCTATGGACACTCCACCTGTGTATTAATGCATTTTGCAGTGTAATATGTGGGTATGATGTTTTAACCTGTTTTTTATGCTGTCACAACTGTTTTATTGATATTCTTTTGTTATGCTTTGATGGATTCATGTCATCAGAATAAAGCTTATTTTGAATTGAATTGAAGTATATGATTCAAACCAAATTACAGTGAACAATAGTTGTGTCTATATGTGCATCCTGTACAATATCCAGCCTTGAAGCAAAATGGTACCGTTTTTGCTTTACACTTCCTCTCACGGCTTTACTCTTGTCCTGGTTCAATTAGGTTTTCTTCAGGTGATTAGTGGCCAATGATCTCGATGTCTTCTGTGATCATAGACCTCTCTACACAGTGTCCTTCCCTCTCTCTCCTCTCTCTCCGTCAAAGGGAATTGAACATCTCACTTAAACAATCTTTGCAGAGTGAACTGTGAACACTTGGCTGCTACACCCCTACCTCTATACTCTTGCTCCAGACTCACCCATAACTCAACTGGATGTATTTAGCACCCACATTCATCACTGCTTTTGGTGATAAGTATGTACGGTCCCTTTACGACCTTCATGGGCGCATCGCCAACCACCCCCTATACTTGCATGTGTATTTGTTTATTGTCAAAATAAGCCTTATGCTTCCCCAAATGGCTTTGACTTTAGTACTTCGTTCATACTGTCATTTGTAAACGTATAATCTATTTAACGTGGGCACACCATTTTTGTGGAAATCCTAGTTCTTGACGTACAAAATGGGGACAACCCTGTGCCACAATGTGGTGTGGCCATATTTATCAATACCCTGCTGCTCAATTATTTCCCACTCGAAACCACTATTTAATGCCAAAAAAAACACACCGTAAACGATTTCTATTGATTCGCTTGTCAGGAACGTTGCTTGCTGGCTTGTGTAATGTGTTGCTTCTGGAACTAACTATGGAATCCTTCACATTCCCATCATCGTGGATGACTTCAGCTGTATTCCATTGTCAGTTATAATCTCTTCTAGAAAATCCTCTAGAAAATGTTCTCCATCAAAAACGAAAGCCGCCTCAACATTGTCACCTCTCGAGAAAATCTGGAACAGGCTTCATCTAAAATGTCTGTGTTTTTAGTTAAAACAATGAGAACAATGTATTTCTGTCAACTTAAGTTGTCCTCTAATATCCAAGTGCAACTCGGATAGCTCCTTACCTGGCACGCTTGCATTCATTCAGGTTAGCACAATCTCTGAACGTTGTATCTCCTGGCACATGCCCAACAATCCCCGGGTTCATTCAGATCAATGGCTGGCCACCAATATCTTTCCCTTATCCTTGTTTTAGAAATGTTTCTTCCCAAATTCCCTTCAACCCCAAAGGTGGCTCAATGTCAAACCACTGAGCACACCTAGATTTTCTTTCTGATAATTTGTCACTAATCCTACCAATGACGCCATTACACTCTGGATTTGCATGCCATCACACTCAAACATACACTTTGAGTCATCTCACTCTCATTTTCGTTTTTTAACTGCCATGCAATCCTCATCAGCAACGCAATTCATTTTTATTTATTTTTTTTCAAAATAAATATAAATCGTCTTAATAAAGTACCAAAGTGGAAGGGTGAAGAGAAAGCTTATGTTGCAGAGCTTGTAAACATTTTTCAAATAAATTCATCAACCAATGAAAAAGCAGTAACAGTCGCCAATCAAAACATATACAGTCTGACAAAAAAACAAATAGTGATGTAATCCCCTGGTGGAAATGAGAGATATCATCTCCATTTCCAAGATTAGAGAAGACACTCAGCACTGACATGCACAATGTACTCAAGCACATGTGTGATGATCCATGAATATGATGATTCTATTGTTAATCTGTACAATTAACTGCACCTTAACTAAGGTTTCTTCTGTGAATTTCAACGGTCTTGTTATACCATCGTTTTTTGAAAGGCCTTTAGCCGTGTAAACTATACATTTTCCCCAATATGTTTCTTTTGGACCTACTAGGTGACCACA
This sequence comes from Ambystoma mexicanum, assembly GCF_040938575.1. Taxonomy (NCBI): domain Eukaryota; kingdom Metazoa; phylum Chordata; class Amphibia; order Caudata; family Ambystomatidae; genus Ambystoma; species Ambystoma mexicanum. The sequence continues at coordinate 437,844,026 of NC_090932.1, read as the reverse complement.
GCCTTTGTCCATGGCCACTGTACATGTGCTTAGGCCCTAACCAGTAAGCAAGGTTTTCTTCTCCATAGCCATGGCCTCCGCCCATGACATTTGGCCTGGCCTTCGGCCCTGGCCCCTTTATATGTTGCCCCAATAGCTTTCTTCCGGTGTCACTAGCCATGGACTTTGGCCGAGACAATTCTACATATTGCTCCAATAGTTTTCTGAAATGGGCGTACTAGCCTTGGCCTCTGCCATGGCGAGTGGCCCCGGTCTACGGCCATGGTCAAACCACTAGTTTTCTTTTAGTAATGACATTTGGCTTTTGCTATGGCCCCTTGATATGTTGCCCCAAGAGGTTTTGTTGGGGCACACCAGCCATGGCCAAAGTGGCCACAGCCTTCAGCCATGACCACTTTCCATATTGCACCATTCGGTTCCTTAAAGTAACCCAGTAGTCATAGCCTTAGTCCACACCAATTACCCCACCTCACTGTAGCTGTAAAATTCCACTTTTTTCATTTGTATTAATCTTTTTTTTAACTCTCATTTAAAAAACGTTTTCCATAACCAGGGTTAGTATACCCTGATGATAGCAATGCACTATAAATAACCATAAATGCCCGCAAATAACCATGGTTATCTGTAAAAAGCACACAAAATGCAAAACTCTTTCCTGCCCTCCATGGCACTCACTAAGTGCCCCCTTGCCATGTTCCCCACACTCGCCTCAAGTCCTTTTCCCCTTCCTAACCCTCTCACATTTCCGTGTGTCGCACTTTCATTCCTGATCACGTTTTCTATTATAACCGGGCTTATCCCACGCAACAATGTTATCCAAAAATGTTCAAACTCTGAACTTGGTCGCAATCCCCCCACAACTCCCCAATTTCACACAGTATACTCTTTCCCCATCCCCACCTCTAGCCCGATGCCATTTCATCCTTTTTCCTCCTCCAAATAGCTTTTTTTCCAGTTTGCCTTTTTGGCTATCCCCGATTATACCCGTTATAACCGTGGCTATCTCACACATCGAGCAAAAAAAAAAAGGGGTATTTTTTCATTGCTGAATGCAAAGCTCTCTGCTGCAAAGCACCATAGGAAGAAAAAAAGCTATACTTTTGGGAGAAGTGGGCACCCCCTTTTCCATCAAATATTTTAACAACTACTAGATGGAATAATCTCAGACCCCTCCCTGAAATCGAGTCAACACTTTGTGCCAAATTAGTTTTGTACCTTGTCCAATCATCCATGGTCCAATTCCGTCCCGTGATTGCTGCTGTGCGCTGCACAGAAATTGGCACTTTTTCTCTATGGAGAAAAGAATAGGATTAGGTTGAAAACAGACAAAGTTTGTTTTTCTTTTTCATTTTTTAACAAATCTTTCCTAAAAAAAAGTCGAGTCTGGGAAGAGAGTTTGGGGTTATGGGGGGCTTTTAGGGAATTGTGACACACTTTTTGTTTGCAAACTATCAGCCAAATCTGTCATACAAGTCGAAAGTCATACGCGATACAATTTGTGGGTTTGCTATGGAACGTGATACTCAACTTGACTATAGTGCTGTGACCGCTGCACTATAATTCACCTTTTAGTTACCTTGCATGGGCCATCGCAAGGAAACATAGAAGTGTATCTTGATTATTGATACCTCTTTATTGTGAGGAAGTGGGTGATTTTTGCGTATATGAAAAGCCAACAGTTTGGTATACTGTTCCCTTTTTGTGTTGAGCTGCTATACCGTTGGCAAAATTGGTGACCACTATAACATACAAAATATTAAAGATCAGTACATCAGATACCACCATGGGCAGACAGATTAATTACTGGTGCTTTTATTGTGCTTTTTTCAATTTTAGCAGATGTTATACTGACATTGAGTATGTGTTAATGAACCATATTTTGCACTTTGCACATCTGTGTTAGTGAGCCATTTGTCACATTTAGCCCATCTGTGTTAGTGAGCCTTAACTCATATTGAGCCCAGCTGTGTTAGTGAGTAGTATCTTGCATTTAGCCAATTTGTGTTAGGCAGCCAATCTTTCACTTATCCCATTATGTTAGTTAGCCAAATCTTGAATATAGCCCATCTGTGTCATGGATCAATATCCCGCACAGACGTACCACAGGACGCAGGGAACACATCACCCCTGAAGGCAACCCATGGGGATCTAACTGCTGCACACCAGAATGTAAGGCAGTTGAAGGGATAAAGGCCACAGTTAGTCAGAACAGCTGGGGTGGGAAAGGGTAATGCTACTAACCCCACTAAAAACTCATCCTCCTACATACACCTTTTCAAACTCTGAACCAAACACAACCATACCTCTATAGCGCAACAAACTACACGTGCTTCACAACACCACAACAATGAAACAAACCAAACATAACTTTCCTAACCGCAGATGGTAGCTACCATCCGAAAAACACACCTACGCTCAGTGAACGATGTCAACCGAACTGAAGCTGACAACAGCACATCACAGCTCTCTTGCTCTTTTCTCCCACTCAGTCCTACTAACTTATTCAACTCCCCCCTTGCTTTACAGATCTGACAGAGCACCAAGAAACCATGCAGGTGGCAACAGCGCACAGTATAAGACCCTTTAACATTTTATAAACTATGATATAATGGGGTATTCATATTTGCCTTAACGTCCCACCTCTCTACCTTCCTGTACCTACCCTACAATGCAAGCCCTGGCCGACCTTCCTACCCATGACACAGGAGAGACAGATAGGAAATCATGGAAAGGTGCTTTTGCTTTCATGAGGATGTGGTTGTTACTGTGTCACTTGGCAGCCTTCACCTGTTTCTGACCCCCCCACCATGTGCAAAGCCACATCATTGCTCCGTGTTCACTGAACAATTACATTAAAAAGCCAAAGAGAGCATAGAGAGTTTAATATCATGCCTCAATCAAAACAGCTATTGCCACAAACAAAGGAAGTAAATAAGTATTTTTCCTGTATTCAACTATTGATGTGTGTCATCCAAAGAGGGGATAGCAAAAGAAGAGGTGAGAAGGAAAATGAAAGAGTAAGGGAAGAGAGTGAAGGAAGAACAACTAACGAAAGCAAAAGAGGAAAAGTACAAACATCTTTAGGAAGTTTCTATAAATCCCTGACCCCATTTATTGGGAGACACACTCACAGAACCATACCAGTTCAAATCATACTAATTGACTTGAATGAGAACCAGTATGGCAAATTATTTTAAGTGATCAAGGGTTTACAATTACTTGAGGAAAATCTGATAGAAGGAGAGAAGAAGTTAAGGTCCACACCTTAAATCGCTGAGAGCTGAAAAAAGAAAATGTGAAAGCATTTGGAGACACCTACCCACCTACCCACTGCCGAAAACAAAACTAACCTCAGCAACATTTCGACTCTATACAAGAAGGAAATAATACATACCAGACAGGAAAACGTATAATAATAGGATTCATCAAGCAAAGTCAAGTACAAAGGAACACTTTGTGATATTAAAAGAATTGGAAGCCCGGTACCTGTAGCAGACAATCGTGTTAAGGACATACTCTGGTGCACCAATATACAGAATGCCTTAACCAACAAAATCTCCCTTCTGCAAAAGGAGAATGCTGAAAAAAGCTAATTTAAACAACTCAGTTACACCTACCAGTACTCACATACATTTCACTAAATCAGATCAACAGTTCAGTTTTGCAAGAGTCTCAACCCTTGAGGTTGAGAAAATCATCCTATCCCTTAAACCCTCAAACTGCTAGGGAGACATCTGCCCAGCCCAAATGATCAAAGCGGCTGCGAGAGACCTCGCACCATTTATAAACAAGCTTATCAATGCATCTTTTGCATTCGGCACCATCCCTAATAATTTAAAGGAGTCTTGGTTCCTAGCTCCCCTCAAAAACAATCCCTTGATACATCCATCCCTACTAACTACAGGCCCATTACTACAGTGCCGTTTTTACTTAAAATTCTAGACCAGATGGTATTCCTCCAGATACAGGAGTATCTAGAGTCCAATCAGCTCCTGGGAATCTGTCAATCTGGTTTCAGGACATAACATGGCACTGAAACTGCATTGATAGCTCTCAAAACACAAATTGATGAACTTAAGGACAGGGGAAGCACAGCCTTGTTACTTTTCCTAGATCTTTCTGCTGCATTCCACTTGGTAGACAACAAAGTCTTTTGCAATCACCTTGACTCAGCTGCGCACTTCTCACAGGATGCCATAGCATGAATCCAATCCTTCTTGAGCTATCTGACCATGAGGGTCTTCTCGCCCTCAGCAGCATCAGACCCCATTCCCATTACATGTGGTGTGCCGCAGGGCTCCTGTGTCTCACCCACAATGTACAATATATTTACTAAGCCCCTGTCCGATGATCGGGACCATCCTGGTGTCACCTACACAAACTATGCAGACAAAATCCAGATTCTCATACCACTTACCAGGGATTATGATAAGGATATGGCGCTAGTAAATAAAATGTATCTCATCATCCAAGCATGGATGGCTGGCCACGGTCTATGCCTGAATGATGACAAAACTGAGCTCCTCATTTTGGGAACTACTTCCAGCCTCAATAAACCTGGTCACAAATATACATTTTTTAACATCGAAGGTAACCCCATCAAAGTGGCAAATGAGGTAAACATGCTAGGTTTCTACCTAGACTCTACCCTCCCTTTTGCTAAATAGGTCAATATGATGGCCTCAGCTTCTGCATACACATGCAAGCTGATCAGAGCTGGCAAACCTTTTCTATCTAAGATTAGCTGCAATACTTTGGTCTGAGCCTTAATTCTGTCCAAATTGGACTATTGTAACTGCCTCTACTCGGGTGCTAGTAAGCATACTATTAATAGGATACAAATCCTCCAGAACAATTCTCTGAGAACGGCTCAGGGCATTACCAGAAAAGAGCATATCTCAGAGGTTAGAAGACAGAATAAATGGCTGTCCACTAGCAAAACAATCCTGCTCAAAACCGCTTCGCTTACCAACAAATGTCTGAATAATGCTGCTCCCCGCTACCTTGCAGAGAGAATTAACAGAAAAACCTCTAACCGTCCCAACAGGACAGCGAATGCAAATTGTCTAATCGTACCTAGGTTTAAATTGACAAAATCTGGTGGAAGCAGTTTCCCGGTCAAAGCAGCACAACTATGGAACTCCCTCCCCCTTCCTCGAGGGTGGATCAAACTTTTCTGAATTTCAGACATAACACCATCAAATGGCTCAGAGATAAAGACTACTAACTGACCTTCCATCTCTATGACTCCACAGTAGATCCAATTGTACATAGTTATTGTATAGCTAATTATATGCTGAACTCCAACCTTATACATTTTTGTAATTATATACCTTTTCCCTAGCCTGTATGTTCTTAGCTATTGTATCTCATCATTGTATGTATTTAACTTTTGAATCTCATCTCTAAACCCTTGTACATATCTTCTGTAACGTGTGTATCCTAAGCTGTAAGTATTCATGTTTCCTCTTGACCTTCTGCTCCCTGATACACTCAGATCTGGCGCGCATTGCAAATAAACAAACAAACAAACAAAGTATGTAATCGTGGGAGAATAGCAGAGGCATGCTGTGGGGTCAAACTCACAAATAAACATTCACTCCTGGGGTGCCTTTTCTTGTGAACAAAAACATTCTGAAATATTTTCTCATTTATTGATGATGGTATGTGTCACATGAGAATTCAGCTTGACCCACAACCAAACCAAGCTATCTGAGAAAGCCAACCATGTTCCACAATTTCCATTTGGAGGTTATGTGCTTGAGGCTAGTTGGACCCAACAGGCCCAGGAGTTAAGCAACATCTGGATTCAAATGTGAAGGTGCATCCATACCTCCATTTCAGAGGGCACACCCATCTAGTGTCAGATTAACTTATAATATTGTATAGATACTTTCCCAATCAGAGGGCCAAAATGCATTAGCATGTGAACAGTCAAGCACAGGGTCTTTGAGAGACTGCAAATCAGTCTTACAGGAGCAGCATGTGATAAACTGTAGCATACCAGCCTTTTGCAAGTTTCAATGATGCCCTGGATCGTGGAGCCAATGTGGCACAGGGTTTGTGAAATAACACACCAACTTGGAGGCCGACATGCATTTAGCCCAATTCTGAAAATGCTGTTCCTCTGAAAGCGCAATGTCACTCGCCCTCAGAAACCAGCTTGATCTTGTGAGCCAAATGTTCGGGTTCATAACAAAAGAGTAAGTGAAATGCCTTATGAAATTAGTATGATACGAAGGTCTGAGGTGAGGAAGGCCTTGACCAAGGAAGTCTATGACCCAACTTGAGGGCTTTTGAAGTAACCATTGCTAGCAGTATTCCCGGTAAGCCACATACAGAAGCCAGAGTTGAGAATTCCCAAAAAGTTAAGACATCCCTTTATTTTTAGCTTTGATCAAGAATGCCACATTGAATCCATCAAGACCATGGCAATGGGGAATTATTTACCATGGCATTTCTTTTCTTCCAATGGGAGGTTTTCGCTTAATCTGCAGGCTCTACTTTAAAATGTTTAGTCAGGGATCTTGAAGGCAAATTGAGAGCGGGAAATGACTTAGCCTAGGCCAGGGGTGGACAACTTGATTCACTAGAGGGCCAAATATACCACACGACTACAATACAGTGGGCTGAACTATCCATGGCAAAGAGTGGGTGGTGGGACATCGCTGCGAGAATGTGAGTTAAAAAACACATGGGTTTTAAGGTGCACGTTTGATTACTTTTTTACTGTAACACGTAGTACATAGCCTTTTCATAGCATTACCCTGTTGATTTCTTTGTATTATGGGACTAACATTGTTTTTAAGTAGAAGAAAAACTGCCTGCCATTATGTAAAGACAAAGACTGTACCACATAGGCTTCACACACCTGATATGACTGACTGACTTTAGGCCAGGCAACACTTCATCATTAACCTTGTGACTTGGGAAGCGATAAGTCATATCTTGGAGGGCTGCATTCAGCCCACCGGCCGCATGTTGTGCACCACTGGCTTAGGCACTGTGGGCAAGAGAGACTGGCAAAGCAAATGCCAAGCAGGGGGGTGGCCCTGAACTAGACCTATTGGAGTTGTAACTAGGTAGGTTGTTTATTGGATGATCACTGCATAGACAGATGAGCATCTTTCAGAAGGAAAGGCTAAGTGGGAGCTATGGAAAATAAGAATTTTGGTTGCATTCCAGTTAGAATTTTGTTTTGTATGTTGGAAATTTGACAAACGGTTTATGGTTTTGTCATAAGAAACCCACCAAAACTGTACCAAATCTGAACATGTTTTCCCATACATATAACACCAACTGCATGCATATCCATAATGCGTGTCCTAGATGGGTCTCCCTCACATTTAGCAGTGATTGCCAATACTGATTGCCTCTTCTGGATTAAGATACACGGTCTACTTCTTTTTTCTTGTCTCCATCACGCTTGTTACTAGCTTTGTATGCTCAGGTCTAATTTTCCCTCTTGTCGCACTTATGTGAGATTACCCATAGGGTGGGACAGTCCTTTACTCTGGTGTCATGGCCAGGTTGTACAAATCTAAAGCACACCACTTTTCCGCTACCTTCACAACTCCAGGCATACAATTGATTTGCATCTCTTTCTTCAGGTCTTTTTGTCCTGCTTTTTAGTGGGAAACCTGTCGCTTCTCCAACATACTCTGATACCATCATCAATCCCCTCAGAAATTTTGGAATGAACATAAGAAGTGCTGTGTTTGTAAACTCAACACTTTCTGCTAAAGCCAACGCTTCTTAAAAGATGGTATTCCTTGCAAATAAAAAAAAATATATATTATTAGTTTTGTCTAATAGATTGTCTTCCAAGCCGGTGTAATGGCACTTTGCTAAGAGAGATCATAACATCAAATAAAAAATGCACAGATTCATTCTACCTTGGATTGGCAGTTTCATTACCATATTAACTTACGTGGCAATATATTCCGTGTTTTGAAAATGTCTGCGTTAAAGGGCTGGGGCCAGGATCAGACTCTGTGGGCCTCACCGACCTAATGGAGCACTGGGGAGACCTGAGCATTTTCAGGTGTAAGCAGGCGAATGCATTTTAGAGTCTTTGAAGTCAGCACATCAGCACTGTCAGCAGACCCATGTATATGCTACTAGAGTCTCCCAAGATAGAGGCCACAAGTGTGATTGTTCACCTTCACTCTGCTTTAAAAGTTCAGGTATGGAAACATGTCTCAATAGGTGCAATTTATAGACACCATTTGTTACCAGAGTCATCTATGGAGGCATGGTGAGTCTAGAGTTGTTCAGGACATCTAAATAATGAACTAGAATGGAGGGTTGAGGGCAGCTACCCAGCATCCCAAGCTGTACATCAGAGGTCTAAGACCAAGAATATTTGCCCACAAACATTATTTCTGTTTTTGCTTCATTTATTGTCGGGCCGTTTAGCTGCACTCAGCTTTGAGAAGAAAACATCAGTCTGAGAAGTGGGAACACTCATGTTGGTCCTTGGTCCTAACGTCAAAATCCACTGTCAAAATCAATTGTCAAAATTTACTGTCAAAATCAAGTGATGCTGTGACACCAAAAGTCTTTATCAACCGTAAAAGTTGGCTGACATAAACTTTAAGCAATTGAGTCAATAAAGCGTATCCCAAGCCTAAGTTTTAGAGTGACAATGTGGGAATGAGGCTATGCATATTTGACCCTCCAGTAAAAGCGAATCACCTCAGAAATGAGCTGATACCCCCACTCTCTCTGAGACTGAAACGAATAATGTCAAGGTGGCAATATTAAAGGTGGCAGATAGATCTGAGACTCACAGTACCCTGGAGTCCTCCCTCCCCCTGATCAATCAGCATTCTTAAATCATTCCTAGAGAAAGTAATGTCAAACGCGGTCACATTTAAAAGGTGCAAACCTGCCCGCAAAGGGTCTTGTATTTCATTAGCTTCCCTAAACATTTGCAGTTTATTTAAACACAGACTATAAACAAGAATGGCCTAGTACCAAAGATTCAAAATAGGCCGCCATTGAGTCAGAACAGGCTGGTCGGCACTAGTTTTCAGAAGGAGGGGAGTTGTGGTCACCAGTTTCAGGCTGTCTGGTAAAAGGCGAATGTATCTGTGAGTTATTTAGTATTTTCCGGAGATTGTGAGCAATCTTACTGTTTGATGCTAAAGCTTTAAAGATCTTTGGAGGGCAAGTACCTCACTGGAGCAAGAGAGTTAACCTTAATGAGTCTAGTAAACTGTAAAGTACCTTTGAAGATTAAGCATGTTCTGGATGTCATGGTTCAGTTGCATCCTAGGATGAATCACAGTGTAGATAATATTTGTGGATGGGATGAGATGGTAGTATTTTGTTTGTTAGTGCTGTCAGGTGCTGATATGGTATGATATCATGCTGGGGTTTATTTACAACTCTGAATATTTATTTTTGAACATTTCCAGCCAGAGGGATACACTTAAGAAAGAAAAGTGTTTCAAGTTATTGAATCAGCTTTTCATAATGTCTCTTGTATAAAGCTAGTCTGATTTTCACTGTGGCGTCATCTATCAAATCTGAAGTAAGTTTTCAGCTACCAGGTGTTCCTCCATTTCTCAAATCTGTTGATGGGAATAAAATGATCAAGGCGGCCATTCAGCCAGCTGAAGAAATAATTAAATGTGCATTCTCATTTAGGTTTGTAAGTGTGACTAGCCTCTTTTGTTGTTGTTAAATATTCTATAAATAAAGGAATAGTCAGATGTGTCCATGGTGGTCCAGTACTCGTCGACTAGGAGCCAGGTAAGGTTTTGTCTGAGGATGTGAGAATGCAGTAAAACCTGAAGTTTGAGTTCCTTGGCCATATTTAAGGCAATGGGAGTGGGAGGCTAAACATATACATTTAGCTGAAAAAAGATCACGATTACGACCTGCCTTCTGTGTAGAACCCTCTATCTGTTGGAACAATTCTAAATCCTCAAGGACTTCAATAGGTTTTCGAATGGCTTTATTCATCACTATCAACAGGCGCACTCAATTCCCTCAAACCTTGCAATTATTTAGTTCATCTGTATTTCAAGCTCAGTCAACAAAGTAGACAAGAGTGGAATTGGTCTGTATACCAGTAAAAGGTTAATTGTGTGAGTGGGGGAAATAGTAAAGGTACATCAAAGGAATTCACTCCCAGGGATATCTCTGAATGTATCATCACCTATGGGGCTGCGACTGCTAGCCCCCCAGCAGGTTTATGTGCTCTTTTATTGTGGCACATAATTGTTCTGAAGGTACAGATCATCCCAAATAGGATCAGAATCATTTTTCAACAATGTCTTAATCAGAAACGTGACACCAAAACGTGAGTAAGTAATAAAATCAGCTAAGGGAAAACAGGGTTGCAGAGCAAGCATTGAAGCAGAGAAAATATCCAGAATCAGTGTTGCTTAATTTCTGATAACACAATTCTGCTACATTTGCTTCAAGGAGCCATGAGGTGTCCATGTGTTTTTGTGTTCACACCCAGTGCTTTTGTAGTAGGACAACCATTCTTGGAATGGAGGGTGTGAGGAATTGCCATATGGCAAGAGTGTGAAAGCCCCAGCCTTTTGATTTATATTAAATAATACAATTAAGTTGGCAATTCCATCTCAGAAAGATGGGGCTCTGCTGTATAGATCCCCCTTTCATTAGACCCCATGACAAAAACATAGGGTACACCTCTTCCCAGCTGCATCAGTCAACTGAGCCGCAGCTTCTTCTCTCAAATCACAAAGATAAGGTTCAGAGGACAAAAGGGCTATTTTTGACATATGCAGTTGATAGCAAAGGCACTGGAGACATAGGTTGCCTTTGGATCTTCACCCCTGAACCCAAGCCATAATATTGCAGAAAACACCATTGTCTAATGGCAGAGTAAATTGGACATGTAAGCCATCCCTGATTTTCATTGTGGTGACTAGTAATTTACATAACTATTAAAAGCTTCATATGATTTGTAACATGTACATGTCAACATGGTGAGCCCAGGCCAGCCAGTAAAGGGGTGTGTGTATTCTAGTCAGACTGTCTGGCACTACTCACAAACAGAACTGGTGGGGGAAATGAGCCTTTCAATATTTTGTGAGGCCAGGTAACACTTCTCTCCAGCAGAGCAGCTCCCAGGAAGAGAGTTCATGGGAAACAGTCTTCAAAGGTGCACACCTTAAACAAAAGGACAGGCTTGCATCGGGATGTTGATTACCTAAGGCCTTTGAAGTAAAGATTTAGTGAGGGGTTGGGAGGTCCAGTAACACAGAGCACATGGGAGGAAGGATTCCCCCATCTTGATTTTCTGTGGGCTTCTCTTCATATCTCCTAAACTTTCTGAACAAGCAAAGCATGTTGGGTATGTTGACAGAAGGCAGCATTGACTTGTTACCTTGGACCCTTTAAAGCAGGCTTGCAATACGGCTTTGAACATATTGGTGGGTAATGTTCATCAGATGTTTGGGAGAAGAGAATTCCATGAAAGTTGAGCAATAAAAGAGAAAGAGTCGAAGGAAGAGGAACACGGGGAGGGTGAGGTGCCACAAAGGTAGCCAATGAGGCAGAGTTGAGATGATGAGAAGTCTTTTGATGTTGGATACAGGAAGATAGAGACAGTGGTGCCTTACAGTTTATAGATATGTGAACCAGTAGAAGACATTTCAATCTTGCCTTGTTTTGCATCAACAGTGAGGCATCCTGCTGATGGTAAGAGAAAGCAGGTGTGAAGTGAGAGAGTTCAAAGAGATACCAGGTAATTAATGATCTTGTTGAGAGGATAGAAACATAGTTGGGAGACCAAAGAGAATGCTGGCACAGTAGTCATGTTTAGAGAAGACAAGAGTGCTTAAGCAATGCTGGGCATTGTTAAAAAGGAGGGTGGTGCCTGATATTGTGTCAATCTCCTAAATATTCTAACCTCCTAAATCAAAACAACTTGTTTCCTGTATTTTAAATCACCGAAACCACAGTGGACCGTGTTCAAACACCTTTGAACCACCAGGATCCCTGGTGCAGCCTTTGGCCATTCTTCAAACCTCTTCAAACTTCAATTGCTGGTCCTTGAACCAGTTTGCTGCTGCACAACACCAGCTGAGCGCATCAATTGCCCCTGCTCGAACAAGAAGCTTATCACTGCTGAAGACTTTGAACTGCCACGTCTTGAACAGTATCTCAAACCACCAGCATCTTCATTATTGACCAATGCCTGATGGTCGAACACACCCTGATGGGCCCATCGACCTGCATCCTTTGAATGCTTCATCAAGCTGATGGAATTTCAGCTCTTACCCGACTTGACGCTCGCTCCCAGTCTGGATCAATTTGACTCGTTCCAACTGAACCTGGTACGACCTGCTCGCACAATATTAAGAATATTAAAAACCCAGTTTTGATGCTGTAGAGCTGGCAGTAACTGAGAAAGGGACTATTTCAAGACCCCAACTTCCCTGCTCCAATTTTGGAGTGATAGAAAATGGTAAGTCACCAATTTGAACCTTTTTTCACAACCAAAGCATACACTTGGTTCATCTTCATACTGCATTTTCTGTGTTATTTCCACATGTGTTTTTCTTCCCTATGGTGTATTAAATGAAAGTATATATATATATATATATATATTTATATATATATACACCTATCACTAACAAAACACGTTGTTAAAGGGACGTAATGGTTAAGTTGCATTAGAAAAAAACCTATGAAATTCAATGGAAAAACGTTGTTACATGGATGTTATGGTTACAGGTAAAACCAAAAAAAAAACGAAATTAACCTGAGCAGCCATAATTTGCGCCACCCGTGTGCACTACAAGGACTAACACCCATTACATCAAAAGATGCCATCACAAATCTCATACATGACATCACAGATAACATCACATGTGTGACGGCCCCTTTTTTGTTCACTGACATATGTAGGCCAGGTGCTTTTCTTCACTAACAGTCAGGAAGTAACAAGTTAAAAGATTCTATCTTTGTGTACGGCACCCTTCTCATATGTTCTTGCACTACTTTCCTCAGGGTTCACTCACATCATATAGGAGAAGAAGAAAGGAATCATGTCTGTGCATAAAGATAAGCAGTTATGTTATGAATAGTTTCTGGTAATACTGCTCCTTTTTTGCTTACTGTAATTTCCCTGTATATGCTCATATTTGTATGCATTGTGGTGTCTTTATGTTTTCTCTGCAGTCGTGCAATTATGTAGTTATTAAGGCAACGGTAGCTACCTCTTACATGTTTCACAGTACCCAAAACACTAAAATGAAAGCATTCATGATTTCACTATGTAACATGTGAAGATTTTCAAGATTACACTTCTATGGGGTATGATGCAGAAAATGGCTATGTATCCACATGAGTTGGTTCATGTACTGCAAGGAAGTCTGAAATACAATGGTGTTTATAGAAATGCCCTGCACAATGAACTGCTTATCTCATGATAGTTCTTGCAATGATCTTTGATAGTTTTCTGCCACCATTACAATAACAATCCCTTGTGGAGGCTTTGCATGAAAACCAAATGCACATGTGATGTCATCAGTGATGTCATCAATGAGATTTGTGATGACATCTTTGATGTCATGGGTGTTAGTCCTTGCAGTGCACACGGGTGGCGCGAGTTATGGTTGCTTAGCTTACCATAACTGGTGAATTTCATTTTACCTGTAACCATAACGTCCATGTAGCAACATTATTCCATTGAATTTCAGAGGTTTTTGCTAGTGCAACGTAACCATAACGTCCCTTTAACAATGTTTTTTGTTATTGAATTTCATAGGTTTTTCGTAGGGCACTGTAACCAGAACATTGCTTTAGCATAGTGTTTTCAGTAAAGGCGATAGTTTTATAGTAGTGTCCCTTTAACAACGTGTTTTCAGAGAGTACGGACTGGACTGGAAAGTACCAAGACCAGAACATCACTACAATGTAGTAAGCACACTGAAGTTTGTCTACAAATTGCATAGGTGCTGCAGTAAACAATAGTAGAAAAGCATAATGTCTCATTTATTACGGAAAAATGGCAAGCACCTTAGAGTGACTGGAAGGAAATTCCCATCATGATGCAGTGACTTACACTACTAACCCTAATGGTACGCACAGTACTGTGAAGCGTACATTATGTAATATATATTGTTCTATGTACAGCAAACACACTTTCTTTTCAGTGAGAGAACATATTGGAAAGGAAAGTAAGGCAGCACAAGCACAACCCTTCCACAACGGCATACGGCCATAGCAAAGGAAAGAAACTCTGCATAGCAAAAAGGACAGGCTGGAAGCCAAAGTGGAAAAATTGGTGAACAATTGTGCCAGCTGAAAGGCTGTTCCACAACTGATGGGGTCATTGTTGCAGAAGAACATCCCACGAATGGACAAAAAGCTATACATGGTTCTGCTGGTGAGACCCCTTCCGACCTCTAGATGGCGACAGCAATCATTGGAATAGGTGAATAGTAATCTTGGTGGTACACATGAGAAAAGCACCATGGCAGCAATAGCAAGCTTGGTAGGGCATTGGGTCTTCCATCGTGGATGTGTAAAGGTTTTTCTTTTATTATTTTTTTTATGTGTGTGCAAGCTTCTTTTTTTGTTTTTTCTCTTTATATGCGTGTCTGTTTGCCTCTCCTCACATTTTTACCTCATTCTGGTCAATGCTTCTTGCACGGTGTAAAAGAAAATGGCATTGCCAATGGCGCTCAAATGAATGCCATTTCTACGGAACCTCTGCATATTTTGTGACCTCATGATCTCATTGGGGATGGAGAAAGTGCCAGCAGTCTGCATACATTCACACATGCTTCTGTTTATAACACACCTTCCGACCTCCTGCTGGGGACAAATTACACCGGCATTGGGCCCACACTCCTCTTGGTGTTATGCATGAGAAAATGACTTTGGCAGTAGAAAAAACCTGCATCATTGCGTTCAGCAACCTCTTCAGGTGACCGATTAAATGTCCACACGACATGTAACCCAAATGTAGACTTCCATAGTGCACCATGACAAAGTCTACGTTCATGACGGATGCCACATATATGCAAAGGCGTACCATCCATGCCGAAAATGCAGTCACCCTGACAGCCCCAGAAAGTGTCCTCTCCTTCCAACCTGAAATTACCAGCGACGCCTCTTTGCACACAACACCTGTGTAGATGTCCATCTCAACCAACCTCACGACTCAGTATTGGAAAGAAATGGTACCCTCCCTTCCCGGACAACCACACCCTAAACACCTAATTGCCTATTTCCCACAATTCCATTTCCATGGCCACCATTCTCATAATGGCAGGATGTGGCACGTGGACTTTCCCATCTACAGTGAGGGCAACAGCCCAGTAAAGCAGACACAATATTTCTTCCCTTTGCAATGGGATTTTTGCAGCACTCCCTCTTTGGGTGCTGTCAAATTTTCAAACACGCATGCCACCATTCTCATAATGGCAGGATGCGGCACATGTGCTTTCCCATCTACATTGGGGGCCACGGGCCAGTAAAGCAGACACAATACTTCTTCCCTTGGCACTGGCATTTTTGCAGCACTCCCTCATTGGGTGCTGTCAAATTTTAAAACATGCATGCAGCAATCACATACAAACCTCTGCAATGCACACTATCATGCCTGTACACCAGTCCATATTTACTGTTAAACTCTGTCAGTGCACGTTCCATTTGATTGCAAAGCTCCTCCACCAGAAACTTCTGCTAAACAATGCACAATTGCAGCATTCACAAAGATCCTGAGGCACACCCACCACACCTTTGGAAATGCACACAACAGTGGAGCCCTTGCCCACATCCACCACAACACTATGGATCCATGCATACGACCATGTGGGCAGCTAACATTGTGCACAAATGTAACATACATAGCAGCACTTTTACCCAACTCCCCCACGCCATAAAACACCCATTCATGAAAACGTGTCACAATTAGCAGAATCCACAAACATACCACAGCCTGCAGTACCCCTACTCACTGCCATTCACAAAGTATTGTGTCACTGCAAAATAAGAACAACATCTTCACAACATTTGACCTACTTCAATAAATCTGCACACAGCAAAGTAACCAAGCACATATAAGCTGCACTTCAACCATACCCTCTTCCATACTCACAATATATAAACATTGCACCCTGTGGCCACACTGCACAACTTCTCACTGCACCATCTCCTGCCGTACACCAATTACTGGAGCATGTTGCAACTATCACCACAACAATGGAACACACAATACATGTTTTTTTCAATACACTTGTGCTGCTGTAGCACGTCTACAATGTTCCACAATGTGCTCCACACCCATTCTCCAAAGACCACAAGCCGGTCCCATGGCACAGCGAGTAGAGATATGATATGGCATCTGTAACGCGCCTATACACAAGTGTTTTAAGGCGCGAAAGTAGAGTAGAGCGCTCACTTTGACATCTGTGCAGAGCCTGCTGACACAGGTTCGAATCCTGGCAGGGCCAAACTCAGCCTTTCAGCCTTCCGAGGTCGATAAATGAGCACCACAAACTGTGGGTAATTAAGCAGTGCTCAGATACCTGAGGGTTAATAGCGCTATATAAATGCTAAATAATAATAATTATTATTATTATTATCACCACCCTGTGCCTGATGCACTGTCAAACCTGCATTGCTGCAGTGGGTGTGCTCCTTGCACACATTCCCCACATCGTAATGCAACCATGCATGTCAGCATGTCACCAACTAACACTATGCACATACACACCACTGGCACCAGCACTCCTACCCAACCTCCGCACCGCAAAGCAGCTGTACAGTGTAAAATGCAACAGTTATCATCATCTACAAACATTACACTGTCCCCGGCACCCCTACACGCTTTCATCCACATACTATGGTCTCACCCACTTCCACTCAGAAAGTATTGTGTCACTGCCAACCTAACCACAAAATGTTCACAACATTGCCCCTACTCCAAGCAATCTGCACACAGGACACTATCCAAGCACATATAAGCTGCAATTCAACCATACCCTCTTGCATACTGACAGTACACAAACACTGCACCCAGTGCCCACACTGTGTGACTTTTCACTGCACCATCTCCAACCACACATGAAAAACGTTACCTGTTCTAACAGTGACCTCACCTGCGAAACCAAACATACACGTATAGCAGCTCACATCTGCTGCTCTATTGCATCTAGAATGTGCTCCACAACCATACTGTACAAGTCACCACCCTCTAACTAACGCAGAGTCAAAAATGCATTACTGCCATGGGTGTGCTCAAGCTCTAGGCTCTTGAGTGCATGGCCTACGGCCTTCGGCCATGCACCCGATAGTCTAGGCCTTGAACACATCCACCGCAACATAATGCCACCATGCATGTTACCATGTCATCAACTAACGACAATCCACATACACACCACTGCCACCAGCATTCGTACCCAAACTGTGCACCGCCATGGAGCTATGCAGAAATAAATTGCAACATTTACCATAATGTAGATAGAAAACACTGTCTCCTGCACCCCTGTGCAATTTCTTTGACATACTATGGTTGTACCCACTTCCATTCACAAAGTACTGTGTCACTGGCAACCTACCCACATACTGTTCGCAACATTGGCCCTACTCCAACCAATCTGCACACACCACACTATGCAAGTACCACCCTCCACCGGATGCAGAGTCAGACATGCATTGCTGCGGTGGGTGTGCTGAAGCCCTAGGCTCGTGAGTGCATGCCCTACAGCCTACGGCATTTGGCCATGCATCCAGTAGTCTAATCCTTCAACAGACCCACCGCTACTTCATGCACCCATGCATGCCACCATATGCCCAACTACCGTAATCCATCCGCAGAGCACAGCCACCCGTGCTTCCACCCAACCCATGTCATGTGTAATTCGCTCCCCTTCTGACAGTCACCTGCCACCACTCAACACAGAAAGGTTGCTGCAACCAGGCCGTGGCAAACGCTATTGGGCCGTTACGACAGCTGCCTCCATTCACCACACAAAGTAGTCACCTGTCTAGGTACCCGCGAAGTGGCGCAATACGCACAAATACTGCAGGCCCTCCTCCATCTTCTTCCACCTATTTACACATGTCACATGAACCACTTCTCACTCCTTCTCCCTTTCCCTCCCTTCTTGCCGCAAACACATGGCGTACTGCATAGTTTCCAGACCCATCTGCTGTCCTCCGATACACCATGGCCGCGTTAGTAAAAAAATGTTGATGCACAGCACGCTTCCCGTCAGCCAACCACCGGCCACGTCCAAATTTCTCCGACAGCACCCCGTTCGGCAAGCCAATGACACTACTGTCTGATGGGCGAACATGGAAATGTGTCCAGCAAGCAGACCCAGATATCACTACTTTTTAGAGACATACATTTCAGTTGTTTGCAACAAAAGTACTGATCAGATTCTGACCAAACACACAACAGCACGCTTTCTGATCCAAGCCCCCGCTCCTGCCACAAAGTTTCCGCTCATTCAGTATAAGGAAAAAAAAGAGACCCCTCTATAACTTAAGCCCGCTTTCACAAAACCTCGCCCAACTTGGCGAAAGGATTCAGAGCCGGCCATATACGTTTTTTGCAAAGTTTGGTGAGGATTCCTCCAGGGGGAGCGAAGTTATAAGCTGCCGAAAAAGTGGTCTTCCTATGGTTTTAGCAACTTAACCATAACTACACGGCCGCTACTGCTACTTAAAACCTTGATTGGACATTCCTTTATTTTGGACTCTTGTACTATTGCTGTTCAGGTTGCTACTGTTATGACAGTCACACCCCTCTTGATAGTATTGCCTGTCCTCGGGCCACGTAACCACAAGAGGTATATCTCTTGACTGTGTCTTTTTCATCCTTATGATTGTGATCACTGTTGTTTTGCAGCAGTGTGAGGGCTGAATAGGTGATTTCGCCACTATTCACCCTTCTACATCTGCATGCAGTAGTCATTTTGTCATGGAGGGGGGTGGGTTAAGGTTTCAGAAAAAAAGTCAGATTAACTTTAAGTTTTAGGCGGGTGCACTTGCCGCCCTGATTGTGGCCAGGAGCAGATGTGCTGGACTTAGAATTGTTACAGTTGTTCTTTTATAACACGCTTAAAAACAGAGATTGTTTTCTAAGCACAGGATCGGGATTCAAACCTGTGTTGCACTGCGTTGTCTTGCTTCCAAGACAAACCTGTTGCCCCTGAGCTATCCCCCTCGCTTCACTCAGGCACGCCTTTGGCGCAGTGCTGGATTGCCAACTGTGTGCATCCTCTGAACAGGTATCAAATCAGGCAATTTATGTCTGGGAAGTGGTTAGCAAACCTGGAAACTGAAAATAGACCTGGGTCTGTGCAAATTAAAGTGTATGTGCAAGTGTGAAGGAACTAATCAGACTACAATGCAATTACTGAGCCATCCCGGCTGGATTGTGTCAGTAACTAGTGTTGTCCTTGACATAAAAAAGTTTTCACATGAAACCAGCAACATTTGTTTATCAATCAATTAAATATAGTGCAGTGTTAATTCCAAAGGAGTGGAGAGAACAGGAAACTCTCCTCGCATGTTGTGTGCCTTGGTTTGAATGAAACCTTCTTCTCCATCATCTTCTGCCCCGACAATCAGCACATCTGTTCAATACCTGAAATTCCGTACCGATTGTATACCAACACAAGTCTGTATGCATCTTGTATGCAAGCAGGAGAAGACCGGCAACAAAATGCTGACTATGAGATTCTGTTCCACCCCCCATTGGAATTCTCTGCAGTATTTCTGGTTACCAAGAGGATAATAAAGAGCCGTTGAAAAAGCATTAGTCCATGAAACAGTTAATCCGGAGGTGGAGCCAGATAGAAGAAAAGGAGAAGTTTGGAGAGGTCGAAATGAGAATAGGAGGCACTGATGACCAAGATAACTGATTGTGTTCTGGTCACTGGGGGCTGACAACAACATGGTGCAGCCAGCAAAATGCCTGTCTGCCTTGATGATCACTGGAAATTGGATATAGATCCAACAAGTCACTAGGGTAGTGTACTTTCTATTTTCAGAAAAATGCTCTCCTTCACATGCCATTATATACAATATATCAGAGCTGTCAACCAGAGGCCGGGTGGGTCGCCTTCTGGTGATATGGGCACCAGGGGTAGAGGGTAGCATGATGGTCAGTGGAATGTCGCCACCTTTGAGGGTTGTTGGCCTTGCTCGGCCCACATTTGGATACCGATTCACACCGAGGGAGGCCGGTCAGTCAATCAGATGGATGTTAATGCGAGCGAGCACAAAGTGTACCACCAGCATTTTCCAGACACCCAATGCCCTTCCCCGGGTGCTGTCATCTTGATTGTGGGAAGGCAAGAGGGAGCATCTCTGTTTCCTCCCGATGGGCCCACCCCCTACTCCTCCAAGAATTCCCTCATCCTTCCCTCATCGCCCTCCCTCCCCACTTACCTGAACCCTGGGGTGTGAATAGCAAGCACTCCTGCTTAGGACACAAGGCAGGTAACAGACCTACCTACGCTCAGGCTGAAGAACCGTTACCAATCCTATACACCCCCCTCAGTGTGGGTGATTGCTACATTCAACAAATCATTAGGGTAACATACTGATAGACGGCTGTGGGAAGGGTGGCTCTTGAAAGCTATGGGCTCTTTGAAGGAGCGGGCTAACTTGGACGCTCTCTGGCGGCAGCTAGTATCCCTTCTCTTGAGTTTTCTGACTTTCCTTGACTAATATTTTGGAATTGGGACTTGGTTTGGTGTGCTATCTGGAAGCTACGAGAATGCCTAAAATCACTGCAAACACTGTAAAACTGTAAACGCTGATATTTATTGATTCTGAGTTTTGCAGAACCACATAAGGGGGGAGAGAGGAGGAATGGGCTGGCCTGATGGAACGGTGAGAAGGCATGGAAAAGTATTTAAGTGGTGACCAAAGCAGCGCCGGTGGAGTTGTTTCTTTTTATATAGCAATG
Source organism: Ambystoma mexicanum (assembly GCF_040938575.1). Classification (NCBI taxonomy): domain Eukaryota; kingdom Metazoa; phylum Chordata; class Amphibia; order Caudata; family Ambystomatidae; genus Ambystoma; species Ambystoma mexicanum. The sequence goes on along the minus strand of NC_090932.1, from coordinate 437,823,097 downwards.
AGCAAGGGATCAAGGGCGTGGGAGTTGTAGCCAGCAGGCAGTTTGAGCACGCTGACGCTTGAACGCTTGGAGATAATTTCCCATTTAACCTAATATGGTGTATGTTAAAGGAAGCCACCCAATCTGACCAAGCTCCCTGTTTTGCCCAACTTACTTGATACCCCCAGCGACTACCAGAAAGATAAGAAGATTATACACTCACAAGAGGTAACCTCTGAGAACAGGAAGTTTTATTGGCATATAGAAATTGTTGCAAATGTTGGTGAAAAGAGGAAAAAGTGCAAGCACCAAAGGCATAGGGAAGGAGGAGCCTCGGACTAAGCGTGTTCCCTGAGCCATAGGGCGTACCTCCCTAGCCCATACCTCCTCAGAAAGTGTATACAGACCCGAAAAGGACTGGCAGTGACATTATTGCTGGGAGCTGGAATTGTCTATTTTAGGCAATATAATTAATATAATTAACTTCTCCTGTGAGAACACTAACTTAAAACAGGCCTGAGAAAATGCACATTGAACTGAAGCTGGGAAGTGGCCCAACCAGTGAGGGTGAGAGGTGCATAGAGGAGGACGCAACATTCAAAGACTCCCTCTTGATAAAACGAGTAATATGAGGGAAGTCCCTTCCAACTCCCTTAAAGCAAGCAAACTGAGTTTTACACCCCAACATAAATAATTCACCCATGGAAGCTGGACATAGACTAGGTTGTGGTCTCTTGATTTCAATTTGATCAGAATTTTACTGCAGAGGTTATTTTAAATATTGATGCATTGAAATATTGTTGTTTTACATACATGATTTTAGTTGGTATTAATGAGTTTATAACATTGCGATTTACATAGTGCATCAAAATTACTTTTTTTTTTCGAAATTTCATTCTGTGCACCTTAAGTCATTCTACGTTTATCACATGTTCATTGTTGTAAAAGGTACATAGCTTAATCATCTTGGGAAGATGTCGACACGCAAAGCAGTACAGTCGACCTCAACAAAGGGAGGCAATAAGAGGGTATTTACATTATTTGAACCGATTAGGGATGTTAACATACTCATAACAAAAATAAAAGACCTACTGCATGATATTGAAGGTCCAAGTGGCAATAAAATAGATGCTTTAAACCATAGACGACCGGCAGCGGCTCTAAATTGCAATCTGTAGTAGAAGACAGTGAAATCCTGCCAGAAAGCATGGCACTAGGCTTAAAACCCACATCCCATACAAACACCCTGGGATGCCTTGGGATGCAAAAATACCCCATGGATGCCTGCGAGATAGGGCAATTCGAACGACAGTTGGGGGGGGGGGGAGATGATGCGCTCTCAATCTTAGTACATGGTGACATGGGGGCCCAGTTTTTTGAACTACACACAAGTGATGATGATCTTGTAAATGTAACCAGCCCAACCAGGGTGCCAGAATGTTTAAGTAATCAAGTCCAGAACGAGGTGCTGGGTGGAGGATCCCCACACCCTAATATTGAAGAGAGGGTTAACAAAATAGAAATTATGGTTGTCACACCTTATAGGTTTCAGGTCTTGGAAGATGTGTTGCCACCAGCTACTAATACTAATACGCAAAAAGGGAGCAATGTATGAATCATTGGAAGTACAACAGCAGCACCACAAGGAGCAATCATGCATACGCATAATCACAGAGGTATTAGTATAGGCACTCAAACAAATGATGCTAGTGAGCCCAGTACTCTGGAGGCGGGACTGGGGAACAGCCTACTAGAAACAGTGTGGGACGACTCACAATTGATGAAAAGCATGTGTGGGACATTGGAAAAGGTTATCAAGGAGCAGTTTAAACACTTTGGTAACGACCTGGCACATATCTGGGAGATGTTGTCAAGGGTCTCCCCACACAAGGATGTTTGTAACCTGACAGGTAATAAGGCCAATAGAAAATCAATGACTGCATTAATACCTTCCATCCAAAGTTTGCATGCCTGACCACGGCACCTTTGGGAACACAAGCAAATAAGGGGCATAACGCAAATAACCAGGTGGCCAGGGAATATACAAAGGACTAGAGAAATCCCTCCCATCCCCAAGCTGGAAATAGGCAAGCATTTAGCCATGTGGATAGAGGCTGTATGGTGGGAACATATCCAAATGCATGCCAGCATGGGTATCTTGGCCAAATACAACCCCTGGGCGGATACTGGGATAATGGGAGGGCCAATATATGATTTTGGCGGGGATTCTTATAAACATCTAAGACCACCCAACATTGTGAGGCCACAGCAGATTTATTCACCTGTCGCATTACATAATATGGGAAAAGTTGCACGTGGGCCTCACGCAGGAGTCTCTTGTAAACAAGTGTATCCTTTATTTTTAGACACATAAGAAGGTGAATCACTATCATTAGGAGTGACATAGTAAAATGTGTGACACATAGCATGCCCAATAGTGACGAGGACATGGTCCTGGCCCACTTACAAAAAGATTGGTTGATGGAAGGCTTATTGTCCATAGAATTACGAACATACCCACCGCACCGGATCAAGAATTTCGATTAGGCCAATGGCCAACGTGTACCACATGAATGTCCCAAATGCCAGTTACGATCGTCATGGAAACGGACCAGCAGCAAGGGGCCCAAATAGGCAAGAGATTGCCAGCATTCATGTGTATACTGACATGGATGCAGTAGATTGACACATCTCCACCCCCGAATTGAAGCAACAGCCAAAGGAGAGAGGGGTTAGATTAATCTCCAGGAACATAGCAGGTCTCAGTAAACACCTGATAGATCCAGATTTGTGTAGCTTAAATCGGGGATATGAAGTGATATGCTTCCAGGAAACATGGGAATTGGGTCTCCTTACATTTCAAGGATATGAGGTTTACCTCGTGCCAGCCACACAGGGGCTTAAGGGTAGGACGTTTGGTGGGTTGGCAATATGGATCAGTATTCCGCTCGACTGGCAAATCTTTAACATTGATTCCAGCTCCCCTGATGTACAGTATTTGGTCCTTAACTCACTGCATGCTCAACCAATTTCCATTCTTATAATCGGTCACAAATAAAAACATGAACCATGCGATAGAACTGGCAAGGAATGTTGTTGAATCACGAATGTTGTTGAATCACGAGAGTCACATGAGGGGTTGGAACATTGAGTTAAATCAAACTCCACTCGGATCTGGAGGGGCTGTGGGATGATCATGACAAGGTATGGGATATACCAACTCTGGATTCACTGATGCTGAGTAGGGTTCAACCACAGGCCCTTGGTTGTGCCTGTAAGAGGATTCAATTCAGCACTACAGCCAAGTCAACGCCTAGTCTAGAATACTGAATGAAAACCCTTATTGATATATCTTTATGTCCAGTTCATGCGTTCTGGATGACTACCCCTATATAACACCCCTCTCTCAGAATCCCCCTGACCCCACTGAGCCAAGAAGTAGTTCCTTTTTGCAAGTTAAAAGGTTTATTTGAGAAGTAAAGCAATATATATCTATCACACTTTATAATAAATTAATAATTGAATATCACACTTAATCTGAGATGATAAAGATTAACAACGGAGAATCTGGCACTAGCACACTTCTTGATAATCACTAAGGAGTTGACATGAAATGGATAAGATAGCAACAATACTTTTATGGTTTCAAATGGATGCAATGTGGAATGAAATGCAGTACAGAAAATAACTTGATAGGATTTCAGCAAAGACAATGTAATCACTTTCTTGTACAATTCACCCCCCCCCCTTTTATGCAATGCAAGGAAATGGAAGGAAGGCACACAATTCCCAGAAATGCAATTCAAATGTAATTCAGTTCACCCAGCAACATAGACTACAGAAGTTGGAAACACAGGCCCAAATGCTTTTAAATGTGCTGGCAATGAAGAAAAAATATGCTAAAATACTTTTAATTCCCTCTAGAGGTTCAGGGTGAGTGGTATCTAGTTAATATTAGCTCAGGCTCACTCTAGCAGTGATGCAGGGATAGTTAGCAGGTTAAACGAATTTTTCTTTAACGGAAGACAAGCAGCAGCAGATTTTTACACGTGGAGAAATTTTCAAATCGCGGCAAAATTCGCGAATGCGTCTGGTGCGATTACAGAGGAACTACAAGGGCTAGCAATATAGGAAAGCCTAGGATCTCAGCTTCCAGATGAAAGTTACTGCAAGTCTCTAGCACAAACGGTCACGGAGATATGAGCGATTAAATAAAGGTCGTTTTTCAGATTTGAAATTTTAAAGTTCAAAAAGACAAGTGCAGCTTGCAACTAGAAAATGACAGGTGACAGCTTTGCAAATGACAGGTGACAGTTAGGAGACAGTTCTACTTAGATTAAACTAGATTGAATTATATTATTTTAACTAGGAGATTGGTTCTGCACAGTTTTCTAGGTACTCACACTATATTCTTGAGTGAAATGGGCCTCGCCATGGATCTGGTCAGGTTTTAGACGGGACTCTGGTCTCTGCACTTCACAGTGATCTGGGTCTGCTCTCTCTCTGGATTCTGAAGATTGAGGGATTTAAAGTCTGGATCTTTCTGCACAGTTTTCTCTGGAGATTGATGGAGGTAAAGTATGGATTTTCCCGGCATAGCTTCCAGCTGCAAATGGATTTGAAAGTCCCTATCTGTCCTGTCTCTCTGCTTTTATGTGTTTTTAAAATGGGTGTGTGTGAGCAGCATCACTAGCCAGCCCCTCTCCACTTATCATTGGCCAAGCTTTCATTTCTCCCCTGATTGGGGAAGGAACTGTGAGTCAGAGCGATGTCATTTTATGGCTTGCAGAGAGGACACTCCCCTGTCAAATTGCACATAATCTATATTTGATAAAAAAAAACATATTTGCAGAGGTACATATTGTTTTAAAATCATATGCACCCATCATGCATTACAGGAGGTATACCCTGTCCAAATCTGCTCTTCCTGAGGGCTTGCATTCAGAAATGGCACATATTTCACTTTTTAACTGATTTTGCAATTCCGGACATTGACCCAAATTTACACACATGTGCGCAAGGAGTATGGACATTAGTTGATGAAGTGTCAGATTTTTCACATGCACACATTTTGAGTAATATCCTCTTTTCCGCTAAAACCCCCCTGAACATGCCACCGGTTCTAAAAACCTCTTAAAATGTGGGCAGAAAAATCACAAGAATTATGGTGTCATTTATACAATTTTCACATGTCCGCTCTATGAGTTATTCATCTTTTTAGAGTTATGTTCTGGCCCCAAAGGGGTGTGGTTTTCCTCCAGCACAAGGTTGAATTTCTGGTTTTTCCAGTTCTGCCAAGCCAGCTTGCTCTCACAGGCAGTGCCCCTCCCCTTTGCTTCAGGAGGAAGCTACTTTTACGATATCTGCAATAAACCATCTGCCTGAGTCAGGAGAGGGCTTTGTTCAGAGCTCCTGTATTCTGTGGGGCTCCCCTTAATTCAATTATCAGAGAGATGGCATATCCTTAGTGTTGCCAGCAAAAGGCAGATTGGCCTGGGAACACAGCTGTGACTCAAGTTTCACTCCTGATGGGGGTAGTTGCCAGGCAGAATTCAGTTCCTTAAGCCAAGTTTCAGATAAAATGTCACTTTTTGTTCCCCAGTTTCTGCATTCAAATAAAACTAAACATTTTCACATATGCAGCTAGAATGCTGATTCTAAGTTTAAAACTATGACATTTAAACAATTGCAACCTATGTGACACTCAAAGTAGGTCACTCATTTCTTTTAAACATTTAGATTTGTAGTGTCTTTCAGTCCAAATTTACTTAAACTGCTGAAATCCACAGCTCAGCCAGTCTTGTTATAAACCTTCAAGTCACTTCAGAATATAACTTTACATTGGATCCACCTCTTAAAATGTCTTTCTTTGGCATGTTTTGGGTTCATTTATTCAGTTTTCTACAAAATCTGGTGGTTTTAAAACGCCGGCTTTTGGATAGTGGTGAGTACTGGTACTGCACCCCTTTTTGGGATTTAAGAAAATGAATTCCCAACAGTTATGGGTTTGCTTTTGGCAATCAGCATTGCCATTCCCAATGGTTTCAGACTACTGTGTGGGTAATCCAATGGTGGTTTTAGGCAGTGTCCTTCTGTGCCCATAACATCGGCAAAAATGAGTGGCAGCCTATTCTTCATGCATTTCCCTGTGCATTTTCTGGGAAGCTCTGGCCATCATGATGTTTTCCATGTCAGTACTGCACAGTTTTGAGGTAGGGCTCGGATGCATGGGTAAATACATCCCACATGCCGATACTTTCCTTAGTATGGGGCTAAGGGTTTGCAATGGGCATTTTGGCAAGAAAATACAGAGATGCGATCCCAAGCCACTCACTGTCCCTAAAGCTGACCAACCTGGGTAAATACTAGAGTAATCACCAAAGTAATCCAAGCTATTCTGCCCAAATCCGAGGGCAATCTAAACAGAGAAGTAAATGACTTTGACCTAGATTCACTGCAACCAAAAATCTGTGGGCCTCATTCCGAGTTGCGCGCAAAGGGATTACCGGCACCGGTAAGGACACCGGTGCCGGTAAACCCTTTGCGCCCTATTCCGAGGTACCTTAGCGGGTCCCTCCTTTCACACCTGGTCTGACCAGGCACTGTGGACAGGACCCGTTAAGGGACTTCGGAGCTAATGACGGTACCGCAAATTGTGGTACCATTATCTACTTCCCCATTCCCATTGAGCCCTATGGGGGCTGAAATGGGAATGGGGATTGTTTTTTTCAATGGGGACTTACTGGTCCCTCCAAGGTCGGAATGGACTGGTAAATCCCCATTGAACCAACCCGGAGGCGGGACCGGTATGGGAGGCAGCCATGGAGCTAATTGCTCCATGGCTACCACCATAGTCAGAATGAGGCCCTATGAGTCGATTCTGCCTGATTTGGAGCGGTTCTTACTAATGGACTCCAGTGATCGAGACATGCATTCTGCATGTGATAATATGATCCAGTCTATACAACCCTTTGTGGCTAAGCCCAGCAAGTAAATAAAGAAGCACGCCATAAAACATAACTCCTGGTTTGATGAGTATTGTAAGATAGCAAAGCTTGACATCTTGAATTGCCTAAAAAACTTCGGGCACCAGATAGAATGCAATTGCACTGCTTGAGGGCAAAGTACGAATCCCCGATAAAGACCAAAAAAAAGAAAATCATACCAGCCGAGAATGGGACAATATGCAGGAAGCCTCACAGTCTGAGGACATTTCCAAGTTTTGGAAAATAGCCAGTGGGAACAAAGAAGAGCATGGAAATGAGGTAGCCATTAATATAAACCCTAATACATGGAGACAACACTTCCAGAACCTTTACGGACATGAAATGTGACCAGTTATTCAGGATCCTTCAATGCAGGACTTGATTAGAGTAGTTCCCCCTGTCTCAATCCAATTCAAACTACGGGAGGTTTACAATGCTATTTCTTCCCACAAGTGGGGAAAAGCCTCTGGACCGGATCTTGTACTGATTGATTTAGCCAAGGATGAACCAACTATATGGGCACCGGTGTTGTGGCACTTGTTTAACAAAATCCTTAAATTTTACAAAGTTCCCCGATCCTGGCAAACTGCAACAATATTCCCAATGTATAAAAAAGGAGGGAGGGAGGACCTGGGGAATTTTAGGCCGATCTCCCTACTGGATGGAGTGGGTAAAGTGTTTGCCAGAATTTTTTATGATCACCTCCAGGATTGGGTGATCCAGGAAAATGTGGTAGACCATCTGCAAGCAGGGTTTTGCCCTAAATAAGTACCATGGACCAGGCATTTTCTCTACACTTGGTCACCCAATAACACACGGTCCTGAGAAACATGAAAGTATATTCTGTGTTCATTGATCACAGGACTGCCTTTGATTCTGTGTCACAAGAGTTGTTTGGTCAATCTTGATAAAGACGGGGATACCAGTGGACCTCTTATGAATTATATTAGAACTTTATTCTAATAATAGCGCATCAGTGCGCTGGGAACTGGGGGTGAGATAATGGAGCAATTTGAGGTGACTAGGGGGATGAGGCAAGGATGTCTCCTTGCTCCCCTATTGTTCTTAATATACATTGATGAAATAACACTGCATGTGAGATTGAAAGGCTTGGACCAATCGAAACTAGGCCAGGAAGCTGTCCCAATTCTCCTCTTTGCAGATGACGCTGTCCTTTTAATCAACATCTGCAAGGGGGATTATGGTCACTCTTGAAGCCTTTATGGAGAAATGCTTTGCTTTGAGTTACATGTCGAGATTAACACAGGGAAAACTGAATCACTAGTTTTTCGGCCAAAATTCAAAAAGTTCACCAAACTCAAAATTAATATCAATGGATCATACCTTGAACAAGTGCGATGTTATGACTACTTGTGGATAAGATTTAATGACCAGGGAAGCTGGACATTGAAGATTCTCAAATCCAGTGTAACTCTAGAAAAATATGGGGGAGTAATAAGTAGGTTTTTCTTTCTCCACAGTCCGGGTGCCATTTCTCCAGCCCTTACAATGTATGCTGCCCAGGCCAAATCTGCCTCCTTGTATGGGGCATAGATTTGGGGTCATTTGATCATTTATAAACTAGGGTTGGCCAAAATAGCTTTCTTGAAAAGGTTACTCGGGCTACCACTAACATGTCTGGGCAGCCCGGTCAATTTAGAGTTGGGCTTGAGGCAAATCCAGAGTGATGTCACCCTTAGGACAGCCCTATATTGGCTAAGATTATGGTCAAACCCTGAATTTATAACATATTGTGCAGCACTAACACATATGTTTAACACCAAGGGTGGCAGATCATTACCATGGTGGTTGCATGTTAAAAAATATCTGATGGAAATGAACCTGGAAGACCTGTGGTACAACCAGCTATTAATAACCCTGGATGAGATGTATAAAGTTAAGAGAACCTCAGGAGGGATAGCAGAGGTCGGACTGGTTAACGCTTGCAATGGGTGGGTTACGGGAATTACATAACTGGCCGGCAAGCCGGGAATTGATGTTTGAAAACTATCTAGACCTGGTTAAACCACGCCTTGCTCGTTAAACATGTATCTGAGGTACAGGTTTTCCCAATTGAACCTGGCATATTGCACCAAAAAGTGAGAGCCCACTGTTAATGACTTATGCTTGGTGTGTGGCTCAGCCATGGAATCCATAAGCCAGTTCCTGTTCTTCTGTCAGGGCTACCGTGAGGCCAGGTGCAGGTATCTAAAGTCGATATGCAATGCACACGGCATACGTTGAACAAGTGATGGCCTCTTGCTCTTTGGGTGTAGTAATGAGATAAATGTTGTGTTCTTCGTAGCAAATTACATCCATCAAGCATGGTATATAAGAACAAGAATATTAAAAGCTGAATGATTTCAGATTTATAATGCTGCGATTGTCATTTGCACCGAAATATTGTCTCACATTCTTCATATATCTGATTCAAGATTCTAATCTAGGTAATCTCAGATGAACTTCATTGTGGCTTTTTTGCACCTCTATGATCCTGCTAGTACATTCAGCATGTATTCCTATATGCAATTATTTGCACATCTTGCCAAAGGTGGGGATAACTGTGTACCATATAATATGACAAATGTTTTTAGTTGGTTTATTGTGTTACATTTTATTTACTCTCTCTTCAAGCCAGTGGCCCCCTCACCCATTATGAAACACTGAGCTGAACTGGATAGCCCAGCCCTTTAAGATGAGTAGCAAATAGCCTGGAGATGGACACGATGTAGATTTTTATTCAATCATCAATAATCAAAATGACTCAGGTAGTTGGCAAAAGGAAAACTTTTTAATATCAATTATCTAAAACAGTGAGCATAACGAACATCAACAAACTCGCTCGATCCTCTTACACAAACATTCTAGAAAAAACTGAGAACTTATACACAAATCTCATCACCAATGACGTTAACCTATGTTTTACTAACTTCATCCTACGTGGCAAACTACAAAAACCTATAAGTATGGGTGATTGGCTCTGAGTGAACATCTAAGTATATGATCCATACTAGCCTAAAAAAGTGTGAATATGTGATTGGTTACTTAACATCAGGTGGGGCAACTAAGCCCTAACTTAAAAATGACCATTATGAACATCACTAAATACACAACATCCCATTGGTTTACACAATGATAGGACCCCTAAATATGCAGACCTCTACAATTGGTTGGCATTCTAACCTCTGTCAGTACGTTTCCATCTATGTCTAGCAGCATGCAGGCTGGCCATCCAGGTGCTGGTGAATTCTCCTTGACCATTGCTTCCTACCACTTAGCATATAAATCCATCATCACCTCAGTGGTCTACTGTCAATTAAGCTTTGAAGCTCGGCCTTGAGAGTGTTCTTAGCTCTGTGAAATTCAGGGAGTGAAAGCACGCTCTGCCCTCGTGCATAGGTGTGACCATCTTATTCGTCCAACTTCATTCTTCCATGTGTCTAGAGACCATGGAATCGAGCTTGTAGTGCATTTAATACTATTTTTTAATAGACCTCTGACGTATTCCTTATGTTAATGCCTTCTGAACAGGAGTTCTGTTCTTTCACACGATTTGTATCCAATGTCAGTTTACTCCAGTTTGATAAGACCTTGGCTTTCTTGGCTCATCCACCCTTGTCTACTGAGATTCACTTTGTAATTCAATTTGCTTTTTAACTGTGACACACTAGAAATGAGGCCTTCTTGTTAATGTCCAGCACTGCTATAATGCATAGTGGAAAGATCCATCCTTTACTTGTCCATATGCATATATGTATATATTGGCACTTGCCACAATCTATTCACTAAAAAGCTAGCCTCAATATTACTTTGTCTGCTTGTGTTTCTTTTGCATCTTTACCCGTGAAAAATGACTTAGAGCCTGATTCATGGAATTATTTGTGTGAAAAACACAGATTTGTGCGCCTTTCTGTCCGAAAATCCCTGTTTGAAGTATGGGGATTTTCGGGCAGACAGGCGCGCAAATCTGCGTTTTTCACGCAAATAATTCCATGAATCAGGCTATTAATGTCTTCATCTGTTTCTGTGGCATAAGTTTCTTCAACTTGATCCCAAGATGTCACTTATCCTTGATACATTCTTGATGCCTTATAGAATGTCTTCATTCTCTAGTCTCTGCATCTATTCTAGGTACGTCAGTTCAGCTCTGTGTGCCGTCACCATTCATCTTGACCATTCATTTGCTCTACTTCTTCAGGAATCTCATTTAAACAACCATCATATCTCCTTGTATGCACATATGGTTTCCTCAATGGGAACCTTGTCTCTAGGATTCTCTTTGGTACTGGCATTCTCAGTGGTACTGCACGTGCCTCACACTCTGGCTCCCAACATATTAGCAATATGGACAAATTAGTTGATGTGGGGGTACTTGGCTCCTTCACTACAGAGCAGTCCCTCAGCTGCTTTTTCCAACTGAGGAAGTGTTGCTGGGATGGCTGAACTGTCAAAGGGAAACAATGTTTCCCCTTGACAGTTCAGTTCCTTAGCTGCACATGCTCAATGAGCCATACAAGGCTGGGGGAGTATTGCATTGCTAGCCTTGCATAGCTCATTGGAAATGATGGCTGGGGAACTGCATGTCTGCATGTGCGAGGGGGGCTCCTGTGCCTCCTATCACATACTGACAGGGCAGGCTGGAACGAGGTGTATCAGCACCCACGTGCAGCCCCAGGAAGCTCTTGCTTCGTGATTCCTGTTCATGATGCAGGAGATGGAGCGCTCGGGAAGAAACTTTAGGATTGGGCCAGAAGGTACGTTTATGTTCATTTATTTTTTATGTAAATATGTGTATGTATGCATGTATGCTTGTGTCATGAGTGAGTGCATGGTGATGTGTGCTTGTGTGAATGATAGAGTGCTTGTTATGTGAATGTGTGCATTTGTGTTGGTCTGTTGAGCTGATTTTGGTGAGTGGAGGGGGAGGGAGGAAGGAGGGTTGTACAAAAAAGGCATTTCAAAATTGCCTTTGTTGCACAATCACCCTACCTACCTGCCAAAATCAGCTCTTCTTCTGAGGTGCTGTGGAGCCTAGAGGACTGGGATTGTATTTTGTTACTGGATAACTATCATAGATATCCAGTCACAAACACCATGCTTTCCCACTGGGGCCCCCAGCGCCTTTCATACACATATAATGTTGTTGATTGTGTGAGTGTGCAAGGCGGTGTGGGGTCCAGGAGCCAGGGGTGGTATCTTTTACTGGAGATATATCATAGATGTCCAGTGAAAAATACCATTCCTGCCCCCTGGGCCGCCCAGCGTCAACTGCAATGTATTTGGCTTTTTACCCAATTTCTTTTACAGCATGTTCCAAAATGCAACATTTTAACACCCAATTTAAGACAAATTACCGGGGGGTTACCCCGCGAGGTCCCCTTGATTGGTTGGGGCTTGCTTGTTACGCTCAGTCGCCATAGGATATCTGGGGGAAATATTTATGCCCCTCCACTTAAAAAATTGACCTGCCGCTACTGGCCCTAGTACTGTGCTGGGAACTTGAAGGGGAGCATCGGGATGGTGATGGGAGCAGGACGGGGAAGCAGTGGGATAGTGGTGGGAGCAGAGTGGGAGAACCCAGGGTCTGTGATGGGGTGTGGATAGCCCAGCGACTGGGTAGGTGATGGATGAGGGAGCCCAGAGACTGTGATGGGAGCAGGTTTGGGAGCCCATGGACTATAATGGGAGTAGGTGTGGCACATGTTAGTTCATAGCCATTTGGACTTACTGTCCATTTGGTATTTTTGGGGGGGCACGGCCTGCCGACATGTTGCTCAGGTGGTACCCAAGGAAAAAAGGTTTGAAGACCCCTGCTGTATAACGTGATGGCATCCCAAGTTGCCCAACACAATGTATTAAATATTATATTATGAACTGTATTTTTAAATATTGTGATATTATGTGTTCTTTTTTGGCAAATGACAAAATTGTCGAATAAAAGCCACATGCAATTAAATGGATACACGTTATATCCTCAGATAAAAGCTCTGCCCTGCAAACCGTAATATAAACATTATCAAGCCCTCGTCCAATGCTCAGTGTTATAAAAAAAAAACTCACTGTGGTGCCATTAAGTTATGTGTGTGTCACTAGGTTCACAGTCTACAATGTACATACGTTAGTTAGTCCAGAGAAAGGTCCCCTACACCTGCCAAGTGTCGAACAAACCTTCAGGCTGTTTCAACTCTTTCCTCAGGTACAGTGAGTAGTACAATGATTCACTTCACCCTACAGCAGAGCCAGAATCCAGAGCTGGGGTTCTCCTGCACTGGAATAACAATCTGTATCAAGTCTCAATATCATAGTCTCAACTACTCAGTAGCCTGCTTTCTACTGCTCCTCTTACATGTGCTTTCATTCTGGATTGTAGCCCACACGGGCTATTCTTTTGACATGGGTTTTATTATGTTGATTGCTAAGCAATTGCTACATTTTAATCTTTAAATAAAATCTGGGATTTCTGATTGTCTACTTATTTGATAGTGTATTCTCTCTCTCATTGGCATGTACCTAACATGTAATTGTCCAAGTTACCACTCTTGCTCTGTGCGTTCTGATTATTCCTGAATAAAACCCTTGAATGTGTTTATTAAATTAGTACATAGTGACTGTCTTGACATCTTACTGGCCGGCTCCAAGATGGTTGTTTCAATGCATTGCATGTGTGGCTGTGCTGCCTGCTTCTCGAAGGATGCCATGTTCTGCTGCTGGCTTTCCTTGTTTCTTGGTAATGCCCAGGATCCCAGGACAGTGCTCTCTGCAAATTCTCTGCGCCATTTGTGCATTACCCTTCCCTATGAATAACATGCTTTCTGTTCCCACACACCCTCCATTACCTGCACAAACGTCAGGCATTTGCAAGTGTGGGTGAGGCTGTCCTTTTTGTCATGGTGCTCTCATTCTACTGCAGTCCACTGTGCGTCTTTCTTTTATGTATGTCCGTGTGCATTCCTCACCTAACCTCAACCCCGAGGTAAGGAACTGCTAGAAATGTCTCATACTTGACAGCTTCTTGAGCCATCTATCCAGCAAATAATGCCCTGATAAATGTGTTAACTCTAATTCATGGAACGTTTAGTGTCTTGCAAAGTGACTATGCACTGCCAACAAACATGGTGGATGGATCAGGACTAATACCGGGCCTAAGAGTTTGTTGGCAGTACAAAGTCGCGTTGCACCACGCTAAACTTCCCATGAATTAGGCCCAAATGTGTTCAACTGATTGGACGTGGAAATTAGAGGCTAGGAAAGTGCGATGTCTGGAATAGCACATGCAGGTGTCGATTTCTTTGGTGGCAGAAACAAAAAAACGATTTGGCGGGGTGGTGACACAATCTACCCGACACAGGTAAGAGTATTTATCTTTCTTTATTGGCGAGCCCGTGCATATTACAACAGGTGGCTTTTAGTTTTTTGAATGTATTTTTATTTTTCCCCGCGTTTTGTCTTTCTCATTTTCAATCCAAAAAGCAGCGTTTTAAAAACTCCAGTTTCCAATGTGATCTTTGAAGGACAACATCTTAGTTCGAAGACCTGATGTGACTGATGATTTCAGGCAATGAAACCGCCATGCTTTTATCAAGATCATCTCACATATCCTCTGGCGCTCGTCTCGCGCTCATTTGCGTAACTGAAATCCATCGATTTGGTTGCAGCTCCTGTCTGAAAGCCGTCCAACCATACCCGGCGCAACAGATCGAGTGTCCGCTCCGGTTCTGCCACCCATTTACTTTATGCGCCACTGTCTAATGCCGCGTCCGCCGCTCCACGCAAGGCCATAATGCAGAAAGCATTAGAAAACACACGCTTTTGTTTTCCCTCTCCATCCACTTTGCTCGAGAATGAGCTCAATGCATGCCTCGAGTACCAGATGTGATTAAACAGCTTTTAGAAAGAGAAATATTGATTTTGTGCTCATTACTGAATTACGGAGAGGCAAAACGTGTCCATTGAACTAAATGGCATTGCGCTATTTTTTTAGGAATACGCTGCTATGTATCATTGTGCCTGGTAAATCCTAGAGTTTGTTATTATGTTGTAGGTTTTATTTGCCTTTTATCTGAAATTGTACACTAAGAAGCCCACAATTGATAAATTCCAGTGGATAAATCCGTCCACAAGTTTGGAAATATTTGTTAATCTCTCTTCTAAAAAAAACCAAGAACACAATTATAACAGCACATGGTAAGGTCAAATACAAATTTCTAATGACCTATTCCAAGATCCAGTGTCTACTCAGTCGATGACCTTCTTAGAGCCTGATTCATGGATTTTTGAGCACGTTGCACAGTGACTTTTCACTTGTGCAAATTGACTTTGCACTGAACAATGCAAAGTGTGTTTTTGCCGTGCAAAAAGTAACTTTGCACTGTAAAAATATACTTTGCAGTGCTCGATGAATCAGAGGTGCAAAGTGTATTTTTGCAGTGTAAAGTCACTTTGCACAAGAGAAAAGTCACTTTGCACAGTGCAAACAATTCCATGAATCAGGCCCTCAGGCCTTGATTCATGGAATTTATTGCGCAGTAAATTGGGACATTGTGCACCAAATCGCACGCAAAACCCCCATGTGTCCATTCATGGAATCGACTGTTTTGTACTGTGCAGGGACTTGGCGGATGCTCAGCCTGTCTCAGCGAGCGGCCGATTGCCTTGAGCGAGACACCTCACAGAGTGTGGGTATGGCTTGTGCATAGACCGGAGTAGGGAGGGACCTCGCAAAATGGGGAAGAATGTGGGAAAATGTGGGCGTTCTGACAGGCGGCCCGAAAGAAATTGGACCACATGGCCTCAGCTGCGCAGGTAAAATCATATTCATGGACCTGACCGTGCAACCTCACGTCGTGGAAATGACCATGCAAAGCTCTCAATGTAACAACCACCCGAAGGCTGGCATACAGACACTTGTGCATAGGAATCACTGTGCAGAGGTAAGATCGCATGTTGGATTTGGGGTGTGTGTACGCAGTTAGGGTTCCGGTAGAGGTTAGGGATGCCAATAAGCAGGGACGGTTTACAAGGGTACTCACGCATAAATACTGTGAAATGTTAACTTCTTTGACACATGTTATGCATGTTCATGGGGTACATGGAAGTTTTGGGGGACACTATGCAGTGTCACTGGGGTGCTGGCTTCGTTGCAGGGGACCCCATGCAGGATTACAGGGGTAGATGACTTTGCGCCCGAGGAACACGCACTGGTAGGTATTAGTGGATCTGTCTGCTTTGTGGGGGGGGGGGCAAGTTGAGGGCGTTGCAGCCGCGACTTTCATACAGGCTTACCATCGGCATACAATTCCATGAATACGTGGAGCACGCAGATAAATCTATATGTTCAGACTCACGCAGTCTTTCTCGGCACGCATGCTTCACAGGATCTATACAGACTTTTCCATGAATCGGGCCCTTAGTGTATGTAACAGCACTAAGCTCTGATGATAGAGAATAAAAGATATATTCGCGATGGACATCTATGCAGCAAAGACAACATTTTTCCACTTATGAATGGGTTTCACTGTCAGCAGGCACACATTCACTTTTAAAATCAATGTTTCCAAGAAAATGCCCCGAACAATATTGTCACGCATAAAGAATGTGACTTTGCTCAATGATGTTAAAGCATCAGAGTTGTATGTAACTGTGTTTGGCGCTACCAAGTGTATGGTAGTTGGTGGGTGTCGAATACAAATAGCCACACAGGGTGACTATGAGGTCTGATGAGTTGATTTCATGGGAATTGCATAATTTCTACTGTGTTTTTATCAAGGATACTCTAATACCATATCATATTCCATCGACACCCACTTTTTCTCTGAATCTATTACTAACAAAACCTGCAGCCCCCCGTAAATGAGCTGCTTGGTAGTATTTTATTAAATCTGTGAGTCCTGTCCTAGCCCGACTCTATGTGTAGGAGTCATTAAGGTTCTTAGTGCGATCAGCAGAGGTTCATTACTCCAAATAAAATTGGAGATTGCCCTGTGAAGTTTACCAAAACGACATAGGGACTTGTATTGGGAGAGCTTAGAATAGGAAAAAAAATCTTAGGTAATACCATTATTTTCACAGAATTGATCCGCCCCAACCAGGAGACTGAAAGTGGACCCCATTTTCATAGCTGTAGCTTAAGATCTTCCAATGGGGGGGGAGTTGACATTACATACCCCCAGCATACTTGTGAAATGCACCCATAACAGCTTAATTTCCCCATGAGCCCAGCCGAATTGTGTGTTCTCCATTGACCACTTCTGATGAGGTAAGGGAGAGATTTAATATTTCCGATTTGGTAACATTTATTTGTGGTCAAATGACTCAAAATCCTTCATAACTGCTGGTAATGATGTGCACAGGTCTTTCACTGTGTGGAGCATATCGTCTGCATAAGCCATGATTTTTTGCGTGTCATCCCCAAACGTGATCCCCTGAATTGAATCTGCTTGTCTGATTTTAGTTAGCAAGGGGTCTACGTGCAAAGCATACAACAGAGGTGAAAGAGGACAACCCTGTTTGGTGCCACGGTGCAGCGTAATCAGTGAAGACTTTTAAAAAAAAAACTTTTCTTTATTGGCAGGCAGTAGCAGCGGCTACACAACACAGTACGCCAACAGATACAAACTTACAATTAAGTCTTACAATACATTCAAAAAGTATAAAATGGGGTGGGCTGTTAGCACATTATGCTTTCCGTTGCTGGGGGTCCGGGCATATCCTGTGCATCAGACCGGGGGTGGGAAAAGATCAATATCGTCTTTGTTATTTAGATAGCTGCAAAAGTCTGTCCACACATTTTTGGGGTGGAAATTCGTGGGGAGGGAGCTGATATATTCCTCCTCACATGTCTGCGTCCAAGTGAGGGACTTCAACCACATCAAGGATGTAGGGGGGGGGGCGCTTCCAACATTGCAATATAATTTTTTTGGCCACCGTGGCGCTCACATAAAAAAAGTAGACATTTTCTTCACATCATGCCCAGCCCACATCCCAAACAGTAAGGCTAATGGGTCGAGGCCCACTGGGGTCCCGATTATCCTGAGAGGGCTTCAGTCACTACTGTCCAGAATTTCCGAAGCGCGTTGCAGGACCAGAACATGTGTACATGGTCCGCCGCTTCGGATCTGCATCTCGGGCAAGTGCGGGTCTGGTTATGTGCAAATTTCGCCACTTTGTGCGGTGTAGTATAGTCGATTGAGGAGTTTGTATTGTATGCATCGGAATGTGTAGTTAAGGGAGAATTTGCGTGTGTGCAAGCACATTTTGCTCCACATGACGTCTGTGATTTCCAATCCCAACTCCTCTGCCTACTCGTCCCGTGGTTTGGGGGGTGCATCCTCAGACGTTCCCAGCGGCATCCTAGAGGACGTTATACCCCTACTGCCTGCTTAGTTGGCTATGTAGTGGATCTGGGGTGAGTCAGGGGGCTCATCTGGATAGGAGGGCCACATTTCCCGAACTGCCGCTCTTAGTCTGAAGTATTGCAGCAGTTCTATCGCCGAGCCTGAGTGTTCTGGGCACCATGTCTGCAGGGTAATGCATTTACCATTAGGGTATAGGTCTGTCAGTGCTCGGTAACCCAGGACTAGCCAATGTCGCAGGAGGTGTTTGTCGTGAGTGGGGATGAGACCCAGGAACTGCCAAATGGGTAGCCACTTGTAGTATGGGCGATGCTCAGGGTGAGAGTGCAATAGCCGGTTCCATGCCATGATCGTGGTAATCACGGGATCTGCTGGGGCGTCTGTTTGGTATGTGAGGTGGGGAATTAGGGACATGATATTGGTTTCCTCCCCTGCCAGTTTTTCGAGTTTCACATGAGGGGTGCCGTTGGGTGTACGTACCAATGTGTGGCATGCTGGGCTTGTGCAGCGATCCAATACCTTGTCAGATCTGGGGCCGTGAAGCCCCCTCTCTCATAGGGAAGAGTCATATGTTGCCACTTCTTATGAACTGCACCGGAATGTCAAAGGATTTGGGCGCACGCAGAGTGTAGCTTCTGAAAGTATTGCTTCCCAGGCCATATTGGGACATTGGCAAAGACATAGAGGAGCTTGGTGACTGCTATCATTTTTATTAGAGATAGTTTGCCCGCGAGAGAGAGTGGGAGGTTGTGCCACCTTTCCATTTTTGATTCTAGGAGTTGCGCTGTGGTAGCGTAGTTATCAGCCAGTAGGGAGGATTTAGATAATGATACTTGAACCCTCAAATATTTAATGCCGCCTGGGGACCAACGGAGGGGAAATTCGCATGACGGCTGCTGGGTCGCAGCGGTAAGTGGGAATATGTCCGACTTGGAGTAGTTAATGGTGAAGCACGAGTATGTGCCTATTTTCGTTATGTCAAGGATGATCGGGTCTAATTGTGTAGATGGGTTTCTGATGTAAAGGAGTACATCGTCAGCGTATAATGAAATAATTTCCGGTGTGTCCTGCAGGTGTATGCCCTTGTGGGTGTGCCGGTCCCTGATACTATCAGCCATGGGGTCGATGGCAAGCACAAAAAGGATTGGGGAGAAGGGGCAGCCCTGATGAGTACCTCTGTGCAGTGCAAAGGGGGCGGATGTTAGGGAATTGACCAGGACTTTAGCTAATGGCCCTGTATATAGCAGTTTAATGTAGGATATCATGCTTGGTCCCACCCCCATTTTCTCCAATACTACCCACATATATTGCCAGGACACCATGTCAAATGCCTTCTGAGCATCTAGTGTGACCGCTACCGCATTAGCCTTCGGGTCAATTCTGGACATTACATTAAAGAGCCAACAAATATTGAGGGCTGTTGAGCGGCTGGGGACAAAGCCACTTTGGTCTGCATGGACCAAGTGTGGCATGATTGGGAGGAACCTGCTTGCTATTACCTTAGCAAATATTTTTGTGTCCGTATTGATAAGCGATGGGGCCTATAGGACCCGCATTCATCAAGGAGTTTACCCGGCTTGGGGAGGACAGTTATGAGGGCTTCTCATAAGGATTGAGGGAGGGCAGACAGACAGAGTGACTCAGCCCAGACCTTGTATAATTTTGGTGGCAAAATGGCAATGTGTTCCTTGTAAAACTCTGAGGTGAGCCCATCCAGTCCCGGGGCCTTGCCCTTTGGGAGGTCTGAGATAGCTTCACCTATCTCCTCGAGAGTGAACGGGGCATCCAGTTGTCCTCTAGTGTTTTGGGAGATGTAGGTCATAGGAATCTGGTCAAGTAGGTCATCCTTGTCTTGGGTGGAGTGCTCCTGTTGAGGGGTGTATAAATTTGCATAGATTTCTGCCAAGGTGTAAAGTATGTGCTGATCAGAACAGTGTTGTGCGCCTTTTGCATCTATGATACTGTCGATGCGGGTCTTGCTCCCCTCTGCGCGCACCAACCTGGCCTGGGTTATCCTTGGTCTGTCCCCCTCACCGTACTTCCGCACCGCTAGGGGCCACGTGTAGTACCGCACCTCACTAAGGGCATGAGATTCAAAGAGTTCAAGCTCCAATCTTATCTGTGTCAGCTTAGCTCGGGTAGGTGTAGTGGCATATTCGTATTCTAGCTTCTTCAGTCTGGTTTCAGAGCAGTGTAAGTCATGCCTTATGGTTTTTAGTACCCCGCTTCTCTTGAAATACACATGCCTCTAATATAGACTTTGAACACCTCCCAGCGGGCCCCCTCAGATGTCTAGTGCCGTTTGTTACAATCAAAGAAGGTATTTATGTCCGTTAGGATCTATGCTTTGAACACATCAGTGAAGACATTTTGCCATTAATTAGCAACCTAACCTTTGGATCTTTATAGTTCACTTGAATCTTGTCAACAAAGTTAGGACCAAACCCCATTGCCTCGAGTATGCATACCAAGAAGGACCATTCTACTCTATCAAATGCTTTTTAAGTGTTTAGCAAAAGAAACACAGCCGGGAGTTTGTTCTTGGAGATTTTCTAGAACAGGTGACAAGCTCTTCTGATATTATTGTGGGTTTGACAATGTATCATGAACTCTGTCTGATCCGGGTGTTACGCTCACCTGATATCCACGGGGACGCCTGTATGCCCTGGTTGCCGGATTTCCCCCCAGATGTACTCAATTCGGGATGATGTCTTCTATGGAAGGTGGGCCTGAAAACATAGGAGGACTGGGCTTAGTTTCAGATTTCGTTTCCTCCCACCAGCCCCTTGGACTTGACCAGAAGGCCCCCATCCTCACCTTGTTATGATGTCTGGCGTGCTCTCTGTCCTGCTTTTTGCGCAGGGGGTGCGTAGTTTATGTGGGTTGAAGCGACTGAGTTAACTTCACTGATGCCAACCCATTTAAGTGTCTTTAAAGAGGTAAATTCGATTATAGTAGACTTTGAGGGCCTTTGCTTTCTTTAGGGCTATTAATGTCTTTCACTGATTGTTTCCCCCTTAGGTATGCAGAGGTTGGCTGGGTGCGCTGCTTGGGTTCGGCTCCTGCCGGGATTTATGGACGCGGAGCCTATGAAGAAAGGTAGGTTCAGCGCGAAGTGTGGCGCGCTAATGTCTTTTTGGGCTAACCTGTATTCTTTATTCCTTTTCAGGTTACTATGGTCTTTCTGGACGTGCAGTGATTTCCAGAGCGGAACCGGCCAAGATATGCCCAGCCAGGTGAGGAGATTTTGGTTGCTGCTGAGATTGCCATGTGTAACCTGTTTAACGTTGTCCCTTTTTCTCTCCTCCCCAGGTGCTTTGTTCCGGTGCGAGCGCGATGTCCTGAAGATGCTGCCAACAGGATGGAAGATCGCGAGCAGCTGGCATCGAAGGATGGAATACTGCAGGCAAGCTGGAACTGCTAATGATGTTCTTTTGTCTCCTCTGCAGGTTCGCGATTCCAGGAACGCCAGGTGCTGGTCTCTGAACACAGTGAGCGTTATGCTGCTGGCTGCAGAATAACGCGAAGCACGTAAAGTAGTCCAGGTAAAGTAGTCCGGGCTACCACACCCTAAAACACTGCACTGTACAGTCTGGTTCTTAGGGATTAGACTGTGTGTGTGCCTCCATGTTGGCTGCAGGCCTCCACATAAAAAGTAGTCCCTTCAAGTCCCATTCCAAATATGAGCCTGGTGCCAAAGGCGCCAAGACTGACTCCAGGAGAGTCCCAGGTGAAAATGCAAGACCAGTGGGGCCTCAAATGACCCCGAGCCCTAACCCTATCTGCAATATGACCATGCCAGTGGGGTTCTGGGTCAAGGGTTGTGACAGCACTCCCCCCCAAGGCCCCTCCTGAGGTGAATCTCCTGCCCGGTCCATGCTTGTATGTAAAGTTTCAATGAAACGTTCTAATTAGGCGTGGTGCATGAATGTTCTCACTAGGTTCCCATGATCTGTCTTGAGGGCCATAACCCTTCCAATCAACTGGATAGTGTAGTTTGGATCTGGTATATTTGGAGTCTAGGATTTATTTCACTTCGTATTCGGGTTCTCCATTGATCATGATGGGTTCAGGTGGAGGACGATAAGTTTGGGTTCCCTTTAGTGGTATGTACTTTGTTGCTAGACAAACTTTGTCTCCTATCTGATAGTCAGGAGCCTTTTTCGATGTTGATCTGCAAACCTGTTTTGCTTACTTTTGGCTTGTATTAATTGTTTTGTTGCCCTTTTAAAGGCCTGAGTGATGTTTGCATTAAGCATCTTTACAGCCGGCATTTCGAGGCTGGGAGGGCTGTCAAGTTTGCAAGTATGTGGATGTCTGCCATAGAGGGTGAAAAAGGGTGTTTGCCCAGTACTGGAATGTAAAGAATTGTTATAAGCATACTCTGCTATCCATAATATATCTCTCCAGTTTCCCTCAACTTGATGCAGCATGCATCGCAGGTATTCTTCGAGAGTCTGGTTGGTCCTCTCTGTTTGACCATCCGTTTGGGGGTGATGGCTGGTGGATAGCCGAATGTCGATGTGAGCTATAGCGCAGCACTTTTTCCAGAAGTTTGATACAAATTTACTCCCTCGATCAGAGACCAGGACTGAAGGGAATCCATGCAGTTTGATAATGTTTTCTAAAAACACCTTTGCTAGCTGGGAAGCATCTGGAAGGCCTTTGAAAGGAATAAAGTGTGCCATTTTAGAAAATAGGTCCACTACAAATAAAATGGTATTGAACCCTTGGCTGGGAGGTAAATCAGTAATGAAATGGAGAGAGAGAGTGTGCCATGGTGCCGGAGGTATTTCTAATGGTTGCAGGAGGCCAGCTGGTCTTTGCTTCAATTACTTGTTTTGTGCACACGCTCCACATGACTGAACGTATCGGATGACGTCTTGACGCCAAGTGGGCCACCAATAATTGCATTTTACTTTGGCTATAAAGTTTTGGCGATTCCGGGATGACCTTCCATCAAAGAGTCGTGATATTCTGAAATGATTTGTTGTTGTAGCTCGGTCTTAGGCACGTACAGGGGTTTGCCAAAATATGGCAGTTGATTTTTGACAACGTATTGTTTTCCTTTGGTATGCCATTCCAGTAACTCACTTGGGGTTATTTCCTGTTGGATCGCATGTCTAAGTTCAGCTTGTGTTAAAACTGTGGTGAGGCATAAAAGCTTGTCCTCAGGTATAATGGCCACTGGATCTGGAGTTGCATATTCTCTTTCATCGATGCCCATGCAAGATAGTGCGTCAGGTTTCCCATTTCTTACGCCTGGCCGATAAGTGATTATATAGTCATATTCGGCGAAGGAAAGGGCCCATCGTAATTGGCGCGAGGATTGCGCCTTTGCTGTTTTAAAATATTGTAAGTTCCGATGGTCCATAATTACAGTGAGCGTATGCCTGGCCCCTAAGAGATAATGCCACCATGCCTTGAAGGCGGTTTTTATAGCAAGCAGTTCCTTATCAGTAATGGCATAATTGAGTTCAGGAGGTGTACATGTTCATGACCAGAAGGCCACAGGGTGCAATTGGCCAGTTATAGGTTTTTTTTTAGAAAGAACCGTCCCCATCGCCATACTAGAAGCATCTGTTTCCACGATGTAAGGTAGATCTGGACGAGGATGTCGGAGAATCGGGGCTGAGGTGAATTTTTCCTTTAGTTTTTGGAAGGCCTTTTCAGCATCTTCTGACCATATGAATTTTTTATTGTTTTTTGTAGAAGTAACGTGATTTGATGCACAATCTGAGAAAAGTCTGGGATGAATCGACGGTAGAAATTTGCAAAACCCAGCATACTCTGGATTCCTTTTACTGAGGTCAGGGAGGGCCATTTTAGAATGGCATCCACTTTGAGTGCATCCATTCGAATGCTCTTTGGAGTAAGAACGAAACCAAGAAATTCAACTTCGGTTACATGGAAAGAACATTTTTCAAGTTTTGCGTATAGTTGATGTTGGCGGAGTTTAGCAAGGACAGCACAGACATGCTTAACATGGTCTTGTTCTGAGATTGAATACACTAGGATGTCATCTATGTAGACCAGGGCGCAAACATCGATCAGATCTCTTAGGTAGTTGTTCATAAAATATTGGAACGCCGCTGGGGCATTGCACAGCCTGAAAGGCATTACCTGGTACTCAAACAACCCATATTTAGTGAGAAAGGCCGTTTTCCATCCTTTGACTCGGACCAGGTGGTACGCTCCACTGAGGTCTAACTTTGTATAAATCTGGGCATCTTTGACTTGATCTAGCATCTCAGGAATAAGGGGCAGTGGGTAACAGTTTTTCACAGTGATTTGGTTCAGGGCGCAATAGTCAATACAGGTTCTTAAGTGCCCTTCCTTTTTTGGTACGAAGAACAGGGGACTGGCTGCCGGAGATTTGGATCGGCGAATGAACCCATTTGCCAAGTACTGGTCCAGATAGGAATTTAGATGCTAGTTGTCTGATCTGGTGAGCGCGTAGATTCTACCGCACAAGATCTGTGCACCAGGTATGAGGTCAATCTAACAGTCGTAGGACCTGTGCGGTGGTAGCATATCAGCTTGTTCCTTCTGGAACACATCCTGGAAATCTTGATATTCTTCAGGGAGAGTACTGGTTGCGCCAAGTGTAAATATACCAACTCTTGGACTCATAGAAACCTTGAAACTGGACTTGTTTTCTTGGAGATAGCAGGTGGAGGCGCAATCATGAGGAAAAGTCAGTTTTCTTGCACGCCAATCTATCCGAGGGTTATGAGCAACTAACCATGGCATCCCTAAAATTTGCTGAAACTGAGGTGCCTTGATGAGATCGAAGGAAATCGATTTCCGGTGTCCATCCTGGCACAGCAGGGTTATTCCTGCCGTACATCGGGTTACTGGTCCAGAAGCAATTTCAGTCCCATCTACTGTGGTCACCTTTTCTGTGTTTGGCTTAAAACTTAAGGGAAGCCCCATCTGTGTGGCCAGATCTTGATCAATATAATTCCCAACAGCCCCGCTGTCTATGTAAACTTCAACAGAATGCCTCCTTGAAGGTTGTTGGTGATTGATTAGGATTACTGGTATTTCAAAATGTGAGGTCGGTGGCTCATTCTTCTTACTCGACAAACTGACCTCTACTTTTGTTGAGCTAGGCAGTTTTCCGACTCCTTACTCTCATCCTTTTCTGTAGCTTCTACAATTCGCTTGGGAGGTTTTATTGGACAGTCTTTTAAGAAGTGCCCCGATTGTCTGCAGTACAAATATAACTGATGTTGCCTTCTCTTGTCTCTTTCGGCTTTTGTTAACGTTGGTCGTATGCCTCCAATTTGCATTGGCTGTGTGGTATTCTCTGACGTACGCGGAGTAGCATCTTTGGTTCGTAGATACACGGCCCGTGTGTCAGATTTGGATCGATCCGCTTTCCGATCTTGTAATTAATGATCTAATTGCACCACCAGATTGATGAATTCACCACAGTCTCTAGGTGGATCAACTACCTAAGCCAAGACGTCCTTTAATTCCCCTCGAAGGCCTCGGTGAAACAGTGTGGTTCTCTTGTCTTCAGGCCACCTGGTTTCGGCCACCAACCTATTGAAGGTTGCTATGTATGTTAGCTAGTCCTGATTCCCCTGCCGGAGTGACAAGAGTTCATTGTCTACAGCTTGTTCATGGGTGTGTCGGGCAAAGAGTTTTTCCATTTCCCTTTGGAAGCCCCCAAAGTCACGTAGTAACGGATCATCATAGCTCACAAGTGGCACTGAACAGTCTGCTGCACTACCACTTAGATATGAGAAAATAAATGCTACACGTGCTTGATCGTCAGAGGTTGGTGCAGCCGGTCTGCAGAGGAAATGAAGGCGACATTGATTCATGAAAGCTGCATATTTTCTTGGATCTCCTGAAAACCTTTCTGGCCGTGCACTGGAATGGTAGACGACGTGGTTGCCTGTGCCGGTGTAGTTGTTCCTGGTAATGGAGCTTGCCCGGCCTGTGATTGCAGTAGTTGCATGCTGAGTTCTTCAGTGCGATCCTTGGTGACGACAAGATCTCTTCGCAGGGCATTAGTCTCTTGCCTAGCCAAATGCACTTCAGTGCGTTATTGCCCTAATAACTAGGCAAGTTGTTCCATTTCTGAGGTCTCCATGGCGCCCAGGTGGATTTTGTTATGAGGCTTCACCTTCTGTTACGCTCACCTGATATCCACGGGGACGCCTGTATGCCCTGGTTGCTGGATTTCCCCCCAGATGTACTCAATTCGGGATGATGTCTTCTGTGGCAGGTGGGCCTGAAAACACAGGAGGACTGGGCTTAGGTTCAGATTTTGTTTCCTCCCATCAGTCCCTTGGACTCGACCTGAAGGCCCCCATCCTCACCTTGTTATGATGTCTGGCATGCTCTCCGTCCTGCTTTCTGCGCAGGGGCATGTAGTTTCTGTGGGTTGAAGCAACCGAGTTGACTTCACTGATGCCAACCCATTCAAGTGTCTTTAAAGAGGTAAGTTCGATTATAGTAGTCTTTGATCGCCTTTGCTTTCTTTCGGGCTATTAATGTCTTTCCCTGATTGTTTCCCCCTTAGGTATGCGGAGGTTCGCTGAGTGCGCTGCTTGGATTCAGCTCCTGCCGGGATTTATGGACGCGGAGCGTATGAAGAAAGGTAGGTTCAGAGCGAAGTAAGGCGCGCTTATGCCTTTTTGGGCTAACCTGTATTCTTTATTCCTTTTCAGGTTACGATGGTCTTTCTGGGCGTGCAGTGATTTCCGGAGCGGAACCGGCCAAGATATGCCCAGCCAGGTGAGGAGATTTTGATTGCTGCTGAGATTGCCATGATTAACCTGTTTAACGTTGTCCCTTTTTCTCTCCTCCCCAGGTGCTTCGTTCTGGTGCGAGCGCAAGGTCCTGAAGATGCTGCCAACAGGATGGAAGATCGCAAGCAGCTGGGATCGAAGGATGGAAGACTGCAGGCAAGCTGGAACTGCTAATGATGTTCTTTTGTCTCCTCTGCAGGTCCGCGATTCCAGGAACACCGGGTGCTGGTCTCTGAACACAGTGAGCTTTACGCTGCTGGCTGCAGAATAACGCGAAGCACTTTCTTTAGCTTGGATGTGGTTTATATAGCCTATCCTGTAAAGTAGTCCAGGTAAAGTAGTCTGGGCTACCACACCATAAAACACTGCACTGCACAGTCTGATTCTTAGGGAGTAGATGTGCGGGTGCCTCCATGCTGGCTGCAGGTCTCCACATAAAAAGTAGTCCCTTCAAGTCCCATTCCAAATATGAGCCTGGCGCCAAAGGCACCAGGACTGACTCCAGGAGAGTCCTCGGTGAAAATGCAAGGCCCTTGGGGCCCCAAATGAACCCAGATCCTTAACCCTACCTGCCATGTGACCATACCAGTGGGGTTCTGGGTCACGGGTCATGACACTGGGTGAATCAGAAACGGCAGAATGTTTTCCAGCCTATTGGCCAGGACTTTTGTGTATATCTTGGTGTCAAGATTTTTCAAGGAAATCAGGCATTATAACGCTCAACTGGTTGGGTCGTTATTGGGTTTTAGGAAGAGGATACTTTTTGCCTATTGCATCGTAGGAGATATATGACCGATATCCCCAAAGGAAGT
The DNA here is from genome assembly GCF_040938575.1 of Ambystoma mexicanum. Classification (NCBI taxonomy): domain Eukaryota; kingdom Metazoa; phylum Chordata; class Amphibia; order Caudata; family Ambystomatidae; genus Ambystoma; species Ambystoma mexicanum. The sequence goes on along the minus strand of NC_090932.1, from coordinate 437,795,201 downwards.
AAAAAGTCTAGTTAATCTCGGAGCCAATATGGCATGGAATGTTTTAATCGCCCCTTGAGCCTTGGAAGGTTCACCTCGCACAGTGCACTGCAGGAGCAGCACACCAACATCCATCCACGCTGCCTTGCTGACAGAGGAAAGCCAATCTGGCTTTCATTACACCTTGTGAAGCGCGCTGCTACAATTTTTCACATATTGCATCAAACGCCTGCTATATTGTGAAGAAACGCAGCTCCAAAGCTTATTTCTGTGGCCAGTTCACCGCTTTGCTGCTAAATCTGTTTTTCTTCATGATGCGTGTATTGAAACACATTTGTGTGGCGAGTTCCATGATGGCTGCTGCATAAATCCCCTTTGCATTCCTCCACCCAGAGCAAGTCAGATGAACTGAGCTGATTCGTTGCCAGATGCCACTTTAACTTATCAGGAGGACCGGCAGGTGTAAGCCGGCCCTCCCATCGAATGCCCAGAATCAAAGGCTCCTGTTAGAGTGCTGGGAAGTGCCAGGAACGCCTTGCTAGCTGGTGTGACCCACCGGCTCTACAATCACCTTTCTAAACTTGATTTCGGAACTGCACCTTCTGGTCGACTCGACTCCAAGCACAAGAGGGCACTGTCCCAGCTACACCTCTCCAGTTCTCCCAGCCTACCTTTCCACCCAGGCTCCATGTACGACCACGGTGCAGGTAGGAAAAGATGTTTACCTCCACTGGTGGCTTTCACCCATTTGCTCACCAGCTGACCATGAGGCAGTAATATACATCCCTCTTTTCTTCTCTTTCTTTCTTGCTCTTCTGTGTCCTGCCTCCCTCATGATACCATATAGGACTCTACATACAGACCAGGACCTAAAAAGAGAACTTGGACAACATTGCCCAGCCGTTAAGTGCCACCAAGTGGTACAGCAGCCACCCCACAGTAGGAGAAGGGGTGTCTCAACCTTCCGGACCACACTCGTACCCAGACCTTGGGATAAATGCCACGGCAGGCAAATCTCCAGCCGATTGAGTAGAGGTACATAAACTAAAATATTACGTCAGAAAATGCTTTCTGACTGGTTAAGTGAGGGACAATTACAACCCCTTTTTGTTTGTTTTTAAAAAAAGTTTTTCTTTTCTCCTTTTCTTTCTTCGTTTGTGTTTTGTATGCAATCACAGGGTCTTGAACTAACATGGCCTGATGAAGGCGGATGTAGGCGCACGCTGAAAAGACCGCCGAAACGTGAACTGCTTGAGAAGCTTGCCAAGCATCATGTTGGCAAATAATTCTTTTACTACATAGAGACCCATTGATAAGGCAACATTGAAGCCCTGAACTTAGATCAGGACAAAAGGAACTGTCTCAAAGGGAAAGAACTTGATAAAAAGAGAAAAGTATTTCCCTCACACCTAGGGGCAACAACTTTTTTAAGTTTCCTCTTTCCTCTGAAAAAAGTTTTCCTTTATCATATGTAGAAGAACTTTTGTTGATATTTGAATTTCAGTTTGTCATGTTGTTGAATATGTTTTTTAAGAATGTCTACAATTTTCCCACTTACTTTCCTGTAGCCAAAGAACCATCAAGTTGAATGACTGTGTCTGTTTTTGAAATTATGTAATGCACAAAATTTATCTTATGCACATTGCAAATTTTAATACAACTTTGTAGAAAATGCACGAATGCCTTGGACTAGATTATTTCTCCAAATGGAGTTTTTGATTTATTGTCTCCAACCTGCTAATGATTAGTGGCTAACACATTATTGTTTTGGTTTTCTTTCTCCCTCCAACCTTATCATCCTCACTAGAAAGCGGACTAATACGAGCACTAGTGGTTTGATAAAATCTTGAGCACCCTCGCAAAGAAATAGTCGAGTACTTGCTCCCTCAACAATTATTTTAGACTTAGTCTAACAAAGGGTAGGATACACTTATTGTTTATGTATCTTAATTGATACACGGCTGACATAAAGGTTAACACAACCTAATTTCTAAACCCCAGTGACACTCTGCCACCCGACCTTCACCATAGGGCAACGGTAAGACTTCCACCCCATTTTCAGCTTACTACACAAATGTCCCTGGCACACCCACCTCGATATTGAGACCGCGTCCTACTCTCTTACATCTGAAGCACTGTCGCTGCCCTGCCCCACTGCATAGCACAGAATGTGAGTGTACTGTGTGAGGAAGATCACCTATCCCGGCTTGTAGCACCTGGCCGTGCAGTTGCCTCTCCCACAGTACCATGCTGTGTGTGCCCCAATGTACCCAAGAATTGCGCTAATCAAACCTGTGTATCCTATCCCCTAACATATTGACTCTGATGTTACTTAGCTGATGTGCCACATCTGCCAGCACATGAGGGCACTCTTAATCATTAATGTTGATATTGTTGATACTGCATCGCATATACCTTGCATCCCACCCTCTAATGTGTTACCCTTGATGTCACTAGCTGATGCGCTGCATGTTTGCCAGCTTGCCTTAGCATGCGACAGCGCATTTGAGTATTATTGTTGATGCTGCATCTCATATACTTTGTACCCCTACTGTATTGCCTTTGATGTCACTAGCTGATGCGCCGCATGTTAGCCAGCTTGCCTTAGCACGCAGTAGCACCTTTGAACATTATTGTTGATACTGCATATACTTTTCACCCCTATTGTATTGCCTTCTATGTCACTAGCTAATGCACTGCATGTTCACCATCCCACCCAGTACAAAACGGCAATCAGCCCATTGCTGTGGATATTGACCCAAGACACCTGCCACACTGCCCATGACATTTCTACTTATGCAGGCCTCCAAGACATGTTATAGTGCTATTGTGTTCTAGCACTTAACCCGTGCTGGCCAGCTCTCCACCCAATCACCATGGCCCCACTTCAACAAGCATCCCAAGTACCCCTCCTCACCCCTACACATATAGTCACTACACCCAAAGACAGCCAGACTACCTACAAACCTAGCTCAACCTTAACAAATCTAGCTCTCATTAAAACCTTGCAACACCACACCTATATGCACCACCACCACACACTGAGTATGGCCAGAGTACTTCCTAACTCACTTACTATCCGTCCATCACCATTCCTCCTGCAAATGCACCCATTCAAACTACCTGCAAAGCCTGCCCCCACTACTCCCTGACCTACGAACCATAGGGACGGTAACATGGAGTCAGATACTATTTACCTCACACCAGAAAACCCTGCCTCATCAACCTCACAACCTACCCCACACATTAGTACTGCCTACCTCACTGGGCCAACCCTGGGACACAAAGGTATGGCAACAGATAACAAATCGAATATTGAAGCACATTCCTGGGCCAACCCCACCAACAACATCCTATCCAGCACCCTGGCACATCCTCAACCACTGCCCTAACTATCTAGCAGAGAAATGAACAATTTAGCAACAAGACAAAAGCCCCATTCTCCTCTAGTAACCCACATCAGCCGAGAAACCGCCCCCTAGCTACTCCTGTTCCAGAGTAACCAAAACTAATCTAACTGCGCCCTCTGCAACCACTCAGCTGAACCAGACCACAATAAACAAACTGGCAGTTGCTGCGAGAAAACCGCATACACCTAAAGCGACCATTCTAAACAGTAGGGATAAAGAATCACCTCCACCCTTATCAAGGGAGCCCTTATTAACACCAGATCCCTCCCAGCACATGGCCTGGACATCTCAGACCTCATCACCACCAAGGGTTTAGACTTTATCGCCATCACGGAAACTTGGTTGCACCCCGCAGCTCTCCCCTCCCTCACGCTTGCTCTACCTGGTGGCTACTCCATTATAAGAAAAGACAGGACAATCTTGAAAGGTGGCAGAGTCGCCTTCATCTCCAAAACAAACCTCAGTATTAGAGAAGCATCCATCCAAGCCTTCCCATCAGGAGAATTGTTGTCCACCAAAATAAAATGATCTGCTACAGCGACTCTCTCAATACACCTCATTTATAGACCACCAGGCCCCACCTCCTCCTTTGAGGATGACATAGCCTCCCTACAGGCAACAGACATAAGAACTACCTCCAAAGTTCTCATCCTAGGGGACTTCAATCTAAGACTCAGTGAAAGTACTGATGCCCAAGCCTTGGCTCTAGCCAACCCCATTGAAGCACAAGGTTTCACCCTGCGCTCCACAGGTCCAACACATGCCAAAGGCCGCACCTTGGACTGGCATGCTGACCGTAACTGCATCACCAATATTTCCAATAGCAACCTTGCCCTTGGTCAGACCATAACATTATATTGTTCTCCATTAGCACACCCACACAATCCTGCATTCCTATCAACCTCGCACCAGCGACTCATGCACGCCACCATTGCTAACATGCTCCCCTTGCTCTCACCTCTTATCGCACATGCAGACCACGCTGCCAATCCCACATCCTTGGTAGATATCCATAACAAGATCCTAAAGGCAGCTATTAATGAAGTAGCAACCCTAGGCATCTGCAAAGCTAAGCCCACAGCCACATCAACCTATGGTTCTTCACAGAGCTTAAAGACCTGCGTAACACAAAAAGAAATGCCAACAATAATTGGAAAAATCATTCACTCATGACAACAAACAACACTTCATCACCCTATTTATTTATTTATTTTTATTTTTTTATTTTTTATTTGTTATATGCTCAGACCCTAGGGTATCACAACATGGTTACAGAAAGCTTTGATATTAGTCATACAATTGTACATAAGTGCATAAAGTTATTACAGCAAGCAGAATAATTTACAATTCTCTCAAAAACATTATTTACATTTGGATCCGGTGTGCTTTGTGCTAATAATGGTTGAATAACCAGGTTTTTAGCAGTTTTTTAAAGCCGGGGTGTGAGGTCTCTTTTTTTATAATGATAGCTGCTACCCCCCGCTCTGGTGTTTTTATACTGGGGAGTCACTAAGAGTAAATTGTCGTTAGATCTTAGAGTTCTGGTCGATTCTTTTTTCTGAAGGACGTTGTTGAGGTAGATCGGGGCTTTTTTAGCAAGACATTTGTGTGCGATGCAGAGAGTTTTAAAGATAATTCTGGCTTTGATAAGTAGCCACTGGGCTTCCTTCCCACTGGTAATATGCTCAAACTTGTTTTATCCCTAGTGCTGCTCTTAAGGCCCTGTTTTGAATCAATTGCAGTTTGCTGATGTTGGTGTTCGAAGTCCCTAGCAATAAGACATTGCAGTAATCTAACTTGGACAATACTGAGGCCCTAGCCAGGGTGAGACAGTTGGTCGGAGTCAGAAATTGTCTCCTTGTTGGAATAAGTTTAGAAGCGTAGGCTGAGGTGCATGAGAGCGTACTAATATGTTTAAACATGGTGAGGTTGGCGTCTAGGTATACCCCTAATGTTTTTACTTGCTTGAGTACTGGAATAATAGTGCCATCGATATTGATTGAGGAGTAGTCTGTGTGGAGGGCAACTAATTTTGAGGGGGGCCCACAATGAGAACTTCTGTCTTCTCATCATTGAGGTAAAGATTATTTAGCGCCATCCAGTTTTGAACAGTGGCGTACATTTTGTTAATGGTCATGGTGTCTTGGTCATAGTTTCCTGAGATGGTTATGAGGATCTGAGTGTCATCCACGAAGTTAGTGTAGATGACACCCATATCTAATGAAGAGAGGAGGAGTTTGGTGTAGGCGGTATAAAGAGGGGGAGAGAGACATGATCCCTGTGGTACTCCAATGGGGACTGGGATGGGATCGGCAGCTTCTTTGCCTATGGCGACTCTAGAAGTGCGTTCGGCAAGAAAATATTTCACCCACAAAGTGGCATCGTTAGAGAAATGGAAATCCTTGGCTAATGAGTTGCACAGTTTGTCATGGTCCACAAGGTCAAATGCGGCGGATAGGTCTAACAGCATGAGGATGCAAAGTTTCCCTGAGTTTCTGATAGTGTCCATTTGGATTTTGAGATCCAAGAGGGCCATTACTGTACTATGATTGGGCTTGAAACCTGATTGTCTGGTTCCGAGTATATGGTTCTGTTCAAGATGGGCTTGTATTTGTGTGTAGGCTATTTTATCTATAAGTTTGAGTAGAAATGGGACCGTTATTATTGGCCGATAATTAGTATGTATTGAGGGGTCCAGAGATGTTTTTTTTAGAAGTGGGATGACCCAGGCTTCTTTGATGCTAGTTGGGACTGTGTTGGTGATGAAAGAGGAATTGACAAAGTTAGTAATGGAAGAGGTGAGGGAGGATGTGCATGCTTTAACTAATTTAGCTGCAACGTTATACTTTACAGTTGGATGCTATTAACTTGGAAATGGTGTCCAGCACTAGTTCTTGGGAGACCGGTGAGAAGTGGAATAAGGGGTTCGTATTGTCATTGGCCGGGGGGGGTGATTAGAGCATTTTTGTCTGCTAATAACAGTCTTTTGTTGCTTATTTTATTTTAGAAGCAAGTGCATCTTGAATAGTAGTGCACCCCTCTTTGCTGGAATTGGTGTGAGTCGTGGGTTGGGATAGGATATTCTAATTCTCTAACGATTGAAAACAGTTCTTTGGAATCTGATGCGGCATTGCTCATGCATGTGTTTTAGGAGTTGGCTTTATGGGAGTGGCTGTTTTATAGCTTTTGTTGGTGTCCTTGAAGGCTTTGGCAGAGTCGGGAGTGGGGTGTTTGATGTGGCGTGTTCAAAGAGACGTTTGGTTCTTCTTTGGGCAGCTAATTCTTCATCAAACCAGAAGTGGGACTTTTTGTTTGCACGTTGCGTTTTGGTTGTGGTGGGTTCTACTTCGTTGATGGTGAAGGTGAGGCATCCACGGTAGTAGTCAGCAATGGTACTAGGGTCATTGCTGACACCTAAGTTGGTTGCTAGGGTTTTATTGAGAGTAGGGACAAAGTTCTCTACAGTGAGCTTTCTGGGATTTCTAGCTTCAAATGTATCCATTACTATTGTCTTAGGAGGACGGGGTTCGTCACTCAGGAGGGTGAAATGAATACAAAAGTGGTCAGACCAGCTAAGAGGAATAATGGCAACAATAGTTAGTCTGGTATTAAGTGAAAGGATCCAGTCAAGAGTTCTGCCCTTGATATGAGTGGGATCATTCACCAGTTGGGTGAAGTTCAGATCTTTGAGTGCTGAGTGTAGAGCTGAGGCTTTGAGGTCTAGTTTATCATTGAAACCTAATTTCCAGTCACCAAGGATTATACATTTCGTGTTTGGTTTAATGAAGGATGCAAGAAGAAGTGGGAGGTCTATATCAGGATGACTATTGGATCAGGGTGTTCCTTAAATCACCACAAAATTGATTGTAGTTTTCTCATTCAAGGCGAGTTTAGCTAGCAGCAGTTTATACCCTGAAAGGGCTTTGAGGGAGCTAGATCTGAGTTGCAGATTGCTCTTAGCTATGATGGCTACACCACCTCATATGTAGTGGGTTCTATCAATTCTGAGAGTGGAATAATCGGGTGGGATGGCCAGGGATAGCAGAGGTTCCAAAGCTTGGTGAAGCCAGGATTCTGTGATTACTAGTAAATCAAGGTTTTGTTCAATAATAAGGTCATGGATTTCGATGGCATGTGCACCAAGTGATCGGGCATTAATTAGGGCACATTTGACATTAGTGGGTGTCTTGAGTTTCACTGCGATTGCAGTCTTAGACATTGGAGGGTAAGGGACATTGAGCGTAGATTTAGGAGACACAGTGGTGGGTGGCTTGTACTTTTTGTTTTGACAAAAATCTTTGTGTTTAGGTGGTTTGGTTGCTATGAATGTAGGGGTGTGGCTGTGGTGGATCAGTTTAGTGTGTGATCTTAGGCGACAAGCTCTGTGGTCCCCGATAATAGGGTAGGTTTTGAGGCCTAAGGTGGTCTAAGGTATGAGTGGGTGGTATATCGAAGGGAGCAGGATATGGGTGGGTGCGCGGTCTTGCACTGGAATCGTGGTGGAGAGGCTACCCCTGAGGGCCTGTTCTGTGATTATTGGGAAAGGTGCGGTATGTGGGAGGAAAGGTGTCATGCAGGGTAGAGGGTAGTGTCTTGGGCATGCCAGTTTGGACAACCCATTTTTGAAGGCAAGGAAGTGGTTACCTGTGCATGGAATGCTGTCTAAGACTATGCAGAATGGGAGCATTGTAAAGAGTATCACACCTAACATTACTATATTCAGTAAGAGGTTGGCTAGAGAGGGTGGGAGGGCAGAGCTTGTTTTTGCCGACATGAGTCTCAGTGTAAGGACTGGTATAGTGTATAGTAAAGCTACGTGGGCAGCTACACAATCCTATGTGACCCTAGCTACAGAATACAAAGAAGCTACCGTCCATGCTAAGAGCAACGCATACAATACGCGTATCGAGAATGCTAACTCTGGCACCAAAGAGCTCTTCTCGGTCCTACAGGAATTAAAATCACCATCCCAGACTCCAGACCATTGTACCAAAGACCAAGCCTGGTGCGAAAGCATACAAAAGGCACTCATGGACAAATTGTCATCCCTCCAACACAAGATAAACATAAAAAAATCGAAGCTTACTTTAGCCGCTCAGCCCATAACTATGGAACACAACCTGCCTGAATCACACCCCAGATTGGAATTCACACCTATCGCCATAGCGCAAACCATCAAAACCATAAATGGCCTAAAACCCTCAAGATGGCAAGGCGACATTGCCCGGCAATGCTGATTAAAGAATGCACAGACAACCTGGCCCCATTTCTCACAACCCCGATTAATTATTCTTTTGCCTCCAACAAAGTACCAGAAACTCTGAAGGAAGCATGGGTACGCCCACTGCTTAAGAAACCCACTCTAGACCCCAATGTGCCTACCAATCACTGGACAACTGTCCCCTTCTAACTAAAAATAATAGACAGGGTAGCCTATGTGCAGATTCAAAAATACCTCTAAACTCATGGCCTTCTCAGCTTCCGCCAATCGGGCTTCCGCCCAGGTCATGGCACTGAAACAGCCCTCCTTGATCTCAAAATCGAAATGGATCAAATCAGAGACAGGGGTGACCTATTCATCCTTCTCCTACTCGATCTCTCGGTGGCATTTGACTAAGTGAATCACAACATCCTCTGCCATCACCTACCTTGGGATGTTCACTTCTCCAATAATGCCATAAACTGGATTGAATCATTCTTATCCAGCCGCTCCATGAGAGTCGTCTCCCCTACCGGCTCAGCACCCCCCAAACCTGTCACATTTGGAGTCCTGCAAAGGGCATGCATCTCCCCAACACTGTACAATTCATTCACAAAACTTCTTCTTTATGACCGCCTTGACAAATTAGGTGTCACGTACACAAACTATGCAGGCTATACCCAAATGCTTCTGGCCATCACTGGTAACTACAACACAGACTCCAAATCCTTGAATACCATCTACATCGCCATTCAATCCTGGATGGTTCAACATGAACTATGTCTTAATGACGATAGTACAGAGATTTTATTGTGGGTAGCCCTTCAAGGCTCAAGAATCTTCCACCTTCATACAGATCCTTTGAAATCGACGGCAATAGTATCATGGTAGCAAACTAAGTCAAAACACTCAGGGTATGCCTAGACTCATCACTATCCTTAACCCGACATGTTAATGCCATCACCTCAGCGTATAACGCCAAACTTATCACAGCATACAGGCCCTTCATAACTACGGAGGACTGCGTCACACTTGCCAGAACACTCATCCTTTCCAGGATTGATTATTGTAATGACATTTTTGCAGGCTCTATGGGAAAAACATTAAGCAACTTCAGACAGTTCAAAACAACACAATCAGAGCGGCACTCAATATCCCGTAATCAGACCATATTACCACAATCAGAAGAAACATACTCTGGCTCCCAGTAAGAGACCTTATTAAATTCAAAGTACTATCACTAAAACACAAAACCTGTCCACACCGCCCGCTCTACCTTTTCAACCAAATCTCCAAAGTACACTCCGCTAGACCAACCCGCTCTGCTTATGTTGGGCAACTGACTACCCAAAGATTCAAATGCCAAAAAGCAGGAGACTCCAGTTTCCCTGTCATCACAGTTAACTACTGGAATGCTTTGCCCTTGGAGTTAAGGACAGCCCCATCACGTTGGTCCTTCCGCAGAAAACGTAAAACCTGGCTCTTCATCCAAGACATTAAGAATTGACTCTGAGCTCGTCATTGAGCACTAGGTACCACCCTAGGATCTTGCGCATACTCTGTAGGCAAGGTATGCACACTGGAACATGGAAATGTACTCTGTAAACGTTAATGTAAGAGAACTGACTATGGATGAAATGTATCCGCATCTGTAAGCAGTATTGTAACCTACCAAGTATGCATTGAAATTATACTTGCATTCAAAAATGTAACTATACTAGAATGCAATGTAACTGTATTCTTAAGCACAAGCATAGTATCCAATGTTACCGCATTCTTAAGCATAAGCGCCCAGATGCCTAAGGGTTAGGTTCGCTATATAAATGTAATACATGAATAAATAAATAAAAGGATATAGCCGCGTAGCCGTCTGGGCCTGGTGATTTATTCAAGGGGAATCCTGAATGACCTGCAATACGTCCTCTTTTTGGATCTCTTGCTCCATCATATCTCGTTCCTGTGCTGAAATTACCAAAAGCCAAACCTATTGCAAGTATTCACTTGCAATGTGGAATCCGGAGTATCCAACTGGCAGAAGGTAGAATAAAAAGTCTGGAATTGTGTGAGGATCTGGGGGGGTCATCGTGACGACCTGCCCAAAAGCATCTTTAATTCCCTGGATGATTTGGGATGCCCTTTTTTGTCTAAGCTGTCTAACCAATATTTCTGTATTGCATACAGGCAGAGACGTTTTTTTAGGAGGGCAAACAGGGCACTTGGCCCTGGCCTCCACCTTGGAGGGGGCCCCACAAGGCTAGCTGATCTGAAGAAGTAAGATTTTATTGTTCACCAGTCTTAAATAACACATGTCAGAATATTTTATGGGGTGCTGCTGATGCTGTAAACCAATTGCCTTTCTGTTTTGGCAAGTGCATTATGCCTTGATCAATTCATCATGTATTGCTTTCTGTGTTCATTGTGGTATACATAGTTTGTGGGTTCCTTATGGCACAACTCTGTAGCATTCTTTCCTTCCTGGCGGAATTATGTTGATCGTGTGCAACAGGCAACAGTGAAATGCATATTAATACATTGAGAGCCACAATGGTTCAGAAGTTAGCTCAGTGTGTGAAGCACCCATTGCAGAGATATGTTTTAATATGAACAAAGTAAAATATCACATTCCAGCAAGGCTGGCAGAGCCTTTCCTATGTCTGAAGTTTATAAACCTTCCTGCATATGTACTTGGTTTTGCAGAACAACATCTGCTATTACAGCAATGTACCTGCACCAGATAGGGGTTGCTATAAAAACTAACATATCAGCCGTATGGTGAACATCTAGAAATTGGTTTGTTCAGATGGGGTGTTGTAAAACCTAGGCAATCACCTCCAACGATGGCACAAACTGTTAGTCCAAGAGGTGAATAAGTATCCAAATTCAAGACTATGGAATGACAGCGTTCATGTTTGTATCCTGGATTTGCCAGCAGATGATACAGTGATCCTGGTAAAATCATCCAATATATCTTACATTACTGTGCTGTCTTCTGTAAGGTTTGCCTTCTTGCATGCGCTGGTATCGTTTAGCCCATTATTTGATCTTTCTTCTTATGTAGGCCAGTTGGGTGGGAGGGCTGGTAGACAGAAGAGAGCGGTCATATGTTACAGGCATCATGCAAGCATATTTTAAGGTCTGCTTGTTTGACACAAACAACTGTTTACTTTTTGGCAAAAGTCAAAGGTTTTTATGCACGTTTATAAATGAAAATGTCACAAGCCATTGTTTTGGAAGTATTTACAGCTTTAAAATACAATAGACTAACCCAAATTAAATGTGTTAAAACACACCGATTGGTATGCAGGTTCTTATATACTTCCCTTGATGGAGAGAATAAAGCTAGAATCAGTCCCATTTTGCATAACGCACTTCTATAATATTTTGTTTAAAAATTGTAATGTTTGATAATGAGATTTGTGTACTTTCCAAGTCTGTTTTTTGAATAAAATGAGCTTGTTTTAGTTCATGGTAAGAACTGGAAAGAAAGTGCTCAAATGCAGAAATTGCAGCATTGGCACAAATCCCAGCTTCACCCTTTAACTCCTTAACCAATGGGTGATCCTGGGCATCTCATTTATTCTTGTATTGCCTAACCTCTCAATATTACCAGACCCTAAACCTTTCAAAATTGTCAGCACTTCTCAGTGATTTCCTTCTCATGGTATGATCTTCATAAAAGCCTTATTCGTGATTTCACTGTTTTAATAGTGAACATATTTATATCCCACACCATAGGCATATGTTCCTTTGATAGCTAATGGCAACACTATTTGAAAACCATATCCCACTTCTAATCACGGTCTGTCTGGATAAAGACACCTTCCTGGTAGCTTCTAATCTGCCTCCACTATCCATTCTACGGTATGTGTAGCGTTTTCCTTCCTTCCAATTGGTGGTCTCTATCCATGCATGAGCACTGTTGGATTCTGTGAGGCAGCTAATGTGTGTTCTCTGTCTATTATGGGTTACATGTACCTTTGATATACGGTCCCACATTAATACTACATCTACCTTCCTGGATGTTATTGATACAAAGCATCCTGTATCTACTAGAACAGTAACCCCTTTGTAGACTGTTAATGTTGGTCTTCAAATGCTACTAGTTTATCATTCTGATTAGAGCAACAATGACGAGGGCAAGGAGATGTAGAGGGAGTAAAACGTGCTTATTATGCTGCGAGACAGCATATCAACCTGTAGGTTGTGAGTTTGACAGGTGGGGGGCGCGACCAGTATTCTTGATCCCTTCATTCCTTTGGTTTGGTGGAGGGGGGGCCCAAAGATGTCCATGCCCAGGGCACCAAAAGTGATTAAGACGGCCCTGCATACAGGAGGCTTTTCTCTGCTTTTTTCATTTGCAGAAGATTCAGTCTGCCCCTTATGTTCCTGTATGCCTTTCTATAAGCAGTCCCTGTGCCCGTTTCCATTTTTTTCATGGTCTGTTACAGTTCATTTTCAAGTTCGGATTCCAGTGCCACCCCTCTTTTATTTGCCCACTCCGCTATCAATTCCCCCTAAAGGTTGCATTTAATGCCTCACACACTATGTTTTCTTCCATCTCCCCATTTGCATTGATGTCAAAGAACTCTATAACGTTCCCTTCTAGTTTGTCCCTAATGATGGGGTCCTTAAAAAGCTCTGCGGGGCAACCCCCTCATTTTGGTTGTGGGAGGCTAAATTCTACAGCGATCGGTGCATGGTCTGAAAGTGCTATTGGATGGGTCTCAACCTTTGTTATATAACCAGCAACATAGTGGATAACCAAATATAATTTATACGTGAGAATGATCTGTGGATGTGTCAAAAATGGGTGTGCCACTTCTCCTTCCCCTTCAGGGACAACCAAACATCCTTCAGAGCCAAATGTTCAAAGTTCAGCTTTAGGGCTCGTGATGAGGGGCACTGAGCATATTGAGTGTTAGAGCTTCTTTCGTGCCAGGGATAGCAGGAAAGGTTAAAGTCCCCCAGTACTAGGCATTCACCAGTGGAGAATGCCTCTAGTTCTGTAAGCATTGCTTTCAAGAATCCCCCCCGACCAGTTTTGGGTGGTCGTAGATCGCAGCCACCGTAAGTGCTGTTGCCCCAAACTCAATAGTAAGAAACAAATACCTCCCCCCTCTGTCTGCCCGTGTGTTAATAATGTTGGCTTGAACCCCTGCCTTGATCGCTATGAGTACTTTCCCCATGTATTCGCTTGTATGATTCGTGGGTAATGCCAAATACAAAGCTTATGTTTGTCTTGTTGTCTGATATTGGTCTCCTAAAGTGCCAACAGATCTGGTTGGTGACGGGCTAAGAACCTGTCTAGATTCCTATGTTTCACTGAGCTGTTCAACCCCTGGACATTGAGCGATAAACACTTGAATGTATGACCCTGTATGAAACGTACCTAACCCCCCAGCCCATTGACTTCAATGTAACCCTGGCATCTTTTCCTCCACCAACCTCGTGCTGACTTCCCTTTTTCCCAAGCCCCAGTTGCAACCCCTTAACCAACCCCTTTCACCCCCCTGTCCCCTTACATAACATTAAATAAACCATTACCCCTCCCCTGGTGTGAACCACAGTACCTAGTGAGACTTTGGACGCAGGCCCTCAGCAGTGGATAACCAATTACATCAGGGCGAATTGTGGAGTATCCTAAAAAACTCTACTCCTCTCTATGGATTCAAAGACAGCAAACTCTGTCCCCGCAAATTAGAAACTACAGTAGCCCCGTGGGTATCCTTCCCATGTCCTTCTGGATACTCAAGTGTTGTTACGATAGTTTGGGCCTTTAAGATGGGGATCCCAGCATTGACTTTGGCTCCATTTACCTCCATGCTCCACTCTCTACCATTCCCGTGGGCTTGCCTCATTAGGAGCGCACAGATATTCCTCATTCTTGGATGGGAGTCCCCATCTTCATCTTCAATTTGGAGCAGCTCCATACCTTCTTCACTTGAAGTAACTCTATGCAGTGTGAATGTTAAACCAAACAGGAATGTCCACCTATAGTTTATCTTGCGTATTTGTAGTGCCTTCACCACTGTATACATTTCTATGTGTTTTTGGAGCATAAATTGGGTAAAGTTTTGATAGAGTTGTATTTTCAAACCATTATATGAAATCGGTTCCACTTGTCTGGCTGCCCTATGAATCTGTTCCTTCTGAGGATACAGTGCACATGCAGCCAGTACATCTCTAAGGCATGCCCTGAATCTGATCTCCTTGATGTCCAGGGGAATCTCAACCTCCTCTTCCTTCCCTAGGAGGTCTTTGAATGTACTTGTGAGTGCGTCCTTTAGGTCTGCGTCTCCAACCGATTCAGGGAGATATCTGATGCATATTTTCACCCTCCGGGACCAGTTTTCCAAATCTTCACACTGTATTTCAAGATTTTGAGTGGTTCTGGCTAAGTGCTCCAGGGCTTTGTCTGATTGCTTATTGTCTAGTTCTAGTCCCTGAATCGTCTTTTCATTTGCATCAGTCCTCTCTTTCAGTGCCGACAGATCTTTTTTTTAACTCTGTCACCATCTGTTTGATCTCCGTCGTGAAGGCAGTGAACTGCGATTGAATGAGGCCATAAAAGTCCCTTGACATTCTTGGAAACATCTCTCAAAGTTCTCTTTAGCTCCGTCATGTTTGTGCTGGTCTCAGACCCTGCTGCTGCTGCACTATTTGGCGTGTCTGTGCTGGAGCGAGGAGCCAGTACTGTAAGTGCTGTTGCCCCAAACTCAATAGTAAGAAACAAATATCTCCCCCCTCTGTCTGCCCATGTGTTAATAATGTTGTCTTGAACCCCTGCCTTGATCGCTATGAGTACTTTTCCCATGTATTCACTTGTATGATTTGTGGGTAATGCCAAATACAAAGCTTATGTTTGTCTTGTTGTCTGATATGGGTCTCCTAAAGTGCCAACAGATCTGGTTGGTGACGGGCTAAGAACCTGTCTAGATTCCTATGTTTCACTGAGCTGTTCAACCCCTGGACATTGAGCGATAAACACTTGAATGTATGACCCTGTATGAAACGTACCTAACCCCCCAGCCCATTGACTTCAATGTAACACTGGCATCTTTTCCTCCACCAACCTCGTGCTGACTTCCCTTTTTCCCAAGCCCCAGTTGCAACCCCTTAACCAACCCCTTTCACCCCCCTGTCCCCTTACATATCATTAAATAAACCATTACCCCTCCCCTGGTGTGAACCACAGTACCTAGTGAGACTTTGGACGCAGGCCCTCAGCAGTGGATAACCAATTACATCAGGGCGAATTGTGGAGTATCCTAAAAAAACTCTACTCCTCTCTATGGATTCAAAGACAGCAAACTCTGTCCCTGCAAGGTAGAAACTACAGTAGCCCCGTGGGTATCCTTCCCACGTCCTTCTGGATACTCAAGTGTTGTTACGATAGTTTGGGCCTTTAAGATGGGGATCCCAGCGTTGACTTTGGCTCCATTTACCTCCATGCTCCACTCTCTACCATTCCCGTGGGCTTGCCTCATTAAGAGCGCACAGATATTCTTCGTTCTTGGATGGGAGTCCCCATCTTCATCTTCAATGTGGAGCAGCTCCATACCTTCTTCACTTGAAGTAACTCTATGCAGTGTGAATGTTAAACCAAACAGGAATGTCCACCTATATTTTATCTTGCGTATTTGTAGTTCCTTCACCACTGTATACATTTCTATGCGTTTTTGGAGCATACATTGGGTAAAGTTTTGATAGAGTTGTATTTTCAAAACATTATATGAAATCGGTTCCACTTGTCTGGCTGCCCTATGAATCTGTTCCTTCTGAGGATACAGTGCACATGCAGCCAGTACATCTCTAAGGCATGCCCCTGGATCTGATCTCCTTGATGTCCAGGGGAATCTCAACCTCCTCTTCCTTCCCTAGGAGGTCTTTGAATGTACTTGTGAGTGCGTCCTTTAGGTCTGCATCTCCAACCAATTCAGGGAGATATCTGATGCATATTTTCACCCTCCGGGACCAGTTTTCCAAATCTTCACACTGTATTTCAAGATTTTGAGTGGTTCTGGCTAAGTGTTCCAGGGCTTTGTCTGATTGCTTATTGTCTAGTTCTAGTCCCTGAATCGTCTTTTCATTTGCATCAGTCCTCTCTTTCAGTGCTGACAGATCTTTTTTTAACTCTATCACCATCTGTTTGATCTCCGTCGGGAAGGCAGTGAGTTGTGATTGAATGAGGTCATAAAAGTCCCTTGACAATCTTGGAAACATCTCTCAAAGTTCTCTTTAGCTCCGCCATGTTTGTGCTGATCTCAGACCCTGCTGCTGCTGCACGATTTGGCGTTTCTGTGCTGGATCGAGGAGCTCTGGTATTTCTTGTCCAGATGCCTTGCAGCGAGTTGTCTTTTGTGGGTTTGGGGTTGGGGTGTCTGAGGAGCATAGATTTCTTTTTAATTCCCAGCATAGATTGTCTCCAATGGCGGGAGCCTCCCCAATGCTTCCAATTTGGTATCCCTAAAGGGGACCAACCCGGCCGTTTATTGCCAGCTGATTTTCTCTGGGGGTCCCTCACACCCAACTATGTGATGACGCCACACGCTCTCCCGGACCAGTCTCCTCAGAATGGACGGCCACCATGGGGAGCGCAACGCTGAATCCCAATCACACCCGTCGTGCCTATAGCTGAGGATCCTCCAGCAATACAGTCCCAGGGTACATGCTTGTATGTAGGGGGTGTTGTAGTTATCTGGCATGGTCCCAATCCTCCACAGCTGATGTGTTCAGCGCCCAGCTTATTAAACCTTTCTACCACTGCTATTACTGCTGCTGGTGGACCCCACCAAAACAACTGACAGATGGGCTGCACTCTCACACCGCTTTCGGGAAGCGGCTCTATGCGCACCAGATTAAAGAGGGGGGGAGAGCTGCCACCCAGGTCTTCGGGAATCAACACCAAAGTAGGGTGCGTTCACAAAGCCCCAGCGATGTCTACGCCACCGAACTCCATGGCCGCAGCATGGGAAGGTACGCCTCCCTGTGTGCTTCTAATGTTTATTGCACGGGCTGGGCCCGGGACTTCGGCTCATTCCACAGTGCTCCAGAGGTCTTCTGCCGCATTCCACGATGTTCAGGGGGGCAGGGCCAACCAACTGCGTCATACATGAGGGTTTGGTGACCCTAAATGGGGGCCTGGTGCCATTGCTTGACCAAACACAACGGCAACTGCTGCCACTTTTGGGAAGCAGCACTATGAGCACACAATTAAGGAGCGGAGGAGAGCTGTCCGACAGGTTTCTGGGAATCAACCCAGAGCAGGGCGCGGTCACAAAGCCACCAGCGCTGTCTCAGCTGCCGTACTTTGGGGCCACAGCATGGGAAGGGAGGCCTTCCCTTGTCCTTCCAATGTTTAATTTGAGGGCCAGCCCCGGTAACTTCGGCTCACTTCCCTGTGTTCCGCAGTTCATCTGCCATTCTGTGATGTTCAAGGGGGGCAAAGTCAGCCAGCTGCCTCACACACGAGGGCTTGTTGCCCCTAGAAGGGGTCCCGGGTGTCGTCGACTCCCCAAGCATTGGGGCAACCACTGCTACCTCTGGCTCTGCAAATCACCTTCCTCGGACAGAGGCGTGGCCGCCAAACCCCCGGGAGTGGTTTGCTTTCAATGCAGGGGCCAAATAGCCGGTACAATCCCGGCGGGGTGGTGCTGAAAATGTAATTCGGAACAGAGTTTGCACGCACATGTCTCTAGCACACAACAGTCATCTTGGAATTTGAATTCTCTATCCTTAAGGGCCGGTGTGAAGTCATCATTGCCATATATCGGTTTGAAGGTGACGGGAAGGTTATAAGATTGCTCTTTTTATGCAACATATCCCCTGCCACTATCGTGCCTCTGGAGTTTAGTATTACATAACCCTTTGTCCCGTTGCTGCTTGCTGAACCATGGGTGCTTCCAGAGATATTGTCCCACTTTAGCCTGAAGAGCAAATGTTTCTCTGACTCTGGCTGCTGCCATTCTGCTATTGCCCTTATTTGGGCCACTAAGTAGTTATTTAGGATATCTGGGCCTGAGAGCCTCCACCCCGGCTTGGTTTGCCACCATCCTTCGCTTGATTATTTGTTCCCTAACTCCCCCCTGCCCATATGTGCTCTAGGATGGCCTGCCGTAGCCCCCTGAGTTTCACTGCAAGATTAACCAGCATGATGCTTTGGAATATGTACAATAACCTGGGCAATACATTAATCTTGATCACCCCCTGTCTCCCCAGTCACATAATGAACAACCTGCAACATCGATCGAGATTCTTCTGGATCTCCTTGACAAGGGGAGGGTAATAGGCTCCCTCATGGTCTGCTACCTTCTTCATGATATTGATGCCCAGAGATTTCATAGCCCCTTTCGACTGCACAGATGGTGCTATTTCTTTTAGTCCCTGCATGGTATCATTTTTTTTTTTTTTAAAACTTTCTTTATTGATTTTCAACAGATTAACAGACCACAAACGTATCATGTATTGTGTATGTATTACACGTCCATAACCTCCCCACTACAACCCTCCACACCTCCCCCACCCTCAGGACCCCGGTCAACTCCACTGTTCAAAATTAAGCCAGTTTAGAGGTCAGGGCTGGCCGGTTCATCTGAGGGGTCGTCCACCGCTCTGGGGTGGAGTAAAGGCACGGTCAGCGACACCCAGCGGTGTAATTCCTCACTGGAGTCCAGCCTTTGTTCATGGATAACGGTTTCCCATGCTCGGGTCTCGGCAGCTATCCACTTTGTGAGGTCGTTCCACCATTGCGCTTCGTTCGGGCCTCTGGGGCTCTTCCAACCCATGGCTATGCGTCTTTTCGCCGTGATATAAATTAAGTCTCTGAGTCTATTTAGGGGCTTGTTTTTGTGGTCACGGCTGTATCTGCCCAGGATGCAGGCCACAGGGTCATGCACCTCCAGTTCAATATCTGCATTTGCCACCCTTTCCCGCACCTGTGTCCAAAAAGAGCGTATCGCTGGGCAACCCCAGAACATGTGAGTCATTCCCGCCCTCGGCTCATTGCATTTAGGGCATAGCTGGAGTGCGGCGCCCTTGAAACTCGATATAGTTTCCGGAGTTAGGTAAGCCCTGTTGGTGATGTATAGTTGTATAAGTTGTAAGCGGGCGTTTCTGGAGATTTTCTTGTGATAGAGGGTTACTCCTTCCCAATCTTTGTCGTCAAATTCCAGGCCCAGTTCTTGTTCCCACTTTCCTCTGCTCTTGAGCTCATTCCCGGTCGTGCCTAACATTAAGGCTTCATAGAGCCGCGAGGTCTCGTGGCCTCCCTCGGCGGTGTTCAACATTGTCTCTATAATCCCGTCCTCCGTTGCAAGAATGGCCGCCACAGGCCATCTGTCTTTCATAGCCTGGATCACTGCTCTGTGGAGCAGGAATTGTCCTGCAGGTAGCTCCGTGGTCTCGCTGAGGTCAGAGAATGTTAGGATTTCATGATCCTGAACCAGGTCCCCAAGGGTGGCCACCCCGCAGGGCTCCCATTGTGCTCGCGTTTCCAGTTGGCCCCATGGGCGATGGGTCATGAGTGCTGCTATGGGGATCTGTGGGGAGTATGGATCCGGGAACCCCAATGTTCTGCAAGCCCTTCTCCAGAGCCGGGTTCCGAGCTTCGCTAGGTATGGGTACTGCCTTAGGGTGTCCTCTTTGACCCAGAGTAGGTCTCTGAGTAGGAGGCCTGTCAGAGCTGGTTGGAGAAGTCTGGTATCTGTAGTGATCTCATCGGCCATCCATCGCATCACGTGTCTTAGCTGGCTTGCAAGGTAGTACAGTTCAAAGTTGGGGACTTTCAGACCTCCCCTTTCGTAGGGTCTTTGAAGCGTCTCCAGCGCTACCCTGTGCCTGCCCCCCTGCCAAAGGAACTGCCTGCATAATTTATTAATGTCTCTAAAGAAGGAGGGGGGGATGTCGAAGGGAACATTGGTGAAATTGTGTAATAGGCGTGGAAGTGCTACCATCTTGAGGAGACCCGCTCTCCCGGCCATGGAAAGCGGAAGCTTCCCCCAGAAGTCCATGGATTTTGCTAGGGCATCTTTAGCTCTGATCGTGTTGAGGATGTGTTCCGTGTGAGGATTACGGTGTATGGTGATTCCCAGGTATTTAAGGAGGTCAACTGCCATTGAAGATCCAAGGGGGGCAGGGATCTGAAGTCTTCCCTGTATAGTGCAGCTAGCGGGTAGAGGCAGGACTTGTCTTTGTTAATCCGAATTCCCGTGTGATTTTGGAAGCATTCTAGGGTTTCGAGAATGTAGGGCAAGAGGTGTTCGGGATTGTGTAAGTATAACAAGGTATCGTCAGCGTACATGGAGACCAGGTGGGTTATCCCGTCAATCTCAATGCCCCCATCACCGTATTCCTGTCTGAGGTATGCGGCCACAGGTTCGTTGGCGATGATATATAGCATCGGGGATAGTGGACATCCCTGTCGGGTGCCCCTATGGAGGGACCACGAATCAGAGTAAGTCGTGTTGGTCCGCACCCTGGCAGATGGGTTGGTGTAAATCAATTTGGTCCATTTCAAGAAAACTGGTCCTATTCCCATTTTTACCATGGTGGCATATAGCCACTTCCATCGCACTGAATCGAAGGCTTTGGTGGCGTCTAATGACGCAACCGCGTATTTCTGGGGCCTCAATTCCGTACTGTATATAACGTGGTGCAATCTCCGCAGGTTCTCGGTTATGGAGCGCCCGGGCACGTAGCCCGTTTGGCCCTGGTGGATTAAGTGTGGTATTACCCTACGCAATCTGTTCGCTAGGAGGGAGGTAAGGATTTTGCTGTCAACGTTTAACATGGAGAGGGGCCTGTAGGAGCCGCAGTCCGTACCCTCCTTGCCAGGCTTGAGGAGGGGGATGATAACGGCTTCCCTCATGGTGTCAGGGAGGGTGCCACGCTCATAAGCTTCATTATACACCTGGGTCAGCAGGGGGGCCAGAGCCTCCTCGTAAGTTTTGTAAAACTCACCAGGGAGGCCATCGGTACCAGGGGCTTTCCCAGAAGGGAGGGATCTAATGATTACCTTTACTTCGTCGGGAGTGATGGGCTCGTCAAGTGTTTCAGCCATCTGTGAGTCCAATTTGGGCAGCTCAATGATGTCCAAGATATCCTCAATACTGGCATCGACCACGGGCGGGGTCTCGGAGTACAGGTTATGATAGAAATCTGAAAAGACTGAGTTAATTTCTTTTTGGGTATGTGCCGTGGTGCCATCTGGCTTAAGAATTTGGCAAATGGGAGTTCGGGGGGTTTCTCTTTTATACAGCCAGGCTAGGAGTTTCCCGGGTTTATCTCCCAGGGCGTGGGTTCTTTCAATGTGTTTAGCGTAACTCAATTTACCCAGGGATTCCCAGTGTGTTAAACAGGTTTGCTTTAGGTCGGTTATTTTTTGTATGAGTTCTGGGGTTAAGTCAGCCCTGCTTTCCAATTCGCCCAGCTCCCCCTCCGAGCGTTCTAGAGAGGATGTGATAGATCTGCGGGCTCCACCTATGGACGCAATCATTTCACCTCTCATGACCACCTTGTATGCCTCCCATGCAGTGCCTATGTATTTGACGCTATTCGAATTTCGTTCCCAGTAACCTTCGGTGCAGTCACTTATGTGTTCCCGGAAAGTCGCGTCGTGGAGGGCTTCGGCCCTAAGCCTCCAGGTAGGGACCGGGGGTCTAGGCGGGAATACTACCCAGGTGGCCAGCAGCGGGGAATGGTCAGACAGGACCCTGGGCAGGTAAAGGGCGTCGCCAAACATAGCTTGTTGTTCTTGGCTTACAAACAAGTAGTCCAGCCTCGTATGGACAGCATGGGGAGAGGAGTAAAAGGAAAAAACTCGCTGATCAGGGTGCAGTTCTCTCCACAGATCTCGGAGTAACAGCTGGCTAGTCAGTTTGGACAGAATCTTGGCCGGGAGGGACGGGCGGGTATGTTTATCATCCGATCTATCTTTTAGAGGGTCTAGAGTGCAATTGTGATCACCTCCCCAGATCATGACGCTGTCCCTGTAGGGGCTGAGCCTTGGGTATAGGGAATGGAAGAAAGCCGTAGCGTCATGGTTGGGTGCGTAGGTGCTAATTAGGCATACCTCTCTACCTTCGATGGTGCCGCACACCAGTGCCATCCTACCCTCATCATCCGTTTTTGTGCTTATTAGTCTGAAGGGGATGGTCGGGTCAACCCATATCAGGACTCCTCTCGCATAAGAGGAGTAGGATGATCCTATCAAGGTCCCACGCCAAGTTTTGGCCAATGCCTTTAGTTTATCAGCAGATAAGTGTGTTTCTTGAAGCATGGCAATCCCGGCCTTGCATCTTTTCAAGTATGCGTGGATGCGACGTTGTTTCACATAGCTATTCATGCCTCTGACGTTCCACGTGATGATTTTTATTGTATCAGCCATGGGTAATTGGGGGTATAGCGTCTATTTGGGGGTACAGGTGGGGGCCATGTTAGTGGCAAGAGGCGTGCAGAGGATATCAGTGGTCTTGGTGCTTTTAGATAGAGGTGCCTAACTATGGAGCCACTTCCTCCCATCCCCCCACTCGGTAGCTTGGGGGTCGCCAGGCCTAGGGGCTGCGTGGTCTGCGGGCTGTGTGTGGTGGACGTCAGTGGTCTAGGTGTTTCCCTTTTCCGGCACCTAACAATTGTGCCAACTCCCGTTTTCCCTCCCCCCCGTAACCTTAAACAACCCAAACTAATAACAGGTCGAGCGAGGTCACCCTCGTTGTGACTGTCCCGTTTCCGCTCCGTTAGACCGTGCATTGGTCGCCTGGTGCCCTACGGGCGGGTATTAGTATACCCAAAAAAAGGAAGATTCCGGGGGTGGAAGAGTGTTCGACTCCGGTGCCTCGCAGCAAAAAATCTATTCAGCTGTGTCAAGTTGGCACTTGCGTGGAGGGGCCCATGGGGATCCTCGGGCCCGAACGCCGCCATCGTGGTGTGGCTCAGCGCGGTCGTCGTCCCTTTACCTCTATGTCAGGGATCTGCTCCCTATCCATCCAGTCTCGGGCCTCAGATGGAGTGTCGAATAGGTGGGCTTTGTTGTTGCGTATTACTTTCAATCTGGAGGGATACAGGAGCATGTAGCGCAGTCCGGCGGCCTTCAATCTGGCTTTGGTATGAATGAATTGAGCCCTCTTCAATTGGACCTGGAAGGTGTAGTCGGGGTAGATGGATATTTTGGCCGAGTCTCTGAGGATCTGGCCGCCTGACCGTGAGTAGGCCAGGATGGTCTCACGGTCTCTGTAATTAAGAACCTTTGCTATTATTGGTCTGGGTGGGGTGCCAGAGGGGGGTCTTTTGGTGAGGGATCGATGGGCCCTCTCAATCGTGAAGCCTTGGGACAGTTTCTCAGCGCCAATCTCCTGTAGTATTAGGTTCTCCACGAAGTTCGTGGGGTCGGATCCCTCAGTGCCCTCCGGCAGGCCCAAGAGGCGGATGTTGTTCCGGCGTGCCCGCCCTTCTGCCTCCTCGGCCCTCTCCTCCAAGTTCTTCACTCTTTGCTGCAGTTCGTCAACATCTTTGAGGAGCACCACTTTGGTTTCAGTGTTTTCGCGCACCTGAGCCTCAAGTGTATCAGTCCTGTCGGCTAAGGAGCGGACGTCCTGGCGTAGGAGGCCCAGGT
Source organism: Ambystoma mexicanum (assembly GCF_040938575.1). Classification (NCBI taxonomy): domain Eukaryota; kingdom Metazoa; phylum Chordata; class Amphibia; order Caudata; family Ambystomatidae; genus Ambystoma; species Ambystoma mexicanum. The sequence goes on along the minus strand of NC_090932.1, from coordinate 437,771,005 downwards.
CTATGGCCACCGCGTCGATTTTGTGCTCCATAGTGGTCTGGAGCAATTTAATGGCTTCAAGGATTTGGGCGTTGCCAGGTTCAGTGGCCGTACCCGGAGGGTCAGGCTGTGCATCTGTGATTGTGCCGTTAGAGGTTTCGGAAGCCATGGGTCCCCCGGCCGTGAAGGTATCAATGGTGGTTTGGCGCTGTTTGGACCTGGGCCCTTTGGTGGACATGGCGGAAGGCCTGCCGGATCTTTGTCTTCACTAGCGTGGGCCCAGGGCGGTCGGAGCTGATCAGGGTTTTTACGCCCGGTGGGTATGGTGGGCAAAGGGGGTGGGGGAATGCAGGCACGGCACTCTCCGGTGATCCTGCTAATGATGGGCTTCCCCCCCGCTCACCTCGTGGGCTCAACGACACCCGGGCCCTCCGCTCTTCTTTCCAGCCGCCACTCCAGGGGCTCCGCTCTCGGCAGGCTGCGTGTAGTGCCCAGGCCGCACCGCCCTCGGCCCGCGTGCTGAGTCGCGTGTATCCTCCGTCGGCCTCCCCCATCGATCGGTCAGGTCGGAGGGACCCAGGGGCAGTCCCTGATCTCCGGTCCCCCGCGCAGGTTGGTGAGGAGGAGCTGGGCGGGGGGGCCACTCGAGACACCGTCAGCAGCTCTGGAGGCAATGTTCGTGGCCGAAGGGCATCTCCTCTCGGCTGGGCATCCAGTCGCGTATGTCTCCCGTTAGCTCCCAGCGCGGGTCTGGCAGGATCATAGGCACCGTATCCGATCGGCTCAGCTGGCGCGGCGCCGCGGTCCAGATGCCGCGTATCTCAGCGCGAGGGAGCCGCCATTTTGGCTCGGGTCAGCAGCGATTTTCCGTGTGGCCGCTTGGTCTCCGTAGGGCGCCTACGAGCTCGGAAAAACAGCCAGCAGGTGCAGGAAGGTAGCAGCGTTCGATGAGGAGGAGTGCAGGCTTCGGAGGTTCTCACTTTAAGTAAGAAAACAGCTTATATTGGTCACATCGAACGGAGCGCACCCAGAGCACGTCCTCTTCACATGGCAGTTAGCCACGCCCCCCCCCTGCATGGTATCATATGTCCATGTTACATTGAGTATTTCTGACTTGTTAATATTGACCGTAAAACCTGAGACCACCCAAATCTATCTATTTCCTCCATTACAGCATAACAGAACCTGTTGGGTCTCTAAGTGAAAATACCACATCATCTGTGAACAGACATATTTCATATTCCCCGTTTCCGACTGTGACCCCTCTGATATGGCACGATTTCTGCATTTGCTCTACAAGTGGTTCCATCACTAAAGCAAACAGGATTGGTGGACAGCGGATACCATTGTCTTGTTCCCCTCCCAAGAAAGATTGTATTGGTAGCTTCCTCATTTACATAAATTCTACCCTTTGCGAAGGCGTAAATAACCATTATCATATTGATTATTTTGGGATCCAATCCACTTTTACCCACAACATTTCTTAGGAAGGACCAGTCCACCTCGTTGAAAGCCTTTTTGGCATCCAGAGATGGAAGCACTGTTTGTTCCATGTCCCTATTTTCCATGACAATTAGGAGAACAATTATCCTAATGTTATCTCCCATTGATCTATTGGCAACAAAATCTGTTTGACCCGGGTCGATCAGGGACTGCATAAAGGGTCCCAGCCAGTTAGTTATAATATTGGTGTATATTTTCACATCTGCATTAAATTGTGAGTTGGCCATGTAGGATGCTAGTTTGGTAGAATCCTTACCAGGCTTTGGGATGCAGTCTATTTGGGCCTTCCGTCAATGAGCTTGACATCATAGTCCCCTTCTTCCTGAGTGAGTTGCAGAGTGTTAGGAAGAATTTTCATTTAAGTGATACATTCCTCACACTTTAGAGAACCTGAGCTCTTTTGTTGGACTTTAGGACTTTTAATTTTTATCCTGGAGCGAGTGAGACCGTTTTCTCACTCTCTCATGTATTTTTGATCAGATTTGGATTCTGTGCTTTGTTTGTTTTTGGAGTCTCACAAACTCCATAGGCATCTACTTTTTGTAAGGTGACACACAGCACCTTAAGTGCAGGTGTCACAGGGAAATCCTTTAGATTTCTCTTAAGGTTTAAATACATTTTCTTGTGAGAACTACTGTTCCCAAGAATAGTAAAGTGAACTTGACTTTATTTACCTTTTCTCTCTGTAGAACCAGCACACACCATTGTATGTGGAGTGCTGGGGAGTTACTTAGTAGCCCCTTTTTCTACTTACTCATGTAACATTTTTTATTTTACCTTCATTCCTTTAAATGGATGTCAGCAGTGGTTTACTTTTCCTACCATTAAGCTTTTCTACCGCAGGCTGAACCCTCAGCTGCAGGATAGCACTCATGGGTGACCATGGAGTTAAATGGCTCCGGTCTTCTTTTTTCCACAATTTCTTGTTAGTGAAGTCTTTCTTGGGTTTTACTCAGCACAACAAACCAGGCTTAACCCTTTTGTTCATTTTGCCTTTGACGCGTTTCAGTGCTGAACCCGCCTCTGGCTCTAGTGTGTCTGGCGTGGTAGAAAACAAGGGAGGTGCCCGAAACTCCCTGTCCTTATTCTCCTTGGTAACCTGAATAACCCCATTGTTGATTGACTGACTGTCCGTCCTTGCAGGACAGCCACCCTGCTGTGTGAGTGACAGCTAGGCTGTGCATGAATGGAACCTACATAAAAGGCAAGGCTTCTTGAACTGAAGACAGAGTCGACCACTGGACAAAACATCCGATGAAGGAATCATGAAGAGAAGCTTGCTGCATCCTCCTTGACCATTGAACTACCCGGTGAAGCTCTTCTGCTGTGTGGAAATAGTTTTTCCGAATCGACTAGAGAAGCTCCGTAGAGGACGACTTCTTCCCTTGGGTTAGTGGGACCAACTAACCCCAAGACAAACTTTCCTGGAAGACCTTCTCCAACTGGCTGTACTTCTTTGCTGCTGCTGGAACTGAGTGGCAGGGGTCGAGAAATCCGTAGTCGAGTTCATCATCTTTAAGCCAGACCAGAGCTCCAGGAAGATCCTGAGGACCCTCCCGAAGCAGGACGACCCAAGCTCGAGTCACCTCACCAGAGTGCTGGCTCAATGAGCGAAGAAAGTCCATTAAGTGTCCAAGATCTGCTGTGGTGCTATTTACGGGTAGCTGAAACCGCAAAGTGCTACTGAACTGAAAAATGCCTGTAGCTGCCGATGACCTCCGAACTTTTGTGCAGGAGTCCTCCAGAAATTCTCCCTCTTGGCCCCACAACTGAGGCCCAGGATCACTGTAGCTTGCTTGTCTCAGTGAGATTTGCAGTAGCTGCCCTTCTAGAGTTATTCTAGCTCTAACGTTTCACAAGTGTAACAGCTTGTGGCCCAACAGTGATTCCTACAACACATTCTCTAACTCTGTGCAATACATTTGTGCTATCTAAGAAGTGCCTCAGCTCCATATACATTGTTCAAATTGATGTTGGCTGTCCTGGCTCCCTGCAGACTCTTTTATCTCATTGACTTTGATTCTAATGGTCCCTCATAGGTCATACATTGGTTGCTTAACTAATATTGCCGGGCAATGTTTTTAGCTAGACTTTATTGTTTTTTTTTAATTTATTGTTTTTTTTAAGTGCTCACATGCTATGTGAACTTTTTAACCTTTTTCTTTTCATTAACCCTCCCTTTTTCACAACCTCAACCTCAGTATTTTACCAAGTACAAAAGTGATATATAAATGCCAATATTGTCCTAGTAATTGAAGTCACCCCAGGGTGTAGGAAGTGTGTATGAAGCATCTCTAACATATAGCTACATGCTCATCTTGATTCTGCACATTACCCTTACAAAAAATGCTTATTTAAAACTGACCGTTAAAAAAGAAAATAATTATTTTACTATAAAACCTTGAGTGTAGGTGTATTTTGGATACTGTATGTGTGGATTTTGATGGACATTCTCTACAGCTCACATTTACCCCTTTTGAGATAAGTCTGGCTGCTCAATCACTCTACCAACGTGTGTAGTACAGACCAATACCAATAGGTGGGTTGCCTACTACCAAGAGGACAAGACTGGTGTAGACTCCCTGAGGGTTACTGCATAGTACTGCATGCTACCTAACAAAGAGTGCCAGCAGTGGGTTTAGCGTAAGGGTGGAGGGTGAGCACAGACAGGGGATTGCAGTGAAACTAGTGGGCAGGTGCCAGTCTACAGCTCACAATTGTTCCTATCACCTGTGGGCCAACTATGGGGGGCTTGGTACAGAAATCTAGTTTTTGATTAGCAGTGCACCATCATAATATGGGCTGGTTTCCTAATGAGGTGGTACTAAACTGGCAGGATTCTATATGTCCAAAGTGAAGGGTAGGTAAAAGAGGGGATACTGGGTCCCTACACTAATGGCTCAACCAAAGTAATTTTACAGAGGTCCTCCCTGTGTGACCAGTTCCATAGCGCAGGACTAGATATGGAGTCAGGGCACAACATGAGTGTCAGGTTGGTTGGAGTTTGCAGATTGCCTACACAGAGGTACAAGGTACGAGTTTAGATCAAAGTCTAACTTGCTATTGTCTATATATTGTAATGTCTTGCACGGTCTCATTGACAACATTACATGCAACTCGGGTCCCGGAAACGTTTTGACCATCTGATTAGATAAAAGGACTTCAATTTAGGCCATTCAGGGGCTGATTGGCTGAAACATTTGTGTACCTTCCCTAGCCATTTTATTCATAGGATGGATTACATCCATTCAGAGCAAATGACTGTACATCTCCCTAAAAGTTCACTTTATTAAGACTATACACTAGCACATCGGGAGTAGGTGAAGATTGCTTCCTGTAGACAGTAGCTGCACTACATAATTTATATGGATTTTCAATGGCTGCAGCCTATTTTTCTGTCTCTTTATTTTGCTCACTATCTGTGGTACCAACAATTAAATGTGTCTGAGTCTAATTATGCTGCATTAACAGGTGAAACATTCACAAAAGATACATTCCCTCCTTGATCCCTACTGAGTCCACAACCATGTTTGGCTATTGGAGCAGATCCGGATATGTTAACTGAATTCACCTGTGCCCTTAAATAAGCAGAGGGCCTCATTACAACCTTGGTGCTAAGTGCACCAACTTTACCACCATGGTGTAAACTCTGTTTACACCATGGTGGATGGTGGATTTACCGCCCCATTCCAAGGTGAGTGGGGCGGTAAATCCCCGTTTCCCATTTTCCCTTCCCCATTCCCATTTTTGCCCCATAGGGCATAATGGGAGTGGGGAAGGCGCTAATTACGCCGCCGTAAATTACGGCGGCGTAATTAGCACCATGGCAGGTTAGCGCCATGGATTTTAACGCCTGCTAAAAGCAGGCGTTAAAATCAGAATCAGGCGTTAAGGGTTAACGGTGGCGTTAACCCTTAATGCCTGAGTTGTAATGAGGCCCAGAGTGTTTTATACTGCCGTGGCTTTCTCTTCTACATACTAAATTCACAAGGGGTTCTCTGTGCTTTGGCCGTCTTCTCCCCACACTACATTTAAATGTGGTTCTCAGTGTTTTGGTCTTCTCTGCCCAAAACAACACATGGGCAGTCTCTTGGCTTTCTCCTATGTCTACAAAATGCAAAGACGTTCCCAGTGCATTGACCTTTTTGCACACCTACAAAATACACAGGGGGTTTGCAATGTTCATGTCACCTTATTTGCCTACTACATGCATGTGTGGTTCTCAGTGTTTTGGTCTTCTTCTCCACCTACAAAATGCATGTAGGGTTCTCAGTGCTTTTGCTTTCTACTTCACTGACACAATTCTCATGGTGTTGTCAGTGCTCTGGCCTTCTGCTCTGTCCACAAAATTCATGTCGGGGTCTTATTCATTTGGTCTTCACGTACGGCAGAATAATTCACTTTGGGTTCTCAGTGCTTTGCTTTTCTTCTATGCCTGCTAAATGTATGAAGTGTTCTCAATGCTTTGTCCGTCTGACCCATTTAATAACTACACATTTACATCAATCAGTGCACACTGGATGAACTTTTACAAACCTTAACTACAAGTCGAAAACTCAATAAATATATGGGAGCAATACCAGCCCCGACACGAAGCTGTAACAAAATCTAAAACAAAAAGTGTCCCTCCTCTGGGTACTCCGGTCCCCTGAACAGCGCACAAATCCAGTACATGGAGCAAAGGCCAGTGGACCAGCATGCAGCCCCCCAACCACGAAATCGTGTGTTAAACACCCTGCACACCCCTCAGAATACACGCACCCCCCTCGCACTAGCGAAATCGCGTGTAAAACTCCCCGCTCACCCCTCAGAATGCACGTAACCCCCTTTGCGCTAGCAAAATCGCATGTAAAACTCCACCCTGTGGTATGGGCAGCCAGTGGGGCATGCACTGGGGTGATGGGCTGCCTGTGGGTAATGTTAAGGGTGGATGGGGTGCATGCGTATAATCCTGGGGTGCGCGGGGAGTTTCACACGCGATTTCGCTTGGAAAGCGGGGTACGTGTATTCTGAGGGGTGCGCGGGGAGTTTCACATGTGATTTTGCTTGGAGAGCAGGGTACGTCTATTCTGAGGGGTGCGCGGGGAGTTTCACACGCAATTTCGCTTGGAGAGCATAGTACATGTATTCTGAGGGGTCCATGGGGAGTTTCACACGCGGTTTCGCCTGGAGAGTGGGGTACGTGTATACTGAGGAGTTCGTGGGGAGTTTCACATGTGATTTTGCTAGTGCGAGGCGGGTGCGTGTATTATGAGGGGTGCGCGGGGAGTTTCACACGCGATTTCGCTTGGAGAGCGGGGTACGTCTATTCTGAGGGGTGCACAGGGAGTTTCACATGCGATTTTGCTTGGAGAGCGGGGTACGTCTATTCTGAGGGGTGTGCGGGGAGTTTCACACGCAATTTCGCTTGGAGAGCAGAGTACATGTATTCTGAGGGGTGCATGGGGAGTTTCACACGTGGTTTCGCCTGGAGAGTGGGGTACGTGTATACTGAGGAGTGCGTGGGGAGTTTCTCATGCGATTTTGCTAGTGCGAAGGGGGTGCGTGTATTCTGAGGGGTGCGCAGGGAGTTTCACACGCGATTTCACTTGGAGAGCCGGGTACGTCTATTCTGAGGGGTGCATGGGGAGTTTCACATGCGATTTTGCTTGGAGAGTGGGGTACGTGTATACTTAGGGGTGCGCGGGGAGTTTCACACATGATTTTGCTAGTGCGAGGGGGGTGTGTGTATTCTGAGGGGTGCGCAGGGAGTTTCAGACGCGATTTCACCTGGAGAGCGGGGTACGTCTATTCTGAGGTTTGCGCAGGGATTTCACACGTGATTTCCTTGGAGAGCGGGGTACGCGTATTCTGAGGGGTGCGCGGGGAGTTTCACGTACGATTTTGCAGTCTGAGCGGGGTATGTGTATTCTGAGGTGTGCGCGTGGAGTTTCACACGCGATTTCGCTAGTGCGAGGGAGGTGCATGTTTTCTGAGCGGTGCGGGGGGAGTTCCACATGCGATTTCCCAGTCTGAGCGGGGTACGTGTGTTCTGAGGTGTGCACATGGAGTTTCACATGCAATTTTGCTAGTGCGAGGGTGGTGCGTGTATTCTGAGGGGTGCACAGGGAGTTTCACACATGATTTTGCAGTCTGAGCAGGGTACGTGTATTCTGTGGGGTGCACGGGGAGTTTCACACGTGAATTGGCAGTGTGGGTCCTCCCAGGTGTGCCCTCTACCCCCTCCCCAGCCCCTGCAGGCAGCCCACACCACAGGGGACTACCCTGCACCCCTGGCCATGTCCCGCAGGCAGCCCATCCATCATGGGCATGCCCCGCAGGAAGCTCATCCACCCTGGGCATGCTTCCAAGCCAGCCCACATGTCACCATGCACTAGTGAGCACCGACTCATGTCCCCTTGCGCCCCTACCCATCCAGCATTGACAGGCAGGCCCGACACATGTCCCCCTGCCCCCCTACCCACCCAGCATTAACGGGCACCTGCCAGCAGGCCCCGACTCATGTCCCCCTGCATCCCCCCAGCATTGACGGGCACCTGCCAGCAGGCCCCGACTCATATCCCCCTGCATCCCCCCCACCCAGCATTGACGAGCACCTGCCAGCAGGCCCCGACTCATGTCCCCTTGCACCCCCCCAGCATTGACGGGCACCTGCCAGCAGGCCCCAACTCATGTCCCCCTGCACCCCCCCACCCAACACGTCATCAAGATGCACAATCATGGGCCTCATGTCCACCAACATTCCACTGCACGCCACCCCAGTCTAAAGACCCAATCAAGTATTCCATCCACTCCACATTGAAATGCCAATTTCATGACACAACCCAAAAGTCAACTATGTACATCAACACATGTCCCTCACACACACACAATGGGTGCCAGTGATTGTGAAAACCCACATTGTGACATGCATTAAACCAATGAGCGAATTCCACACATGGAAGTAATGAATCAAAATGTATTTTACACAAAATGAAGGTAATGAAATGAAAACATAAAAAATGTTTAAACAAGAAATTAAATGCATGTCCAAAACAGAAACAAAAATAATGAAGTTTCAATCCAAAGTTATCCAAATGAAAATTAGTCCAAAGTCTCCGCCCAACAAAGCAAATCCAAAGGAAACGAAAATTTTAAATCCATTGCTCCATGGTGATCCAAAAAATAAGAAATATATGAGAAATCTACTGTTCAACTGTGTACAACGAAGAAATCCAGGGTCCATGAGCCCAAGGAATGAAATAAAACCTTTAAAAAAAACTACCTAAGAAATAACTATGTACAAAAGGGTGGGGCATAGTCCAAGCGCCCCAAAATAATGCAAAACAAAAAGGAAACCTAACACTACAAACTATATACAATGGCGGCGGGCAAGTCCAACGGCTCACTTTTCGATATCCTGGGCAGGGCATCATCGAACTCCTGGTCTATGTCCTGGAGGCGGGCCTGTTCCATGGCCCCGAGGTTTTGCAGGGACGATGCCATGTTCAACTCCAACTCCCTACGAATTGCCTCGAGGCACTCGGCCCGCCTCAGCGCCCTGTGCATGGAGTTCTCTGCCCTGACCATTGTGAGCCGTGCCTCTTCCGCCCGCCACCGCTCCGCATCTATCCGCTGGCCCAACCGCTGCCACATGGAAGACACTCCCAATCCAGGGTACTCCTGCCCTCCAGCCGATGCCTGCCCCTCTGATGTTGTTGGCCCCGAGCCATCATCGCTCCCACCTTGAGCCTGCTGCTGCCGTGCAAGTGCCCTGCCTGTTGTTGCCTGCACGTCATCCTCCCGCTGGGGTCCAGTTGTTGGGGTGGCCACCCTTGCTGGACCTCCGACTCTCGACTGTGGCAGGGATGTGTCCTCCACCAGCCTAGCTTCTGGGTCAGGGACAGCTCCACTGGGTGCCCGGGTGACACTTGAGCAGGAAGATGGCACGGAGGATGACTGGCGCATAGGGGGTTCAATTGAGGAGGGGGTTGGCAGAAGCTTCAGCACACGGAGGAACCCAGCACTGGTGACCCCGCCTAGTATGTTGACGCGGTCTTTGACACATTCGAAAACACGTGCACTGTCCTCACGAGAACCCCGCACGTCATCCCGAATGTCACGAACACACATCACCACCCCACCCAGGACAGGCTCAAGCCGTTCCCGGATTGCCACGTCTGCAGGGAGAGGAAGGCCAGTTGTTGTGCGGCTATCCCCTCCCTGAAAACGGGTCTGGACGAAGGCATCACTGCTGGTGCCAGATGATGCAGTCACAGGATTGGGGACAGGATTACACACAGGCACCTCCGTGGCGGCCTGTGCTGCCTCGTGTCCCTGGCCCTGGACTGCACCACCGGCACCAGTGGAAATCCCCCCCTCCAAGCCCCGTGTGTGTGACTTTCACGGCCTCCGCCTCAACCAAACCCCCCACCAACCTGGATGACTCTGTGCCATCTTTCTCCATAGGTCCCTGTGGAGTCTCAGCTGCCCCTTCTGCTGCCGAGGAGTCCACCTCTGACCTCTGCCTCTTGGACCTAACCCCGGCAGCTGCGGCCGTGGAGGCGGCACCAGATTCCTCACTCCCCAACGACATGACAACCTGGGAGGGGAGCTGGGCCTTGCCTCTCTGGCTGGCGGTGGGGTCCGTCTCCGCCCTCTTCATCCGTTGACGCTGCAGACAGGGAGAGACAGAACACAGGCATCAGGGCACTGTGCAATGGTCTGATAGACACATGACAGTTACACATGAGTGGCAGTTCCAAAATGCACACATGCCATCACACTCCCCAACCCACATATCATTTGAACACACACCCATGTGCAATTTAACATGATTCGTGCAGCAGGCAGCAGCATCCATACACATACATCAGCATGTACATCGGCAGGTCAGCCTGACGTCACATGCTACATGGGAACTGCCAAACACATGCACACACGTCACCAGACATAAAAGCATCAGTACAACCCCACCACCTGTCAGAGTGAAATCATCGCCATCCATGTCACATCTGCAAATTGGTCTCCAACATGTGGGTGTCACATGCATACATGGTGTATCACAGTTGCACTTTTCGCAAATACACACACATGCACATGTGCATTTTGCTGATACATGCCGGTGGAGCCAGCATCCTTGTGTGTCACCACAACCATGCCACAGTACATAAACCGAAATTCAAACATGTGTGCACCCACCCACGCATTTGGCCAGCATGCATTTTAACACATACATCATTGATGTGTTTCACACATGACATTACTCACATGCGGCAGGCTCATGTCCCTGTACATACACATTCACACATGACCCTACAAACACATTTGTCCAACATGCACACTCCTGGCACACCTCTACATGCACAGTGTCCAAACAGTACGCATGTACACTTACTGCTCGACTCCGGACGGGACAGCCTCTCAAGGACCTGTATGTGGAGCAATGGGCGTATACGTTCCAGGACCCTCATCTGGATGTTGGATAGGCAGAGCCTGCACCCCTCAGCATCCGCTGCCTTCAAGAGGCGCCGGGCCTTGCTGAGGGTCCTGGACCTGAAGTCCTCCCAGCGCTTCCAGACGTGTTGAATGTCGCGGGCTGCCATCCCCTCCACGTTTATGGCAGCCACAATGTCCATCCAGATCCTCTTCCGTCCTTCATTGTCGGCGTGTGAGCTTCCAAAGAGGCCATCATACTGCCCCAGGACTTGCTTCACCAGGATACCAACCTCATTGGCACTGAGCTGGTAGCCCTCTGCCTCTCTGGCGGGGGGGTTGCCAGTGGTGTCTGATGGTGTTTGCCCCAACATGGCAACCCCTGAGGCAGGTATGGGTGGGCAACTGGGTCCTGGGGCTGGGCTGTGGAGCGATGCTACTCCAGTCGGGAGTCTTCAGTTTCAGCAGGGGTGGTCACAGCAACTGGACCCCTGCAGATGGCTGACGTGCAGGCACCAAATAGCAGGGCACGTGGCCAGCAGACAGGCAGGCAGCAGCAGATGGCAGGTGGGAGCGTGCCCGGGGCTCTGGGGGGACAGGAAAATGGCCTTTTGTACAGGAGCATGGTCTTCAGTGTGTTGTTGCATGGCCAGCTTGATACAGAGTGATTTGGCTCGTGAAAAAGGTGCACGTCAGTGTGTAATTCGAGGAAATGCCCTTAGCGCGTAAGCGCATCATTGACGTTACATGCGCTGGCGTTTCCCTCGTGATGGGTGCATAGTGATTTAGCACGTGACAATACAACATGTCTGCATGTGAATGTGTGCAATCCGAGGAAAGGGCCTAAGCGCATAAGTGACGTGATGCACGCAGGTGTCACCCTCAGCACGGGTAAAAGGTGAGCGTGGCCAGCAGTTTGCTGTACATGCCTTTCGTGGAGACCGACGTGTGTGTTGCTATTTCGTGTTGTTTCGCACGCCATCACAACTTCACAGCGGATCAAGGACGTATCTCTTCTTTTGGCAGGGGTTTTGGCTACACGTGTTTTTCATTATCACGCTAGTCTGACGGTGAGTCGCGAATGCTATTTTTCCCACTGTGGGTGCCCCAGTGTATCGTGTGCCCGTTTTCGAGGTCATAGTAGCCCGTGTGTCCCACGCGTATGTGTTTTTCGTGTTCCCGGGTGCCACCGCATACTGCGGGAGGTTAATTCCACGCACGTAGGCTGCAGGGGTTGCGTGCACAGTTTTACAGCAGTTTTGGGATGCCTGAGCGTTGTGTGACCCGTCACTTCATCGCCTGGGTCACATACAGCCTTGCAAGTGCAGGGGTGCTTTTAACATCTTGTATCCCACCCCCTTCACCCCAATTGCCCAGGACAATTGTCGTGTACACCTCCCATTTGCACTTCTCCATCTGTGCCGGTACTACTCCATCTGTGCCATGGTTGGGAGGCCACCAAAGGTGAGGGGTGCTTTGTGGTGGGTGTGGTCTGGGACGTGGCCGGGGTGACCAGTGAGTAGGGGGACTCCAGGGTGTCCAGGGTGGCCGCAGAGGCAGAAAAGGCAGGGGTGCGCCACTTCGGCACGATGTTGTGCCATGTGCTTGTGCAGTCATTCCACCACCCCCTGTGGTTCAGGGAGATGCAGCTTCTGCATCTGGCACTGGTGCCCATGTGACCCGGCAGTCCATTTCATCGACTGCCACTGGCCCAAGGGTAGTGGTAGCTGCAGGTGCAGCTGTGGACACCACCACCCAGTCTCAGGGTCTGCCAGCGCAGGCTGCGTTGGCACTTGAAGAGTCCATGGAAGATTTCCAACAGGTCAGGAGGAACACTGTAGGTGCATGCAGGGCTGCCCTGACCAAGACACGTGTCCCTGGGGCAGTAATGTCATCTGCTGCCCTGACCAGCCGGGTGTTGGCAAGTGCAGGGGCAGATGCAGCCAACAACAACCTGGTTGTGAGTCTACCAACCAGGACAGTCATGGTCGATGTCCCTGCCACAGCGGATGTTGCTGCGCAGGGTCCATTTCAGGGCACCCAGCAGCCACTGACGCAAGTCAGGCCTTCGGTCGTCCTTCCACCTTCCACTCCCTTGGCTCATTCCACCGGTGCCGCTGGCCATACTGATCAGGGTGGTATTTGCCGGCCAGGGTCCACGCCACTATACAAGAGGAGGAAGGTTGCACCTGCAGCACAGGCTGGGACCCCACACACAGCCACAACCTCCTGCATTTCGAGGAAGAAGCCTTTCTGTGCGCTGGAACTGGACTTCCTCGTGGACTACGTACAGGACCACAACCGTGACATGCTAGTGGGGCCTAATTGTCAAACTATGGCTGCCCATCGTGATACCCACAGGAAGCAAGTTGTAGAACATGTGAGTGCATTCGGCCATGAGGTGCGCACGGCGCAAGAGTGCAAAAAGCGTTGGGATGACCTCAAACGCAGAGCTAAGGCAAAGCGTGCCTCAAATTACAAAATGACTCTGGTGACTGGCAGTGACTTCCATTTACACCGCGCCCACGTGCGCCTGATTTACTGCATTGACATTGTATGAACCATCACGGGAGGAATCTGACATATGGGTACGAAGCAGCAGACAAGCGTGTTTGTTTGTGGAGGAGTTACTTGCTTTGGGGCATGTATGGTGGTGTGTGTGTGTTATGGACACACACAGATTAGTAACTCTTACTATCTTTGCAGCATTGAACTGCTCCAGTTACCGGACCTGAGAGTGCGCAGGCAGGAGGTCAGCACTCACCCCAGAGATAAGTCTCTCTTTGACTTCCATTCCAGTCATTTGGTACAATTTGCATGATGTACATGGTTTATCTGATTGAGTATGTGTTATTGTGAACAGTAGATTTTTGTCTATTCCCTACTTTCCCTTGACAATCCAACTCCCCTCTCCTGCCCCTCTTTCCGGTTATCCAGAATACCAATGCCTGTCCAGACAACATATCCCTGACCCTCCTTCCCCACCGGGGTGTCTCAGGCCTGTGTACGTTTGACCTTGCAGGCGCCCAGACCACAGAGGGGGTGGTTGGTTCATGCCACTCCTGTGCCTGGACACCGGAGCAGTGACACTACGCATCAGTTGGTGCTGCATCATTGTATATTGTGTACCAAACCTGGTACCCATCATGTTGTAGCATTGTTTAAGTGTGCTAACTTGGTTGTTCCATCATTGTGCTTGTACATGTGCTTTGAAATTTACTGCTACTTCAAGTCATCTACTGAAGACTCTTCAAGTGTTTTTTGCTGTGTGTTTGGCTCCTTTGAGTTCTCTTTCATTTGCTATTTTTGCCAGTCAAGCTTGCCTCTGAGGGTGCTGGACACTATTTACACGCAAGGTGGAAGAGGGAGACAAAGTGGTAGGGCGATCCTCTGACTTCAAGGAAGAAGGCTACTTACCCCAGACACAGTTGTTCAGTAAGTCATGGTGATATGTGAATGAGGGAGGGTGTTTGGTTGTTGGACAGTTGTCTTGGCCTGCAGTTTGATGGGCACCCTGACATTGTTATTGTGGTGTCCTATGTCCTATGTTCCGCTGGTCAATGCCTGTTCCTGTGTTGTGTTTACCTTTCAGGTGTGTTGGGATTGGTTTGGTTTGACATGCTGGGGTGTACACATGGGCAATGTCCCCATGTGATGTGTAGAGGATACTGATGGTCACTTGATTGGACATGCATGTATTGAGTGCATGTCCCTACTGACACACACAGTCGCACTATGATCCACCACATGTACATCCACCCTTCCATGTCCAAATGTGCACACAGTTTGCCTTCTGGGGACCACTGTGTCCCTGCAGCACATGATCTATGACCATTTGTGGATCCTGTACATGCGTCAATTGTTTATAATTTTATTTTTTATTTTGTCCTTTTCATGTGATGCTCAAGGTGTGTTTCTAACACAATAGTTAGTCACTATGCTGTGTGCTGAGCAGTGTGTTGGAGGAGATGCACACAGCACACGTATTCAGGAGTAGGGATTTTGCCTTGCCCAATGTGCATGTGAACAGGCATTGATTGTTATGTTTTGTTGGAATGCATTTGGGCATGACTTGTTTTGTGTAGGAGGTTGTTGGTCAGGCATTTCATCAGATTCCATGACAAGCGTCATTGTGTGAAGCCAATTTCCATTTATCACATGTCACTTCCTATATTATTGGTAATGTGTTGGCCTTTTGCTATTGCTTGCCATATCATGGTGTGTCAAAGAAGGGTGATGTGGTTTAGGAGGGTTTGGATGACATACCAGGGATTGTGAGGGCCTGTTTTGCAGGGGTGTGTGATACACACCTTGCAAGTGTTCCTTTTGTTTACACACAATTGTTTTTGTTTTATGTATAGATAGTCTGCCACTCAAGAATTGCGCCACACTTATTAATTCAATATTTTCAAAAGAACATTTCTTTTTATTGCTTATTTGCCCTTTAAATTCTTGTTGACACGTGTTTCGGCTACTCAAGAGCCTTTCTCAAAACAAAACAGGGCTTGATTAGGTACATGTCATATTCTATTGGCACAATTATTATTAAGTGTTCAAAACATGTTTGTATTCAAAAAGGTTCAGACAAGAAAAAAAGAAAAAGAAGAAAAGTAAGAAATAGGAAAAAAGGGGGGTTATGCAATATTAAGTCACATATATTTTGAAAAATAAATAATGAATAATGAATAATTCACAAATGCAATACATCGCCATACAAATAGTTAAATCAAAATGTGCATCCAAATCATAATGAGTACAAAACAATATAAGTGATAAAAGAACAGTAAAAGATAAAAAATAATAATGGATAATAAATAAAATAACAAACAGAGAAACAGAAAAAATATATTGTTTTAGAATAATTCCTCATACATAAATCCACATTTTATATTTATGATTTCAATATTAAACACAAAATCTCATTTGTATTATTTCTATAATGATTCTATCATGTATTATAGTCTACAGTATCGTTCCCTCTAATGGGTTGTAGTAAATCTACATTCGACACACAGTGATAAATCCATATTTGAGCGCAATACATAGAACAGTAAAGATCTCTTACCCGTTAATTCCATAAGTCCCGGGTAAATCCCTATAGTAAAAATAATGCAGAAAGAAATATTTCCAATCCAATTGTTATTGGCACACAAAAATCGAATCTATTAATTCTCCAAAGGTTTTGGTTAGACTCAACCTTTCGTATGACTATGAATTCTAACCTTCCACTTGAAAGTTCATCACATCTACCTCGGCACTCCACACCTTAATTTATCAACAATTTCGGTTTGTCTTATTCGGTTTCACAGTCTCCCCGTTAGCAAAAAGGCCCCCGATCAGAATGAACTCCCATATGGGTATTTGGATCGCCCAACTGCGGGCGTGCAGAAACGTCTCTATTCCCTTTCATTCGGGGACCCACCCTTGATGGCTTACCTGCAGCTTAGTAAACATTCCGTCTCCTCGCGTCGGCCTTGAACAGAAATGAGCCGCCGCGGGGATCCACCGTGCAATGTATAGCATCACCAAAGTTACGCGAATCCTCCTTCTTCTCTTTTTAACATCGTTTTACAAAGCGGACATATTGGAAAGGTTAAGAATGCACGTATCATCCATTCACTTAATCATTGTTTGTATCATGATGGTATGTCATATTTCCCATCTCCCATTCACATATTAAAATAAATGAATATATTTCTGAACGGACATCTACCCTTTATTATAGGCCAATTTGGAAATATATATATATGAAACAAATTTTTGTTGGCCCCTAGAAATTAAATTCTTGTTATTATCCAAATAGTGTTCCGACTTAGTTTGTGTCGAATGTGATTAGCCACTAACCACCCTTACATAACATTATTTCTCAATTAATCTTGATACAAATAAATGTTATTGAAAGGACTCGGCATTACAAACTACCTTTGCATATCAAATTGTTTATCATTTTTATACATTTTACATGTAAAATCAAGGTTTCAAACCATAAAGAATAACATCCATTTCAGTATCCATTTGTTTCCTTCTACCAGAAATAAAATATCATGCCCTAACAGTGTCCTTTCATTTCATGACATGTATGAGCATTATCAAATCAGAGGAAATGTGCCATCTCATTATCATGATTGAGACCAAACTCAATCGATCTAAATTTGCATATCAATCTGGCTTCCCTCTGTCTTAGTTTCTCCTCTATGTTTCCACCTCTTTTCCCCATTCGTATCTTCTGCAGTCCAATAAACCTCAGAGTTTTTTTGTTTTCCATTTGATGTTGGAGCTGCCAATGTTGTGCCAGCGGTAATGTTGCATCCTGGTTTCCAATGGATGAGAAATGTTCGCTTATACGAAACCTCGTTTCCCTAATCGTGCTTCCAATATAGATCATCTTGCATGGACATATTATTGCATATATTGTATATTTTGAGCGACAATTTATATTTTCTTTGATTTTCATTTTCGTCCCTCTTGAGTCCACAAATTCCATCGTCATGTCATGTGCAAAATCACACATAGTACAGGTACCACATTTTCGGAAACCTGACGTCTTTGGGTCCAACCATGTTCTTCTAGGTTCAGGTTTTACATCTGGTAGAAGAGAAGGACTCAGGGTCATTTTCAAAGTTTTAGCCTTACGATATGTTATTTTTGGTCTTTCTCCAATATACTCCGTTAGGTGAGGATCAAGTTGTAAAAGATGCCAATTTTTGTTTAACGTTTTCTTGAGTACTCCAATATTGGAGCTATATGTTGTAATGAAATTAATCATCCTGTGCTCAGTATTTGTCCTTCTTTCTTTAGGCATCAGAGTCTGCTCCCAAGTTACTTTAGCTACCTTTTGTTTTGCTGCTTTAATGCATTTCTTTGAATAACCTCTCTGTTCAAAACGATCCTGCAATAGCTCACATTCTGTCTTAAAATCAATAGTGTTTGTACAGTTTCTCCGCGCTCTAATAAATTCCCCTTTCGGGACATTCCATTTTACCGGTTTGTGGTGGCAGCTACCGGCATGGAGGGTTGAATTCACCTCCGTTTCCTTGCGAAAAGTTTGTGTTACCAATCTATTGTTCTGTACAATGATGGTCAAATCAAGAAAATTTATGGACCACTTGTCATCATAGCCTACAAATTCAATGCCCAGATCATTGTCATTTAATTTGATTTTAAATTCATTCAAATCCAAGCTTGTTCCATCCCAGATTATGAGGACATCATCAATAAACCGAACCCATAGAATCATATGTTGTTTGAATGCCTCCTCCGTATATACTGATTTCTCCTCAAACATACCCATAAAAAGGTTAGCCAATGCTGGTGCATACTTCGTGCCCATAGCAATCCCTTTCTTCTTCTGATAATATTTGTTATCAAACAAGAAAAGATTATTCTCTAATGTTACTGCCAACATCTCCTTCAACATTTGTATGTATTGGTAGTGCGATGCCGAGTCTTGTCTGAATTCAAAATCTATGGTTTGTATAGCCGCTGGATGTTCAATGATGGTATATAGTGCGCGGACATCCCAGGTTGCAAGTCGATATGATGGTTTCCAAGTTATTCTACTGATTGCCTTGATAGTATCTGTAGTATCTTTAATAAACGCCTTTAGTTTTGGTACACGTGGTCTTAATATGTTATCAATATACTCAGAAATTCTCTCCGTTAGCCATCCAATACCACTAAGTATTGGCCTACCCTCAGGAATCTTGTCAAACTGTTTATGTATTTTAGGTAAAAAATACATGGTTGGGATCACTGGAGTTTTATTTGTTAATGCCGATTTTTCATCATCCGTAATCAGACCTTTCCTATGCCATTCATGTATCTGTTCCTCCACTCGAGTTATAATGTCCACTGTGGGATTGCCTGGTAGTTCCAGATAACAGTTTGGTGTTGTCAAGTGATTCTGAGCCATAATGATGTAATCCTCTCTATTCATCAATACAATATTCCCGCCTTTATCGGCCTCCTTTATAACAATTGTTTTGTCATTTTCCAAATCCTTCAATGCTTGTCTTTCCCCCTTTGTTAGGTTCTGTTTGTCCACGTTCATTCTGATTTCATCATACATATTATATATATCACGTGATGTTGCTTTGTAGAATACTTCAGTCATATTTTCATTTGAGAGCTGCGGTGAAAATTTAGATTTAGGTTTAAGTTCCTTCTCTATAAGGCAGCTCGGTCTGATTTTCAAGTCATAAAGAGTGTTTTGAATTTCACTGTCTTCTCCATCTCCCAATGTTTTTAGAATATGAATGTTCTCAATATCCTCCATGGTAAAGTCCGATTTTATCAGTTCTTGCTCAGTCCGTGTAAAGCCACTCTTGTGTGCAGTTGCAAAAAACTTTTTTAATCTAAGTTTTCTTACAAATTTAAATAGATCTATCTGAGTATTGATAAGATCCAATTTACAGGTCGGGGCAAATGATAGTCCTTTATTCAATACAGTTCTCTCATCATCTGTTAGGATATGTCCTGATAGGTTCAACACCAAGTCAGTTATTGTTTTTTCCTGGTTGCATCCCGGGCCGCCGCCCGCGTTAGGCGACGAGAATCTTCCAACACATCTGGGTTGCCTGTGCCTACAGCCCCCCCTCCTTCCTCTCCTCCTTGGGTAGTAGTACTCTTGGGTTGTGCATTTGGTAGTTGAAAACGGACCTGTTTTTGGTTTCCAACTCTTGTTCCTTTCTTATATCTTCTTATTTGATTCAGAAAACCAGCATGTTGTTGATTATTGTCATTAGTTTTATCTTGACGTGGTTCCTCTCCCTCTGCTCCTTCCTTCTCTGATTCTGAATCCACCTCTGAGCTGCCAGAGGATGTATTCGGTGTGCTGGCCTTAGATAGCGGTTTTGTAAATTTATCAAATTTCTCCTGAAAAGTATATACACGATCCTCTTTATAATCCCTTTCATCCCTGAAAAATTTTCGCAATTTTCTTAGTTAATTATCATCCTGATAGAGTTTTAATATTTCATACATTTTTTTGTAATTTTTTTCTTTAGTTGCTTCAAGCGCTTGGGTTTCGGCAATTTCTTTGGTGATTATGTCAATCTGTTCCGTTGCTCGTACATGTTCTCTTTCGGCATGTTGGATTAAGATCCTAATCATATTATCCGAACTGGCATTCAAATTTTGTTCCCATTCCTCTGCCAGATCTCGATCTTCATCCTTTGCTAAGTCTGGAAATATAAGTATTCTTAAGCCTCTTGGTATTTGTTTCTTACTAATATAATTTTTCAATGATATCAATTCCCAATACTTATCTATTTCTTTTCTAGATATTCGTTCGAGTTTTATGAATTTATATCGTAGATCTTCTGTTCTCTTTATACCAGGGTTAGAGAAACCATGTTCCATACTGCCTTTTGGAGTAAATAGTTTACTCGCATCCTCCTCACGATTCAACATATATTCCGCCATTTTATTCTTAGTGTCCTTGGGTCTGCAAACTGTTGTACCTGTATATTGATACAGATTTGTGTTTTGGGATATTTGTCGGTACAACTTCTCCTGTTGGCGACCAAGATGGGTTTAATTTGGCCTCTCAGCCGTGTCGCATCCTATGTGGCACTCGTTGGAGGAACCAATCCCCTACCTCCTTGGTTGCTAATATGTATAGATAGTCTGCCACTCAAGAATTGCGCCACACTTATTAATTCAATATTTTCAAAAGAAAATTTCTTTTTATTCCTTATTTGCCCTTTAAATTCTTGTTGACACGTGTTTCGGCTACTCAAGAGCCTTTCTCAAAACAAAACAGGGCTTGATTAGGTACATGTCATATTCTATTGGCACAATTATTATTAAGTGTTCAAAACATGTTTGTATTCAAAAAGGTTCAGACAAGAAAAAAAGAAAAAGAAGAAAAGAAAGAAATAGGAAAAAAGGGGGGTTATGCAATATTAAGTCACATATATTTTGAAAAATAAATAATGAATAATGAATAATTCACAAATGCAATACATCGCCATACAAATAGTTAAATCAAAATGTGCATCCAAATCATAATGAGTACAAAACAATATAAGTGATAAAAGAACAGTAAAAGATAAAAAATAATAATGGATAATAAATAAAATAACAAACAGAGAAACAGAAAAAATATATTGTTTTAGAATAATTCCTCATACATAAATCCACATTTTATATTTATGATTTCAATATTAAACACAAAATCTCATTTGTATTATTTCTATAATGATTCTATCATGTATTATAGTCTACAGTATCGTTCCCTCTAATGGGTTGTAGTAAATCTACATTCGACACACAGTGATAAATCCATATTTGAGCGCAATACATAGAACAGTAAAGATCTCTTACCCGTTAATTCCATAAGTCCCGGGTAAATCCCTATAGTAAAAATAATGCAGAAAGAAATATTTCCAATCCAATTGTTATTGGCACACAAAAATCGAATCTATTAATTCTCCAAAGGTTTTAGTTAGACTCAACCTTTCGTATGACCATGAATTCGAACCTTCCACTTGAAAGTTCATCACATCTACCTCGGCACTCCACACCTTAATTTATCAACAATTTCGGTTTGTCTTATTCGGTTTCACAGTCTCCCCGTTAGCAAAAAGGCCCCCGATCAGAATGAACTCCCATATGGGTACCCAGTTGGCATCGCCCAACTGCGGGCGTGCAGAAACGTCTCTATTCCCTTTCATTCGGGGACCCACCCTTGATGGCTTACCTGCAGCTTAGTAACAATCCGTCTCCTCGCGTCGGCCTTGAACAGAAATGAGCCGCCGCGGGGATCCACCGTGCAATGTATAGCATCACCAAAGTTACGCGAATCCTCCTTCTTCTCTTTCTAACATCGTTTTACAAAGCGGCCATATTGGAAAGGTTAAGAATGCACGTATCATCCATTCACTTAATCATTGTTTGTATCATGATGGTATGTCATATTTCCCATCTCCCATTCACATATTAAAATAAATGAATATATTTCTGAACGGACATCTACCCTTTATTATAGGCCAATTTGGAAATATATATATGAAACAAATTTTTGTTGGCCCCTAGAAATTAAATTCTTGTTATTATCCAAATAGTGTTCCGACTTAGTTTGTGTCGAATGTGATTAGCCACTAACCACCCTTACATAACATTATTTCTCAATTAATCTTGATACAAATAAATGTTATTGAAAGGACTCGGCATTACAAACTACCTTTGCATATCAAATTGTTTATCATTTTTATACATTTTACATGTAAAATCAAGGTTTCAAACCATAAAGAATAACATCCATTTCAGTATCCATTTGTTTCCTTCTACCAGAAATAAAATATCATGCCCTAACAGTGTCCTTTCATTTCATGACATGTATGAGCATTATCAAATCAGAGGAAATGTGCCATCTCATTATCATGATTGAGACCAAACTCAATCGATCTAAATTTGCATATCAATCTGGCTTCCCTCTGTCTTAGTTTCTCCTCTATGTTTCCACCTCTTTTCCCCATTCGTATCTTCTGCAGTCCAATAAATCTCAGAGTTTTTTTGTTTTCCATTTGATGTTGGAGCTGCCAATGTTGTGCCAGCGGTAATGTTGCATCCTGGCTTCCAATGGATGAGAAATGTTCTCTTATACGAAACCTCGTTTCCCTAATCGTGCTTCCAATATAGATCATCTTGCATGGACATATTATTGCATATATTGTATATTTTGAGCGACAATTTATATTTTCTTTGATTTTCATTTTCGTCCCTCTTGAGTCCACAAATTCCATCGTCATGTCATGTGCAAAATCACACATAGTACAGGTACCACATTTTCGGAAACCTGACGTCTTTGGGTCCAACCATGTTCTTCTAGGTTCAGGTTTTACATCTGGTAGAAGAGAAGGGCTCAGGGTCATTTTCAAAGTTTTAGCCTTACGATATGTTATTTTTGGTCTTTCTCCAATATACTCCGTTAGGTGAGGATCAAGTTGTAAAAGATGCCAATTTTTGTTTAACGTTTTCTTGAGTACTCCAATATTGGAGCTATATGTTGTAATGAAATTAATCATCCTGTGCTCAGTATTTGTCCTTCTTTCTTTAGGCATCAGAGTCTGCTCCCAAGTTACTTTAGCTACCTTTTGTTTTGCTGCTTTAATGCATTTCTTTGAATAACCTCTCTGTTCAAAACGATCCTGTAATAGCTCACATTCTGTCTTAAAATCAATAGTGTTTGTACAGTTTCTCCGCGCTCTAATAAATTCCCCTTTCGGGACATTCCATTTTACCGGTTTGTGGTGGCAGCTACCGGCATGGAGGGTTGAATTCACCTCCGTTTCCTTGCGAAAAGTTTGTGTTACCAATCTATTGTTCTGTACAATGAAGGTCAAATCAAGAAAATGTATGGACCACTTGTCATCATAGCCTACAAATTCAATGCCCAGATCATTGTCATTTAATTTGATTTTAAATTCATTCAAATCCAAGCTTGTTCCATCCCAGATTATGAGGACATCATCAATAAACCGAACCCATAGAATCATATGTTGTTTGAATGCCTCCTCCGTATATACTGATTTCTCCTCAAACATACCCATAAAAAGGTTAGCCAATGCTGGTGCATACTTCGTGCCCATAGCAATCCCTTTCTTCTGCTGATAATATTTGTTATCAAACAAGAAAAGATTATTCTCTAATGTTACTGCCAACATCTCCTTCAACATTTGTATGTATTGGTAGTGCGATGCCGAGTCTTGTCTGAATTCAAAATCTATGGTTTGTATAGCCGCTGGATGTTCAATGATGGTATATAGTGCGCGGACATCCCAGGTTGCAAGTCGATATGATGGTTTCCAAGTTATTCTACTGATTGCCTTGATAGTATCTGTAGTATCTTTAATAAATGCCTTTAGTTTTGGTACACGTGGTCTTAATATGTTATCAATATACTCAGAAATTCTCTCCGTTAGCCATCCAATACCACTAAGTATTGGCCTACCCTCAGGAATCTTGTCAAACTGTTTATGTATTTTAGGTAAAAAATACATGGTTGGGATCACTGGAGTTTTATTTGTTAATGCCGATTTTTCATCATCCGTAATCAGACCTTTCCTATGCCATTCATGTATCTGTTCCTCCACTCGAGTTATAATGTCCACTGTGGGATTGCCTGGTAGTTCCAGATAACAGTTTGGTGTTGTCAAGTGATTCTGAGCCATAATGATGTAATCCTCTCTATTCATCAATACAATATTCCCGCCTTTATCGGCCTCCTTTATAACAATTGTTTTGTCATTTTCCAAATCCTTCAATGCTTGTCTTTCCCCCTTTGTTAGGTTCTGTTTGTCCACGTTCATTCTGATTTCATCATACATATTATATATATCACGTGATGTTGCTTTGTAGAATACTTCAGTCATATTTTCATTTGAGAGTTGCGGTGAAAATTTAGATTTAGGTTTAAGTTCCTTCTCTATAAGGCAGCTCGGTCTGATTTTCAAGTCATAAAGAGTGTTTTGAATTTCACTGTCTTCTCCATCTCCCAATGTTTTTAGAATATGAATGTTCTCAATATCCTCCATGGTAAAGTCCGATTTTATCAGTTCTTGCTCAGTCCGTGTAAAGCCACTCTTGTGTGCAGTTGCAAAAAACTTTTTTAATCTAAGTTTTCTTACAAATTTAAATAGATCTATCTGAGTATTGATAAGATCCAATTTACAGGTCGGGGCAAATGATAGTCCTTTATTCAATACAGTTCTCTCATCATCTGTTAGGATATGTCCTGATAGGTTCAACACCAAGTCAGTTAT
Organism: Ambystoma mexicanum; assembly: GCF_040938575.1. NCBI lineage: Eukaryota > Metazoa > Chordata > Amphibia > Caudata > Ambystomatidae > Ambystoma > Ambystoma mexicanum. The sequence continues at coordinate 437,746,343 of NC_090932.1, read as the reverse complement.
TGTTTTTTCCTGGTTGCATCCCGGGCCGCCGCCCGCGTTAGGCGACGAGAATCTTCCAACACATCTGGGTTGCCTGTGCCTACAGCCCCCCCTCCTTCCTCTCCTCCTTGGGTAGTAGTACTCTAACGGAGAGAATTTCTGAGTATATTGATAACATATTAAGACCACGTGTACCAAAACTAAAGGCGTTTATTAAAGATACTACAGATACTATCAAGGCAATCAGTAGAATAACTTGGAAACCATCATATCGACTTGCAACCTGGGATGTCCGCGCACTATATACCATCATTGAACATCCAGCGGCTATACAAACCATAGATTTTGAATTCAGACAAGACTCGGCATCGCACTACCAATACATACAAATGTTGAAGGAGATGTTGGCAGTAACATTAGAGAATAATCTTTTCTGTTTGATAACAAATATTATCAGCAGAAGAAAGGGATTGCTATGGGCACGAAGTATGCACCAGCATTGGCTAACCTTTTTATGGGTATGTTTGAGGAGAAATCAGTATATACGGAGGAGGCATTCAAACAACATATGATTCTATGGGTTCGGTTTATTCATGATGTCCTCATAATCTGGGATGGAACAAGCTTGGATTTGAATGAATTTAAAATCAAATTAAATGACAATGATCTGGGCATTGAATTTGTAGGCTATGATGACAAGTGGTCCATAAATTTTCTTGATTTGACCATCATTGTACAGAACAATAGATTGGTAACACAAACTTTTCGCAAGGAAACGGAGGTGAATTCAACCCTCCATGCCGGTAGCTGCCACCACAAACCGGTAAAATGGAATGTCCCGAAAGGGGAATTTATTAGAGCGCGGAGAAACTGTACAAACACTATTGATTTTAAGACAGAATGTGAGCTATTGCAGGATCGTTTTGAACAGAGAGGTTATTCAAAGAAATGCATTAAAGCAGCAAAACAAAAGGTAGCTAAAGTAACTTGGGAGCAGACTCTGATGCCTAAAGAAAGAAGGACAGATACTGAGCACAGGATGATTAATTTCATTACAACATATAGCTCCAATATTGGAGTACTCAAGAAAACGTTAAACAAAAATTGGCATCTTTTACAACTTGATCCTCACCTAACGGAGTATATTGGAGAAAGACCAAAAATAACATATCGTAAGGCTAAAACTTTGAAAATGACCCTGAGCCCTTCTCTTCTACCAGATGTAAAACCTGAACCTAGAAGAACATGGTTGGACCCAAAGACGTCAGGTTTCCGAAAATGTGGTACCTGTACTATGTGTGATTTTGCACATGACATGACGATGGAATTTGTGGACTCAAGAGGGACGAAAATGAAAATCAAAGAAAATATAAATTGTCGCTCAAAATATACAATATATGCAATAATATGTCCATGCAAGATGATCTATATTGGAAGCACGATTAGGGAAACGAGGTTTCGTATAAGAGAACATTTCTCATCCATTGGAAGCCAGGATGCAACATTACCGCTGGCACAACATTGGCAGCTCCAACATCAAATGGAAAACAAAAAAACTCTGAGGTTTATTGGACTGCAGAAGATACGAATGGGGAAAAGAGGTGGAAACATAGAGGAGAAACTAAGACAGAGGGAAGCCAGATTGATATGCAAATTTAGATCGATTGAGTTTGGTCTCAATCATGATAATGAGATGGCACATTTCCTCTGATTTGATAATGCTCATACATGTCATGAAATGAAAGGACACTGTTAGGGCATGATATTTTATTTCTGGTAGAAGGAAACAAATGGATACTGAAATGGATGTTATTCTTTATGGTTTGAAACCTTGATTTTACATGTAAAATGTATAAAAATGATAAACAATTTGATATGCAAAGGTAGTTTGTAATGCCGAGTCCTTTCAATAACATTTATTTGTATCAAGATTAATTGAGAAATAATGTTATGTAAGGGTGGTTAGTGGCTAATCACATTCGACACAAACTAAGTCGGAACACTATTTGGATAATAACAAGAATTTAATTTCTAGGGGCCAACAAAAATTTGTTTCATATATATATTTCCAAATTGGCCTATAATAAAGGGTAGATGTCCGTTCAGAAATATATTAATTTATTTTAATATGTGAATGGGAGATGGGAAATATGACATACCATCATGATACAAACAATGATTAAGTGAATGGATGATACGTGCATTCTTAACCTTTCCAATATGGCCGCTTTGTAAAACGATGTTAGAAAGAGAAGAAGGAGGATTCGCGTAACTTTGGTGATGCTATACATTGCACGGTGGATCCCCGCGGCGGCTCATTTCTGTTCAAGGCCGACGCGAGGAGACGGATTGTTACTAAGCTGCAGGTAAGCCATCAAGGGTGGGTCCCCGAATGAAAGGGAATAGAGACGTTTCTGCACGCCCGCAGTTGGGCGATCCAAATACCCATATGGGAGTTCATTCTGATCGGGGGCCTTTTTGCTAACGGGGAGACTGTGAAACCGAATAAAACAAACCGAAATTGTTGATAAATTAAGGTGTGGAGTGCCGAGGTAGATGTGATGAACTTTCAAGTGGAAGGTTAGAATTCATGGTCATACGAAAGGTTGAGTCTAACCAAAACCTTTGGAGAATTAATAGATTCGATTTTTGTGTGCCAATAACAATTGGATTGGAAATATTTCTTTCTGCATTATTTTTACTATAGGGATTTACCCGGGACTTATGGAATTAACGGGTAAGAGATCTTTACTGTTTTATGTATTGCGCTCAAATATGGATTTATCACTGTGTGTCGAATGTAGATTTACTACAACCCATTAGAGGGAACGATACTGTAGACTATAATACATGATAGAATCATTATAGAAATAATACAAATGAGATTTTGTGTTTAATATTGAAATCATAAATATAAAATGTGGATTTATGTATGAGGAATTATTCTAAAACAATATATTTTTTCTGTTTCTCTGTTTGTTATTTTATTTATTATCCATTATTATTTTTTTATCTTTTACTGTTCTTTTATCACTTATATTGTTTTGTACTCATTATGATTTGGATGCACATTTTGATTTAACTATTTGTATGGCGATGTATTGCATTTGTGAATTATTCATTATTCATTATTTATTTTTCAAAATATATGTGACTTAATATTGCATAACCCCCCTTTTTTCCTATTTCTTTCTTTTCTTCTTTTTCTTTTTTTCTTGTCTGAACCTTTTTGAATACAAACATGTTTTGAACACTTAATAATAATTGTGCCAATAGAATATGACATGTACCTAATCAAGCCCTGTTTTGTTTTGAGAAAGGCTCTTGAGTAGCCTAAACACGTGTCAACTAGAATTTAAAGGGCAAATAAGGAATAAAAAGAAATGTTCTTTTGAAAATATTGAATTAATAAGTGTGGCGCAATTCTTGAGTGGCAGACTATCTATACATATTAGCAACCAAGGAGGTAGGGGATTGGTTCCTCCAACGAGTGCCACATAGGATGCGACACGGCTGAGAGGCCAAATTAAACCCATCTTGGTCGCCAACAGGAGAAGTTGTACCGACAAATATCCCAAAACACAAATCTGTATCAATATACAGGTACAACAGTTTGCAGACCCAAGGACACTAAGAATAAAATGGCGGAATATATGTTGAATCGTGAGGAGGATGCGAGTAAACTATTTACTCCAAAAGGCAGTATGGAACATGGTTTCTCTAACCCTGGTATAAAGAGAACAGAAGATCTACGATATAAATTCATAAAACTCGAACAAATATCTAGAAAAGAAATAGATAAGTATTGGGAATTGATATCATTGAAAAATTATATTAGTAAGAAACAAATACCAAGAGGCTTAAGAATACTTATATTTCCAGACTTAGCAAAGGATGAAGATCGAGATCTGGCAGAGGAATGGGAACAAAATTTGAATGCCAGTTCGGATAATATGATTAGGATCTTAATCAAACATGCCGAAAGAGAACATGTACGAGCAACGGAACAGATTGACATAATCACCAAAGAAATTGCCGAAACCCAAGCGCTTGAAGCAACTAAAGAAAAAAATTACAAAAAAATTTATTAAATATTAAAACTCTATCAGGATGATATTAAACTAAGAAAATTGCGAAACTTTTTCAGGGATGAAAGGGATTATAAAGAGGATCGTGTATATACTTTTCAGGAGAAATTTGATAAATTTACAAAACCGCTATCTAAGGCCAGCACACCGAATACATCCTCTGGCAGCTCAGAGGTGGGTTCAGAATCAGAGAAGGAAGGAGCAGAGGGAGAGGAACCACGTCAAGATAAAACTAATGACAATAATCAACAACATGCTGGTTTTCTGAATCAAATAAGAAGATATAAGAAAGGAACAAGAGTTGGAAACCAAAAACAGGTCCGTTTTCAACTACCAAATGCACAACCCAAGAGTACTACTACCCAAGGAGGAGAGGAAGGAGGGGGGGCTGTAGGCACAGGCAACCCAGATGTGTTGGAAGATTCTCGTCGCCTAACGCGGGCGGCGGCCCGGGATGCAACCAGGAAAAAACAATAACTGACTTGGTGTTGAACCTATCAGGACATATCCTAACAGATGATGAGAGAACTGTATTGAATAAAGGACTATCATTTGCCCCGACCTGTAAATTGGATCTTATCAATACTCAGATAGATCTATTTAAATTTGTAAGAAAACTTAGATTAAAAAAGTTTTTTGCAACTGCACACAAGAGTGGCTTTACACGGACTGAGCAAGAACTGATAAAATCGGACTTTACCATGGAGGATATTGAGAACATTCATATTCTAAAAACATTGGGAGATGGAGAAGACAGTGAAATTCAAAACACTCTTTATGACTTGAAAATCAGACCGAGCTGCCTTATAGAGAAGGAACTTAAACCTAAATCTAAATTTTCACCGCAACTCTCAAATGAAAATATGACTGAAGTATTCTACAAAGCAACATCACGTGATATATATAATATGTATGATGAAATCAGAATGAACGTGGACAAACAGAACCTAACAAAGGGGGAAAGACAAGCATTGAAGGATTTGGAAAATGACAAAACAATTGTTATAAAGGAGGCCGATAAAGGCGGGAATATTGTATTGATGAATAGAGAGGATTACATCATTATGGCTCAGAATCACTTGACAACACCAAACTGTTATCTGGAACTACCAGGCAATCCCACAGTGGACATTATAACTCGAGTGGAGGAACAGATACATGAATGGCATAGGAAAGGTCTGATTACGGATGATGAAAAATCGGCATTAACAAATAAAACTCCAGTGATCCCAACCATGTATTTTTTACCTAAAATACATAAACAGTTTGACAAGATTCCTGAGGGTAGGCCAATACTTAGTGGTATTGGATGGCTAACGGAGAGAATTTCTGAGTATATTGATAACATATTAAGACCACGTGTACCAAAACTAAAGGCGTTTATTAAAGATACTACAGATACTATCAAGGCAATCAGTAGAATAACTTGGAAACCATCATATCGACTTGCAACCTGGGATGTCCGCGCACTATATACCATCATTGAACATCCAGTGGCTATACAAACCATAGATTTTGAATTCAGACAAGACTCGGCATCGCACTACCAATACATACAAATGTTGAAGGAGATGTTGGCAGTAACATTAGAGAATAATCTTTTCTTGTTTGATAACAAATATTATCAGCAGAAGAAAGGGATTGCTATGGGCACGAAGTATGCACCAGCATTGGCTAACCTTTTTATGGGTATGTTTGAGGAGAAATCAGTATATACGGAGGAGGCATTCAAACAACATATGATTCTATGGGTTCGGTTTATTGATGATGTCCTCATAATCTGGGATGGAACAAGCTTGGATTTGAATGAATTTAAAATCAAATTAAATGACAATGATCTGGGCATTGAATTTGTAGGCTATGATGACAAGTGGTCCATAAATTTTCTTGATTTGACCATCATTGTACAGAACAATAGATTGGTAACACGAACTTTTCGCAAGGAAACGGAGGTGAATTCAACCCTCCATGCCGGTAGCTGCCACCACAAACCGGTAAAATGGAATGTCCCGAAAGGGGAATTTATTAGAGCGCGGAGAAACTGTACAAACACTATTGATTTTAAGACAGAATGTGAGCTATTGCAGGATCGTTTTGAACAGAGAGGTTATTCAAAGAAATGCATTAAAGCAGCAAAACAAAAGGTAGCTAAAGTAACTTGGGAGCAGACTCTGATGCCTAAAGAAAGAAGGACAAATACTGAGCACAGGATGATTAATTTCATTACAACATATAGCTCCAATATTGGAGTACTCAAGAAAACGTTAAACAAAAATTGGCATCTTTTACAACTTGATCCTCACCTAACGGAGTATATTGGAGAAAGACCAAAAATAACATATCGTAAGGCTAAAACTTTGAAAATGACCCTGAGCCCTTCTCTTCTACCAGATGTAAAACCTGAACCTAGAAGAACATGGTTGGACCCAAAGACGTCAGGTTTCCGAAAATGTGGTACCTGTACTATGTGTGATTTTGCACATGACATGACGATGGAATTTGTGGACTCAAGAGGGACGAAAATGAAAATCAAAGAAAATATAAATTGTCGCTCAAAATATACAATATATGCAATAATATGTCCATGCAAGATGATCTATATTGGAAGCACGATTAGGGAAACGAGGTTTCGTATAAGAGAACATTTCTCATCCATTGGAAGCCAGGATGCAACATTACCGCTGGCACAACATTGGCAGCTCCAACATCAAATGGAAAACAAAAAAACTCTGAGGTTTATTGGACTGCAGAAGATACGAATGGGGAAAAGAGGTGGAAACATAGAGGAGAAACTAAGACAGAGGGAAGCCAGATTGATATGCAAATTTAGATCGATTGAGTTTGGTCTCAATCATGATAATGAGATGGCACATTTTCTCTGATTTGATAATGCTCATACATGTCATGAAATGAAAGGACACTGTTAGAGCATGATATTTTATTTCTGGTAGAAGGAAACAAATGGATACTGAAATGGATGTTATTCTTTATGGTTTGAAACCTTGATTTTACATGTAAAATGTATAAAAATGATAAACAATTTGATATGCAAAGGTAGTTTGTAATGCCGAGTCCTTTCAATAACATTTATTTGTATCAAGATTAATTGAGAAATAATGTTATGTAAGGGTGGTTAGTGGCTAATCACATTCGACACAAACTAAGTCGGAACACTATTTGGATAATAACAAGAATTTAATTTCTAGGGGCCAACAAAAATTTGTTTCATATATATATTTCCAAATTGGCCTATAATAAAGGGTAGATGTCCGTTCAGAAATATATTCATTTATTTTAATATGTGAATGGGAGATGGGAAATATGACATACCATCATGATACAAACAATGATTAAGTGAATGGATGATACGTGCATTCTTAACCTTTCCAATATGGCCGCTTTGTAAAACGATGTTAGAAAGAGAAGAAGGAGGATTCGCGTAACTTTGGTGATGCTATACATTGCACGGTGGATCCCCGCGGCGGCTCATTTCTGTTCAAGGCCGACGCGAGGAGACGGATTGTTAGTAAGCTGCAGGTAAGCCATCAAGGGTGGGTCCCCGAATGAAAGGGAATAGAGACGTTTCTGCACGCCCGCAGTTGGGCGATCCAAATACCCATATGGGAGTTCATTCTGATCGGGGGCCTTTTTGCTAACGGGGAGACTGTGAAACCGAATAAGACAAACCGAAATTGTTGATAAATTAAGGTGTGGAGTGCCGAGGTAGATGTGATGAACTTTCAAGTGGAAGGTTAGAATTCATGGTCATACGAAAGGTTGAGTCTAACCAAAACCTTTGGAGAATTAATAGATTCAATTTTTGTGTGCCAATAACAATTGGATTGGAAATATTTCTTTCTGCATTATTTTTACTATAGGGATTTACCCGGGACTTATGGAATTAACGGGTAAGAGATCTTTACTGTTCTATGTATTGCGCTCAAATATGGATTTATCACTGTGTGTCGAATGTAGATTTACTACAACCCATTAGAGGGAACGATACTGTAGACTATAATACATGATAGAATCATTATAGAAATAATACAAATGAGATTTTGTGTTTAATATTGAAATCATAAATATAAAATGTGGATTTATGTATGAGGAATTATTCTAAAACAATATATTTTTTCCGTTTCTCTGTTTGTTATTTTATTTATTATCCATTATTATTTTTTATCTTTTACTGTTCTTTTATCACTTATATTGTTTTGTACTCATTATGATTTGGATGCACATTTTGATTTAACTATTTGTATGGCGATGTATTGCATTTGTGAATTATTCATTATTCATTATTTATTTTTCAAAATATATGTGACTTAATATTGCATAACCCCCCTTTTTTCCTATTTCTTTCTTTTCTTCTTTTTCTTTTTTTCTTGTCTGAACCTTTTTGAAAACAAACATGTTTTGAACACTTAATAATAATTGTGCCAATAGAATATGACATGTACCTAATCAAGCCCTGTTTTGTTTTGAGAAAGGCTCTTGAGTAGCAGAAACACGTGTCAACAAGAATTTAAAGGGCAAATAAGGAATAAAAAGAAATGTTCTTTTGAAAATATTGAATTAATAAGTGTGGCGCAATTCTTGAGTGGCAGACTATCTATACATATTAGCAACCAAGGAGGTAGGGGATTGGTTCCTCCAACGAGTGCCACATAGGATGCGACACGGCTGAGAGGCCAAATTAAACCCATCTTGGTCGCCAACAGGAGAAGTTGTACCGACAAATATCCCAAAACACAAATTTGTTTTTGTTTTAGTAGCTATGGATGCACACGATGTAGCACTTCCATGGCAACATTCTCAGGGTGCGAAGGTTGTGACAATTGACTGTCTCTTTGTCATCATTGATTGTCACCTGGTATGTGCCAGGCCTCTGTGCACTCCACAGGGGTGGGAGTTTAGGTGAAAAATGTAGCCACAAGCTGGGTCCGGGCTGCCTCGCCACATGCCCTATCCCCTCCCATGGGCAGCACCTGTGCCTGTTGTTGGGGATGTGGGCGCACCACCATGTCCACCGGTACACCCTGCCGTGTAGCAACATTGTGCAGGACACATGCTACCACAATTATCCTGCACACTACGGGGGGTGCATAGAGTAGCTGCCAACCAGAGCAGTCAAAGGAGCGGAGCGTGACTTTAGCACTCTGAAAGTGCACTCCACTATTCCCCTGGTTGCAATATGGGCAGCATTGTATCTTACCTGGGGTGGTGTGGTGGGGTTCCGAATTGACGTCATCATGTGGTTGCTCAGAGGGTAGACACTGTCCCCTGGAGAGATGATAATGGTTGTGATTATTGTGGTTTGTGTATTTGTCTGTGTGTGACATGCATGCATGTGCACGGGCATTTGTACTCACCTAGGAGCCATGTGTCGCCATGCTGCCCAGCTTCCAGGGCCCGGCTCAGGGTGAACATTCTGTATATGAAACTGTCATGGGTGGAGCCTGGGTAAATTTCATAGACAGAGGTGTTGATTCCCTTTGCATTGCATACCACCTGCAGGTTGATGGAATGCCAGTGCTTGCGGTTTCGATAGATGTGCTCAGTGGCGTAGGTGGACGCAGGGCCACATGGGTGCAATCAATGGTACCAAGCTCTTTGGGGAAGTTTGCCACCCTGTAAAAGTCCTGGACTACGGCCTGCATTTCTGCGGGTGTTCTGGGCATGTATATGTGCCTGCGGACTGAGGGGCGCGCAGTCATGATTGCCAACACCTGGTGTAGGCAGCGCGACTGCGTGGCCTGTGAGACCCCGCCCCCACTATGGCAGTAGTCCACTGAAATGACCCAGTGGCCAAAAAATGCAGGACATTGGGCACCTTCTCCAAGGGGCTCAATGCTTGGGAGCAGAGGGTGGGGGATGTAAGGTCATTTTCCTACTCCCTGACCAGGTCTAGGATGATAAGAGGTGGAAACCTATAACTGCCATAGACCTGGTTGTCAGGCATCCCAAAAAGGGTTGTCCGGGGGGAAAAAATGCGGGCCATGGCTATTCTCCTCCTCCTGCGGTGTCCCACGATCAGTGCTGCGACAAATGGGGCATTCATCGTAGCTGGATATACGTGTTTGTTGTTTGCGCGCACTTTTATACTATGCGCGGGGTCGCTTACGCCTCCCTTCCTGTGGCGGACGTGTTGACGCCTGTGCGCGTCTTTTTGCGTGCGCTTGTTTCCCGTATTCGATTCCATGAATACGAGTTGTTCGCGTGTGGGTGGGCGTTCCGTGTATTTCCCTGCAGTACTTCCCCAGTTACGCCTTCTTTTTGATGCGTAGTTCCCCATTCCACGTGTTATGCCCTGTGTCCTGCCCTCTTTTTGATGTGTGTGCCGACGTTGTGCGCTTTCCCTGTGCGCATCACGCACGCCGTTCAGGTTGTTGCAATGACGTGTGCGCCCGTGTGTGTCACGCACGGATTTGGCACACAACCAGTGGAAAACACGCACAAGCTCTTCCTTGAATCGTACGTATGCGCTTGCTTTTTCATGCTTGCGCCACCTTGCGCCACCTTGCGCTAAGATTTTCGGTGCACATTTGTTCCATGAATCGGCCCCTTAATGTTTACTTTGACCAATTAAAAAAATGATTTAAAAAAAGAAACTCTAGACAATATCACATAATTCAAATTCCATTGAAGTCTTCCAATTTTCTTTGTTCAGTCTCCTACACATTCATATCCCAGCTGGTAGTACTCTACACATTTCAGGGATATATTCTCCTTCTTCAGGAGCAAAATTCTGCAGCCAGAAAAACACATGGCCCAATTTCTTATATACAATTTTTCACTTATACACTGTATATGCAATGTAGTGCAAAACCAGCTGATCAACATGCCGTAAGGTTTACAGACCAACAGGGTAATTCATAGAATTTCGCAGAAAAGTGTCGCAAGCGGCTGGCGCAGAGTGTCCGCGTGCGATTGTCTGCGCCAGGCACGTGCGCTAAAACCGATTTCCGCGCACAGCGTATTCATGGATTTTAGGCTCCCAAACCAGCCGTGGCGCAGAGTATCGCAGCGACCCTGCAGCAGCGCCAGTAACGCCCCCAAGAACGCCCTCGCGCAAGGAAAAGCCATCAAAATCGCTAAATCATCGCAAAGGGCTGCGCTAACCCTGGACCAGTTTACAGGGCTGCCAAACAAGGAACGCAAAGCGAGTAACGTTCATATCAGGGGTACGCGGGAAGTTTTACACGCAATTAGCCAGGGTACGTGTATTACAGGGGTACGCGGGAAGTTTAACACGCGATTGGCCAGGGTACGTGTATTAGAGGGGTACGCGTGAAGTTTTACACGCGATTAGCCAGGGCACGTGTATTACAGGGGTACGCGGGAATTATCACACGCGATTTGGCTGGGTAGGTGTATTACAGGGGTACACGTGAAGTTTTACACGCGATTTGGCTGGGTACGTGTATTACAGGGGTGCGCTGGAATTATCACACGCGATTTGGCCAGGTACGTGTATTACAGGGGTGCGCGGGAATTATCACACGCGATTTGGCTGGGTACGTGTATTACAGGGGTGCGCGGGAATTATCACACGCGATTTGGCTGGGTACGTGTATTACAGGGGTGCGTGGGAAGTTACACACGCGATTAGGCTGGGTGGGTCCTCACAGGTGTTCCCTGTACACCCTCCACGGCCCCTGCAGGCAGCCCACAAAACAGGGGACTACCCTGCACACCTGCTCATGTCCCCCTGCACCCCTACCCCCCAGCCACCAGGGGCACCTTCCACCAGGCCCCCACCCATGTCTACCCCCAGCCACCAGGGTCACCCTCCACCAGGCCCCCACTCATGTCTCCCACCACCCCCACACCCCAGCAGTGCAGGGTCACCCTCCACCAGGCCCCCACTCATGTCACCCACCACCCCCATACCCCAGCAGTGCAGGGTCACCCTCCACCAGGCCCCCACTCATGTCACCCACCACCCCCACCCCCAGCCACCAGGGGCACCCTCCACCAGGCCCCCACTCATGTCTCCCACCACCCCCAAACCCCAGCAGTGCAGGGTCACCCTCCACCAGGCCCCCACTCATGTCTCCCACCACCCCCACCCCCCAGCCACCAGGGGCACCCTCCATCAGGCCCCCACTCATGTCTCCCACCACCCCCAAACCCCAGCAGTGCAGGGTCACCCGCCACCAGGCCCCCACTCATGTCACCCACCACCCCCACCCCCCAGCCACCAGGGGCACCCTCCACCAGGCCCCCACTCATGTCTCCCACCACCCCCACCCCCCAGCCACCAGGGTCAGCCTCCACCAGGCCCCCACTCATGTCTCCCACCACCCCCACACCCCAGCAGTGCAGGGTCACCCTCCACCAGGCCCCCACTCATGTCACCCACCACCCCCACACCCCAGCACTGCAGGGTCACCCTCCACCAGGCCCCCACTCATGTCACCCACCACCCCCACCCCCCAGCCACCAGGGGCACCCTCCACCAGGCCCCCACTCATGTCTCCCACCACCCCCACCCACCAGCCACCAGGGGAAGCCTCCACCAGGCCCCCACTCATGTCCCCTATCGCCCCCACCCCCCAGCACTGTGGGGCACCTGCCAGCAGGCCCCAACCCATGTCACCCACCACCCCCACCCCCCAGCAGTGCAGGGGCAGCCTCCACCAGGCCCCCACTCATGTCTCCCACCACCCCCACCCCCCAGCCACCAGGGGCAGCCTCCACCAGGCCCCCACTCATGTCTCCCACCACCCCACCCCCCAGCCACCAGGGGCAGCCTCCACCAGGCCCCCACTCATGTCTCCCTGCACCCCCATACCCCAGCCACCAGGGGCAGCCTCCACCAGGCCCCCACTCATGTCCCCCTGCACCCCCACCCCCCAGCCACCAGGGGCAGCCTCCACCAGGCCCCCACTCATGTCACCCACCACCCCCACCCCCACCATCCAGGGGCACCCTCCACCAGGCCCCCACTCATGCCCGACTCATGTCTCCCACCACCCCCACCCCCCAGCACTGTGGGGCACCTGCCAGCAGGCCCCAACCCATGTCACCCACCACCCCCACCCCCCAGCAGTGCAGGGGCAGCCTCCACCAGGCCCCCACCCATGTCTCCCACCACCCCCACCCCCCAGCAGTGCAGGGGCAGCCCCCACCAGGCCCCCACTCATGTCCCCTATCACCCCCACCCCCCAGCCACCAGGGGCACCCTCCACCAGGCCCCCACTCATGTCTCCCTGCACCCCCATACCCCAGCCACCAGGGGCAGCCTCCACCAGGCCCCCACACATGTCTCCCACCACCCCCACTCCCCAGCCACCAGGGGCAGCCTCCACCAGGCCCCCACTCATGTCTCCCACCACCCCCACCCCCCAGCAGTGCAGGGGCAGCCTCCACCAGGCCCCCACCCATGTCTCCCACCACCCCCAAACCCCAGCAGTGCAGGGTCACCCTCCACCAGGCCCCCACTCATGTCACCCACCACCCCCACCCCCCAGCCACAAGGGGCACCCTCCACCAGGCCCCCACTCATGTCTCCCTGCACCCCCATACCCCAGCCACCAGGGGCAGCCTCCACCAGGCCCCCACTCATGTCCCCCTGCACCCCCACCCCCCAGCCACCAGGGGCAGCCTCCACCAGGCCCCCACTCATGTCACCCACCACCCCCACCCCCCACCATCCAGGGGCACCCTCCACCAGGCCCCCACTCATGCCCGACTCATGTCTCCCACCACCCCCACCCCCCAGCACTGTGGGGCACCTGCCAGCAGGCCCCAACCCATGTCAACCACCACCCCCACCCCCCATCAGTGCAGGGGCAGCCTCCACCAGGCCCCCACTCATGTCTCCCACCACCCCCACCCCCCAGCCACCAGGGGCAGCCTCCACCAGGCCCCCACTCATGTCTCCCACCACCCCACCCCCCAGCCACCAGGGGCAGCCTCCACTAGGCCCCCACTCATGTCTCCCTGCACCCCCATACCCCAGCCACCAGGGGCAGCCTCCACCAGGCCCCCACTCATGTCCCCCTGCACCCCCACCCCCCAGCCACCAGGGGCAGCCTCCACCAGGCCCCCACTCATGTCACCCACCACCCCCACCCCCCACCATCCAGGGGCACCCTCCACCAGGCCCCCACTCATGCCCGACTCATGTCTCCCACCACCCCCACCCCCCAGCACTGTGGGGCACCTGCCAGCAGGCCCCAACCCATGTCACCCACCACCCCCACCCCCCAGCAGTGCAGGGGCAGCCTCCACCAGGCCCCCACCCATGTCTCCCATCACCCCCACCCCCCAGCAGTGCAGGGGCAGCCCCCACCAGGCCCCCACTCATGTCACCCACCACCCCCAAACCCCAGCAGTGCAGGGTCACCCTCCACCAGGCCCCCACTCATGTCACCCAAAACCCCCACCCCCCAGCCACCAGGGGCACCCTCCACCAGGCCCCCACTCATGTCTCCCACCACCCCCACCCCCCAGCCACCAGGGTCACCCTCCACCAGGCCCCCACTCATGTCTCCCACCACCCCCACACCCCAGCAGTGCAGGGTCACCCTCCACCAGGCCCCCACTCATGTCACCCACCACCCCCACACCCCAGCAGTGCAGGGTCACCCTCCACCAGGCCCCCACTCATGTCGCCCACCACCCCCACCCCCCAGCCACCAGGGGCACCCTCCACCAGGCCCCCACTCATGTCTCCCACCACCCCCACCCACCAGCCACCAGGGGAAGCCTCCACCAGGCCCCCACTCATGTCCCCTATCACCCCCACCCCCCAGCACTGTGGGGCACCTACCAGCAGGCCCCAACCCATGTCACCCACCACCCCCACCCCCCAGCAGTGGAGGGGCAGCCTCCACCAGGCCCCCACTAATGTCTCCCACCACCCCCACCCCCAGCCACCAGGGGCAGCCTCCACCAGGCCCCCACTCATGTCTCCCACCACCCCACCCCCCAGCCACCAGGGGCAGCCTCCACCAGGCCCCCACTCATGTCTCCCTGCACCCCCAAACCCCAGCCACCAGGGGCAGCCTCCACCAGGCCCCCACTCATGTCCCCCTGCACCCCCACCCCCCAGCCACCAGGGGCAGCCTCCACCAGGCCCCCACTCATGTCACCCACCACCCCCACACCCCACCATTAAGGGGCACCCTCCACCAGGCCCCCACTCATGCCCGACTCATGTCTCCCACCACCCCCACCCCCCAGCACTGTGGGGCACCTGCCAGCAGGCCCCAACCCATGTCACCCACCACCCCCCAGCAGTGCAGGGGCAGCCTCCACCAGGCCCCCACCCATGTCTCCCACCACCCCCACCCCCCAGCAGTGCAGGGGCAGCCCCCACCAGGCCCCCACTCATGTCCCCTATCACCCCCACCCCCCAGCCACCAGGGGCACCCTCCACCAGGCCCCCACTCATGTCTCCCTGCACCCCCATACCCCAGCCACCAGGGGCAGCCTCCACCAGGCCCCCACTCATGTCTCCCACCACCCCCACCCCCCAGCCACCAGGGGCAGCCTCCACCAGGCCCCCACTCATGTCTCCCACCACCCCCACCCCCCAGCAGTGCAGGGGCAGCCTCCACCAGGCCCCCACCCATGTCTCCCACCACCCCCAAACCCCAGCCACCAGGGTCACCCTCCACCAGGCCCCCACTCATGTCACCCACCACCCCCACCCCCCAGCCACCAGGGCAGCCTCCACCAGGCCCCCACTCATGTCTCCCACCACCCCCATACCCCAGCAGTGCAGGGGCAGCCGCCACCAGGCCCCCACTCATGTCTCCCACCACCCCCACCCCCCAGCAGTGCAGGGGCAGCCTCCACCAGGCCCCCACCCATGTCTCCCACCACCCCCAAACCCCAGCCACCAGGGGCAGCCTCCACCAGGCCCCCACTCATGTCTCCCACCACCCCACCCCCTAGCCACCAGGGGCAGCCTCCACCAGGCCCCCACTCATGTCTCCCACCACCCCCACCCCCCAGCAGTGCAGGGGCAGCCTCCACCAGGCCCCCACCCATGTCTCCCACCACCCCCAAACCCCAGCAGTGCAGGGGCAGCCTCTACCAGGCCCCCACCCATGTCTCCCACCACCCCCACCCCCCAGCAGTGCAGGGGCAGCCCCCACCAGGCCCCCACTCATGTCCCCAATCACCCCCACCCCCCCAGTCACCAGGGGCAGCCCCCACCAGGCCCCCACTCATGTCTCCCACCATGCCCAAACCCCAGCAGTGCAGGGTCACCCTCCACCAGGCCCCCACTCATGTCACCCACCACCACCACCCCCCAGCCACCAGGTGCACCCTCCACCAGGCCCCCACTCATGTCACCCACCACCCCCACCCCCCAGCAGTGCAGGGGCAGCCCCCACCAGGCCCCCACTCATGTCCCCTATCACCCCCACCCCCCCAGTCACCAGGGGCAGCCCCCACAAAGGCCCCCACTCATGTCACCTATCACCCCCACCCCCCCAGTCACCAGGGGCAGCCCCCACCAGGCCCCCACTCATGTCCCCTATCACCCCCACCCCCCAGCAGTGCAGGGTCACCCTCCACCAGGCCCCCACTCATGTCTCCCACCACCCCCACCCCCCAGCCACCAGGGGCACCCTCCACCAGGCCCCCACTCATGTCTCCCACCACCCCCAAACCCCAGCAGTGCAGGGTCACCCTCCACCAGGCCCCCACTCATGTCACCCACCACCCCCACACCCCAGCAGTGCAGGGGCAGCCCCCACCAGGCCCCCACTCATGTCCCCATCACCCCCACCCCCCCAGTCACCAGGGGCAGCCCCCACCAGGCCCCCACTCATGTCCCCTATCACCCCCACCCCCCCAGTCACCAGGGGCAGCCCCCACCAGGCCCCCACTCATGTCCCCTATCACCCCCACCCCCCAGCAGTGCAGGGGCAGCAGGCAGTCAGGCAGCAGCAGGTGGGAGCGTGCTCGGGCTCTGGGGGGCAGTAGTTCGGCCTTCCGGGCAGGAGCGTGGTATTCCGTGTGCGTACGCGTGGCCAGCTTGGTAGGGAGTGATTTTGCACGTGAAAATCCTGCACGTCAGCGTGAAAACTGAGGAAAGGCCCTCAGCGCGTAAGCGCGTCTGTGACGTGACCCGCACAGGTGTTTCCCACACAGCACGTGATGACAGAGCACACGTGGAAAGACTGCACGTCAGAGTGTAATCGCGTGTGATTGGTGGAAATGGCCCTACACGCAGAAGTGACAAAGCATGTAATTGGTGGAAATGGCCCTACACGCAGAAGTGACAAAGCATGTAATAGGTGGAAATGGCCCTAGCGTGTACACGCCGCGTAAGTGACGCTGGACGTGTGGGCCTGTATAAAAGGTACGTGTAGAACACGTTTTCCTTGTACGTGCTTTTCGTGGAGAGCGAGTGGGTGAATTCTGTACTTCTTGTCGTTTCACACGCGATTTACTTCACGGCGTTTCAAGTTCGTATTCCCTGTTACCTCTGACAGCTTTTTCTCTTTTTTCTCTTTTACTGGTTTACCTGGGCCTGTTCCCTCAAACAGTGTTCCCTTCTACTGTTGTCCTGTCTCCTCAGACAGCGGACAAATCTTCTTTTGGCGGGGGTGTTGCCAACCAAACGTGCTCCTTTTACACGCTCGTTTACCAGGCAGACGGTGAGTCACGCACGTATCTAACATCTGTGCTTGCCCCGTGTGTAGCCTACCCCTTCAGAGGTCATTCTAGGCTGCGTGTGACACGCATACGTTCATTCTTGTGTTTCTGGGTGCCTCAGCGTAGTGCAGGTTTTTCTTTCTGCACACGTGGTCTAGGAGGGGTTGCGTGCACGTCATCTCCCTTTTTTGGGCCTCTTGTGCGTTGCGTGACCCGTCATCTTTCCCCAGGGGTTACATTCAGCCTTGCTAGAGCACAAGGGTACAATTACCATCTGGTACCCAACCCCTTTGACCCCCAATTGCCCAGGACAATAGTCTACACCCACTCCCATACGCACATTAACATCAGTGCCATGGCTGGGAGGCGAGGATTCCGTAAGGGTGGCAAAGGTGGAAGAGCCACAAGTGGTGGCCGTGGTGGATCCGGTAGGGGACGTGGTCGTAACTTGCAGGGTGAGCCTGTCCCCCCATGTGTGGAGGACCAGTCACGGGCACCCATAATCCCCCCCCCCTTTCCTCCCTCCCATTGAGGCTGATGTGGCTGACACCATCCATGCTCAGCCCTTGTTGGACCAGCCCATTGTGGCACCAGACCTGGCTGACTCCATGGCTGACTTCCAGGTCAGCAGGGCTACGACACGTGCGCTGGTGCACGTTGATGCCATCATGCCACGTGGATCTGGGGCAGCAAGGTCATCTGCTGCACCAAGGAGGCAGGGCGGAGAGGCTGCAGGGGCAGCTGCGGCTCCATCCACCCCAGCCCTCACACACCCAGCCAGGACAGTGTCGGTCCTAGTCCATGCTGCTGACATTCCCCCTGACACCATCACACTAGAGCCAATTCCTGCACCAACTCCCATGTTGATTGTGCAATCCCACACTCCTGATATTGAGTCCACCAGGGCTCCTGCCCCTAGTGTCCAGAGCGGCGCAGGACACTCAGGATCACCACCACCTTCCAAGCGGAAGAGGAAGAGTGCTCGTCCGGCACAGGCTGATGCCCCAGACACGGCTACACAGTCCGGCCCGTCCAGGAAGCCCAGCTTCACGGATGACGAACTGAATGCACTTGTCGAGTATGTGTCCGCACATGACAAATAGATGGTCATTTTTGCAGGATCCAAGACCACACCTGCACAACGCCAGGCACACTGGCAGACCGTTGCGGACATCGTAAGTGCCCTTGGAATCGTGAGGCGCACAGCCAATGATTGCTATAAGCGCTGGAATGACCTAAAGCGCAGGGCAAAGAGTAAGCTGGCCTCAAGTCATGCCGCAACTCTAGTGACTGGAGGTGGGTCTCCAGTAGTAGACATAGAAATCACTCCACATGAGTCAGTCGCTGGGACCTACGTCACGGAGGAACAGATCCAAGGCGTGGGAGATCTGGCTGATTACGAGGCATTGTCCGGTGAGTGCACATGCATGTGTGTGTCATCCATGTGCATGGTGTGTGTGTGAGGGCTTCTGTTCGGGTGCCAGGTGAGAGTGTGTGCGCCTGAGTCGTATGGGTCAGCCATGTGCTTCATGCAATCCTTCCTGCGCAGCTGCATTTGGCCATAGCAGTATCCCTTCTGCCAACAGTAGACATCTAGCACAACTGCACGCCAGTTGCCCTTGAAGTGTCACCTTGCCACAACATATTTGCTTCTTTTTCACTGTTCATTCAGTCAGTTTGTTTGCATTCCACCACTTTCACTAGGCATGTCGCTGTCCACTAGTCACATGTCTGACATGGGTATGGTAAAGTGGAGTGACTTTGTTACCTGGATATCATTTGTACACACATGTCCCTGTGCAATTTGACCATTTCAGACTGGCAGCTCCAGGTGAAAAATCTGACCTGTTAGAATTAGAAAAGCAATTACATGCGGGAACTGGACTGAATGAATAGGTGCTGCCCTCCTCTCCATCTTCACTCAATAGCAATGGTACATGCCATCTGTGTGATGGCATGTGTGTTTCACCTGCCAATCACAGGCCAATGTGTGATGCCACTGCCAGGCAGCATGCAGAAAATGTGTTCATCTTCCATCTTGGTGTCATCAGTGTGTGCCATTTGCCTGCACTTCATACGCAGTGATGGTGTATGCATGGGAGGGTTTTAGTCATGTGGGACATGTGTCAATCAAGTACTGGTTCTCTTGCTTCTCAGCCCTCAATGTGTGCCATGGTGCTAATGCCTGTTTCCATTTCTTTGTTTTCATGTCTTTGCAGGGGAAGACGCACCTGATACTGCTGGGGTTGTGGAGATGGTGCAGACCCAGGAGGGGTCCGAGGGCCGACCAACCACCAGTGAGGGACGTGGTGTGGTGGTGGGGGAGAACCCACAAGTGCTGCAGGTCGTGCTCTCAAGGGGTGTCTCTGGCTGCACCTCCCCCAAGCTGTACTCAGGTGTTGATTCGGATGAGACCTACGTGCCGTCGCAGGTGAGTGTTCCAGGGAGGGATTCTGTTCTGTCTCACCCACCTGCACCAGGGTCAGAACCCTCCATGGGGATGTCAGTGTTGGCAGCTACGCCTTCGGTGGTTACGGATGCAGGGTCACACTCCGCGACATCTGATCCTGTTCCTGGGCCAGCAGATCAGAGGGGGAATGCAGTCCTGCAGCCTCAGGCAGTGCCGGCACAGCAAGGCGCAGTTCGCCTTGCCCCAGACAGGTGTGGTGCCCGCCGACGTGGTGGCCGTACGCCACCCGGCAATACCGCATGGGAGCAATCCATTTACGGTATGGCTACCCAACAGGCTGCATCATCCGAGATGATGGCTCAGGCCATGGATAGGGTGGCCACTTCCATTGTCCCCCCAGAAAGGCTGATGGAGCGACTAGAGCAGGCAACCGACTCCATCTGCCAGTCACACAGGGAGGACATGTTGGGGTCCAACAGGGACAGGCGGGCGGCACTGGCGACTCTGCAGGA
Source organism: Ambystoma mexicanum (assembly GCF_040938575.1). Classification (NCBI taxonomy): domain Eukaryota; kingdom Metazoa; phylum Chordata; class Amphibia; order Caudata; family Ambystomatidae; genus Ambystoma; species Ambystoma mexicanum. Next base: position 437,725,728 of record NC_090932.1, on the reverse strand, counting down.
GGCCATCTCCATTGAGTCCCAGGGCCACAGGGAAGCCCTGAGGCAGGAGCTCCTTCACCTCAGGACGACTCTTGTTGAGCTTGAGGCTTCAACACACCAAAGGACAGAACAGCAGCTGGAGCGTCTCACCCGTACGCTCTCAGCTGAGATGCAGGCAACGAGGGCGGAGGTCCGGGCATCCCGTGAGTTGTTGCATGGGGACCTCCGCACACTCATCCTCCAGAACCAGACCTACCACACCCGCATGCTTGCAGCCATGGAGGAGCAGACTAGGGCCTTGCGTGGGCTGCCTCCCATAGTGCAACCACCTCCGGATGCAGCTGCACAGGGTGATAATAGCGACAGCAGTGATACTCCCACAATAGGGTAGCCGTGTGGGCCATGAGCCCATGGAGGTGTTTCATCTTCCCAGGATCCACGCAGGCGGGTTCTGGTGTGCATCCTGTCCTCGGACCTCCTGGGTGGCCTCCCCAACCCCCCCGGGCCCATCAATGGCCATTTTTGATTGTTTCTAATTTTTATTTTTATTTTGATTTCTTTTATTCCCAATTTTTTTGGGACGATCTGTTGGCTTCCGTGGTTCTTCTGGGCATACGCTGCATTGTGGCCGGGCACATGCAGGCTTGTAATGTATTTGGTTCAGATGCTTGGGTTTGAGTCACACACACCCCTCCTGCTTCCCGTTTCCATGGGCTTGCAAAGGGTGTGCCCAAGTGACAGTGAATTACACAGTGACGTTGGACTCCCATGAGCTGTGTCGGCAGTCTGTAGTCAATACTGTGTATACATTCCTAGTGCATATTGCTGTTGTGTTGTACACTGCATGTTGCATTGATGTGTAACTCTTCTTCTGTGTCTACCTCCCAATTTGCAGGTCCCTTCCTCATGTCCACACAAGGACCTCTAGTCTGGAGATGGGGTCCATGTTGGCAGCAGTGCACCTACAACTCTACATGGCGACAACACTGCACAGTTGGTAGTGGTCGGAGTGCAGGCATTTCCAGGTGGTGAGACTACTAATATGTAACATTTGTGATGTCATGTTAATGGTACTACGTGCTCAAGTATGTTGTTGGTCCGGCATTGCTGTGAGCATTTCAGGTGTTGCAGGTTTCTAATTGTGCCACTGTACATAGTGAGACTGATGTCATGTTGTGGGGATTACTTTGTTTACCTGCAATTAGCATGACATGGCACGGTGTGTCGTGTGGCGGTGCTGGGGTTGGGTTGGCTGACATGGCGCTGTCCTCTTGTTGCATTTTGCAAGTGGGTATTCATTTTAGCTGCTTCAATGTGTAACTTCACAAAACTGCATTGGTGGTGTCTGTGTGGGTAGGGATGCGCACATTGTGACACTTCCAGGTGAACAATCTCAGGCTGACATGGTATTCCCGGTTCATTCTCCAGACATTCAGGATCAGTGTCAGGTTGAGTCATCATTGATTGTCAGATGGAATGTGCCAGGGCAGTGTGCACTCCACAGGGGTGTGATTTCTATGTGAAGTAATTAGCCACTAGCTGTGTACGGGCTGCCTCCCCCCGTGCCCTTTCCCCTCCCATGCGCAGCGGCTGTGCATGTGGTTGGGGATGTGGGGCCACCACCATGTCCACGGCCAGGCCCCGGCGTGTTGCAACGTTGTGCAGGACACATGCTGCCACTATGATCCTGCACACTACTGGGGGAGCGTATAACAGCTGCCCGCCAGAACGGTCAAGGGAGCGAAAGCGTGACTTTAGCACTCCGAATGTGCGCTCCACTATGCCCCTGGTTGTAATGTGGGCTGTGTTATATCTTACCTGGGGTGGCGTGGTGGGGTTCCGAATTGGCGTCATCATGTGGGGGCTGAGAGGGTAGGCACTGTCCCCTGTGGAGGTGGTGATTGGTATCATTGGTGGGGTTGTGACCTTGCTCAGTATCCAACATGCATGCATGTGCAGTGGCATACATACTCACCAAGCAGCCATGTATCGCCATGCCGCCCAGCTTCTAGGTCCCGGCTTAGGGTGGACATTCGGTAAATGAAGCTGTCGTGGGTGGAGCCGGGATAGTTGGCATATACTGAGGTGATGATTCCCTTGGCATTACATGCTACCTGCAGGTTGATGGAATGCCAGTGCTTGCGGTTCCTATAGATGTGCTCAGATGCCCTGGGGGGACGTAGAGCCACATGGGTGCAGTCGATGGCACCTAGCACTTTGGGGAATCGTGCCATAGCGTAAAAATCCAGGGCGGCAGCATGCCTTTCTGCAGGTGTTCTGGGCAGGTATATGTGCCTGCGGACTGATGGGCGTGCAGTGATGATGTTCAAGACCTGGTGTAGGCAGCGTGACTGGGTGGCCTGTGACACCCCACCCACTATGGCACTTGTCCGCTGAAATGATCCAGTAGCTAAGAAGTGCAGTACATTGAGGACCTTCTCCAGGGGGCTGAGTGCTTGGGAGCACAGGGTGGGTGATGTGAGGTCATCCTCCCACTCACTCACCAGGTCCAGTATGATGTGTGGTGGAAACCTGTACCTCCCATACACCTGGTCATCAGGCATCCCGAAAAGGCTGGTTCTGGGTGTGAATATTTTGGCCCTGACTATCCTCCTCCTCCTCCTTTGGTAGCCCACTGCCACTGCTGCTAGGAACGGTATGTTCATCCTGGCGTCTGAGCTTGTTATTGTTAAAGTCCGCAAATTTATGCTTTGCGCGTGTTCTAGGCGAGCGTGTGACCCGCGCACCCCTGGAATCCAGTTCCCAGTCCAATAGCGTGTGGAAATTCACACGCACCACGGGATACAGCGTGTGACCCGCGCACCACTGGAATCCAGTTCCCAGTCCAATAGCGTGTGGAAATTCACACGCACCACGGGATACAGCGTGTGACCCGCGCACCCCTGGAATCCAGTTCCCAGTCCAATAGCGTGTGGAAATTCACACACACCACGGGATACAGCGTGTGACCCGCGCACCCCTGGAATCCAGTTCCCAGTCCAATAGCGTGTGGAAATTCACACGCACCACGGGATACAGGTTCGCTGACATACATGCGTGTGTAAGTGCCCGCGCACCCATTAAATACATGTACATAGGCCAATCGCGTGTACGCGCACTTTTGTCCAATTACACGCGATGACACTCTGACGTGCAGTATCTCCACGTGTGCCCCGTCATCACGTGCTGAGTGGGGAACACCCGTGCGGGTCACGTCACAGACGCGCTTACACGCTGAGGGACTCTGGTCCAATAGAATCGCGTATGCGTGCTGACGAGCTTACGCGCTAAGGGCCTTTCCTCGGATTTCACGCTGACGTGCAGGATTTTCACGTGCCAAATCACTCCGTATCAAGCTGGCCACGCGAAAACACACGGAAGACCACGCTCCTGCCCAGAAGGCCGAGTTACTGCCCCCCAGTGCCCCGAGCAGCCTCCCACGTGCCATCTGCTGCTGCCTGCCTGCCTGCTGCCACCGTGCCCTGCCATTTGGTGCCTGCACATCAGCCATCTGCAGGGGTCCAGTTGCTGTGTCCACCCCTGCTGGAACTGAAGACTCCCGACTGGGATTACATCGCTCCACAGCCCAGCCCCAGGACCCAGTTGCCCACCCACACCTGCCTCTGGGGTTGCCATGTCGGGCACTTCCACATCTGGCACCAGTGGCAACCCCAGGCCAGAGGGGCAGAGGGGCACCAGCTTCACTGTCACCGAAGTTGGTGTCCTGGTGGAGCATGTCCTGGGGCAGTATGATGCCCTCTTTGGATCGTCCCGCGCCAGCAAGGAAGGACGGCAGAGGATCTGGGCCGACTGTGTGGTTGCCATCAACGTGGAGGGGGTGGCAACCCGCAACGTCCTGAAGATCAAGAAGCGCTGGGAGGACTTGAGGTCCAGGACCCTTGTGAAGGCCCGGCGCCTCGTGGAGGGGGGCCGGGGCCGCATGAGTTCCATCCAGATGAGGGTCCTGGAACGCGTACGCCCAGCGCTCCACGCCCAGATCCTTGAGAGGGAGGCCCGTCTGGAGTTGAGCGGTAAGTGTCCATGCATTACTGTGTGAGACAGGGCATGTTGCGGTGTGCTGGTTCTATGATACTTGCCTGTATGTGCGCCATAGGCCATGTATGCATGTATGTGTGCAGGGACATCATGGTAATGCATGTGCGACCAGTGATGTGTGATGCACATGGTTGTTGCATGTGTTGAAATGCCGCATGGGGAGCCCTATGCAGATTTTGAACATGAGAGCATGCCAGTCTCTGTACCTGGACATGGGTGGGGGTGAGGGATGGGTGCTGATGCCAGGTACATATATGGTAGCCATGTCTGTGTGCCTGACCTGCGTGTCTGTGACTTGTGCATGCCATGGATGCATGACACATGTGTGTGACAATGCACAGATTCAGTAAAGCAGCCAAATTACCCTTGTATCCGCTGTGTTTGGTGTGTTTGGGGCCAGATGGATGTGACTGAGGTGAAGTGTGTGCATGTGATAGGCATGAGCCATGATGCATGTGAGTTACATATCATTGAATGTTTCAAGAGTCCATTGGACATGCATGGAAATGTCCATGGCATGCACCATGCCTGTTACTGTGTGTGTTTTGCCTGGACTGACCCATGTGTTGTGGAGGGACATGATGGAAGTGTACTTTGACAGTGGTGCTCATCTGCTATTGCTTCCTGTCTAGGGGACCATTGTACAGTGCCCTGATGCTTGTGTTCTTTGTCTCCCTCTACGCAGCAGCTAGTGAAGAAGAGGGCGGAGACGGCGCTGTGGAGCAAGGCGGTGGGGATGCCCCCACGGCTGCAGCGGAAGGGGTGGGTGAGCCCCCACAGGGGCCTGCTACGGTGGGAGACGGTGAGGAGCCATCCAGGTTGGTGGTTTGCACAGAGGAGGAGGAGGCCGCCACTGGGGCACACATGGGGCCTGCTGGGGGCATCCCTGCTGGTGCAAGTGGGGCAGTCCAGGGCCAGGGGCAGGAGGCAGCACAGGTCACCGTGGAGGGGCCTGTGCATGTCGCTGTCCCTGACCCTGTGAGTTCACCACCATGCACCAGCAGGGATGCCCCGTCCCAGGCCTGTCCGCAGGTAGAGGGGATGTCCATGTCACCTGACTCCCCTCCACCTGCGGACGTGGGAACCCCTGGCCGTGCGGAGAAGGTCCTGATTGGGGTCGCGATGCGCACGGCTGTGATTCGTGATGCCGTGCGTGCTTCCCGGGAGGAGCACACACGTCATCACGAAGTGCACCGTGCCGACGTGGCCCAATTGGGATCGGCCATGTTCGGGGGTTTCCTGCATGTGTTGGCCAATGTGGCAGCCCTCTCCTCCTCTGTGCAGGCTATCCACCAGTCGTTCTCCTTGCCGTCTTCCAGCCCAGATGCCACCAGGGCCCCCTGTGGACCTGCCCCGACCAATGCAGCCAGCTCGGTGGGGATCCCATCCCTGCCACAGTCGGGAGTCAGAGATCCAGCAGGGGTGGACACCAGAGCAACTGGACCCCAGCAGATGGAGGATGTGACGGCATCATCGGGCAGGGCACGTGCACGACGGCGTCGGTGGTTTCCATCAGCCTGGATGCCGTCGTGCTGGCACAGGCAGTTGCGTCGGAGGCAGCAGCAGGCTCAACGTGGGAGGCATCATGGCTCGGGGCCATCAACATCAGGGGTGCAGGCATCGGCCAGAGGGCAGGAGAACCCTGGAATGGGAGTGGCTTCCGTGTGGGAGCGGTTGTGCCAGCGGATAGGTGCGGAGCGGCAGCGGGCAGAGGAGGAAGGGCTCACGATGGTCAGGGCGGAGGACTCCATGCGGAGGGCGCTGAGGCGGGCTGAGTGCCTCGAGGGTCTTCGCAGGGAGTTTGAGCTTGACACTGCGTTATCCCTGCGGGACCTCGGGGCCAGGGAACATGCCCGCCTCCAAGCCATTGACCAGGAGTTCGATGATGCCCTGGCCCATGACAACAACCAGTGAGCCGTCCGAATAGCCCGCTGCCTTTGTATATAGTTGTATAGTTAGGGTTAGGTTTCCTTTGTTTTTTTGATTTTTTTTTGGTTGCGATTGGACAATGCACCACTTTTTTGTATATAGTTCAGTTTTTAGTTAGTAGTCATAGTTAGGTTTAATTTGGTTGGGCTCATGGACCCAGGATGATCTTCTTCATGGTTCTTCATTGGCTTATTTTAATTTTTCAGATTATTTTCTTGGACATTCATCTTGTTTTGTTTGATTTGCTTTGTGTTTTTTCTTATTTCATTTCCATTCTACTTGCTGTTCAATACATATTATTTTTTTAATCTTCAATGTGTCGTATCATCTCATTGCTTTCAGGCATGTCATGTTGGGTGTTTTGTCATTCACTTGCAGCCATTGTGTGTGACAGACATGTGTTCAATTGCATTATTTAAATTGGGGGTGTAACATGTAATTGCCTTTGATATGTGGGTGGGTGTGATAGTTGGTTGGGCCTTTTGGCAGGGGAGGATGGGCATTACGGACATGATTGGGGAATGTTGGGACCCAGGTGCAGGGGGGCATGGATTGGACATGGGTGGGGGCCTGCTGGCAGGTGCCCCACAGTGCTGGGGGTGGTGGGAGACATGGGTGGGGGCCTGGTGGAGGGTGACCCTGCACTGCTGGGGTGTGGGGGTGGTGGGAGACATGAGTGGGGGCCTGGTGGAGGCTGACCCTGGTGGCTGGGGGGTGGGGGTGGTGGTAGACATGAGTGGGGGCCTTGTGGAGGGTGCCCCTGGTGGCTGGGGGGTGGGGGTGGTGGGAGACATGAGTGGGGGCCTGGTGGAGGGTGACCCTGCACTGCTGGGGTTTGGGGGTGGTGGGAGACATGAGTGGGGGCCTGGTGGAGGGTGACCCTGCACTGCTGGGGTTTGGGGATGGTGGGAGACATGAGTGGGGGCCTGGTGGAGGCTGACCCTGGTGGCTGGGGGGTGGGGGTGGTGGTAGACATGAGTGGGGGCCTGGTGGAGGGTGCCCCTGGTGGCTGGGGGGTGGTGGGTGACATGAGTGGGGGCCTGGTGGAGGGTGACCCTGCACTGCTGGGGTGTGGGGGTGGTGGGTGACATGAGTGGGGGCCTGGTGGAGGGTGACCCTGCACTGCTGGGGTTTGGGGGTGGTGGGAGACATGAGTGGGGGCCTGGTGGAGGGTGCCCCTGGTGGCTGGGGGGTGGGGGTGGTGGGAGACATGAGTGGGGGCCTGGTGGAGGGTGACCCTGCACTGCTGGGGTTTGGGGGTGGTGGGAGACATGAGTGGGGGCCTGGTGGAGGGTGCCCCTGGTGGCTGGCTGGGGGGTGGGGGTGGTGGGTGACATGAGTGGGGGCCTGGTGGAGGGTGACCCTGCACTGCTGGGGTGTGGGGGTGGTGGGTGACATGAGTGGGGGCCTGGTGGAGGGTGACCCTGCACTGCTGGGGTGTGGGGGTGGTGGGAGACATGAGTGTGGGCCTGGTGGAGGGTGACCCTGGTGGCTGGGGGTGGGGGTGGTGGGAGACATGAGTGGGGGCCTGGTGGAGGGTGCCCCTGCACTGCTGGGGTTTGGGGGTGGTGGGAGACATGAGTGGGGGCCTGGTGGAGGGTGCCCCTGGTGGCTGGGGGGTGGCGGTGGTGGGTGACATGAGTGGGGGCCTGGTGGAGGGTGACCCTGCACTGCTGGGGTGTGGGGGTGGTGGGTGACATGAGTGGGGGCCTGGTGGAGGCTGACCCTGGACTGCTGGGGTGTGGGGGTGGTGGGAGACATGAGTGGGGGCCTGGTGGAGGGTGACCCTGGTGGCTGGGGGGTGGGGGTGGTGGGAGACATGAGTGGGGGCCTGGTGGAGGGTGCCCCTGGTGGCTGGGGGGTGGGGATGGTGGGTGACATGAGTGGGGGCCTGGTGGAGGGTGACCCTGCACTGCTGGGGTTTGGGGGTGGTGGGAGACATGAGTGGGGGCCTGGTGGAGGGTGCCCCTGGTGGCTGGGGGGTGGGGGTGGTGGGAGACATGAGTGGAGGCCTGGTGGAGGCTGACCCTGGTGGCTGGGGGGTGGGGGTGGTGGGAGACATGAGTGGGGGCCTGGTGGAGGGTGCCCCTGGTGGCTGGGGGGTGGGGGTGGTGGGTGACATGAGTGGGGGTCTGGTGGAGGGTGACCCTGCACTGCTGGGGTTTGGGGGTGGTGGGAGACATGAGTGGGGGCCTGGTGGAGGGTGCCCCTGGTGGCTGGGGGTTGGGGGTGGTGGGAGACATGAGTGGGGGCCTGGTGGAGGGTGACCCTGCACAGCTGGGGTTTGGGGCTGGTGGGAGACATGAGTGGGGGCCTGGTGGAGGGTGCCCCTGGTGGCTTGGGGGTGGTGGGAGACATGAGTGGGGGCCTGGTGGAGGGTGACCCTGCACTGCTGGGGTGTGGGGGTGGTGGGTGACATGAGTGGGGGCCTGGTGGAGGGTGCCCCTGGTGGCTGGGGGATGGGGGTGGTGGGAGACATGAGTGGGGGCCTGGTGGAGGGTGACCCTGCACTGCTGGGGTGTGGGGGTGATGGGAGACATGAGTGGGGGCCTGGTGGAGGGTGCCCCTGGTGGCTGGGGGGTGGGGGTGGTGGGAGACATGAGTGGGGGCCTGGTGGAGGGTGACCCTGGTGGCTGGGGGGTGGGGGTGGTGGGAGACATGAGTTGGACATGGGTGGGGGCCTGCTGGCAGGTGCCCCACAGTGCTGGGGGGTGGGGGTGGTGGGGGACATGAGTTGGACATGGGTGGGGGCCTGCTGGCAGGTGCCCCACAGTGCTGGGGGGTGGGGGTGCAAGGGGACATGAGTTGGTGTTCATTAGTTCAAGGAGACATGTGCCTTTGCTGGGGGGCATGCCCATGGTGGGTGGGCTGCCTGCGGGACATGACCAGGGATGCAGGGTAGTCCCCTGTGGTGTGGGCTGCCTGCAGGGGCCGTGGAGGGTGTACAGGGTACACCTGGGAGGACCCACACTGTCAAATCACATGTGGAACTTCCCGCGCACCCCTGAAATACACGCGCCCAGGCTATTCGCGTGTGGAACTTCCCGCGCACCCCTGAAATACACGCGCCCCCAGGCTATTCGCGTGTGGAATTTCCTGCGCACCCCTGAAATACACGCGCCCAGGCTATTCGCGTGTGGAACTTCCCGCGCACCCCTGAAATACACGCGCCCAGGCTATTCGCGTGTGGAACTTCCCGCGCACCCCTGAAATACACGCGCCCAGGCTATTCGCGTGTGGAACTTCCCGCGCACCCCTGAAATACACGCGCCCCCAGGCTATTCGCGTGTGGAACTTCCCCCGCACCCCTGAAATACACGCGCCCAGGCTATTCGCGTGTGGAACTTCCCGCGCACCCCTGAAATACACGCACCCCCAGGCTATTCGCGTGTGGAACTTCCCGCGCACCCCTGAAATACACGCGCCCAGGCTATTCGCATGTGGAACTTCCCGTGCACCCCTGAAATACACGCGCCCAGGCTATTCGCGTGTGGAACTTCCCGCGCACCCCTGAAATACACGCGCCCAGGCTATTCGCGTGTGGAACTTCCCGCGCACCCCTGAAATACATGCGCCCCCAGGCTATTTGCGTGTGGAACTTCCCGCGCACCCCTGAAATACACGCGCCCAGGCTATTCGCGTGTGGAACTTCCCGCGCACCCCTGAAATACACGCGCCCAGGCTATTCGCGTGTGGAACTTCCCGCGCACCCCTGAAATACACGCGCCCAGGCTATTCGCGTGTGGAACTTCCCGCGCACCACTGAAATACACGCGCCCAGGCTATTCGCGTGTGGAACTTCACGCGCACCCCTGGAATACACGCGCCCCCAGGCTATTCACGTGTGGAACTTCCCGCGCACCCCTGGAATACACGTGCCCCCAGGCTATTCGCGTGTGAAACTTCCCGCGCACCCCTGAAATACACGCGCCCAGGATATTTGCGTGTGGAAATTCCCGCGCACCCCTGAAATACATGCACCCAGGCTATTCGCGTGTGGAACTTCACGCGCACCCCTGGAATACACGCGCCCCCAGGCTATTCGCTTGTGGAAATTCCCGCGCACCCCTGGAATACACGTAGCCCGCTCCCCCAGGCCCGATCGCGTGAGGAACTTCACGCGAACCCCTGTAATACACGTAGCCCGCTACCCCAGGCCCGATCGCGTGAGGAACTTCACGCGAACCCCTGTAATACACGTAGCCCGCTCCCCCAGGCCCGATCGCGTGTGAAACTTCACGCGAACCCCTGATATACACGTAGCACGCTCCCCCAGGCCCGATCGCGTGAGGAACTTCACGCGAACCCCTGAAATACACGTAGCCCGCTCCCCCAGACCCGATCGCGTGTGAAACTTCACGCGAACCCCTGAAATACACGTAGCCCGCTCCCCCAGGCCCGATCGCGTGAATAACTTCACGCGAACCCCTGTGATGCACGTACCCTGCTGAAATCGCGTGTTAGACTTCCCGCGCACCCCGGTATACACGCACACGTATTTTTTGTCAGCGGGTGTCCGTGTTTGTGGGTACCCCTTTGCACGTCATTTTTCCTGGAGGGCCACAGTATAGGACATTTATCATGGCAGTATATAGGTGCTATTTGTTGGCGCACCTTTTGGCGCACATTTCTTACAGCCGCAGAGACGCTACCGCCTGCTTTCTTGTGGCGGTCGTGTTTGTGCATGTGCGCTGGTTTGAGCGTGCGCTTTTTTGCCCTATTCTATTCCATGAATACGTGTTGTAGGCGAGCGTGTGGGCGTTCCGCACACTTGTGCCCTGTACTTCCCCCGTGACGCCCACGTTTTGGCAAGTTGTTCCCCATTCCGAGTGTTACGCCCGTGTTCCGCCTACTTTTGTTGCGTGCGCCGCGCTATGTGCGAATTTCGCTGTGGCCTGTGCGATTTTCGCTGTGACCTGGCGCACGCTGTTAGATGGCCTGTGCGCCAACGTGCGCCGCGCACTTTTTTATCGCACATCCGCTGGTTTTCTCGCCCACGGCCTTCCATGAATCGACGTGCGCTGCTTTTCGTGCGATTTTCGCAATTGCACTGCGATTTTCGCTATTCCACTGCGAATCGCACGTTTTTGCCCACTTGCGCCGCGCTAATTATTCCATGAATCGGCCTGTAAGTTGTGTGTTATGTAGATCCACCTAGACACCATGCCACATGTTTTACAAATTCAATTCTGTGACTGACTGTGAGTATCCATAGTATATGTGGTGAACAGGGATACCCGTAATGTAAATCCAAACCAGTTATTAGTTACCCAGGTAAAATCGAAACGTGTTACAGAGTAAACATTTAATGGTCACCCCAGTCAGTGAGGTGTGTTATTGAAGTCATAAAGCCTAGCCGGACAAATCAAATTACTTTTGCCTAAATATTCTTTTCAATGGAAACCAAACTGTAAAGCAAACGAGGGATTAGGTTACATGATTATACTAACAACTTCAAAATACTATTTCCACGTATCAATTTAAATCTATTTGCCAAAACTCACCTAAGCTTTCAAATCTTTCTACATTAACTCAGATCGTAGATGTACTGCAAATTCTCCCCCTGATTTAACATTTTTCAACTTAGAGTCTGTTGCCCAGAATGCAAATTCTAAAAACATAAAATTAAATTGCTTTTTTAGGGATATAGAATAACCACAGCCGCTAACCTTGCACCATGAAATTCACTGATTATTAGGCTAAATGAGATTTTGTTATTTCCTTTACCTTCACTAATGGAGACCTCTACACTCACATGAGCATCCACGCATCACGTATTTTAGAAGTTTTGCAATCCAATCCCTTCCGTGTTCATTAGGCAGCCATCCTGGCTTTGAATAACGAAACAGTGACTCATAGGCTGGGTCTCCACACTTACATTCTTAGTTATTTAGGTCTATGCACACTAAAATTAAACAAATTGTAACAGAGATACAATAATACTAAAATTACTCGATGGGTAGGGTTGTATATATGGGTATACTGTGCTAGGGGAATGCCAAGTGTTGCCATGGGGATGATGAGCATTCTTTATGTCATTGGGCTGTGCATGGTTGAGGTCACAATGCACTGCTATGGAACTGCTATGGAACTTAGGATTTGTTATGTATTGTATTTCGGCAGTTGGAGATCTGATGCTGTCCTGGTTGGGGGTCTCAACTATATGTCTGATACGTGTCCCAATAAATCTGCTTTTATCCTCACCTGGTATGTCTTGCCTCACTACATTGGCGACGAGGATAGGATGCTGAAGAAGTCAAAGAGAACAACCCAGGCAAGCCTTGATGGTGAAGGAGTTATTTTTTTTTTTGTTGAGACCCCCAGCCCGGTGAAACGTTGCGGACCTACTCTGCTGTCCTTGTAAATTACCCAACGATTGGATTGCGGTGGTCCTTGAAGAGTGGATCTCTGTTTACTCGTCATACGCTGTCTCCAGCTTCGCATACGCTGCCTGGTACCTGCAAGTAGAGAGGTCGGCAGTTGCCAAACCCGAGTGTTCTCCGGTTGCGACACAACTAGTGGTAATTTGTCGAAGAAGTATCGGGACATGGCTGTTGTGCTGTGTGAGCAACATGGCGAGTGCAGACCGGTGCGCGATGTGATACGGCTCTCAACGAAGCGTGTACAGGATCTAGTCTACCATCTTGCTGTGCTGCGAAGAGTGGGTGGCTTCACCGAATTCCTTCTTCCTGTAGTCATAACGCCGGCTCATGTGACCCAGAATTTGATACACAGACGGCGAGCACGTACCTGGTCATGTGACAGCATCATCATTTCTTTTCCCTTCAATCTCCGTTGGTTGGAACTAACGCCTTGACCCCAGGAAGCAGCAACGAGATTCGTCAACCGCCCAGGGCCCTTTTGGGAAGGCGGCAACGTGCTACCTGCTGAAGAAAAAGGTCGAACATACACTATTATTGGTCCAGGTGAGAAACAATGTGGCAGGGTTTTCTGTTGATTGGTAAATTTAACAAAACCTTGGTCACGTGAGTGAAGAAGAGCACTACTGCTATAGAAGATACCGATACAGTTACTCCTAACCTAACATGGCTTTGTCTGGTGTCCCTGGGCCACAAATGTTCATGCCTACCCCGGGCCCTCCTAGGATCAAGTGGGGCCCATGGAAAAGGGGATTTTTGCATTATGTTAAGGCGACATGTGGCAATGGTATGTCTACAGAAAGGAAAGTATCCATGTTAATGCACTTTTTGGGCTATGAAGGGCAAAGAGTTTATGAAACACTGCCTGACATTGCAGAATTGGACATGGAAGATGGTGGTAATGACTTTGATTATGCTTTGCTTAAATTAGACAAACATTTTGAGGCAAAGATCAGCACAGTGTTGGAACGTTACCATTTCGGAATGAGATTCCAACATGACAGCGAGTCAGTAGAAGAATATATTACAGCTTTGAGACACTTGTCATTAAATTGCAAATTTGGTGGGTCATTAGATGAACATATAAGGGATCAGTTCATGTTACATTGTTCAAATGATAAAATTCGAGAGGAAGTGTGGTTGAAGGACGATCCTGATTTAGATGAAGTTATAACTATTGCTAAGAGGATAGAGCACACATTGAAGTGCATGGCGAAATTGGGTACGAAAGAGACAAAACCTGTTCAGCCTATTGAAGTTTTAAAGAATAGTGATCCTAAGAAGGGGGGTACTAAGGGGAAAAGGAAATTGAGAAATAAACTTGTAAGAGGGAATGACTCAGATCAGAGCAAGAGTGGGGCTGGGCAAGCTCAACTGAGTAATAAAAATATTCAGAAGGAGGTTACTTATAGAGGTCCAAGAAGAGATGAACGCTTATGTTTTAGGTGTGGGAGTGCGCGTCACTTATCAACTTCACCGATATGTCCTGGCAGATGAACAAATTGCTCTATATGCAAGAAGTGGGGGCATTTTGAAAACTGCTGTACAATTATTGTATAGCTGGGGCTAAAGGAACCATGTTTGTTGAGGAATGTGAGGTTGTATCATCAGGAGAGGGTGAAGAGTCTGAGAGTGAGGTGGTCACTGTTAATATGGTGAAATGTTCGGAGAATGACGAGTGTGAACATCCTGCTGCGTGGGTTAAGGTTAATGGGCAAGAAGTAAGAATGTTAGCAGACTCATGTTCAAAGATTACTCTGATGTCAAGGGGTACTTATGAAAACATAGTACATGGTCGGATGGAAGATTTAACACCATCTGATAAAAACCCTGGGGACTACAATGGTGGGAAAATAGAGCTATTGGGGTGCTTCTTGGCTCATTTCAGTTTCAAAGGGAGAACAACATATGGCAAAATATATGTTACAAGGAAGGGGGAAACTTTACTCGGGTGGAGAGAACAAAGAGGTCTGGGCATCAAATTGGACCCTAATAGCGAAGAATAAGTCCTTAACATTGGAAATTTTAGAGGGCCTAGTAGTGTGGGGGATGTTAACAGTGATTTGATAACGAAATATCCCAAAGTCTTCAGTAATGGAGTAGGTTGTCTGAAGGGTATGGTGCACAAAATGACGCTGAGAGATGGGAGTAAGCCAGTGTGTGCGAAACTGAGACCATTACCTATGACGATGCGCGATGCTGTGAAGGACGAACTAATGAAACTGGAAAAGGCGGGTATTATTGAACCAGCCAAGGCATAGAGTGGATTTCCCCGGTTGTGGTGGTAAGGAAGCCAAGTGGTGAATTAAGGGTGTGCATAGATTTAAGAGAATTGAATAAGTGTATCATAGCTGATCAACATCCACCTCCCAATATGGGTGAATTACTGATTCAAATTGGTAATGCTAAGTTTTTTGCGAAGCTAGACATGGCAAGTGCATACCATCAAATAGATTTAGATACTGAGTCGCGAAAACTTACTGCATTCATTACGTATGAAGGAGTTTATCAATTCCGACGTATGCCGTTTGGGCTAATATCTGTTTCATCAGTATTTCAAAAAGTGATGGACAAATTACTAATGGGAGTAAAAGATGTCTGGTGCTTCCAGGACGATGTGTAAGTGTGTGGGGAAACTGAAGAGACATTGAGGGAAAAAGTGGAGGTGGTCCTAAAGATATTCAAAGAGCGTGGAATTACGTTACATGGTCAGAAGTGTGTCTTTTGCACTCGTACGGTGGAGTACTTGGGCCATGAAATATCTGAGGGCGGTCTTAGACCCAGGAAGGATTTGGTTGATGGGATAAGAAGAATGCAAGTTCCAAAAAACAAGGCAGAGTTGAGGCCATTCTTAGGTACCATAGACTTTTACCATCGTTTAATAGAAAATTTTGCGGTAGGCTAATAAACTGGAGAGCTCTGCTAAAGAAAGGTGTTGAAATTGACTGGGATAGAACTTGTCAAAAGGAGTTTGAAGAAATAAAATTGAAAATTGATATGGCGAAACCATTGGCTATGTACGACACCAAGGAGAAGACTATTTTATCAGTGGATGCTAGCGAAATGGGGATTGGTGTGGTTATGTCACAAGCAGGAGCGGATGGTATGGGAGATGTAGTTTTACATGCTTCACGCATGTTGAAAGGGGCTGAGTTGAATTACTCAGTTATAGAAAAGGAGGCTCTAGCGTGCCATTGGGGAATTGAAAAACTGAAAAATGTTGTGTGTGGTCAGGAATTCACTTTGAGAACTGACCATAAACCATTAAAGGCAATCTTTGAAAGTAAAGGCCTGGATGCATGCTGGGTGGGTAACCAGGTTACAATGGCCCTCATTACGACCCTGGCGGAATTCGGAAAACGATGGCGGAAATGCAATACCGCCATCGAATAGCGCTCGGTGCGACTATGACCCGTCACCGCAAAGTACGAAGCCATTAGCGACACCGTAGTGAACGCCAACGCTAACTGCACCAAGCACGCGCGCGCCATGCCAAACCGTAAACACCACCATGGCGCAAGGGTACGCTAATTCCGACCATAGCGGACATGTACCTAACGCCATCAAGCATGGCGGAATGTACCATTCCGCCATGGTGAGAAGTACGGCATCGCGAATCAACTGTAAACGGCCCCACTGAGTGCCTGTACACCGCTCCCTGCCCACAAAGTACAACTCCCCGTAGGTGCAATGAAGTCACAATGCAACCAGTGAAATGTACAATTCACCCATGCATGCCAACGAACAAAAGAAACACAAGAGGCGCCAATGGGAGCTGCAGGGCACAGATGGCACGAATACAGAAGCCAATCCAATGGACATGACCACAGTACCCCCCCCCCCGAAACGCACGCAAACACAGGCACCTGTGACCAGCAATATTCCGAAAATCACATCATTCCACCAGTCCACCTGGCTGACCGGCATCTGTTACACAAAACCCAATCCCCCGCCCCTGAGCATGACAACATTCAAACAGTCATATTGGCAGCCCCCATCCCTGACCTCACTGGGCTTCGTAGGCAAACGCGCCCAGTACAGTACCACGCAACTAAACTCCGAAGCTGGAACCCAATGCAGATCTCCTCCCAATACATCGCTCCCCAAATAGGAATATGCCACATCACTTGCAAAGAAGAACGCTACACGGGCCAAATCAGAATAGAAATTTAATGCACAACAAAATCACCAAGCCCATACAGCCATTAGGCCATGAACTCCAAAACACATTTCACCATTGTGGGCTGCATCCGCAAGAAATGACCAGCCACTACTTGTGTGACGCCCTGTTCCATCATGGTACACAGAGCCACATTCACGTACGAAAAGGCAACATGGAAGCGCACAGAACCGCAGGGCCGGCCCAATGGGGAGGCACTAGTCCAGCTGAAAGGCCGAAATGTTGCTCCGAGCCACCAGTACTGCGTAAGGGCATGTGGCCCATTGGCGATCGTCCCATAAGATCGTAATGCTGCTCCACTGATTAACACGAAGCAGCAGGTGTCGGGAGTAAAATCCATCTGCAGGAGTGGCATACAGATGGCAGTGGCAAAAGGGGAGGAGATACCTGTCAACCAAAAGAAAAGAAAAAGAATAGAATGGCCATCAGAACTACATTCGAACAACTCACTTCAATGATCACACTAAATCCACAGCCATATGCATGCTAGCCCACTCCAAAGGATCATCACCACCCAAAAACCACTTGCGACTCATAACTATCTATATCGAGGTGTAAACACCATCACAAACGAGTGTACCTGTGCATGCGTCTGTCAAAACAGAATCCATCAGATGGGATTGGTAACGTGCATGGACACAAGTGTCTGAGGGCGCGTCGAGACAGGGAGGGCTCAACAAGGCCAGATAGACGATGGTCCCACTATGGCAGCCCTGCATCACATAGCGCAGGGGAGGCGGATAGATTCCAAGAAGCCCTGTACATGGCAAACTCTGTATCAAATCACCTGCCCATGCATCCATTCATCATTCCCTCATCCCGGGATTAAAACGCCTGAATATTTACTCACATAACATTAGAAATATCCATTGAGTCTGTGCGTTATGCAGCCTGCAAAATCCACAGTGCCCCAGCCCGTAATTCCAGTGTAGTGAAGTAACATGTATTTGGGAACGTCCGGCCTCATCGCCCACGTCGCCATTGCGCATCCCAAACCATTCATATCAATCATTGCATCCTCGCCATGGCCCCTGTCTCAAGGACATTGAACAATAGAACGTTATATTTGCAGTCAGACCTGTGGGCATTTCCTCGCCGCTAGCTGAAAACCGAAAGCGCCGCCCTTCGAATTCCTCATTTGCAACATCACGTCGAAGAGGCATCTGTGGCCGTTCGAAATCACTAATTAATCCATCTAGTGCGGCTGTGTGTGAAAATGGCAACTGCCTTCACCCACAAATGGGACGCCCTGCCCGTCGTTGCAACTCGGTACAGTGATGCATGAGGGCCCACCGTTACTCGAGTACTACGTACCACTGACCCTTCACAAGTCTGTTCGCGACTGCACAGATAGTATGTGAAACAATGGGACCACAGCAGAATGAACATATCAACCAATGTTACACGGCCATCGGGTACAAATACATGATTGCAATAGCAAGATGCCATTCCTCGAATTGCAGCGTTGTGTGCGGGACGTGCTCGGCCAAAGGGGAGAGCAGTTTGCCCAGGTGGAATGAATCACCACAGGTGGAGGCCATACAGCCTGAAAACACATAAATTGCACACCCAGTCTCCTCCCACAACCACACCGAAATGCTACCGGCAGGACTCGCGATGTTGGCCCTGGGGGACCTGATAGCACTGCAAGTACTCCAACTCCAAGAAGAAGACGAACACCAACTACAACCGGCCGCACGGAGGAGACGCAGGAGGAGGAGGAGGGCAAGGCAGGGCCAGCAAGGGCCGCCAGCACAGCCCCTGCCACCACGCAGGCAGCCCGCAATCCCACGCCTCCGAGCACATCCATTCAACCTCACTGATGAGCAGATCCACACCCTCTACCGTCTGGACCGGGACACCATAGCCGCCATTGTGGACATGACACAGGCTGACCTTGTCAGCATGATAGATAGCCCAACCGCCATCCCACCCCTAATGAAGGTGGTGTCTGTACTCCACTTCCTGGCCACAGGCACCTACCAGCACACAGTCGGACAGTTGCATGTCATTTCTCAGCCACTGTTCTCACGGACACTATTGCAAGTGCTCGATGCCCTCCTGCAGCACGCAGACGACTACATCTCTCTACCACGCTCGGAGCAGGAAATTACCAACACAAAAGTGGGATTCCATGCACTTGCCGGCATACCGGGTTGCATTGGTGCCATCGACTGCACCCATGTGGAATTGGTCGTCCCACATGCCATGGAGGCCCAGTACCGCAACCGAAAACAATATCATTCCCTGAATGTACAAATGGTGTGTGACTCCAACAGGATCATTACACATTGTTGTGCCCGATTCCCTGGATCAACCCATGATTCTATGGTCTTGAGGAACTCTACAATACCACGCTACATGGAGCGACACGCAGGGAACAGATCCTGGCTACTCGGTGAGTCTCATTACATGCATGATAATGTGGGGTATGTGATTCGGCAATGACATGGCAGGAAGGGGGGGGAGGGGTGTGCGTACGTAGCAATGGCATTCCACATCATACGTTTATCGTCCACATACAGGTGATGCTGGATATCCACTGAAGAGATGGCTCCTCACACCAGTCCGGAACCCACGGGACCAGCATGAGGAGGACTACAACCATGCCCACTCACGTACCCGTGTAGTCATTGAACAGGCATTCGGCCTACTGAAGGGTCGTTTCCGCTGCCTCAGCAGGTCTGGCGGGGCACTCCTGTACCGCCATGAGAAGGTTGCAAAGATGGTGATGGCATGTGTCATGCTCCACAACATGTGCGTACGTAGAAATGTGCCCATGCCCCCTGACGCAGAACTGCAAGCACCTGATGATGGTCATGATGAGGGTGGGGATGTGGCAGCACCTCAAGGAGTCTGCGAGGCACCGGAGGGCCATGACATTCATCAGCATCTCATTGATGCATGCTTCTAGCACTCACGCCTGGTGGCTGATACATGGACACGGGACTCGTGGCACTGTGTGTGTCTGGGACATGCACAATATGGACTGTACGCCTATGATGGCCTAGTACACAAAGATCAATGTCCACACATCTCATTGGTTGATCGTGCACTGTTTATGGCATATGTGATATCATGTTGTACACCCTATCGACCCGCCACCCAAGTGAGCCCAACACACCCCCTCCACCCTCCTACCTCCCCCCCGAACACCAGTGTCCAAAGATGCTCATTGTCAGTGGGCAGTCGCTATTGCAAGCCCCCTCTGCGGGTATCAGGGGCACCCCTGCCTGTGGAGCGCAGGTTCCTCCCAGATCTACGTTGGGGGCTGCCCTGGACGGAACTTGCAACGGATGATGTCTCTGCCTGCTCACGTCCATGCATGTCCCTAAGGGTTTGCGAGAGCTCAGTGAGCACACGGCGCACTGCGGCAAGTTCGGCACATACGTCCTTGGACGTCGCATGCAGTTCCCCCCTCAGGCTCTCGGTGCTTCTCTCCATTTGTGCCCTTAGTGTCTCTGTGCCTCTCTCCATTTCTGCCCTAAGTGTCTCAGTTGATGTTTCTATGTCTGCCTTAGTGCCCCCACATTCATCGGCATGGTCCTTGAGGAGCGTGGCCAGTTGCTGCTGTTGCACGATTAACTGGTCGAGGGACTGTTGCTTCTGCTGGGCCATGGCCATTTGCGGGGGTGTCACAGAGGGGCTGTTGACCTCATGTTGCCTTGCCACAGGGCTTGTGGGGGATGGCCAGTCGTCGTCTTGTGGGTGCCCCTGCGTGGTATCCTCATGTTGTACGGGATGGGACAGACAGGGGGATTGGGACAGGTCATGGATGGATCTGACTTCGACATCCCCGTCTTCTGTGTCGGAGCATGCTGCCATCAATGGGGTGTCACCTATGGTGCTGCTGCCACCAGAGGCAGTGCCTTCTGTGGCATCCGTTGGGGGGACCTGTGGTGGTGGTGGTGTGGGGATGCTGGCTGCTGGGGTCCCTGTTGATGTTCCCTCCTCTGTGCTGCCACCTGATTTGTGCTGCTGCCCTGTCTTGATGCGTGCAGCTGAGGTGGAGGGTCTTTGGCCGTTGGTCTTGGCCCTCTTTGCAGGTGTGCTGGTAGGGGTGTCCTGATGCTCGTCGTTTGGATCGGACCCTGTGGTGGAGTAAAGGAGGGCGAGGGTTATTGATGGGTCTGTGGGAATTGGAATGGCATTGTATCACATGCATTGGGCTGGTACCTGAGGGTGATTTGGGTCGGGGCCTTGGAGGTGCTTTCATTTGTGTGTGGAGTGAGGGTGCAGTTGTTTGGCAGCCTGCAGTTAGGGTGTGCCTGCTGCACGTGTAGTGCGTGTTTCAGGGGTTTTTAATTAATTATGTATTTATTGTGGGTTTTAACGTGCGCTATCAGGCCGATGTGTGTGGACGTTCTCCTGGACATGTGTTTCTGTTGCACTATGTGGACACATGGTACTTCACATGGATGGACTTTGTGGATTTGGCATTGTTTTATCTGGCCCACCTACCTGAATCTTCGGATGTCTGCACTCCTTTCTCCATCCCTCCGACTCCCTCTATGCTCTCCATTCCGATGGTGGAGGCACAGATTTCTTCCCAGGGGGTCAACTTGATGGGTGATTCTGGACCTCCCCCGGTGGCTGTGGCAATGTTGCGGTTGGCAGAGAGTATGCTGCGGACGCGTATCCGCAGGTCGTCCCATCGCTTTCGGCATTGCTGTGGGTTGCGGGGTGCGGTCCCCACCGCACTTACCCGCTGTGCCACCAGAGCCCATATGGCCTTCTTGTTTGCAAGTGCCGTCCTGGTCATTTGCGTGGAGAAGACGACGGCAGCATTCTCCTGGAGGGTCTCTGTTAGCACGGTGAGTTCCTCACGGGAGAAGTGGACCTGCCGCTTGCGGTCGCACGCTTTCTTCGCTACTTTTCCCATTTTTCTTGGTTTCGCTAGGGTGGATGACGGGTTGGGGTGTGTCTCAGGGTAGTGTTTTTGGTGGTTGTGTGGTTTTAGTGGTTTTATAGGTGTACGGCGGGATGTTTCCCGTTCCGGGCCCATGTTTTTACTTCCGTTTCCGTATATTTCCGGTCACCGTACTTTCCGGTAGGCGCACACTGCGGTGTCCGCTGTGATGGGTGGCGGTATTGCACCTAGGGCGCAGTACGGCGGCGGTGTGGGCCGTTTTCGGGTCATTTCCGCCATCGCGGACTTTGCACTTCCGCCATGCCGTGGTGCTCGTGCCCGATGGGTCGGAATGGGCCGCACTTTGCTCCTTCGTGCAATGGCGGAAACGCTATTTACGCTGTGGCGGTCCGGTCAGTCACTTTCCGCCAGGGTCGTAATGAGGGCCAATGTCTTAAATTCAATATGGAAGTTGTCCCTGGGAAAAGCAATGTACAAGCCGATTATGCTTCGAGGTTAAGGGTGGATAGTAGTGATGATGAAGAGAGTAAAAAATGTGGTGATGTTGGTAATATGGTATTTGCGACCACAAATAGGGTGATACAGAGAGAAGAGTGGATTGAAGCTTTGCAGTCCGACGATATGTGGGGACGCATCATGGGTTTAGTCAGAGAAGGTTGGCGGGAAAAGAGATTGTTGTCGGGAGAGGAGAGATCATTGTGGGAAGTAAGATTGGAATTGTCGGTGAGGGATGGCGTATTATATCGGTGGGACAAGTTGCTTGTTCCTTGGAGTTTGAGAAAAAGGCTGGTGGAAATTGCCCATTGCGGTCACGTGGGTGTATACAAAACTAAGGATGTTATAAAGACTGATTATTGGTGGCCATGTTGCGATCGAGAAATCGAGAGAGTCGTTGGTGAGTGTGTAGTGTGCATGAAATCAGGAAAAAATCTTTCGGCTGTGGTCCAATCAGTAAGAAAGACGTTGGTACCGGAAGGTGTATGTGTGGCAAGATCTTGCCATTGATATTCTGGGCCCTGTCGATATGGGTAGAGGACGAGGAAGGTTTATTATTGTCTTAATAGATATGTTTTCAAGGTGGACTGAGTTTAAAATATTGAGGGATGTTACAAGTCAATCCATTGTGGAGTTTTTAGAGAGTGTTTTTGAGAGGGAGGGTTTGCCAAGGACCCTTCTCACAGACAATGGTCCACAATTCACAGGTAAGTTGTTCCAAGAATATCTTTTCAAATGTGGAATTCGGCACAAGAAGACTGCATTGTATTATCCACAAGGGAACGGAATGGTTGAGAGAATGAACCGTTGTATAATGGATGGTATTCGAGGAGCAAGCGCATGTGGTGGTGATCGTAAAGTAGCAGTCAAAGAGCGTTTGTATGCTTTACGGATGGCCCCCAATGCTGAAATGAGAGTAAGTCCCTTCAAATTGATGAGAGGGCGAAGCGGTAACACTGTGTTGTCACCGGCATGGTTGGGAAGAGTGAGGGAAACCAATGAGGTTGTAGAGGAAGTAATAAAAGAATGGAAGAACGAAATGGTAAATGGGTTGAGAGGATGAATGAGAAGACCCCAAAAAGAAAGGTAACAATTGTTGAGGTGGGTGATTGGAAGCCCATAATAAACAGCAAAGGGCATCTGTTGTATTTGGATCCTGTCAAGGTTGTCCAAGTGTACAAAGGTGCCGTTAGGACAGAAAGCAGCCAAATTTGGAATTTGTCAACAGTTGCGAAGATAAGAAAGTAGATGTCTTAAATCATCCCTGTAATATGTCAAAAGTGCAACATCTGCTGATGTTATATTTGATATTTCCATTTTTTTTAATGTTAATACCCAGTTAAATTATGTTTCATTTGTTATTAATTTTAGGCTTTGTTCAGATAAGGGGGGATGTGTTGTATATATGGGTTTACTGTGCTAGTGGAATGCCAAGTGTTGCCATGGGGATGATGAGCATTCTTTATGTGGAGTCATTGGGCTGTGCATGATTGAGTTCACAATGCACTGCTATGGAACTTAGGATTTGTTATGTATTGTATTTCGGCAGTTGGAGATCTGATGCTGTCCTGGTTCGGGCTCTCAACTATATGTCTGATACGTGTCCCAATAAATCTGCTTTTATCCTCACTTGGTGTGTCTTGCCTCACTACAGGTAGTTTAAAAGTGCTGTTTAAAGCTTCCATTGTATTATGCCATAAATAAAACGTAATCATTAAATTAACATAGATATTACAACACATTTTATACAGATAAATCAAATAAGTATCTCTTGAGTGGACTTCAAAAAATGTCCAAATCATAACAAACAGTTATAATCCCAACTAGTGTATACAGCATACATGAACAGGTACTGTTAATCTTCAATACATCTGACAAATTCCAATTATTACATAGATATATTCATGTTCATATTGTTGAGAATGGGGAAGCCCCGCCCACCCTTCCCATAGGCACTTTAAAGTAAGACAAGACGCATTCAATGCACTGTGATGAGCCAGGGGGTAGGGAGGACAGTGAGAGGGGTGCCTTCCCATCTAGCAGGACCCCATGCTAATATAACCAATTATAATGTAATCATATGGTGTGGCCCAAGGTGCGGGCAGCGCCGCTATGTTGCGTAGGTATCAATAATTATAGGTAGAAGGGAAGGCTTGCACAGTAAATGTGGCATTACATGCATTAGACCCAAATCCATGAGGCCACAGAAATCTCCAGTCATGCTCGAGCTCCCATGAGGACAGTTCATACCCCCACCCACTAGACTGTTTATTCATTGTTCTTGAAAGTGTTGCAAACATGTGTCTTTCACCCAAGAGGAATGTGCCGAGATCTGAGGCTGGCGCCTCGTGTGCATGTTATCTCACTTTGGCCCATTCCCGAGTGACCATGAGTTATAGCCCATGTAATTGACTAAACCCTAAGATCCCCGAATTCCATGACACCATGTGCCCTTTGACCAACAACCCCAAAGTACCAAGTCCTGAAATGTTCAGAGAGGATGGACAGGGTGTATTGTTGAAGTGACAATCATGTGTTTTGTATTGCGAGGTGCTGGGAGGGATAAATTATGGCTCAAAATGAAGGCAAAGACCTTGGAGTCGGATGGCGTAGACGGACTGAGTGAAATGTGTGTGTGAAGGTTAGAGTTCCCTGGAACTTCCTTTATGTCTGTCCTAAGGCCTGCCAAGTGCACAGTATGAGTGATAAACAAGCTGTATAGTAGGAGTATAATTAATTTGTTTTCTGACCTTCAACATAAGAAGAGGATGTGCCCAGTGTGAAGACCGGTGGGGGGTCTGTACTTCCGCTCTCTATATGGTAGAGGAGAGGCACAGAGGACCCCAGCCAAGATTCTCTAATACGGTAGCGATGGACGAGCAATCAAGGCCTAGCTTCTCAGGAGGTGATGCAGGCTGGTTCTTAAGTACAGTGTATCCCCAAGCCCCCCACAAAGGAATGTCCACACACTGTATTACTGAAAACACAGTCTTTATATCATTAATATTCAAGGGTTATGTACACTTATCACAACAACGCACTTTGTGCTCAGGAAAACCAATAATGATAAATATCTACAATTCTAAAGTGGTACCACTAATATTAGACCTCATAACAGTGCATTCACAATACTGTAGCAATGGCACGCAGATCAATAAGCAGGAAACCAGCAAATAGAGAGAGAAGAGATAACAGAGGGTTGAAACAATAGGCAGAATACTGGCCCCTACCACTGGACACAGTTCTGTGTGGAGATCCCCCCACCTGGGCAACCTGTAAAATAAAGGGATATGACACAAGCCCAGTCCATATATTGTTCAACAGTCTTATTCTCTCCTACAATGTTTTTACCCCCCCAATGTACCTGGTGGAGTCGAGTTCTTCGAAGAGGCGTCGACAGATCTTTCTTGAATGACCCCCTTTTAAGCAGGAGTCACGGATCGTCGAGAGGCGTCGAGAAACGTCGAAGACCTCGGGGTTCGGCGACGGGGAATCGACGGCCCTTCTTGAATGCCTTCCCTTTCAAGCGGGAGGCACGGGGCGTCGAACGTCCGTCGACAAACGAGGTAGAACGATGTCGAAGAGGCGGCAGCTTCGTCCGAGCGGTGCTCGTCCGCGTCGGGGCGTCGGCGTCCTGCAAGGCGGAGGTGTGCGGGGCACCTCGATGACAATAGTTCTGGACCGCAAAGATTGTAGAGACGGGAGCCCAGCAAGGGCGTCGAGTCGCTCGAGTCTTTGGGATCGTGAGGTGGCGGGAAACCCACCGGCGGATTCTCCTCGGCGCGTTGGTCGTCCTCGACTTTCTCCGGCAGGACAAAAGCGGTCGACGATGCGGTCGAGGGAGTCCTTCGAGTCAAATGTTCTTAGGCAAGGAGCGGACGGCTCCGGTCGTCGGCGGCACGGCGTCAAGTGGTTCCCACGGCTGGGCAACACAACTTCGACGGGCCTCCAGCGGTTACACAGACCTGCGAACCCTGGTCGACGGCAATGGACTTCGACAGCGTCGAGGTCCGGGTGCTTCACTTCGATCTCCTCGGCGGTCCCGTCTCGGGTCGGCAGCCTTTCGAGGGTCTGACTTCCAGGGCGCTTCGGCGAAGATTCAGCGGTGCTCGATGGTCCCTCGGAGCACGGGAAGAGGGCGCCTTACCAGGTCCTCTCTCGGGTCAGTCCTCGACGATTTCGACAACCTTCAGTTCCGTCGAAGCAAATGCCACAGCAAGTCTTCTTCTTCCAGCTGGACGTCGAGGATCAGCAAATCCAGTTACTCTTGAGTGGAGACTCAGCTTCTGAATGCTTCTGAACGTGCTTGAACGTTCCTGAACCATTTCCAGTGGTGAGAGGTCCCCAGATATACTATCCTGTCTCTCATCCACACTGCTGGCACACACACAGCAGCCAATCACACAGAAGGGCATTCATGCAGTCAGTCAGCCAATCAGGCACACAGTGCATTCAGGCCACACTCCTCCCTTTCAGACACTCACAACAAGGAATGTGGATTGGGACAAGTACCCAGCCATTCAACACTACACACTGCATTCAGGCCAGTTTCGGGCAGGGCTGTCTCAGTCTTTGTCTCTCATGCCAGAAACCAGACAACCACAACAAGGAGTGTATATTGGTCACACACTCCATTCACCCAGGTCCCACCCACAGGAGGTACCCACAACATACAGTCACTGGGAAGGCTCCAGTCAGTCTAGCTGGGCCTTCACAACAACACCATATATGGAACTTCCACCCAACAGCCAGTCAGGGGGAAGGGACAGAGTCAGGGCTTCCCAGGACTTTGGGAAAAACAAGATAACAGGCAATAGAAAGCAAGAGGCCACAGGGGCCATCTTGTTTCCTATCAGGAATCAACTGATTCCAATGGCAGGGCCTGGGTATCCCAAAATGGAGGACACCCAGAGCACCTGTCAAATTCAGCATGGAGCTGCCACCAGCCCATACCCTGCTCTGTGGGCCACCCACAGGTGCCCAAAAACATACACTAGGGGCACAGGGTTGTACCCCTACCCATGGGTGCCATAAGGGTATCCCATGGGTCTGTTCACCAAACCAAAAGAGAGCTGCACTGCCAGGAGTCCCTCATGGACTCCTGGGCAGAAAACATGACAGAACACACGGTAAAAACAGAAAAAGGACAAGGATTCAGAGGCCCTGTCCCTCAGATGCATTTCCGGCATCACAGTCGCCCCCCCCAGACTGAGGTGGAGGGTGCCTAATCTCCCACGGGATAGACACCCTCATCCAGACGGTCAACATACCTTCTGGAAAGGCCATCTGCATTATCGTGACTCTTCCCTGGTCTGTGCTCTATGGTGAAGTCTAGCCCTTGCAGGCTAATGGACCACCTGAGCAATTTCGGGTTCTCACCCTTCATCTGCATAAGCCACTTCAGGGGCTTATGATCTGTTTGGACCTTGAAGGTAGACCCCGTAAGGTAGGGCCTAAAACGCCTAAGGCTCCAAACTATGCTAAAACACTCCTTTTCAACAGTAGCCCACCTAAGTTCTCTACCCTTGAGTTGTCTACTGATGAATATGATAGGGTGTTCTCTCCCTTTGTCATCTAACTGGGACAAGACAGCTCCAATTCCGGTGTCGCAGGCATCCGTCTGGACGATAAAGGGTCGGCTGTAGTCAGGCGCACTCAACACAGGTGCCCTACACAGACTTTCTTTCAAGCCATCAAAGGCCCTCTGACAGTCTTTAGTCCAATTAACCTTCCTAGGCTGTTTGGGTGAAGTTAGAGCTGTCAGGGGTGCAGCTATGGTTCCATAGTCTGCCATGAAATTGCGATAGTACCCAGTGAGGCCCAAAAAGGCTCTCACCTGGGTTTGAGTAGTGGGAGTCTCCCAGTTCTGTACGTCCTGTACTTTACTGGAGAGAGGTTGGATTTGACCCCCCCCTACCTCATGACCAAGATAGGTAACTTTCCCCTGAGCTATCTGGCACTTGGTGGCCTTGATAGTGAGGTTAGCCCTTTTCAAGGCCTGCAACACCTTATCCAGATGTGTCAAATGCTCTTCCCAGGTGGAACTGTAGACGGCAATGTCGTCTAAGTAAGCCACACAAAAGGCTTCCAGACCACTGAGCGCATGGTTGACCAATCTCTGGAAGGTGGCAGGGGCATTCTTCAACCCAAAGGGCATGACCCTAAACTGGTAGAGTCCCTCAGGTGTGGAGAATGCCGTCTTTTCCTTGGCATGGTCCGTCAGAGCTATTTGCCAATAGCCTGAGGTAAGGTCAAAGGTGCTCACAAATTTGGCAGCACCTATAGTGTCCACGAGCTCATCAGCCCGGGGCAATGGGTGCGCGTCAGTTTTGGTGACGGCATTGACTCCTCGGTAGTCCACACAGAACCTCCAATCCTTGGTACCCGCCTGGGAACTTGCCTTGGGGACAAGGACCACTGGACTGGACCAGGGACTGGTGGAGGGTTCAATAACACCCAGATCCAACATCTTGGCGACCTCAGCCTGGATGTGGTGTTTGACGGTATCTGACATACGATAGCTCCTGCTTTTGACAGGCACACTGTCACCAGTGTCAATTTCGTGCTTACACCACGGTGTAAGGCCCGGTGTCAGTGAAAACAGAGAGGCATACTGCTGGAGCAAAGCCCTGCAGGCCCTCTGCTGCTCTGTTGTCAAATCGGGAGAGAGTTGTACTCCCTCCACTGAGCCATCCTGAGGGTTGCTATGCAGCAAATCAGGAAGGGGCTCACTCTCATCCTCTTCTTGCCCTGAAGCTAGCAAGAGACATGAGACCTCTGCTCGCCTGTGGAAAGGCTTGAGCCTGTTGACATGGAATACCTGGGGGGCTACCCCAGAGGCTCCCATGTCCACCAGATAATTGACTTCGCCCATCTTGGAGATGATCCTGAAGGGTCCAGTCCACTTGTCTGCCAGAGCTCTAGGCTTGGTAGGCTCTATCACAAGGATTTCCTGTCCCGGAGTCCAATCCACTTGCGAAGCTTTCAGGTCATGCCAGTACTTATTCAATTCCTGGCTGGCCTTGAGATTTGCTGTTGCCTGACCCATCATTTGTGTCATCCTCCGCCTGAGGCCTAACACATAGTCCCCCACTTGCTTGGCGGGACCTGGAGGGGTGGCTTCCAAGCCTTCTCGGATCAAGGCGAGGGGCCCCCTCACGGGATGTCCAAAGAGTAACTCAAAGGGGCTGAAACCAACACCCTCTTGAGGTACCTCTCTGTAAGCAAACAGCAGGCATGGCAGGAGGAGATCCCATTTCCTCCTTAGGGGCTCTTCCAAAGCACCTAGCATGCCCTTGAGAGTTTTGTTAAATCTCTCAACCAGACCATTGGTCTGGGGGTGGTAAGAGGTGGAGAACTTGTAGGTTACCCCGCACTCTTTCCACATGGTTTTCATGTAACTAGACATGAAGTTGGATCCTCGGTCAGAGACAACCTCCTTGGGGAATCCAACACGGGTGAAAATGCCCAGGAGAGCCCTGGCAACCACCTTGGCAGTAACAGTCCGAAGGGGTATTGCCTCAGGGTACCTGGTGGCATGATCTACCAAGACCAGGATGAACCGATGTCCACCTGAAGTGGGAGGGTCAAGGGGACCGACGATGTCGATGCCCACCCTCTCAAATGGTGTGCCAACCACTGGTAATGGCTGCAGTGGGGCAATGACCCTGCCTCCAGTCTTGCCAGACAACTGACAAGTTGGGCAGGTCCTGCAGTGGGACTCCACCTCTACTCCCATCCGTGGCCAGTAGAAATGGGCAGAGAGCCTCTGCTTAGTCTTCTTGGTCCCAAGATGACCAGCCAAGGGCACCTCATGCGCCAACTGCAGTAGGAAGGGCCTGTAAACCTGGGGTACCACCAACCTCTTGCGGGCACCAGGTTCGGGCTTAGTGGGCTCACTAACAAGGAGCTCACCCTCCCAATAAATCTTGAATGTCCTAGGCACTTCACCTTGTGCCTGGGACAGGGCCTGTTTCCTCAGGCCCTCGAGAGAGTGGCACTCTCTCTGTCCCTTACAGAAGTCTGCCCGGGAGGGTCCCCCTTCAGCTAACAAGCATTGAAGGTCGGGATGATCCTCCGGGTCTTCTGTCTCTTCTCCCACAGGAGTTGAGTTTGGGTTTTCCGCTGGACCCAGCCCGTCCGGAGCATGGATCCCAATGGGTGCTGTCGGAACAGCAGGAAGAGAAGGTGTTCCCTCCACAGAGGTGGCCTTCTTGGTCTTCCTTCTTCTTGCCTTAGGCCTCGCCTTTGGCTCGGGTACCTGACTCACAGCCAGACCCGGTGTCACCTGTGACCTAGTGACTGCAGCAGCAGTCATGGGAAGACCATCCGAGATCAACCCCAACTCCACTAGATCATTTCCTAACAGAATGTTAGCAGGGACATTGTCCTGAACCAGGACAGGAAGCTTTGCTGCCTTGTCTCCAATCATGAGTGTGACTAGGGCTACAGGCGATAATTTGGGAGGCCCACCAGCTAACCTGGTGGTTTGCAGAGGAGCACCTTCATAGTCCTCTGGCTTGAGCAGGGTCCTGTCCACCACTGTCATGCTTGCCCCAGTGTCTCTCAAACCAGTAGAAGGCTGGCCATTCAAGAGGACACTTCTCAAAAACCTACGGGTGTTCTGTGGAATAGTCGCCAGTACTTCTGCGTACTGGTCCCAGGCCCCAAGGGACACTAAGGAAATCTCTACCGGAGCACCAAAGGTGATTCCGGTAGAGGAGGGGAGGACAGTGGCCTCCACCTCAGACACGGGGTAAGGGTAGGTCAGGCTGACAGCCTGTACTCCAAGTGCCTTACCTTTACACTTGGGGTCACCCCTTTTGTGATCCAGAGCCCCACAATCCCAACAAGTGCCAGGAGTGCGGGGTACGGTACTGGAACCACTGGGAACCTGCTTTGCAGCAGGTGGACCACTACTCTTATTCCCACCCACAGAGGACTTATCCCCACTAGATTTTTGGGTCTTAGGAGAGGAAGGTTTTGGTTTACTCGACTGTGATTGCTTTTGGGACTCCTCAGCTTTCTGAGAGGTCCCCTTTTCTTTGTCCTTGTCCTTCCCACTGGAGTCCTTAGGGGACACCCGGTGGGAGACCCACTTGTCAGCCAACCTAGCCAGCTTAAAGGGGTCCAAAATGTTCTGGTCAGCCACATACTGACGCAGCTCTGGTGAACAGGCTTCAGAAAAATGCTCAAAAAACAAGAGGTGGGACAACTCAACAAAAGTTTTCACCTTGTATCCGTCAATCCACCCCATCATGTTCATGTGCGCAGCACTCACCCAGTCAACCCAAGACACATTCTCTCTTTTCTTAAATTCCCTGAACCTTTTAAGGTATTGGGCAGGTGTCTTGCCAAACTTGGCAATCAAAGCAGACTTCATACACTCATACTGACCCCTTTCCTCCACACTCAGCTTCAGAATACAGTCATATCCAGTTTGAGGCACTCTGCTTAACAAACACTTAGCCCAATCTCTTTTATCTACATCATGAATTGCACAAGCCATTTCAAACGCTTCAATCCATTGGAGGATATCTGAACCCTCCACAAACACACCAACCAAATCTTTCATAAACTTGGTGGCTGGGGACCTGCCACTCTCAATTGGTCTAGCTGAAGTCTCCACTCTAGCTCTCTCTAGCTGGATTCTCTGACATTCAGTGTCCTTGTCTTTGAGCGCAAGATCCCTATTCTTGAGTTCCACTTGCTGTGCCAGCTCCTCTTTCTTAAGCTCAGCTTCTATTTCCAACTTGCGATATTCAAAGGCCAATTTCATCCTTAATAACTCAAGTTCCATGGAATTGCTGGGGTTTGGAACAGAGGCAGCAGGAATGGTGGCATTCCCAGAAACAGATTCAGCGACAACCCCAGGGGCAGAGTCCTCACTGGTTGCATCCCCCCCTTCATCAAGGGTTTCACCATCAGTCTGGTAGTCCACCAGGGCAGCTATCAGCTCAGCCCTAGACTTATCCACAAAGTCCAACTCCCTGGCTTCACAAGCACTCTGGAGAGCCTCTAAGCTCATCCGAGTCAATTTACCATTTGCAATGGACTCCATTGCTTGTAATGCAGTTATTTGGAACACACCCGAACCTTAATCTAATAAAAGTGCGGATATTTTGTAAGTGGCACGGTTATACACTGAGTCTTAAAACCATAAGCATCCCACCGCTGCCACCAGCTTGTGAAGACCGGTGGGGGGTCTGTACTTCCGCTCTCTATATGGTAGAGGAGAGGCACAGAGGACCCCAGCCAAGATTCTCTAATACGGTAGCGATGGACGAGCAATCAAGGCCTAGCTTCTCAGGAGGTGATGCAGGCTGGTTCTTAAGTACAGTGTATCCCCAAGCCCCCCACAAAGGAATGTCCACACACTGTATTACTGAAAACACAGTCTTTATATCATTAATATTCAAGGGTTATGTACACTTATCACAACAACGCACTTTGTGCTCAGGAAAACCAATAATGATAAATATCTACAATTCTAAAGTGGTACCACTAATATTAGACCTCATAACAGTGCATTCACAATACTGTAGCAATGGCACGCAGATCAATAAGCAGGAAACCAGCAAATAGAGAGAGAAGAGATAACAGAGGGTTGAAACAATAGGCAGAATACTGGCCCCTACCACTGGACACAGTTCTGTGTGGAGATCCCCCCACCTGGGCAACCTGTAAAATAAAGGGATATGACACAAGCCCAGTCCATATATTGTTCAACAGTCTTATTCTCTCCTACAATGTTTTTACCCTCCCAATGTACCTGGTGGAGTCGAGTTCTTCGAAGAGGCATCGACAGATCTTTCTTGAATGACCCCCTTTTAAGCAGGAGTCACGGATCGTCGAGAGGCGTCGAGAAACGTCGAAGACCTCGGGGTTCGGCGACGGGGAATCGACGGCCCTTCTTGAATGCCTTCCCTTTCAAGCGGGAGGCACGGGGCGTCGAACGTCCGTCGACAAACGAGGTAGAACGATGTCGAAGAGGCGGCAGCTTCGTCCGAGCGGTGCTCGTCCGCGTCGGGGCGTCGGCGTCCTGCAAGGCGGAGGTGTGCGGGGCACCTCGATGACAATAGTTCTGGACCGCAAAGATTGTAGAGACGGGAGCCCAGCAAGGGCGTCGAGTCGCTCGAGTCTTTGGGATCGTGAGGTGGCGGGAAACCCACCGGCGGATTCTCCTCGGCGCGTTGGTCGTCCTCGACTTTCTCCGGCAGGACAAAAGCGGTCGACGATGCGGTCGAGGGAGTCCTTCGAGTCAAATGTTCTTAGGCAAGGAGCGGACGGCTCCGGTCGTCGGCGGCACGGCGTCAAGTGGTTCCCACGGCTGGGCAACACAACTTCGACGGGCCTCCAGCGGTTACACAGACCTGCGAACCCTGGTCGACGGCAATGGACTTCGACAGCGTCGAGGTCCGGGTGCTTCACTTCGATCTCCTCGGCGGTCCCGTCTCGGGTCGGCAGCCTTTCGAGGGTCTGACTTCCAGGGCGCTTCGGCGAAGATTCAGCGGTGCTCGATGGTCCCTCGGAGCACGGGAAGAGGGCGCCTTACCAGGTCCTCTCTCGGGTCAGTCCTCGACGATTTCGACAACCTTCAGTTCCGTCGAAGCAAATGCCACAGCAAGTCTTCTTCTTCCAGCTGGACGTCGAGGATCAGCAAATCCAGTTACTCTTGAGTGGAGACTCAGCTTCTGAATGCTTCTGAACGTGCTTGAACGTTCCTGAACCATTTCCAGTGGTGAGAGGTCCCCAGATATACTATCCTGTCTCTCATCCACACTGCTGGCACACACACAGCAGCCAATCACACAGAAGGGCATTCATGCAGTCAGTCAGCCAATCAGGCACACAGTGCATTCAGGCCACACTCCTCCCTTTCAGACACTCACAACAAGGAATGTGGATTGGGACAAGTACCCAGCCATTCAACACTACACACTGCATTCAGGCCAGTTTCGGGCAGGGCTGTCTCAGTCTTTGTCTCTCATGCCAGAAACCAGACAACCACAACAAGGAGTGTATATTGGTCACACACTCCATTCACCCAGGTCCCACCCACAGGAGGTACCCACAACATACAGTCACTGGGAAGGCTCCAGTCAGTCTAGCTGGGCCTTCACAACAACACCATATATGGAACTTCCACCCAACAGCCAGTCAGGGGGAAGGGACAGAGTCAGGGCTTCCCAGGACTTTGGGAAAAACAAGATAACAGGCAATAGAAAGCAAGAGGCCACAGGGGCCATCTTGTTTCCTATCAGGAATCAACTGATTCCAATGGCAGGGCCTGGGTATCCCAAAATGGAGGACACCCAGAGCACCTGTCAAATTCAGCATGGAGCTGCCACCAGCCCATACCCTGCTCTGTGGGCCACCCACAGGTGCCCAAAAACATACACTAGGGGCACAGGGTTGTACCCCTACCCATGGGTGCCATAAGGGTATCCCATGGGTCTGTTCACCAAACCAAAAGAGAGCTGCACTGCCAGGAGTCCCTCATGGACTCCTGGGCAGAAAACATGACAGAACACACGGTAAAAACAGAAAAAGGACAAGGATTCAGAGGCCCTGTCCCTCAGATGCATTTCCGGCATCACACCCAGCAGCACCCACATGTTGGAAGGCAGACGGACTGGGCTGGGACCAATAAACTGCCATCCCATATGGATAAAGGCAGCACCTCTATAGGGGCCATCTAATCAGTCGCACAGGTTTTTACTGTTTGTTGTCACGTCACTATGATGCTGTGTACCTTTAAATGTTTCTGCTTGTACCTCTCTTTGGCAGAACATTCTTAGCAGCAGAGTTCTTTGATGTTGCTCTCCTGCATGTGAGATTAAACTTGTTGTCCTTACAAGCTTGACTTGGGCCTTTCTTCCCTAGTGGGTTGTATTCTCTCTGGTGTGAGCGTTCAGGGGCGTGCCTTCAATAACTTCTACAGAAGCCTCCACCTAATGGTATGTAGATCTTACAACTTGTCATCTCAATTCAATTCTCATCTCTGTAGATTAGAAGTACTTTGTTACCAAGACTATCCATCCACAATCTACAGTCTACTGAACAACCCATTCCTACTCAGTTATCAATCAAATAAAACAGTTCAGACAAAAATCTTCATTGATCACTTTAGGATGTACCATATCCAGCAAATATAACCAGAACATTTCTCTCTGTGCCAGACAAGTATTGAAGTCGCCCCCTCTAGTGGGGTGTTTAACTACTTTCAGTATTGTAAATTGCATCTGAGCATTGAATGTCTATGTTTATTGAAATGTCTTGCTACAGGTGATTTCATATTCTTACAACGCACACTGAACTTGTGCTCCATCCACCTTTCTCGGGCTATCCTTGCTGTTTGCCCTGTATATAAAAGCCCAGATAGACATGTTATGCTATAAATAACACCAGATGTCCTGCAGGTTGCATAGTCACAAAGAGAAATCGTCTTTCCTGTCTGGGGATTTGAAATGATCATACCCTTTAACGCATTATTACAATGGCTGCATGTTAGGCAGGGAAATGTACCCTTCTTTTGTTTTCTTAACACTGATTGTCTATCCATTTGGGGTCTCTCAGCCCGCACCAATTTATCTCTTAGACTTGTACCACGTTTATAGGCCATCTTTGGCGGTGTAGGGAACAACTTAATCAGTAAAGGATCATGTTGTAAAATACACCAATTCTTTTTAAGTATATTACCAATCTGAAAACTCTATATGGAGTATTTAGAAATATATAACAAGGGTGTCTCTGCATCTTTACATTTGGGTTGTAGTAACTGCTCCTTCAGTACCTCAGCCGTTCATGAAATTTCCTCACTTAATTTCTCTTCAGGATAACCTATTTTACTAAATCTCTTACTGAGGTCTCGACATTCCTGGTTAAAGATTTCAGGATCTGAGATGATTCTTGTAAGTCTTAACATCTTACTATAAGGCAAACTCTTGGTAATGGCTTTGCGGTGAAAACTTGCATAGTGTAGTAAATTATTAGCATCCGTTGGTTTATGGTCTATTGTGGTGATCACTTAATTCCCTACAATTGAAGGTTGGACATACAGGAAATGTAGATCTGGAGTCCCTATTTCCAAAGTAAGTTTAATAGGTGGATGTACCTGGTACACATATTCAAAGAAGGATGTCAATTCTTGTCTAGATCCACACCAAATGCCAAAGATTTCATCAATATACCTTTTCTAAGTCAATATCTTATTCAACCTTTTCTGGATGCTCTAATGCAAATGTTTTTTCAAAAAAGGACATAAATATGTTAGCATATGGTGGGGCCATTGCCGACCCCAATGATGTGTCTGATGCTTCTACATAAAAGTTGTGCGGCTATCAAAAGTAATTATTGCACAAGATAATGTTAATCAACTCAATGATTAATTGTTTTTCACCTCTAACTACCACCGAATTCAACAAAATACATTCAATAGCTTTGATTGCCTCATTATGGGGAATGGATGTGTATAAGTCATTTACAGTGAGAGAGAAAAGGATACACTCCAGTGTCAAGGTCTCAATCCTGTGTATACATTTCAAAGAGTCTATAGTGTCCCTCAAATATGTTGGGATCCCTTGGACTAGTGGTTATAGGATTGTATGAAAATGGTCTTGGTCCCTGCCACAATGGGTCTCAGTGGTGGTCTTGTCTGGTGTTCATGGATTTTTGGATGTCAATAAAAGATAAGAGTAATGGGGAAACAATTAATCAGAAACCTCCAAAGTTTATCAGTAATCCACTCAATGTCAAATGCTTTATCTATTATCGTCTTTATCAGAATTTTAATCTTATAATTGGGTCATGTCCAATACTATGTACGTGGACTCATCATTCAATAATTTCTAAATGCTTTCATGACAGTAAGTTGAGACCATGATAATATTGGCACCCCCTTTATCTGCTGGTTTGAGAGTAAGTTGCTCATCCTTTGCTAGTTTTCCTTTTTCTTTCAATTGATATTTTTTTTAAGTTGTAAAGTGTTCCACTTTCTTGAATTCTATTTCAACTTTCTTTTCGAACATTTTTAAAACTGAATTTTGAATATGTGGGTAAAAATAATGTTTACGTCTAATTTCTAATTTCTAATGTATCTTGAGAACCCAGAGGCCCCTCCATCAGAATTACAACTACACAGAGTTCTCAGTATTTCACCTTCCCCTATACTTGCAAAAACCACACAGTGTTCTCAGTTTTTTGGTCTTGTCCTTCAATTACAAAAGTCAAGCGGCCACTTATCCAGAAGATCAGTACTTACCTAAAGGACACAACACATTTTCTCCAGATTCTAGAACCACTCAATTCTGATGTCGATGACATACTGTTTACTGTGGATGTGAACAGCTTACATACTTCGATTCCATTCAAATTGGGCCAAGAGGCTATTGAATGGGTATTACTTCAGGAGTGGCACATAGAGCAGCCAAACCATTGATCTAAATCCTTCATGAGTTCATATCACAGAGTTCCCATTTTCGGTTTAAAAATGTACACTTTTTGCAAATATCAGGAACTTCAATGGGAGCCACAAGGACTCCTGCTTATGCCAACTATTTTATGCAAGTTTAAATCAGACCAAATTTGTAACCATCCTGTGTGACATAAGCCTCAAATCTTAGGGTTGATACATTGATGATATATTCTCTATCTGGCATGGCCGTTTAACCACATTGCTTGACTTTTTACAGTACTTTAATGCTATAGATGACCAAATTAAATTCACCACAGACATAGATGACACAAATGTATAGTTTCTTAACTTAAAAATCATTCTAGACCAAGACAAACTATCAACTACCCTGTTTCAAAAAGAGATTAACAAAAATAACCTTCTCCACTGATTGAGTTTCAATCCTCCCAGCATGATCAAGAGTTTTCCATACAGCCTATTGCTCAGGGTGAAAATGATTGTCAATGGCATAGAACACTGTTGTGAAGAATTTAACAGACCTTATGGCAGATATGCTGACAGAATCTACCCAGAGGAGGAGCTCAGACAAGCTGAACTCAAAGTCATGATTAGATCGAGATAATTACTAATACATAGTCAGACCACTCAAGCTTAGCCATCTTTGGTATATATCTCTACATTTTCAACATACAGCAGTAGGATTGGGAGAAACATAATAAAACATTGGGCGCACATTCCAGAAGGAGGTTAGAACCAGGAATCTAGACACTGCTCACCATGTCTTTACGTATAAAAGAACCAGCAATTTAAGTGATTTACTGGTGAAGACTGATAACTCATGTAAAGCAAGAAAGCCTGTTGCCTATTCTGGAGCATATCCTTGTTTACCTTGTGGCAATTGCAATAATGTGATTAAAGTCACCATTGTATTTCATCCAAAGACAGCAAAAGAATTACTATTGAGGCATTCGCAACATGAAAATCTGAAAATCTTATTTACTGTATTGGTTGTCCTTTTGGGTTCTACTACGTTGGATAAACATGTAGGAAAGATTGAACCAGATGGAATGAGGTCAAGTCTTGTATAAGAACGAATATCCCTAACTCTTCTGTAGCTAGACATTTCAAGGAATATGGTCACTACATTGCGGAATTATGTTTTCAGATTCTAGAGTTCATAGACGGGAGTTATTTTTCAGGAGATATTTGCAAATGACTTGAACCTAGGGAAGCATCCTGGATACAAAACTTGGACACACTCATCCTGGAGGCATAAAAGAGGACAAGAATGGACATTGCTACCTATGAATTGTGATTTTTACCATTTTGTCTGCTTACTGAATTGCATGTACATTTACCTATGTCACCCACTTATCACACTAGCTTTCTAGTGTGTCATAATAGAATGTCCTTGATCATGTTGTATTGTTAATTCCCATCATGATGATTTTGAGCATCATTTTTATACATTCATGCAATGCATTATATTGCCTCATAAGAATTTGAATGTTCTCTATCTTGCCTGCCTTTTTGAAATTGCATGTACACTTACTTACAGTCCCTTGCATATCACACCAGTATTTTAGCATTTAGAAATATAACTTCCTTAATCACATTCTATTGGTGATCCCCATCATAATGATGTGATGCTGGGTATCATTGTGTTTGCTCCTGCTATCATGATTCAATCTATTGACTATGCCGATTTTGTTGAAGTTTGTCTATATTTGTGTATTTCTCTCTATTCTTTTTTTGTTTAATTTTGCTCATTTTACTTCATTGTGATGTTTGCTATTGCTTTCCCTTTTGTTATTGACATTTATTATTTTTATTTCTTCATTTTTTTCTTTGACTTAACATCATTCTTTTCACATTTTTCCTTTTTCTTTTTCTGTTTACATTTTCATTTTTCCATTTTGAACATATTTCATTTTTTATTAATGTTTTGTTCTTTTTTATGTTGTCTTTTATTTTTGTTGTTGTTACTGAGATTCTTCATGGTATCTTACATGTGCCAGTGAGCGCCCTGTCTATGCGCAACCCTTGGCGTCCGACGTCATCATGTTTTTCATGTAATTAAGTTATTGCACAATTATTAGGTTACGCCTTTTAACATACTGTCGTTGTAACAGTGGACACACCATTTCTGCATTTTGCAGTACTAATTTCCTCTTCAGCTGAGTTCCGGTTGCTTCGGAGCAAGAGGCGAGAATGGGAGGCTTTTGGCACATTTTATATAATGGCAACATCCTTATTTGTTCCTTTTGGACATTGCTATGGTTAGGTTTGGTTTTGATTACCTTCATTGTTTTGCACCTGTTTAGAGTTTGCTTCTCTCTATGTTGTGTTGAATACTGAAGCACCTCCTCTTATGTAACTTTTCTAGTCATCTGCCTATTATCTATCTATCTATTATCTAGTCATCATACCTATTATTCCACAAGGTATGTTCTTGTTTTCCAGTATTATATTTATGTATTTTTGTAACTTTTTTGAGCCTGCGATTTTTTGTATGCATTCCACAGTCATCTTTTGTTTTTGTTTTTCTTTCAGACCATATTATTTTAAAGGAAGTTTTGTGTTTACTTTCCATGCCACCTACAACATAATTTGTCTTTATTTTCATACTTTCATGTCTGTCACTCTTCTGATCTTCTGAGTATCAATACCATTTGTCTTTTACTTTTATAGACATTGCACTGATAAACAGCCATGCATAGTCCAAAATACGATGGGCATAGTTGTCTGCCACCTTAATCTAATCTTTTCTCATGCATTTTGTTTATCTAATATTGAACTGATGTATGATATGCAATTTGATATGGAAACCTTTGTAAATATTTCAGTAGTACTTCATTACTCAAGTGCAGCCATCATTGTGATTTCTTCCTCAGTATTCGTTTTGTGGTTGTTCATATCCATCTATGTGCATGGGCAGCTGTATGACTTGCACCAAAAGAAACAATATTGTAATATTTACGTGCACTACTTTAGTCTATATAGCGTTACCAATGGCATTCTCTTTTGTTGGCCTTCTGCTATGAAAGAAAAATGCAAATAGGGTTCTCAGTGTTTTGACCATCTAATACACCTAGAAAAAGAAAGTGGGGTTTGCAGTACTTTAGCCTTCTCCTCCACCTTCTGAATACATGTTGGGTTCTCATTGCTTTTGATTTCCCTACCTGCAAAACAAATGCACATGGGTTCTCAATACTTGAGCCTGCTCATAAACATGTGAAAAACCTGTGGGATGTACAGACACTCCTGGGACATATATACCCATGTGCAAATCATGCCCCCCTTGATCCCCACAAAAAATTGGAATCTAGTTCCCTAACTCTACATAGGCCCCTTATTGATTTAACTTGTCTCTACTTTACTGTATCCTAGCTACACATCCTTCCCTACTCTAACCTGCACTATCCTAGCTATAATTCCCTTCCCCACCAAGCCATAGCCACTCCTGCCCCTTCAAAAGCCAACCATCAACTGTTGCAAGTTTATACTTGCCTCCCTTTATATTGATGCAAGTTCAAACCAAATAGAACCTCTTACTTTGTGCCTCAGGAAATACCGGTAACGTTTGATTTGACTGAATCCCTCGATATTCTAGAAGTTTGAGTTTTGCATGAACTGTCACACCCATACCTGTAATTGACTGTGGCCCTCATTACGACCCTGGCGGAATTCGGAAAACGATGGTGTAAATGCAATACCACCATCGAATAGCGCTCGGTGCGACTATGACCCGTCACCGCAAAGTACGAAGCCACTAGCGACACCGTAGTGAACGCCAACGGCAACTGCACCAAGCACGCGCGCCATGGCAAACCGTAAACACCACCATGGCGCAAGGGTACGCCAATTCCGACCCTAGCGGACATGTACCTAACGCCATCAAGCATGGCGGAATGTACCATTCCGCCATGGTGAGAAGTACGGCATCGCGAATCAACCGTAAACGGCCCCACTGAGTGCCTGTACACCGCTCCCTGCCCACAAAGTACAACTCCCCGTAGGTGCAATGAAGCCACAATGCAACCAGTGAAATGTACAAGTCACCCATGCATGCCAACGAACAAAAAAACACTACAGGGGCCAATGGGAGCTGCAGGGCACAGATGGCACGAATACAGAAGCCATCCCAATGGACATGACCACAGTCCCCCACCAAGAAACGCACGCAAACACAGGCACCTGTGACCAGCAATATTCCGAAAATCACATCATTCCACCAGTCCACCTGGCTGACCGGCATCTGTTACACAAAACCCAATCCCCCGCCCCTGAGCATGACAACATCCAAACAGTCATATTGGCAGCCCCCATCCCTGACCTCACGGGCTTCGTAGGTAAACGCGCCCAGTACAGTACCACGCAACTAAACTCCGAAGCTGGAACCCAATGCAGATCTCCTCACAATACATCGCTCCCCAAATAGGAATATGCCACATCACTTGCAAAGAAGAACGCTACACGGGCCAAATCAGAATAGAAATTTAATGCACAACAAAATCACCAAGCCCATACAGCCATCAGGCCATGAACCCCAAAACACATTTCACCATTGTGGGCTGCATCCGCAAGAAATGACCAGCCACTACTTGTGTGACGCCCTGTTCCATCATGGTACACAGAGCCACATTCACGTACGAAAAGGCAACATGGAAGCGCACAGAACCACAGGGCCGGCCCAATGGGGAGG
Organism: Ambystoma mexicanum; assembly: GCF_040938575.1. NCBI lineage: Eukaryota > Metazoa > Chordata > Amphibia > Caudata > Ambystomatidae > Ambystoma > Ambystoma mexicanum. The sequence goes on along the minus strand of NC_090932.1, from coordinate 437,683,719 downwards.
CACTAGTCCAGCTGAAAGGCCGAAATGTTGCTCCGAGCCACCAGTACTGCGTAAGGGCATGTGGCCCATTGGCGATCGTCCCATAAGATCGTAATGCTGCTCCACTGATTAACACGAAGCAGCAGGTGTCGGGAGTAAAACCCATCTGCAGGAGTGGCATACAGATGGCAGTGGCAAAAGGGGAGGAGATACCTGTCAACCAAAAGAAAAGAAAAAGAACAGAATGGCCATCAGAACTACATTCCAACAACTCACTTCAATGATCACACTAAATCCACAGCCATATGCATGCTAGCCCACTCCAAAGGTCCATCACCACCCAAAAACCACTTGCGACTCATAACTATCTATATCGAGGTGTAAACACCATCACAAACGAGTGTACCTGTGCATGCGTCTGTCAAAACAGAATCCATCAGATGGGATTGGTAACGTGCATGGACACAAGTGTCTGAGGGCGCGTCGAGACAGGGAGGGCTCAACAAGGCCAGATAGACGATGGTCCCACTATGGCAGCCCTGCATCACATAGCGTAGGGGAGGCGGATAGATCCCAAGAAGCCCTGTACATGGCAAACTCTGTATCAAATCACCTGCCCATGCATCCATTCATCATTCCCTCATCCCGGGATTAAAACGCCTGAATATTTACTCACATAACATTAGAAATATCCATTGAGTCTGTGCGTTATGCAGCCTGCTAAATCCACAGTGCCCCAGCCCGTAATTCCAGTGTAGTGAAGTAACATGTATTTGGGAACGTCCGGCCTCATCGCCCACGTCGCTATTGCGCATCCCATACTATTCATATCAATCATTGCATCCTCGCCATGGCCCCTGTCCCAAGGACATTGAACAATAGTACGTTATATTTGCAGTCAGACCTGTGGGCATTTCCCCGCCGCCAGCTGAAAACCGAAAGCGCCGCCCTTCGAATTCCTCATTTGCAACATCACGTCGAAGAGGCATCTGTGGCGGTTTGAAATCACTAATTAATCCATCGAGTGCGGCTGTGTGTGAAAATGGCAACTGCCTTCACCCACAAATGGGACGCCCCGCCCGTCGTTGCAACTCGGTACAGTGATGCATGAGGGCCCACCGTTACTCGAGTACTACGTTCCACTGACCCTTCACAAGTCTGTTCGCGACTGCACAGATAGTATGTGAAACAATGGGACCACAGCAGAATGAACATATCAACCAATGTTACACGGCCATCGGGTACAAATACATGATTGCAATAGCAAGATGCCATTCCCCGAATTGCAGCGTTGTGCGCGGGACGTGCTCGGCCAAAGGGGAGAGCAGTTTGCATAGGTGGAATGAATCACCACAGGTGGAGGCCATACAGCCTGATAACACATAAATTGCACAGCCAGTCTCCTCCCACAACCACACCGAAATGCTACCGGCAGGACTCGCGATGTTGGCCCTGGGGGACATGATAGCACTGCAAGTACTCCAACTCCAAGAAGAAGACGAACACCAACTACAACCGGCCGCACGGAGGAGACGCAGGAGGAGGAGGAGGGCAAGGCAGGGCCAGCAAGGGCCGCCAGCACAGCCACTACCACCACGCAGGCAGCCCGCAATCCCACGCCTCCGAGCACATCCGTTCAACCTCACTGATGAGCAGATCCACACCCTCTACCGTCTGGACCGGGACACCATAGCCGCCATTGTGGACATGACACAGGCTGACCTTGTCAGCATGATAGATAGCCCAACCGCCATCCCACCCCTACTGAAGGTGGTGTCTGTACTACACTTCCTGGCCACAGGCACCTACCAGCACACAGTCGGACAGTTGCATGGCATTTCTCAGCCACTGTTCTCACGGACACTATTGCAAGTGCTCGATGCCCTCCTGCAGCACGCAGACGACTACATCTCCCTACCACGCTCGGAGCAGGAAATTACCAACACAAAAGTGGGATTCCATGCACTTGCCGGCATACCGGGTTGCATTGGTGCCATCGACTGCACCCATGTGGAATTGGTCGTCCCACATGCCATGGAGGCCCAGTACCGCAACCGAAAACAATTTCATTCTCTGAATGTACAAATGGTGTGTGACTCCAACAGGATCATTACACATTGTTGTGCCCGATTCCCTGGATCAACCCATGATTCTATGGTCTTGAGGAACTCTACAATACCACGCTACATGGAGCGACACGCAGGGAACAGATCCTGGCTACTCGGTGAGTCTCATTACATGCATGATTATGTGGGGTATGTGATTCGGCAATGACCTGGCAGGAAGGGGGGGGGTGTGCGTACGTAGCAATGGCATTCCACATCATACGTTTATCGTCCACATACAGGTGATGCTGGATATCCACTGAAGAGATGGCTCCTCACACCAGTCCGGAACCCACGGGACCAGCATGAGGAGGACTACAACCATGCCCACTCACGTACCCGTGTAGTCATTGAACAGGTATTCGGCCTACTGAAGGGTCGTTTCCGCTGCCTCAGCAGGTCTGGCGGGGCACTCCTGTACCGCCATGAGAAGGTTGCAAAGATGGTGATGGCATGTGTCATGCTCCACAACATGTGCGTACGTAGAAATGTGCCCATGCCCCCTGACGCAGAACTGCAAGCACCTGATGATGGTCATGATGAGGGTGGGGATGTGGCAGCACCTCAAGGAGTCTGCGAGGCACCGGAGGGCCTTGACATTCGTCAGCATCTCATTGATGTATGCTTCTAGCACTCACGCCTGGTGGCTGATACATGGACACGGGACTCGTGGCACTGTGTGTGTCTGGGACATGCACAATATGGACTGTACGCCTATGATGGCCTAGTACACAAAGATCAATGTCCACACATCTCATTGGTTGATCGTGCACTGTTTATGGCATATGTGATATCATGTAGTACACCCTATCGACCCGCCACCCAAGTGAGCCCAACACACCCCCTCCACCCTCCTACCTCCCCCCCGAACACCAGTGTCCAAAGATGCTCATTGTCAGTGGGCTGTCGCTATTGCAAGCCCCCTCTGCGGGTATCAGGGGCACCCCTGCCTGTGGAGCGCAGGTTCCTCCCAGATCTACGTTGGGGGCTGCCCTGGACGGAACTTGCAACGGATGATGTCTCTGCCTGCTCACGTCCATGCATGTCCCTAAGGGTTTGCGAGAGCTCAGTGAGCACACGGCGCACTGCGGCAAGTTCGGCACATACGTCCTTGGACGTCGCATGCAGTTCCCCCCTCAGGCTCTCGGTGCTACTCTCCATTTGTGCCCTTAGTGTCTCTGTACCTCTCTCCATTTCTGCCCTAAGTGTCTCAGTTGATGTTTCTATGTCTGCCTTAGTGCCCCCACATTCATCGGCATGGTGCTTGAGGAGCGTGGCCAGTTGCTGCTGTTGCACGATTAACTGGTCGAGGGACTGTTGCCTCTGCTGGGCCATGGCCATTTGCGGGGGTGTCACAGAGGGGCTGTTGTCCTCATGTTGCCTTGCCACAGGGCTTGTGGGGGATGGCCAGTCGTCGTCTTGTGGGTGCCCCTGCGTGGTATCCTCATGTTGTACGGGATGGGACAGACAGGGGGATTGGGACAGGTCATGGATGGATCTGACTTCAACATCCCCGTCTTCTGTGTCGGAGCATGCTGCCATCAATGGGGTGTCACCTATGGTGCTGCTGCCACCAGAGGCAGTGCCTTCTGTGGCATCCGTTGGGGGGACCTGTGGTGGTGGTGTTGTGGGCATGCTGGCTGCTGGGGTGCCTGTTGATGTTCCCTCCTCTGTGCTGCCACCTGATTTGTGCTGCTGCCGTGTCTTGATGCGTGCAGCTGAGGGGGAGGGTCTTTGGCCGTTGGTCTTGGCCCTCTTTGCAGGTGTGCTGGTAGGGGTGTCCTGATGCTCGTCGTTTGGATCGGACCCTGTGGTGGAGTAAAGGAGGGCGAGGGTTATTAATGGGTCTGTGGGTATTGGAATGGCATTGTATCACATGCATTGGGGTGGTACCTGAGGGTGATTTGGGTCGGGGCCTTGGAGGTGCTTTCATTTGTGTGTGGGGTGAGGGTGCAGTTGTTTGGCAGCCTGCAGTTAGGGTGTGCCTGCTGCACATGTAGTGCGTGTTTTAGGGGTTTTTAATTATTTATGTATTTATTGTGGGTTTTTACGTGCGCTATCAGGCCGATGTGTGTGGACGTTCTCCTGGACATGTGTTTCTGTTGCACTATGTGGACACATGGTACTTCACATGGATGGACTTTGTGGATTTGGCATTGTTTTATTTGGCCCACCTACCTGAATCTTCGGATGTCTGCACTCCTTTCTCCATCCCTCCGACTCCCTCTATGCTCTCCATTCCGATGGTGGAGGCACAGATTTCTTCCCAGGGGGTCAACTTGATGGGTGATTCAGGACCTCCCCCGGTGGCTGTGGCAATGTTGCGGTTGGCAGAGAGTATGCTGCGGACGCGTATCCGCAGGTCGTCCCATCGCTTTCGGAATTGCTGTGGGTTGCGGGGTGCGGTCCCCACCGCACTTACCCGCTGTGCCACCAGAGCCCATATGGCCTTCTTGTTTGCAAGTGCCGTCCTGGTCATTTGCGTGCAGAAGACGACGGCAGCATTCTCCTGGAGGGTCTCTGTAAGCACGGTGAGTTCCTCACGGGAGAAGTGGACCTGCCGCTTGCGGTCGCACGCTTTCTTCGCTACTTTTCCCATTTTTCTTGGTTTCGCTAGGGTGGATGTCGGGTTGGGGTGTGTCTCAGGGTAGTGTTTTTAGTGGTTGTGTGGTTTTAGTGGTTTTATAGGTGTACGGCGGGATGTTTCCCGTTCCGGGCCCATGTTTTAACTTCCGTTTCCATATATTTCCGGTCACCGTACTTTCCGGTAGGCGCACACTGCGGTGTCCGCTGTGATGGGTGGCGGTATTGCACCTAGGGCGCCGTACGGCGGCGGTGTGGGCCGTTTTGGGGTCATTTCCGCCATCGCGGACTTTGCACTTCCGCCATGCCGTGGTGCTCGTGCCCGATGGGTCGGAATGGGCCGCACTTTGCTCCTTCGTGCAATGGCGGAAACGCTATTTACGCTGTGGCGGTCCGGTCAGTCACTTTCCGCCAGGGTCGTAATGAGGGCCTGTATGTCAAAAATCACTGGTACAAGTTGGGATAACCAAACGAGTGTTCAGAAATTGCAAAGTACACAGCAAATGTATTATTGTGTGTGGCTACCTGTGAATTACTAATGGATGAAAGAGTCTAATTCCATGGAATCATGTTTGATGAAATTGTAAATTGGTGTCTAATTCCCAATGCAAAAGTGTCATTGGGTCATCCATGGAGGAATGTTTAAATGGAACCACAGAACCTTTTCTGTAAAAGTGGTCATGAGTGTCTAGTTGGCTGATCCCTATACAAGTAATTCCTCATCGGTATGACGCTAAGCAACCTTAAATGATATTAAGTGACTTGGCGAGGTTGTCAATAGAACCTTCTGAGGGTGGTATCCAATGATGGTGGAACAAAATAGTCGATTGCCAATGTGCAAGGGCTCAGAATCTTCACAGTGATCACACGATCAAGCCTGAGTAAGGAATCCCTCATCTAAAAACTGGATAAAAGGGGCCAGAACTTAGAACCCCAGGAAGAAAAATTAATATGATTTGTAATCAAGGGCTTCAGATTTGATGAAAAGTGTGGTACATATCGTGGAAATTCAACCAGAAACGCCTCAGCATATTGTGAACCGATCTTTCAATATGGGAAGTTTGACATATTCTGTGCCTTCTGCTCAGAGAGCCAACATTTTGGGGAGCTGGATGGACGTTTCGAAATCTGGTCATGAGTGGAACCATCAATACATTGTGATTTTGACCCCCACTTATCTCTGTGTTCTGGAGGCTAAATAACTATTTCTACTTCCTTTGGCCCATTAAATGCACATTTTACCCCAATTCAGAGGCTACTTCGTTTTATCAGGCGTTTGTCCACTGCCATTGGGGGTCATTACAACCCATGCGTTAACCATGGCGCTATTAGCGCCATGGTTGACGCCGGAATCCGCCATGGTGAATGGCGGAATTACTGCCCCCATCACAAGGTTTGTGGGGTGGTAATTCCCCATTCACCATTGGCCATGGTCACCATAGCGCCATGATTGCTGCCGGTAATTTACCGATTCCGCCATGATGGATGGCGGAATTACCGCTCAATTCAAAGGTTTGGGGGGCGGTAATTCCCCATTCACCATTGGCCCTTCCCCACTCCCATTTGAACCCCCATAGGGCTCAATGGGAATGGGGAAGGTGGTAATTACGGTACCGCAAATTGCGGTACCATAATTACCTCCAAGGTCCCTTTGCGGGTCCCGTCCTTAACGGCTGGTAAAACCAGCCATTAAGGTAGGGACCCGCAAAGGGACCTCGTAGTAAGGCGGTAAGGGATTACCGGTACCGGTAATCCCTTACCGGCATCCGTGTAATGAGGCCCATTGTCTCCTGCGAACACTGGGAGCCTGAAACCCTTTCCAAGACTCTCTCTCCCCACCCCGCCAACCTTTCCTCTCTCTCTCTCTCTCTCTCTCTCTCTCTCTCTCTCTCTCTCACTCCCTTTCCCTCTCTCTAGGGAAAGGCATCTACCTGCCCTTTCATAGATTTGCAATCTGATTTTAGCAAGTGCATTACTACGGCCCCTTCTCCTGCTGGCCTAAACGAAAAAGAAGAGATCAGAGTCAGGGTCTGGGCAGTGTCCGATTTTTACTCTATAAGCAGACTCTACCTCAAAATTGGGCTGGTGCTTGAACTCATAGTCTTTGTCTCGGCTTGTCATTCCATACACTTCCACTTTTCAGGTGGTCTCCCAAGGCAATTTGCAGTCCCAGCTTCTAAAAAAGTCACAGGTTTGGCCTGCCACCTGGTTCAGCTCAACCCTGGCTGATGCAATCGCTGTCAGTCACCAAAACAATGACACAATATGTTTGAATGGCAGCTTCTGCCCCTCACTTTTGTTGTTACCCTCAGAACAATGAGAAACATACCACAACAAATTATCAGAGTCACAGGTTTCATGTGGGATGTCATGAGGGATGGACTACAATAAGCTATGCAAACTTAACTCCTCTAATTTACTTCTCATGAACTCTAACGTGATAACACATAAAACACTCCATTAACATTGTAAGTGGCATTTCGAGTGCCATCAAATGTGTAACCACCAATGATCTCGCTAAATTATACCGTTTTGCAGCTGCAAGTGGTAAGTGGGTCACAGGTCGTGTACTATGTATAGCAAATATAGTCGGTATATAGCTTGGATCCATTTGGTATACATAATTGTGTATCCAGAACAGGCACCAACTGTGAACAATACCAGTAGTGTAGCCATAGGTGACATAAGTAATGTCATGGATAATGCAACCCCTCCCCATCCCTCCATACACACAATTGTCTTTATGCATTGAAATGTAGTATGAACTTGCACCTCTTCATTTTCAGCCTTTATTTTTGTGTTTGAAGCTTCATGCTAACATTGACCCTCATTACAACCCTGGTGTTAAGGGGTTAACGGCGCCGTAAAAGGTGGCGGCGCCGTTAACCCCTTAACGCCTGATTACGAGGTCCCTTTGCGGGTTGGAGATTTTAACGCCTGCTTTTTGCAGGCGTTGAAAACCAACCCGCAAAGGGACCCTGGTGCTAAGTACGGTACCGCAATTTGTGGCACAGTACTTAGCGCCTTCCCCATTCCCATTAAGCCCTATGGGGCAAAAATGGGAATGGGGAAGGGCCATGGCGGCATGGGGAATTACCGCCCCGCCAACCTCGGAATGGGGCGGTAATTCCCCATTCTGCCATGGCGGAGTTGGTAAGTTACCGGCATGGACCATGGTGCTATTAGCACCATGGTCCAACGCCAGGGTCGTAATGAGGGCCATTGTCCTTGAGACCTTGGGCCTCATTACAACCTTGGCGGAGGACCATGGTGCTATTAGCACCATGGTCCATGCCGCTAAGGTTGCAATTCCGCCATGGTGGATGGCGGAATTACCGCCCCTTTCCAAGGTGAGTGGGGCGGTAATTCCCCATTCACCAATGGCCCCTTCCCCATTCCCATTTTTGCCCCATAGGGCATAATGGGAATGGGGAAAGGCGATAATTACTGCACCGTAAATTATGGTGCCGTAATTATCGCCAAGGTCCCTTTGCGGCATGGCTTTTAACGCCTGCAAAAAGCAGGCGTTAAACAGCCATCCCGCAAAGGGAACCTTGTAATCAGGCATTAAGGGTTGGCGCCGTTTACAGCGCCATAAACCCCTTAACGCCTGAGTCGGAATGAGGCCCCTTGTTTCTCCATCTCTTTGTTTGGATTTGAGAATACACTTGCACTGTGGTACTTATCACAATTGTAATAAAAAGAAGGTTAACAAGGACTGATCCCAATGGATGTACAGACCGACATACAGACTGTAGCTTGCAGTACTGTGCTACTGTTAAAAGATTCTAGCCCATACTCTGGCCACCCACACCCTATGCAGCGCTTTGCTGCTCTCAAGCTAGTTCTGTGTTTTAAACAATAAAACAAATGATGTCATTTTAGATTTCACTTATTATGTCATCGATATGGTTTAAGAAATGTGTGTTTTTGTCTCGCGGTGGTGGCACTTAAACTGCTCTGTTGTACGCACCTTTGTCCCCGAAAATACAGAAAAGAGTGCATTTTTAAGTGTAAAAACTGATTTATGCCTCCTTGAAAAACGAACTAATTTTTTGTTTGTTGCATATTGCAGGTTTGCACTGACAAGTACCATCATGGTAAACGCCACAGCTGGGCTTCACAGGCCCCAGGTCATCCCTGTCCCCGCCATTCTCCCCAAGTCTGTTTCTTTAATGTCTTATCTTTTATTATTGGGCTGGGGCAGACACACCTGTGAAATGGAGAGTGCTAATAGCACTCCCTTACAAGTCACAGCTCACTGGTAGAGGGCCATTAGCATTCCAAAGCCCCTCATTCTGTGTATTCTGCTCCTTAAATGCCTGCATCACATAAGCTTGAAAAAGTGTAATGCAGGCACACTTTCACATTTTATTCAGAAGATGCTTGTGTGAAACAATTCTGCGATGTGAAGAAAAGTAGGGCAATACACAGAGATGTCTGGTTGCATTGTGCAGGTAAGACATGTTCAAGCATCACTGCATTGTTTAAAGACTCCTTGATGTGATTTCAGGAATAAGGGGAGTTTTAAATGAAGGGCGAAAATAAGGAAAGGGGACGTTTTAAAAAAAAAGGGGACTAGCATGGGTTCAACTTTAAACTGACAGTGCCACCATTGGGTGCTGTCTCTGCTGCCTTGCACCATGCTACGAGAGAATTTATATCACCTAGCTACATTAACTGCTCAACTTGAGCAATTTTTAAGTTGTATATCACAAAAAGAGAAGGAAAAGGAACTAGAGAGAGGAGAGAGTGGGAGATAGATTGAAAGTATAATTCTGGGTATTTTGGGGTGTTTGTGTTGTTTGTGTGTGTGTGGGGATGGGTGTGTTTCCCGAAAACGGTTTTCTCTTTGCCTTTGAAATAGTGTCATGGTGTATATGTGTATGCATATGTCTCGGTGTGACTTGTAGACTTCAGTGTATAGCTATGCAGGTGGAACTCTGCTTGTGCCACATATGCACCGAGTGTGCCTGTGTGTATAGGGGATGATTGTGTGCTTTTACTGGATATGCTTCCTATAATTGAGAGCTTAATGCAGTGAGCGTTTTTCTAACCAAGGCGGTGATGAGAAAAATAATAGAAGGGGATCAAAATGTCAGACAGAAAATGGTATAGAGGATTAAGGGAATGGAAAAAAAACAGGCTGCTGAGATAACAAACCTTGCTTATGGCCTAGTTGCATGGATTTTCGCTGATGCCCGATTGAGCATTGATACCGCAGCGGGCTGATTTAAAATGGATTTGGGATTACAAAGCAAACATTAAATGGATAGTGGGGCGAAAAAAGCCGAGTGCTCTAAACTAAATAGTTAGCACGAATTACTCTACCAAGGTCACGGCTCAGTCAGAATATCCATTCCTGTGGTTTTTGGCGATGGAGTCATACATGGATAATTCCAGATTAAGTTTCAATCAAAGAGCTGGATTTCAGCAGAGTTGCGACAAGCGGAAAACATGGAGAATGGAGTAAACTGTTTACAGAAAACCAGGAACTCCGTTTTCACTGCAGACAGAAATAAAGGCACAGAAGTACATTCCCCAAACAATAGCAGTTACATCTTCCGCTTTTTAGGGACACAATTTACCTCAGCATTACGGTAAGTACTTGCTAGTTATAAAAAATAAAAAAAATCCGGATTATACTACTTCTATCACCCCTTCCACACAGATGCACCTTAATCTTTGCACCTCCAATATTCACAACGACACTCAGGCTGGACTCATTTGGACTCATTTGGACTGTTAAAACCTGCACTTCTTAAGGGGGTGGAATGAAAGCAAGAACAGAATGGGGGTCTGCAATGCACCTGTCAATACACCAACGCTACTCTTGACACAATTTACGACTCCAGAATGTAGCACCCATGACAAGTTTGCAGTGCACGATCGGTGCACTCCTTCAGCTGCATCGTACCAGGGGGGCCAAGTACACGGGTGCTCCTGGGCCGTGGCACCCCCCAGGAAATGCTATTTTCATGAAATTCACTATTCTTACAATGGAATTTTTTTTGCCACTTTCCCCTTCCCCCGCTCTCCCCCAGGAAAAAACAAACGTCGGCGCATGACCTTTAGATGCATCGAACACCCGTGTTTCTGGACGCTCTCATTTCAGCCAGATATAAGAACCAAGGCACAGAGGGAGGCGTGATTTGTCCACAAGCACACATTTGGGGAATGTCATTTTCAAGATTTGACGTGGAGCCTACATGTAAAACATACATAATGCAGTACTTGATACAGATAACTGAACTCGCTAACGAAGACTACAGCTAGTGTATGAAACATCAATAGATCAATGGACACAAAAGTACTCATTATCTGTGGCATTGATGTGTTACACAATAAAAAAGGCACTGACCTGGGGAGGCACACGCTGTTTGCCCAGGAGCAAAATGCTGCACAAGCAAGGTCTGGAAATTAAATCATTGACCAGGATTTAGTATCAACAAAATTCCCTGGTTATAAATTTATCTATGAGTCAGCTACCACTACAACTGAATAAACCTATTGTGCAGGTGTAAACTGTATCCGGGTGCATTTTTCTTTAAGGTATGTGACAAGCAACCACATGTTGTTCCCCACAACCCGGAGCAGAATATAACACCTTAATGTCCTAGACTTTGATACATAATTCTTCTTCAATCTTTTTTAACAGGGTGTGGTGTGTGAGAGGGGGCTTCACTTCCCTCTACAGTAGGGCTTTATTCAATGACCCCATCAGGACCGGCATGTGAACAAAGCTTCCACAAAGCCCTTTTAGAGAAGGAGTTTGAGTAGGGAGGGGTGAGTGTTAGGAAACATTCTCTTTGCTGCACCTTTCCTTCCATCTTTATGGAACCCCCAAACTTTTTGTTTTTATTTTTGAATCTGACCTGTACTTTTTGCAGTACAGTGAAGCCTTAGCCTTTGCTCACATGTTATGGGGAAACTAATATGTCCTTCAGGCTATCAGTACTGGGAAACAGTGTGTCCTTTATTCGTGTTACTATGTTGATACCTTGTGGTTACTTTTGTTGGGATAGCTCAGCGGCAACATGCTCGCCTTGGAAACAAGACAACACAGAGCAACACAGATTCGATCCCCGGTTCCGCACTTCGAAACCTCTAGGTTTTAAGCGTATTATAAATAACCTATCATATCATATCATATATTTCATCTCACAGGTCGATGGGAAACATAGAGGGACTACTTGTAGTTCCAATGGTTGCTCCCAACGCCGTACATGGCTTCATGGAGGGGTAAATGCTTCTGAGCCCTGATTCAGCATACACAGGTAAGACTCTCACTACTGCAATAACTGCACTTAGAGTGCACAATGCATTTTTGCGACAGGACATTTTTGTGGTGATGCAAAATGTACACTTCATCACTGCAAAGGTTTGGTAATTCGTGCTCTGGCATCGATGTCCTGTTCAACATTGAGTCAGTGAAGGCTTGATTCAAGAGCACTCTTTTTACAACAAAGGTTCGATCCACCTAACAAATCAGGTGAACGAATGTGAATCACTTCTAACTCACATAAATAGGTCAAGTGAGACCTTGTTGCTCACACCCCATAAAGTAAAGAAAGCACTCTGGGAACCGGATTGGAACAACACACGAGATTGTTTTCTTTACACTGCAATATGGTCCGACAAGAGACGGCTTATTACAAGGAGGAGCCTTACATTAACAAATTGCCGTGTCCCAAATGGAGGTTGTCGTTTTTTAGACTGAGATTCAATCGCTTGCTTACCTTGGATGTGGAAGGGGCTAGACTGGGAATTCCCAGAACCAAAAGGTTGTGTAGGTACTGCCTAGAGGTGCAGTACTTGAGACACTGGAGCATCTCCTAATGTAATTCCCGAAGACTCTCCCTCTAAGGCTAAAACACTTTCGTGGTGCTCTCTGGGAAAGAAGGTTTTACGCACAAATGCACTTTTGGAAGGCTGATTCTAGCAGAGGGCCATATATCGCTGATATTGGCAGCTATCAGATGTATGCAGGAGATTTTAAACCCCCTTAAGGCAACTTAAATTAACTAGGGGTCACGTGTAAACTTGATTTTAAATATGTTTACTCTCTTCTTTTCTGTGTCACTATGAGGTTCTGTTCTAATTTAAATGATGAATTAATTTTAGCTATAGAATGAATCAAATTAATTTGAACATTACACAACTGATAAGAATTCTTCGATTTTTTTCATCAGCATTTTGAATTGTATCAGCATTGATGTGTGTAAGGTTTGCTTATAACACTAATTAAATAAAAAAATACATACAACAAAATGACATGGCTTCATTCCGAGTGTGGCGGTCTGGAAATAAGGATGCCAGTAAGCTTACCGGCACCCTTGTTTCCAGACCGCCACACTACGAGTCTGCCTGCAGGGGCCGTACCACTCGCCAGGTATGACACTGGCAGCAGCATCAGCCCTGGTAGGCAGAGTCATCAAGAAGCACTGGCAGCGTTAGCAAAGGTGCCAGTGCTTACGTCTCCCCACTCCCATGGAGTCCTATGGGCTCCACGGGAATGGGGAGTTACCGAATCTGCCGTCTGATTTTCTCCTCCGCCGAGACTTGTAATGTCCCGGCGGCACTGGGAAGTCAGGCTGCGGATTATGTTTTTCCGGGTCGGCGTCAACCACCCCCCTTCCTCCACGTGGCACAGGCGGGTTACAGTTGACCTCGGAATGTGGCCCATGTATCTGTGCCACTGGCGTAACAGGGGCCCCCGCAACCCGCGCGGTGCGGGGGGCCCCACTAGCACATGTCCTAGGAGGGGGCCCCACTTGGAAAAAAAATGAATACAAATATTTTTTCAAAATCTTTTTTTTTTTTATTTCTTTTTGAAATCACTCTGCCTGCATAAAGAAATTATTTCTGTAACAGAAATAATGTCTTTATGAAGACGGAGTGACTATAAAAAGAAACGTTCTTTTTGAAGTCCGAGGGCTCCCCCTACCCCATGACATGGAAGACCCCAGGCTGGAGGCCTCCATGTCATGGGGTGGGGGAGCCCTATGACTACAAAATAAATAGTTTATTTTTGAAGTCACTCTGCCTTCATAAAGAAATTATTTCAGTTATGGTTCGGTCCTTAACAGAAATCATTTCTTTATGAAGTCAGTGTGATTTCAAAAGACACAATCCGCCTCATTACAAGTTTGGCCGTTGCCTTGCCGGTAAAACCGGCAGACTGCCGCCCAACTTGCGCTTTTTTCCAGCACCCGCGAATGGGCAATTACCGGGTCATTACGGCTCCACTGGACCCAGTAATTGCCCATTCACAGGCGCCAGGAAAAAATGCTCCCCATTCCCATTTGATCCCCATATTCCAATGGGAATGGGGAGCTTGGATGGTACGGCCGCAAAGTCAGACCTTGCCGGTGGGAAGGCACCTGCGAGCAGAACTCGTAGTTTGCCGGTCTGGTAACAACGGTACCGGCAAGCTTACCGGTACTGTTGTTACCAGACCGACAAACGTATACTGAGGCCCAATTTCTTTTTGAAGTAATAGGGCTTCCCTCAACCCCATGACGTCTGAGTGTGTGAGTGTATTGGGAAAGGGTGCACACAGATGTATGGGTAACTGGGTGTGCGTGTGTGCGTGTACAGTGAAAGGGTGCACACTTAAATGTATGGGTGGCTGTCTGTGTGTGCCTGCAGGGTGAAAGGGTACACACTTAAATGTATGAATGGCTGCCTGGGTGTGCCTGTATGGTGAAAGAGTGCACACTTAAATGTAAGGATGGCTGGGTGTGCATGCGTATATATGGTGAATGGTGTTTGTGCTTGTGTTCAGGGGTGCAACAAAACCTACATTTCAGGGGGCTGATCCTTCAAATGTCGGGAGAGGCGCTAACTTCACGGGTGGTGGGGGAGGCAAACTTATTTGTGTGGGGGCATCGAACTTCTTTACGCATTTTAATGAGACTATTCTAGTACAGCTTCAATGTTACAAGCAGTTAATTCTCTACTTTAAGTGTGAAAGCACCCACTTATGAACTGTTGTGAGAATGAACGATCCCCTGTTCCCTTTCTACACTTCCCTGGCATGAAAGTACTAAGCCCACATCACAATTTCAATTGTCTAAAAAATTTGGCATTTGAATGCAGGTACTAACAGTGAAATGCTTTACGTTAGTAACTGATGGGCCCTTGTTAACAGCGAAACCCAGCTGCCGTTTAACATCTGTCTCCTGTTCTGTCCGGCAACTTCTCTGAAAGTCAGCCAGGTTGAGTCAACATAGCCCAACATTTCTGGGGGTGAGTGCTGCAGCCCAGTCAACTGAATATTGTTAAGCCGCTACTTGTGTTTAATGCCTTAATTACTTGTTGGTAATCGTCATTACTCCTAGCCCTATTCTTCCTTGTCCCTGTACTTGTGTGTGAGACATTACTTGTGTATGAGGCAGTATGGGATGAGGTAGAGGTACATGGAGGTAATCCCTGACTTAGCTACCTGTATCTTCATTACTACTAATGCCACGCTTCCTCATCCCAGTACTTACCTATGAGGCAAGGAGCCTCAAACGTAAGTTCTGGGACAAGGAAGAGGGACGAGCAGCTGATTTTGGAGGTTGGGGTAGGGCATAAGAGGGAGAGGGGATCTGTGGGCGGTGGGATTGTGCGATAAATCATAATGGTTGTCCATGTCCAGGCTAAGCAGGCATGATATGTGGTATTAGTGGCTAGAGAGGCATTTTGGTGCAGCCAGTCTAGTTATTCCTCAGTTTGGTATGACTTTTCTTTTTACTGCGCAGTCCTGCTAAGCTTAATTACCTGGCTAGATTGGCATTTGGGTGCTGCCAGTCTAGCCATTTCTTACTGCAGCATTGTATATTTTTTGGAGCATCTGTGATAAAATGATATGATATAAGTGTATTATAACACGCCTGTACACAAGTGTTTCTTGGCGCGACAAGCAATGGAGTGAAGATAGAGGGTGGAAAAGACAAATGATCTTACTAGTTCATGTGTCATTCAAATCTTGCAAGTGTGAGAATGAGAAATGCAAGGGGAAAGGGAGGGGGGAAGTGCAAGGAAGAAGGGAGGGGAAAACAGGGCTGCAAGGCTCCTAGTAAGTGCAGCCAGGACAGTGCGGCTCTGGATAGTGCAAGGATAACAATGGACTGTAGGGTTACAGTTACAGTCCCTAAGTGCGTGGTAGGCTGGAGGCAGTGCAAGGGTGACTGATCAAGAAAGAGCTTGGGCTCAGTGAGACCCGCTAAGCAACCAGTCAGTACAGCAGACAGGTAGGTCAGGGGAGGGAGAGAGCGAAAGCAGAGGAGAAGAGAAAGGTTTTGAGCTGCTTCCGGAACATCAAGTGGTCCGCTAATGTTTGAGAGGGGCAAGGAGGCCATTCCAGAGGGAGGCATTTGCAGAGGAGAGAGATCTAGCCCCACTCTCTGCCTAAAGAAGCATCTAGCCCTTAGAGAGCTGGAGGTAGCCGGGGGAAGGGCTAGAAAAAAATGGTATTTTGGAAGAGAGCGTTGGATGTAGTGTGGGCCCGACCCCAGAAAGCCTTGTGGGCAATGCAAAGGGTCTTGAACTTGATTCTTGCAACCACCGGGAGCCAGTGGAGAGATTTCAGGGCTGTAGAGATATGATCCCTGGGCTTGTGGCCAAGGATAAGTCTTGCTGTCCTGTTTTGGATTAGTTGCAGAGGGCGGAGAGTAGAGGAAGGCAGCTTGAGAAAGAGGCTCTTGCAGTAGTCCAGCCTAGAGAGAAACAGGGCTCTGGAGACAGTGAGCTTCTGGGGGAAAGTGAGAAAGGGAAGAGTCCCTTGGAGGAGGAGCAGCTGGTAGGTAGTGAGACTTCTTGGCGACGTCCAAGATGCAAGGGGAGAAAGAGAGAGTGGAGTCGATGATGACAAAGGTTTTTTGCCTTGCAGGATGGCGAAGGAAGAGGGCCCAAGGTGGGCGGCCAGAGTGAGAGAGGGAACGCAGGGGCAGGGGTCTCAATGAGAAGGATCGCCATCTTAATGGCACTAAGGTAGACATTGTTGGAGGTGCACCAATCCTGAATCACAGATAGACAGTCAGGAATGAGAAAGAGATGAAAGGAGCCTGAAGGAAAGCTGAGTGCCATCCGCTTAACACTGAAAGTTAGAGGAGAAGGTAGAGATCAGGTGGGCCAAAGGGGCCAAGTAGAGGTTGAAAAACCAGGGTGAGAGGATAGAGCCCTGGGGAATGCCACAGGTAGAGAGAGAGGTGGCAGAGAGAAAGGGACCAAGTTGGACCTGGTAGGGGCAGTCCAAGAGGAAGGAGGTCAGCCACTACAGGGCCTGATCCTTGATGTCCAGGTTCTGACATAGTGGATTGATCAGGATGGCGTGGGTGCCGGACAGGTAGGATCGGCAGACGGCTTCTTGAGGATTCAGTGCACAAGGGAATGCTTATTGGGAGAAGGGAACATTCCAGTGATGAAAGACTGATTACAGAAATCGGCCAAGGAGCAGCAAGGGTGTCAATATGGTCCTTGATGGTTCTGGAAGAGCAGGGGAGCAGCTGTTTGGATGACACTTTCATGGATCAGACTTGTCTAGAAACCTTGTCAGGTGTTGTCAGAGAGAAAGAGGAGAAAGGAGGAGGAGAGGTAGAGATGGCCAAAGGGAGGCCGAGAGAGGAAGAGGGAGAGGAAGAGGAGATAGTTGACACGATATCCTGAGTTTTAGCACAGAAGTGCGAGGCCAGAGCCTTGCAGATGGCCTAGGAGGGAACAGGAGAGATGGAGACCGCAACAGGATTGACCAGTTCCATGCAGATTTTAAAGAGTTTGGCCGTGTTGTTGGAGGCAGCAGAGATCCGGGCTTCAGTGTGTGTTCTCTTCTTGATGAGTGTTATTGCTTTGATTGGCATTTTTGTGCAACCAGTCTAGGTATGTCTAAATGTGGCCTGGCATGCTTTACTGTAGCGTTAGGACGTGTCTACACTGGTCTACATTGTGCAGCCAGTGGGACCTGTTTTCAATGTGCCATGACATTTTTAATAGCAAAGCATTCATGTTCCTGTGCACTGTTGGTGACTAGCGTGTATTGGATTGGTGTTACCCTACAAAACAATTGCAAACACTCTGGCTTTTTAGCCGATTATTCTCAAAGTGTGCTGTATATTGCATTAAAACACATATTTATATCTTTCTCCTAGTACAATGTGCGGCATACCCCTTCAGCAGCACGTTCATGCGTATTGTGCAAGCGTGATAATCTAGGCCTGACCAGTGTGTAGCACGAACCGTGATTTGTTGCTGAGTTGGGGGGGCCTCCTCAGAATGGCTCGCAGGGGGGCCCCCACATTTTGTGTTACACCACTGATCTGCGCTGGTGCAATTCTTTCAACGGGTGCAAAAAGTGCACTGCACCGGCAGGCACAAAGTATCTATAGTGCAGTACTACATAGTGCCTCGTGCAGATCCCATTACCGAATCACAACTGGGAAAAATGTCTGTATCCAGCCAACACGATTCACCAAATTGCATTGTTATACCTTAAAAAAACACAGTATTCTATTCACAGTACGCATCATCCCATAAACTAGCATGATGGTTGGTGTTGTACTTTGGCCTCATGGCCCTGAAATATAATCCTGCTTGCATGGAATCAGCCTCACCTTTTAGGCTCCATCCTATACCTCCCTTTGCCTTGCCTCTTGTAGTCTGTGGGGCTCGCCTCCCTTGATTTCCGTTGCACTCCGAAGCGACGTATGTGTGCAACTCCCTACAAATCAGATCAAATAATTAAAAAAATACAGAAGCAGTGCCCACTCTATTTTAAACGTTGCCCGCCAATGCAGTTGATGCTTCAAACAATGCAAAACTGAAGGAAAGCAGAGTCCCATCTGGGAACATTGTGTCTGAATTTGCAGGTTACCAGAGCAGGAGGAGGAGGAGGTTGATGGGATCTTAAACTGAGTCACAGCAGCGGTTTTCGAATCCATATTCCATTTGTCAGTATTCCTCTGACAATGGCAAACCGCAGAGCAAGACGACAAATAGTCTCTGGCAGGAGATAAATGGGGCACGTCAGATCCTCCCATCCATGACAAGCACTTTCCGTGTCCACCCGGAGCCCCTATTGACCTCTTGGAGGAGATTCAATTCTTCAAGCCAATGATTGAGGGAGTTAATTCAAACATAAGGAGAATGATTATATGCAACTCTCCCGACATCAGCAAGAGCGATGATGAGGGTGATCGCTCCTTCAGGCAGCTTGAGAATCAAGACTCTGCTTTGTAAATTCCACTAGAGCTTTAGCCCTGTATTAAAAGGCAACAGGCCCACTCACAAAGAACGTGTGATTTGAAGCATCTTCTAAGTGTGCACAACCTCTGGTACAAGATTACACATACTTTGCAAAGGAGTCATTTTGCTTTTTCGTCACAATAGGACAAAAAAAACATATTTTTTCAATGCATTTGTGGACAAGGGCTTGTTTGCCCTAGCCTATGTGCAATTGTATCCAAGCTGCAAGATTAAATAACAAATTGCCAGAAATGTACTGAAACAGTATGTGTTTGCACTGTGTGAAAACACTCACATGTGCACGCTCAATAGAACATGCCAATGTCTATATTTTCCAAAACATGTTGATGTGCATCTATGTCCATGTGCAAAAATAAAAGCCAAAATGTCACACGTTTTAGTCTTGGGCAGAGGGAGATTAAGGCGAAAGCACTGCATGTGATAGAGAGTATGACAGCGCACAGTTGACAGCATTACCTTGACCTTGTTGGACGGTTTACTGCTGTCTGGCTAAAAAAAAGAAATCATAAAAATGCACCTTTTTTTTACCATTAAAAACACAATCTACTACCAGCAGGCAAGGAAATGGGTACGAACATCATAGTCATGCACAGCTTGGCACTCCCAAATCAGGTAAAAAAACAAGAAAAATGCAATGCACAAACAAACTCAAAAAGGATTGCACCACATGCAGGAAAAACACAAATATATTGGTACACTGTGCCCGAGAAGATGCATAAAACAAGCCAACTTCGACCAGCCCCTCATCTGAGCAAGGTAACTGGCTGGCTGTCAGCAGCCATCTAAACATCTCTGCAAATTGTTCGAAAACTACTGGCGGTTTCCATCTTGTTATGAAGAGATAACCACCCACCCCACATAGTCACACCCGCCCTCCCCCTTGATCAGCCCATAAAATTCTCCAATTCCTGTTCAGGAAAATAGTTCCATATAGGGCTTCATCTCAATTGGACCACATTACATCAGACAATTAGAGCTAAAACATCCCACCGAAATTTGACAATAGGCATAAAAGCAACATTGTACACGTCTCCTCTATTAATTCCCTGTTCCCACATTCTGCTTCTGCTCATCAGGTAACTCCCTATCTTGTTACATGCTACCATCCCTGGTCCACTGCCTTGTAGCACTGTTCCTGCGATAAGTTGCCTTCTGGAAAAAGCATTACTGGTCCACTGGTGATCAACGTTCCTGGACGATCATTTCTGCTATTTTCACCAAATTATTCAGTATATTTATTACTGTGGCTGCCTGGGAACACCTGCTCTACCTTCACAAGCATTACGTATTGCTTCCCACTCTGATGAGGCAGTACTTGTTGCTTCGGTCTAGGCATTTGTCCAATGGGAAATTCTTCCCTTGCACTAAAAAGCTGGCAATTGCCTATCGCCCCTCCTTGCCTGCCTTTGGGCTCTCAGTCTGTCGGCAGGGTGAGTCAAAATTCAATATTGTTTTTCCTTCTAACAACTGTGGCCTAATGCACTACAATGGTAACTTATTGCTTCTACTTAAGGCCTATTCATAAAATGGCAGAGCTTCTGCTCATAACATCTAGCACCCCTCCAAAGACAAGACCTTATAATATTGTATCATATGCTTCACACTATGAGTTCTCAGCCTAAACAAATGGACATGCTCATTATCTGTACAAATTACAAGCATAGCGAGCTATAGTGTTATACAAAAATGGAAAAGTGGTAAGCAGTGTGTATGTGTGCATAAGTGCTGTGCCAGATAATGAGAAGGTACTTGTTGCACTGTGCGGCTTTTGTTTTTGTCTGCTGTCATGCACAGGACTGCAGGCAGGTGTGACACTTAAGGTGCCGTGTGTTCAGGTATATGGTGTCATGCTTCATGTCTTTTCAGACCCCTTGTCGTGAAAACGAAGGGTGAACAATATAGTGTCATGCTGTGTGTTGTGTGTTTTGTTTCAGTGTGAAGCGATGTGTTGTATACAAAAAAATATGCTGCACCCTCCCTTTTGAATGCAGTGCATGTGAGCAGTGCTATGTGACCTGTTCCATGGCTTGACAAAAAGCAAAATGCTATCCCTGCCTATGTTATATAAAAATGTAAATTAAAACATACACTCATGAGCCATGCTACTGTTCCAGTGACACATAGCCTTTACGTCACTGCTGGAGGCTCTGGTACCCTGCTAGATGATTGTCCTCAGGTGGTTCCTCTTCTCTCCTAGGGTGCAATGCACCTGCATCGGAACACTCCCCCCTTTTATGTCAGTAACAAGCATCTCCTTCCCCAACTCTTCTTTTTCCTCCTTCTTCTTTCCACACATCTTACTGAGACACTCCGAGCTGTAGCCCTCTTCAACACACTCCACCAGAGAGCCAGGGAAAATCACACAGTCCTCCCCGCCTATGCAACTAACCCAATAACTTTCATAGTTATCAGGGTCTGGCGACTCGGCCAATACCACATCCTCGCTGTCAACCATTTTCCTTATTGTTACCGACCCAAAATCCCTCTTTCTGTACCGTCTCCCTTCCTTAGCTGTTCCCATGTGAAACATCCTCCCTCTTCTTGTACCCCATTGCCTCTTCAGTCTTTTCCCCAACCTCTTCCCTTCCTGTGCCCAACAGCTCAATACTATTTGGATTTCACAAAGAATGATTAGCACCACAACCGTCAGAACCATATCCAACCACTTAGCCCGAAAAAATGACATCATACCAGTCTTGTTTTATGACCCTGCTACTTTCTTCTTTCATCTTCGTGTGCAGGTTGTCAAGCGCACTTATGGCTGTTGTTAAACTACAATTTATTTAATCAATAGCAGGTATTAGTGTGCAGCAGCTTGAACAAATCTTTGTGTAAATGCCTCCTTCCCTTTCTGTCAACAGGTCCAAAACATACCTGTTTTTCAGGGTCCTCAGCGTTACTGATCTAACCTCCTCTTGTATTAATTCAGCCCTCTCTCAGCGGCATTTGACAACTGCAAAATCTCCCATCTCATAATATGGAGCCATTTTGCTTTGGCAGCAGCCTAAACACCTAGTGTTAAAAGAGATGCAAAAAAGGTAGGGGTCGAAGAGAACAATCTGAACTCTGTTGGTATCTCCTGCAACGATTCTGACGACCTCTGTTATATGTAATCGGTTTCTCTTTTCCTTCTTCTTTTACTTCTGTTCCATTCTACTTCAACTTTTTCTAATATGCTAGCACTTGTGAAATTATAATTTAGGATATCAGTAAAAAATTCCCTACAATGCGAGTGCACATGCCTAGCTTTTGGCAGTCCCTCAACTGTCCACCAAGGGCGCAAGTGTCTGACATCCTTTTCAGAAGACATTGTACTAGTTCCTGAATGTTTATTTAACAAATATTTGAAAAAGAATGCTCATCAGCAGACAGTTTGGCAACAACATGGACATTGAGAGGAAACATCTGAATGGGGCACTACCAGTGCCAGGGTATGCAGGGCTACGATGGAGCATGAGCCAGCACATTGTGGTAGGAGCTGAAGGTAGGCATTGAGCCCACATGCCCACCACAAATCCATAATGGTTGAGGTCCCAACCTGCATGCTCGGTTGCTGCATCATTCTGATGCAGTCCTCATTTTCTCCCAGGTTGAATGTGCCTCGTGCTCTGAAGCACAAAGAAAGACGTGTGAGTGGTTCTATTGTGACAGGTGTTTTGTTATTTGCTATTCAACTGAGTGCATCAACATTCTCTTTCCGTGTTTTCAGACAGGATGCACAAATGGCGGTTTCCACCTGCAACCCAAACCCCACCAGTACCCTTGCCATTCAGCTCATTTCGGGGCCTGCAGTTAACAATACATTCAGCCAGTGGCTCATTTGGGTTAGGGATGAACCACTCTGCGTGCAGGTCAGCTGCGATGCTTTCTTTTGATGTGTGTGCTGGGTAGTGTAATTGTTCGAGTGCAATCTTAAGTAACTCTACTGGAATCACTGTCTTCCCAGAAATGTTTTGCCACCATAGTGAATTGGTGGGCAACAATGAACACCACTGTTCCTTCCATAGCTACTGTTCCTGTAGAGGTGTTCTTCCCTCTAGTTCTGTTATCTGTGTTATTGGTCTGGCATTATAGCAGCCTGCTAATTGCAGCTGCTGCTGTGTCATGCAGGTGAATATGGGCTTCTGGTCTGTGACATTCGGCAGATAAGCTGCTTGTTTGGTCGCCATGTCTGCTGCTTCATTGCCACGTGACACAAAGTCTGTAATCCTTGTGTGGGTGCCACACTTGACCACTGCTTGAACTGTTGGTAACTGTAACACTTCTATCAATCGAGATAGCAAGTGTGTGTGTTGCACTGGTGCCATGTACCTTTTCCAGAAAGCCCTTTTCTCCTACCTATTCAATCCAGAACGCACTGTGGAGGTAACATACATTGCATCATTATAAATGGTACCACAGCAAGTGTGTGTGTTGCACTGGTGACATGTACCTTTACCAGAAAGCCCTTTCCTCCTACCTAGTCAATCCAGAACGCACCGTGGAGGTTACATACATTGCATCATTATATGTGGTACCACAGTAGCCCTTTCACATCTCTACTGCTTGTGCTGAGTAATGTGATAGTAATCTCATCTGTGCTGCCACCTTAAAATCCTCCAAACTTCAAAGCGCACCATGGCTGACCCAGTGTGGTGACATCCGTGTTGTGGTCTATCGTCGATGAACCATCATCGAAATATCACTCTGTGTTCTTCAAGTGCCTCTTCTCACTGTGGGCTGGCCCTCTTCCCCTTCTTTAAACATGGTTCAATCATGAACTTCATCACCTTCCTGTACTAGCTGGGCGACTTAAGTCACAGGGTTGACCACATGACACCTCCCAATGCACACTGCTGAATTTGTAAGTATAAATTCGTACCCAGTTGCTCGTTGGGTGGTGAGCGTAGTTTTGGATTTTTCTAGAATTGTAAATACTGCATGCTCTGCCTAGAGCATTACTGGACAACTCATTGTGATGGTAGCTGATCTTTTGATGTCAAAAGCTGCTGCTTCGATCGCTTGCTCACAAAAAAAATTTCACTGCATTACTGTATCAAAAATGTAACTATAATAAGCCATTGGTTTGTGCCCTTGGGGCTTTTTCTTAGTGAAGACAGCTTTCCTCACTTCCCCATTTGAATGAGAGAATAAAAAAAAAATATTTGTTGCAGCCCGGAGTTGCTAATACTGGTGTATGTGTTAATGCATCTTCAGTTCCTTAAAGGAATCTATAATTTTTGACATTCAGGCAATTGGAGCTTTCACCTTCCGGGCTGCTTTGATCCCACACAGCAATGGTTTGGTGAAACTAGAGAAATCAAAAATCCAAGACCTGCAGAAATTGCACAGGCCCAGGAAGTGCTGCATTCCTTTCACTGTGTTTGGCTGGGGTGTATTGTGCACTGCTGCTGCTCATTCAGGTGTTAGTTTCCACCCTTGTCATGACAATATCGGCCCTAAGTATACCATCTTCTTCTCACCATATTTCACCATGTCCTTGTACACCTTGTACTGTTTCTCAGCCAATAATGTCAATAGTATCAATGAATCCTCCCTGCATTGCTCCTCTGTGGCACCGCACACCAGGAGATTGTCCATATATTGTATTACTGTGCTCTGTGTCTCTAAATTTCCCCAAGTCAGCCTGTAACACTCTGCTAAATATGCTTGGGGCATCACAGTACCTAGTGTGTTGGAATTGCTGTCCCGGTAAGTAAACATAGTGTGGTACTGACAATGTAGATGTAATGGCAAGGAAAAGAATGCATTTTTAATGACAATCACTGTGAACAATGTTGTTCCCATGGGAATACTGCACAAGATGGTGGCTCGGTTGGGCACCACCGCAAACTCCACCTCCACAATGTTCGGTGGGCTGAGATCCTGCACCATCATCCAAGACCCTCCTTTCACTTTTTCCACAGAGTACACAGCCGTGTTACACAGAAAATCTAAGAACTGTATTTTGCCCTGTTGCAAGAGTGCTACAATCGTGTGTTATATACACTCTCATTTTCCTCCTTGGACAAGGGGCACTGTCTGAACCGTGGCAACATGGTCCCCTCCTTCAGTTGGATGCGTACTGCCCCTATTCCTTTCACAAGGCGTATGGCATGAGGCCCACTGGTCCATAACTCCATAGGTACCTTCTGCAAATCTTCCTGCAGATATGTTGGTGTTTCTCTCTATGCTGTACACACAAGTGACAGGTTTTACTAATCTCAAATATCAACTCTGCTATGTCCTTGCCATCATCAAATAGTTGTTCATCAGTCATGTCAGTCAAGTGTTGGGTGGGATCAATGCACAGGACAGAGCTCTATTAAATAGTATCCTCACTTAACCCCTGTAGTATTACTTTACCTGTTTGTGTTATTTTAGCCTCTAGCGGTATTGTGTTTACAATCCCTGGTGCCACCTCTTTGTGTACCGCTTGACTGAACAGGAATTCAGTAGGCAATCGTAATGTGTGTTTTTTTTTTTATCTGGCGCACCCATCCTAGCAGCACCTGCACCCCATAGAGGAACAACTGGGGTCTATTGGAATCCCTCGCTGTGCACTTTTGGAACACAGCGTTTGCAGCACTGCATGTGCTCTGCTGAAGTGCACTCCAGGAGTCTAACACACTACACCTTTGTGAGTGAATGAAATGTTCATGTTTAATTTACTTATGCTATCTCTGCCTAATATGTTAATTGGCGATTCTTTTCAATACAATAGGGGTTCAATTATTTCCTGTTTGCCAATAGCAAGGGGTAAATCCTTGGTAAAAGGAACCATAACAAAAGTCCCAGAGAATACCTGTATGTCAGTTATTCTGTCTAATAAAGGGAACTTCCTTCTCTAATACAAGATTTGGTAGCCCCTGTGACAGCCAAAAATAAGAATGTCTTGCTGCTTATGCTCACTGCCACCTTTGGTTCCTCCTTCAGGTCTGCATTTACTGAAAGGATTGGGCATGCCAGAGCCTTCTGTGGCCTGTCCTTTTGTGTGTTTATGTTAGTGCTGGGTGGTAGGAAAGGGTTTCCCCCAACACTGCTGTTCCTGTGTAATGTTTTACCATGTCCTGTGGCAACAATTTGGCGGTCCTCTGTGAGTTGGATGTATGTGCTTGTGCCTGAATGTGTGCTTGTGCCTGAAGAGGGTTCTGCTGTGGATATTGCTATGGAACTGATTGGGTTACTGCTACTGGTTCGTGCTGGGGCTGGGATATTGATGATATACTCTCGGCACTCGGTATAGCTGTGGGTTGCTGTGGTGTCATATTCTGAATGGTCTGGGAAATGGGTGTTGAGGGGTGGTACTTGCTGCTGCTGCATACCCTGAATGTTCTGCAGAAATGTATATTGCATGGGCTCTGTTTATTGCTGTACATGTGTGCAATAGGGCATATTGTGATATAAAGGGTGAGATCTGGGCCAAACTGTGGTTGATTCCTGCTTATACACTCACTTGTGAAGTGGCCGACTCCCCAACAAACCCAAAACTGTCCTCCATATGGTGGTCTTATTCACCCATATCCAAAACACCTCCCTCTTTGGAATCCACCCGCCTTCTTGGGAAATTCCCCCCTGCTGGGAAATCCCTATTTGTTCTATACATTCCCCCTGTGGTGCAAATCCTCCTTGTGGTGCAAATCCTCCCTATGATGCACAACCTCCCTGTCGTGCAAACCCTCCCTGTTGGATGACACCTTGTGATGTAAGGCCGCCTTGAGGCAAGGGTCCCCCTTGAAGAAAGGCAGTTAGGACAGCTCCTTCCATGCTTATTATTGCTAATTTTGTCTGCACTAATCTTGCCTCTGCCTTTTGAGAATTATGTATCTACTTTCTGTCCCTGTCCTGTGCTTTGCATTGATGTACTATGTTGGCCTGTATTTCCGACCACCCCTTATTTTTCATTCCCACTACCCTCACTAGCTCCATCTGCACCTCCGCAGTGAGACCTCTCAATAGGATGTGGTAATAAACAGGTATAGCAGTGTCCCATGTTTGTCACATTTCTTTGATCGCTAGAATGTAGTGTGCCTGTCCTCAACTGGGCCCACTGTGTGACCAAGGATTGACTACATGTTGGTTGAATCTGGGTTCATTTCCCTTCGTGCCTCCCATACATTTTTCTTGCAATCAATGAATGGTGCACCATCGTGGGCATCCCTATCTATTGTCATGTCCTCATACCGCGCCTTTTGCCATAAGTCATTAACTTGTTCCTCCAATAGGTTGGTGAGCAAACTCTTCTTGTCGCCCACTGCTAATGTAATGCTTGACGTCTCTTTTTCTATGGCATGAATCCTTTTCCCTGCACCTTTGGTGAAGGATGATAGGCTATTCATCAAATTGTCCTTGTTCATATTCGACCAAGGTACATAGTGAGTACCCCTGTGGCCTTTCTGTAATAGGTGGAAGTGTGCCTTCAGTTCTCTGATCTTTCCCTGCTCCCGTCTCCCTGTGTACGTGTCCACTGCTATGCAGGTCTAACTTCTCCTGAGTCTCTCCGCCCAGGGCATATCAGCCTGTTCCTCTCCTTCCTCACGCAACCATATCTACCCCATTTCCTCCTCCTCCCTAGCTCTATAATCTGAATCATTTTAGAATTGCCCATGGAGTCACAAATCTGTATTCGCAACTGGCTCACAGTCCAATTTGAGAATTTTCTGTCCTGATCTCCATTGATCGGGGAGGGGGGCAGGGTCTCACATCACTGCCCCTTCTCTTGCTCCCTTGCTGCATGCACAAGCTCCTCCTCCCTCTCTTTCAGCACTTTGTCTGTCTTTGCATACAACGTCCTATGTCTGTAATAAGGGTAGTACTAGCTGAGTCCCTTGATGTGCTTCTGCCATGTCTGGTAGTCATTTTCATTATATCTGTTTGCCTGTAAGGAGCGTATAGGGGCTGGTATACACTGTGGGAGCCTTTATAGGAAAGAAACATGTTATGGGCAGGACTGATGGTGTTGTAGTAGCTGGTGTGCTCACTGCAGCAGCAGTAATGTAATATCTATAAACCACACATTAGGAAGTGGTTCAGATTTATAGACAATGTTATGTTTATCTGGCAAGGCAATCTTGAGTCCCTTAATGATTTCCTCCTTCATCTCATTAATCAACATGCCACTATTGAATTTACCATGGAATATGACAGGACATCTTCGTATTCAAGTGGAATTGGGACACCTTACTTTTACTTTATACAAGAAAACAACAGACAGGAACACCACCCTACATTTCACAAGCTTCCACCCGAGGTCACTAAAGGAGAATTTGCCTTATAGTCAATTTCTTAGACCCAGGCAAAATTGCACAGCAATTTCAGACTACTATTTACATGCGAACAAATTAGCCAGTTATCTGAGAGAAAGGGGCTACCCAAAAAAACTGGTGTCACATGCTCTCAAGCGAGCAAGATTCACACCCAGGGAAAACCTCTTGGAGCCTAGTTTGAAACGCCCAGCCCAATAAAGTATTACGTGCATTAAAACATATAGCACACAGTCGCTCGCTGTTTGTACCCAACCTGGGTTGTATAAGTTCATGGTTTGTAGAAAGCAGGTATAAATATTGTTCTCAGGTTTACTCTGCATAATCAAAAAATCAAAGCCATAATTCTTCATCAAAATGTATCCACAAGATTTATGTTCGAACTCAGTTCACTAATCACTCCTTAGTGAGGAAGCAATCAACATATCCACAGTCTGTGATTCTCTTGCCAATGCATTTCGGAGTTTCCTCCTTCATCAGGGCGAATCTTATTTAACATAATCGCACGAAAACCTAAAAAGCAAGTAAATAAACCCAATCTGTGTTTAAAATCAAAATGAATGCTTAACTCAGTTGAAGGTTCCTATATCTAGGCACATTTCTTTTGGTGCCTGTAAGGTATTCCTCTTTTTTCTCTCCTCCTTCCATGTGGAGTTGTAGTTTGTCATGTACATAAGTTCTCATGGTGGTCTCCTGCTTTTGTCTTTCTTGCCCTCGTGTGCCATGTATATAGTGTAGAGTCTGAGATATTAGACTTATTGAACTACTTCTTTTGACTATGCTCTTCAAATTCCTTTGTTGGGAGCAAGGAAGAGTTCCAGCAGACTCCAGCCTCTGAACATTCGTAGGCATTGTGAGTTTATTTATTTTTATTTTTATTTCCATCTGTATTTCTATTCTTCACCTGCAGACTCGGAAACAAGCCATACATTGTTATGAATGGTGAGCATGTATCCCATAATTATGGTCTGTGTACCTATTCTGGAATACATTGGAAGTTTTGGTCCCACTACTCATGCCTGTGTACCCAGTGGATGAATTTGGGGCAATATGTCTTCTGACCAAACACTCTCTGCAGATATCCAGCAGGTTCTTAGCCTTTTGTATACAGAAATATTTTTTTATCTGGGTATGAATGTTTAGGCTGTATTTTTCAGAAATAATTTTTCAAGCTCTTGGAATGTTTTTCATCACTGCCCCAGGTGAACTCTTCTGCAGTCCATTTACTGGTGTTGTCTTGGGGTTGGTGATGGATTTGTCAGTTTTCTTTACCTTTGATTATATATGTTTTTTTCCCCTGCTTTGTTCCTTTTCCTCAGGGGTCCCCCCCATTGCATATCTGACCTTGGTCCTGAGGATGGCGGTTATCTCACCAACACGCCGAAACGTACCTCACCCCTGCATTTTGAGTCCCAGCTATGCACGAGTGGGTTGCCCTTTAAGAATCATATAGGCATCATACGTAGACCCCAAGTAGATATGCAAAATATTGAATTATACCTAACGTTAGAACAAAACTACTTGCTTAAAGTGTTGCATATAATATGAGATGTTGTTTTCTCATGATTAATTTTGTTGTCATAAAATAATAACTTTGAATACATTTGTGAAATAATGTATTGCACGATTTAGTGGAACTATAACACATGCAAAAATCAGGGACACCATTTCACCGAAATGCCAGGGGTAGCGGAAGTGACATCACACAACCCTTGACCCCTGATGACATCACAGGAAGTGATGTAATTTGACCCTACCCCGAAGTGATGTTGCAGGAAGCGATGGAACACGACCGTTCACCCGTTGACAAAACAGGAAGTGGCATCACATAGCATTGTACACTACGAAAAATATGGTTACGATATCAGTATAATGTGATGTACATTTCATACAAGAATGGATCACCATATGTATTGTTAAGATCAGTGTCTATAGGCCCACATTACCAAATTACTGTGAATGCAAGCAGACACCCATGGGCAAATGATAATGATGTGTTATTATATAGTACTTACGCTTAAGCGCTTTATATAGAAAAGAAAATATACACACAATATCACCCAACCTGTGTTGGTACTCATTTATCAATCTCATAAGGATAAAAAGCTGAGTTGAGGCGTTTAAGAACAGACTAAATCAGTGACTCACCCCCTGAAGTGTGCCTGAAATAAACCTTTAATGAGTCTAGCAATTATTGTATAGAATTCCAGAAAGACACATTATTTGGTATTCCTATTCTTTCTTATTTAGGATCAGTGCTGAATGTGTTAGACTTGTGGCACCCCTGTTCTTATTTTTCTTCTTTTTTTAAAAGGCCTGAACAAGAAAGCCAGCCACTCCAGAAGTAAAGAGCCACATGGTGCTGGCCACAGCCCAGGGACTTGCATTACAAAAAAAAAAACTTTTAATTTTTAAATTTTTTTAAAATTTTTTCTATAGGTCACAAGGGAGACCACAGAGGTCGCACGGGATACCTCAGAGGTCGCAGTTGCGACCTCTGGCGACCCCTAAATGACGTCCCTGGCACAAATGTTGTGGAAAAATGAGATATTGTTTCTAAATGAATAGATTATGGTTATGAACTTGATTTATGTAACCTGTTGCTTTTTGTTTTTGTTTTTTGTTTTGCTTTTGAAATAATTCAATGATATATCTGGAATAATGCCTGGGTATAAAATCCCAATTGTGTTTATTTTAGACTTTTATTTTTTCTTGACTCTTTATTTTTGTTTCCTTGTATTTTGTTTGAACACTGCTAAATATTTGAATCTGCATAATTTTGACCGCTATTGGAATACATTTATATTTTTTCATAAATAAGTTGTATGTTCAATAAAGAGTGTATGTACACTACTACATTTGACATATCGCTGCTATGGCAAATCAATATGTGTGATTTAACTCTACATTAAGATGGTTTGTTGTTGAGCAGGAGACGACGAAAGGACACTATTAGAGGTAGCGAGTAGTCGCACCTAGGTAATTGAGACAGAGTGCAGTGAAGTCTTTCACTGCTGTAATTTGAGTCAATTTTCCTGCAGGGACGCTCTTGTTTGTTTTGTATTTTCCTTCCCAGTCCCAGGCAGAGTAGGGAGTTATCCTTCAGTTCATAAAATACACTGCAGCAGCAGGGGCATCCTGTGCCGGTGAGCTCATGCCCCCTATCACCATCTCTACCATTAATGGGCACCCCTCTTCTTCATGTAGCTTCCACAATTCTAGAACACTGTCTCCTCTTAAGTTTTTGCCATTTATACTTCGCTGTGAGATAGACATACATGTGCCCTATAATATCTCATTCGTCGGTCCCCTCTATGGGCCAAATTGCAAGTAGTTGCCCCTCTGTGTCCCTTACCCACTCAAAGTGATCCTTAACTATCTTGTCTCTATGTTGGGGCAATGTCTCAATCATGAGCTCCAATGGAGTCACCATGGTGCTGACAAGTCTCTCTCTCCCTGATCACATTGTGAACACTGCCAGCAGTGTCCAATACCTCTTCTATGTGTGTGTTTCTCCCCCTTCCCCATGTCAATATTAATTCAATAAAACTCCCCAAATATTTTTCAACCCAAAAGCCAATTAAACATGCCCACATTTTGCAATACAAATTGTCAACCGGTTTTACTTTTCACCCTTTCAACTCACTCCACACCTGTCACTTTTCATTTCTTCACACAACACAGTCTATTATACCTTCCTCAAACAAGCACACACTCCCCGTCAACCTCCACACATACATATTTCATCAATCAACATTTTAAAAACACATTCCCCCTTACACTGCACATATATTTAAAAAAAGGACTACACCGTCTCTGGGCAACATTATAAAACAGAAAACAAATGAAATTAAAAAAATCACATTAATGTTGAACACTGTTATCAGAGAACCCTGGCCTTAAGGAGGTCGAGACACAGCACTTAACCATTATTCTATATTGATGTTATTGTTTAGATTTTCACATGATTCATACCTAGCTTTTATCTTCGAACATATAAATTATAGGCTAATTATGAAATGTATTCCCCATGAAATACCTAGCCCTTGCGGCCTAGTGGTTAAATGCTGTGTCTCGAAATCTGGCAGACGAAGGTTCAAGGCTGTACTTTTTTTATTTAACTAATTGAATTAAATTAAATTAAAAGAAAAGCAACACAAGTGGGCGGTAGCGAGGTTTGTTGCAGTGCAGTCCTGTCATCTTATTATCATGAGGGCAATTAGACATGGCTGCAATGTCACCCACGTCAAAACATCCCTCGTGCCAAAACAACAGTGCCGGAATGACTTTGGCACCAAAAAGGGCACGCCCAAATAGGTGCAACGGCAGAATGGGTGTGCCAAATTGGCCCATGCCAAAATGATGGTGCTGAAAAGGGGTGTCCCGCTTGGAGAAAGCTGCTTAACCAAAGTGTGTGCTCCATGCCAAATCATTTTATCTCACTGCGAATTGCCTAAAAACATTGTGAGTTCTAAAAGCCTCTCTTTAGAAGAAGGGGTGTTAAATGAGTAATACTTTGTAACAACACCTTTGAAATTCAAGGAAAACACTTTAGTTGCAGGGACATTAGGTAGCAAAACATTGTAAGAAAACCTTTGAAATTCAAGGAAAAAACTTTAGAAATTCAGCTAAAGCCACCTTAACTTCGCGACCCCTGTTGTGCAGACTATGACCACAATGATGACACCACAGATCACATCATTGATGACATCACTAATTACATTACAACAGTAACTGGCATTAAGCAAGGCCTTCAGCCATGGTCAGTGTGCATGACCAAACATATTATAACACATGGATGGGTGCTAGCCGTGGCCTTCAGTTATGGACAGTGGTCCCAACTTTCACCCATGCGCACGTGGGGGGTAATTCATGGAATAAATGTGCGCCGAAATTTGTGGCACAAGCTGGCGCAAGTGTGAAAAAGCTAGTGCATGCGTGCGATTCATGGAAGGCCCTGCGCATGTTTTGCCGGGATGTCCGCCAAATCCGCGCTTACCTTACACTTCACTGCGACTTTCCAAATGCATGCGCGACAGGAACGGGGAAAGTGCACAACTTCTCGCGCACATACCTAAAAAGGGGGCGGAACATGGGGAATGGGGAACAACACGTGAAAATGTAGGCGTAACGTGGGAAGTACTGCTGGGAAACACACGCAACGCCCACACGCTAGTGACCAACATGTATTCATGGAATCGAATAGGGAAAACCCGCGCACGTCAAAACACACGCACACACACAAATACGTCAGCCACACGAAAGCAGGCCCAAGCACCCCCGCGCAGCATAAAATTGAGTGCAAACAACTAACAAGCATATACAGCTACGATTAATGTCCCATTCCTCGCAGCAGTGACCGTGGGACACCGCAGGAGGAGGAGAATAGCCAGACCCCGCATTTATTTGCCCAAGACCAGCCTTTTTGGGATGCCTGATGACGAGGTTTATCGTATAGGTTTCGACCTCATATCATCCTAGAGCTGGTCACTGAGTGGGAGGATGAACTCACATCACCCACCCTGTGCTCCCAAGCATTGAGCCCCTTGGAGAAGGTGCTCAATGTACTGCATTTTTTGGCCACTGGGTCATTTCAGCAGACAACTGCCATAGTGGGGGGCGTCTCACAGCCCACCCAGTCACATTGCCTACACCAGGTGTTGGTAATCATCACTGCGCGCCCCCCACTCCGCAGGCACATATACATGCCCAGAACACCCGCAGAAAGGCAGGCCGTGGTCCAGCACTTCTACAGGGTGGCACATTTCTCCAAAGTGCTCGGTGCCATAGATTGCACCCATGTGGCCCTACGTCCACCTATGGCCACTGAAAACATCTACCGCAACCACAAGCACTGGCATTCCATCAACGTGCAGGTTTTATGCAATGCCAAGGGAATCATCACCTCTGTCTATGCAAACTATCCAGGGTCTACCCATGACAGTTTCTTTTTTTTTTTTTTCTTCTTTTTATTGGTTTATAAAAAAACCTTTAAAGAAAATAACATCACATTTAATTATTCATATAGAAAAATATCATAATTGACCAATAGGCAAGAGAAGACAGAGAATGTCACAGAGTAAGGAATATAAACAATATAAACGATTAAAATAATAAAAGTAATAAAAGAAATAAACACTGAATTAGGCAAAATACATCACAGATCATTAGCCAATATTTACGTCCATTTTTTCATGTGATTTGGCTAGGTCATCTTCAATGTTTTTAAGGAGAAATGTCAAGGCATATGTTAGTTTATTATTAGCCTCTGTGAAACATTCCACCCACCATTCTTCCATGGTATGAAGAGGTTTATTTGCCACAATTGTATTAAACATTGTCATTCTTCTCGTGGAGAAAGCTTCACAAGTTAAAACCAGATGTTTAATATTCTCTTCAAAATGGTCACAGAATCTGCAGTTCGGGTTCAGCTTCTCATATTTGGTCCATCGTCTAATTACCTCTTTTGTCTTAAATTGATTTAGCCTGAATTTCATAAGCAGGATTCTCTTCTGTTTGTCCGGACATTTTTCGAGATATTTATAGATTGAATTGTAGGCTTTTCCTTCTGGGGGAACGTTTTTCATGAGCGAATATTTGGCTCTGTCTGTGCAGGTGCTGATCCAATCGATTTCCCATAACTTTTTTTTACAGCATCTGGTGGGTTTTCCATCAAAGTGATTACATCACTTTTTATATCCGTTAGGATTTGATGACATTGATTTATCCAGGCTGAAAAAATTGTATTTGATTGTTTGTCAATCAAATTATGTAGAATTTTCATTTGCGGTGCACCATTTGGCAGGATTATCTTGCGAAAGATTGACAGAGTATTCCATGTAACTTTTGCATTTATTGAAATCATCCCCAATTCGTATCTTACTACAACTGCCGGCAATCCTCTACCAACTTTCAGAATTCTGCCCCACAAGATGTTTTCAAGTTTATCCCACAAACTTGCAGGGCATCCAAACGCAGTTTCGGCACCATAGATTATCGCAGGCACCGCTTTTTGTTTGTAAAACTTTAAAGTCGGAACCAGTGAGAACTTGCCATATTTTATGTCTAAGGCCATAGCTTGGGCACTTAATTGACGACATTTTGATTTTGTTTTCTCAACCTTAGTATGATCATTTATGTTGGAATTTAACCACATACCCATGTATTTTACCTGTTTTACCTGTTGGAGTATTTCGCCGTCAAGGCACCAGTTGAATTTCTTGGATGTACCTTTAGTCAGATTTTGAAATGTTAAAATGACAGATTTACTCGGATTTATCTGTAAACCGTTAGCTTGGACGTATTCTTCCAACACATGTAGTTTCCGTTGTAGTCCAATGGGTGTAAGGTCCATTAGGACAAGGTCATCAGCATATAGGATCCCATTTAAAGTAGTGTCGATTATTTTCGGGTCAAATCCTTTTGCTTTTCCAAGTGCATCACCAATGTCAGAGATGAAAGCATTGAATATTATTGCCGCTAAAGGACACCCTTGTTTGACTCCACAGTAGGTACGAATGGGTTCCGATAGAGTGCCACTTGCGTCCAACCGAATATAGATTTTAGTATCAGTATGCAAATCCTTGATGGCATGTAACAGGCTATTTGGACATTTCCAGCTTTTTAATTTTGTCCAAAGGGTTTCTCTGTCTATGCTATCAAAAGCATGAGACAGGTCAACGAATGCAAGGTACACTTTCTATTTTTTCATGATCATGTCCATTTTTATTAAGTTAATGAGTATTACGTTTAGGCAACAACCAACACCCTTCACAAATCCACTTTGTCTGGCGTCAATATGATTGGTTGATACTAGCCAATCCATCAGTTTATGCTGGAGTTGTGTTGCATAAACCTTACCTAATACGTCCAGCAAGGCAATAGGCCTATAATCCGTTGGGTTTGATCGATTGCCCTTTTTGAATATTGGGACAACAATGGCTTTTTTCATGACACTGGGGTGATACCTTCCATAGCGATTTTATCAAACAGAACCTTACAAAACTCAGCCCAGGCTTCCGGGTCAGATTTTAACATGGCATTTGTTAAGCCATCCGGACCAGGCGCTCGAGAGTTGGAAAGTTTTTTGATGTCTGACAAAATTTCAACCTGATCAAACTGAATATCCCAAGAAGAGAGAACAGGTAATGGAGGGTCAGGAGTGTTACCCTTTTTTGAGAACAGGATTGAAAAATGCTCAATCCATTTTTGTTCAGTGACCATGTTCTTATTCGATGCTGTCTGTATTCCAGATTGGTTATTAATAATTGACCAGAAATCTGCAGAGTTTTTCTCTTTCATAGACTTCATTATTTGTTCAGCATCATGTTGTTCAGTTAAGGCACAATGTGCTATCAACCAGTTCTTATAGTTTTGTTTGATCTTTTTCCTCTTCTTCAGGGCATCCAAATGACTGTCATTTTTTAATTGACGCAGGGCCTTGCGCATTTCTCTCTTTCTCATGACGGTTTCAGGGTTATAAATATGTGAGTATTTTTGAGACTGAATACCATTTGGGTTTCTAGAAATCTTATACTGTTCTAACAGGGGGGTATAATCTACGCCCAACAAGTCAATTTGTTTCTCATAATCTTTTTTCAATATATTCACATGTTGTGAATTAAGTTTTAATCTATTACCACTATTATTGGGAATTATTTTCCAATTCCATGTTGTTGAGGATAATTGTTGTGGCATTTCAAGATGTGCTATGATCATATTATGATCACTGACTTGTGTGTTAAGGACTTCGAAATCTAAAATCCGGAGTGATACATTTTCAGATACAAAAATGTAATCCAAAATGGAGTTCTGTTCTTTCTTTGCCAGGTTGGTTTGGCAGGTATGTCTCCGTCGACGTTACCATTCAGCCTGGAGATTCTCCTTAAGGTTAGTTCTTCGGACCATTTTTGTATCAAATTCTGTTTCCTTGAGAGATCATTCTTGCTTCTTTCTATAAAATCCAAATTAAAATCTCCACATATGATCAGGCCAGCACTGGTATCTTTGATCATTAATTCGTCAATTGTATCCATAATTTGTTCAACAAAGGACGATGTTCCAGCTTTACTATGATGCCAATATAAATTGATGACAAAAAGTGTCAGATGTTTATTGTCACCATTAGTGTTCCTTTTGATGGTAACAACTTGAATATAGGATGATATGTTGTTATATTCCATCAGCCTACAACCAGAGGCTTTTTTTACAAGAGTGAGAATGCCTGCGCTTGGACGTCCTTTTATCCCTTTAATAGCAGGGTTAAGTGCTATTTCATAATCCTCTGCAATTGGGCAGATACCCATCCAAGTTTCTTGCAGGCATATTATACCTATCTCATTCATCCAATTTTCTTTGAAGTTATATAAATGGGTAAAACCTCTTGTATTCCAAGAGCCAATGGCTAGGCTAACATTTTTCGGCTTCAGTAAGCATTAACTTCGGTTATTGTTCGCTAAAGTTGCTGCTAACCAGTTCCACTCATTATGCGGTACTTGGTTCATTTCGCTTCCTTTTTTTTGTGGAATTTGATGAGTGTTTTTTTCTGTAATTCGGATTAACTCAGATTGTTTCGCTTTTTGATTATTGAACTGTTCATTTCGAAGCAGGTTGAATTGTTTATAGTCCGCTTTCCAACTTTCATCTTCGATTATTTGCGAATTTGATTGCTTTTCATTTGTAACTTCATTTCGCTGACATTCTGTCAAAAGGACCACATCATTTGGTTTTTTGGTCGTGATGGAACTGTCTACTTCCACAATGTCAAAGCCACAAGGTAGTAGAGCTGCAGCACCTTGCAGTAGAGTTTCACAAACAAGTCTAGAATTTACATATCAGAACACTCTGTCCAATGCAGTATCATCCTTAAATTCCACAGCCTGAATGTCACTAGACTCGATGGTACGTAACACAGGGACATGATGGAACAGACTTAACACCTTTTTCCTATTCATTGTGAGTCCATCCTTAATATTCAGAATTTGTTCAAGACTTAGGCAGTATTTTGCCTTTATTTTATTGATATTGTTTTTCTCACCATTAGTGTTGCCATTTTTTCTTTGAACTTTAGAGAGGTCTTCTTTCCCTTTACGGAAATTACGATCTGCAGACGCATTGATCGTCGCACATTTATTTGTAGGAAATAATTTGTCCTCTACCAATGTTCTTTCTGCGTCAGCTGGTTTGCAATTCAAAGCGATATTCTTTTTTAGAGTGATGTTATCTTGGCTTAACAACATAGATGTGAGTTTTTTTCCTTTTTTCATCTAAGGTTCTAAAAGGACTGACTGTTTCTTTATAAGAGACAGTGGTGAGTTTTTTTGGTTCAGTCACCCATTCACAAAGTCGCTCAGACGCTATTTCCTCTCCTTTTTTTGTTGGTTCGATGGATTCTGTCGATGTCTTAGACGGAGCCAGATCAATCTCCTCATTTTCATTATCACATCCCATTTTTTTGACTTCCTGTGGATCTTCATACGTTGAGAGATTCATTAAAGTCTCAATGTCGGCTGCTTCAGCCTCCGTTCCAGTGTTGTGATCTATATTGGGAGGTATAAATGTTGCATTTTGTATTTCGAGATCTTGGGGTGGCTCTGGGATATTTTTCAAAGTATCGCAGTTGTTAGCTGATACATTAACAGTAACTGATTTCAAATTTCTTAAGAAAGCTCGAGCCCCATTTGTTATTTTCACTCTTTTTTGATTTTTAGATTTCTTTTTTTGCAGAACTCCTTTTGGAGCTTGTTTTAGGCTGTTTTTTTCAAATATATCATAAAGAACCTTAGGCGCTCCTACATTATTTTCTTGTAGATCTTTAATCTCACTTGAGACAACTTTATCCATTTTTTTGTTTTATCATTTATTGTCTTTTTAGTACCAAGATCTTCATTTGCGCTAACTTTAGCACATGTCTTGGACCGATCTTCGCTGACATTTTGTACATCAATTATTTCTATTATTTCAATTAAATCTTTCGCCTGAGGATTTTCAAAGCTTTCAATGTTTCTATTTTCACTCTGTTTAGTTTGTAGGGTACAAGCACGCTCTTCTGGTGAAACATTCAAGGCCTTTTTAGGTCTATCCAGCCTTTTCTCTTGCAGACTATCCACTAAAATCTTGCGCTCAGCCCTGGGTGCAGTAAATGATTCTTCTGACAACGATTGGCATCCTTGCCAGATTTTTCCTTTATCCTTTTTACAAGCACTATTGAAATTTCTTTATCTTTTTCCAGAAGTGAAAGGTCATTCTTTTTGCATACCTGTTCAATATTTCCGCACTCCAAATTAGGATGCACTGTTGACAGATGATATTTCTCCATAATAGGAGTATTACAGCAGTTATCTGTACTAGAATTGCTATTAGCACCATCATTTGAGGCAGAAATGTGAGGTTTATTAAAAAGCTTCAGCGGTTCTCGGGAAACTTCAGCTATTAATTTTTTGTCCTCACGTGAATTGTGATTAGCATCTAAGATTAATTTTAGGAAGTTGGCATTTTGAATCTTTTCTTGTTTTCGGTTGTCCTGACTTCTTTGTTGTTCAACTACCATGTTTGCAAATTTGGTGTTTAGCAAAGCTATTAGCGTGGTTAAGTCTTTAATGTTTCCATCCATTTGTTCATATAGTTTGAGGTACGGAGAGAGTA
The DNA here is from genome assembly GCF_040938575.1 of Ambystoma mexicanum. NCBI lineage: Eukaryota > Metazoa > Chordata > Amphibia > Caudata > Ambystomatidae > Ambystoma > Ambystoma mexicanum. Next base: position 437,643,920 of record NC_090932.1, on the reverse strand, counting down.
CAATATTCATAGAGGACATAACCGTTGTTTGTATGTCAGATATATTTAGTTCAGAAACGCCCTTTTCTTTTTTTGAATAAGACGTCTTCTTTTTCCCATACCCGCGTCTTATTTTTGGAAAAGGTCTTTCCATTAAAGACGAGTCATCAGTATCAGAAGTAGAAGAAGTCGATAATGAAGATGAAATATTTCTATTCTTGTTTGCGAGGGTCGAAGTTTCGCTTAGTCCTTTCCTATGCGTTTGATTTTTGTTTTCAATTGCTGTAAATCTTATTGGTGAATGAATCGTATATGACTGTTTTAGAGATCTTGTTTGTGAGCGGGCTATGTCGCCTGAAAGGCTAATTCTACCTCTTTTTCTTTTGTGTGCAGGACTGCGAGATGTCATAGATGTATTAAGATCTACCGAGAAATTCTTTCTTATTTCGAAATTTTCCGTATATGCATCATCATGAGATAACAACCGCGTCATATCACCCCCTTCATTTGATGTGGAAGAGCATTTTTGTTTATTGTTGGTCCGATTGTGGAAATCCAAGTTCATTTTTAATAAATCTTTCAAAAGTTTATCAGCTTTGCTAATTGAATCCCTTCTTTCATAGACCGCTGTACCTTGATTTTTGATAAGTGGTTGTTGATCCAATATATTACAATTGCCAAATTGGGGTTGTTCATCGTCACTTATTTGTAATGACATTTTTTCAGTCGTGTGGCCTGTTTTAGGGCTAAGTTCGACTTGAGTCCGCTCACCACACATTAACTCTCGAGGCTGAGGCAGGGTATTCAACTTATTATCTTCATTTTTGCATTGGACAATTTTTGCAGCTAAGTCACGCAATTGAGGAAAGATCTCTGCTGGTACCATTTTTTTTCCGTCTGTATTGCCGTCAATCGGGAACTCAGAACATGAGTAGTATTTATATTCTCGGGGTCCATCTTTAGTGGCAGTGCTAGGTTCAGACACAAAGCCAATAGTAAATGGAGATTTATTTGTTATAGTTGTTGTAGTTGTTTTAGAAATGTTGCTTTGAATTTCAGTTTCAATTTGCTTTTCATTTTTTTGGTTTTAGTTTCAGTAATGAAGCAATCATTATCACCTTCGCTAATAGAGTTATTAGCTAGTTCAGCACCATTCTCAATCTCAGTACCATTCTCAAACTGCTCAGGCTCGCAATAGGCGCAGCACTCATTCACCTCACCAATTTCATCAAACTCACCATTCTCACAACACTCATGCATACGCCTCTGCATACACTCCTGCATACACTGTTGCATACAAGTCTCGGTACTACCGCCTGCCGATGAATGCATTTTAGAAGCATTTAATAAATTGGCAATATTTAAGGCTGATGTTGTATTGACTATGTCATTTTTATCGGCATTTATTATACATGCTGAAGCTTTTCTTCTTACCGCGGTTTTGGTAGAGCTACCTCCTCCTCGGCGTAGGCCTGACCGGTTCTGAGGCGCGTCCATTGTTTCATTGTTTTCCATCAGAATAGTTACAAAAGCCCCGCACTTGCTTAAAATGCAGGCGGGAAAAACAAAAGAGAGAAAACACCAGCGCACCAGCGGGGTCCACGGGACCAAAGGACCAAATACACCAAAGACACTCAAGACTCAGTGCCGACTCCGCGCCGCTCTGCGGGTGCACTGGGTTTTTGAAGGAATAGCTCTGCCTCCTGGCTGACAGTGAGCTAGACTAGGGACTCCAAACAGTAGCAGCAAAACGAAAAGCACAGTGTCACCTCCAAGACACTCAAGACTCAGTGCCGACTCCGCGCCGCTCCGCGGGTGCACTGGGTTTTTGAAGGAATAGCTCCTCCTCCTGGCTGACAGTGAGCTAGACGAGGGACTCCAAACAGTAACAGCAAAACGAAAAGCACAGTGTCTCCTCCAAGACACTCAAGACTCAGTGCCGACTCCGCCATGACAGTTTCATATACAGAATGTCCGCCCTGAGCCGGGCCCTGGAAGCTGGGAAGCATGGCGACACATGGCTCATAGGTGAGTACAAATGCCTGTGCACATGCATGTATGTAACACACAGGCAAATACACACGCCCAACTAATGACAACCATTATCACCTTACCAGGGACAGTGCCTACCCTCTGAACACCTACATGATGACGCCAATACGGAACCCCACTATACCACCCCAGGTAAGATACAACGCAGCCCATATTGCAACCAGGGGCATAGTGGAGCGCACATTTGGATTGCTCAAGTCACACTTCCGCTCCCTTGACCGCTCCGGCGGACAGCTACTATATGCACCCCCAATAGTGTGCAGGATCATTGTGGCAGCATGTTTCCTGCACAACGTTGCAACACGGTGGACATGGTGGTGCCCCTACATCCCCAACCACTCGCACGCCCGCTGCTCATGGGAGGGGAAAGGGCATGTGGCGAGGCAGCCCGTACCCAGCTTATGGCCACATTTTTCACCTAAACTCCAACCCCTGCGGAGTGCACACAAGCCTGGCACATACCAGGTGACAATCGATGATGAGAAAGGGACAGTTAACTGTCACAACCTTACCACCCTGAGAATGTGTCCATGGAAGTGCCACATTGTGTGCATTCCTAGCTACTTAAACACAACTAATCCCATGTGACCAAAATGAACACATGCAAGGTGCATATCCCCCCCTGCAAAACAGGGCATGAAAGTACTGGTATGCCACCCAAACCCTCCTAACCCCCATGACCACCACCTTCCACCCCATACCATGGTATGCTACAGCAAAACATCAAACCATATGCACAGCACATGACAAAATAGTCTTGAAGTGCCACGTGAGAAATGTAAATAGGCACCAGACAATTACACCTGACATGGAATCTGAAGAAATTACTAACTAAAACCTCACACCCTGAAAACGGTGGCACAAATGCATGCCACCAGTGGTGCAAGCAACAAAAGTCAGAATACCTGTTGCCATGCACATTGGACAATAGCAAATTGGCATTACAAACACAGTGTGCTGCATGTGTGTCCCCTGCAACACACCACTCACCGGACAGCACAGTGAGTGTGCATTGCATTGGGGAAACCCCTTGAGCATCATGAAAAATAAGTACAATCAACCAAATAGTACCCTGTCATGCATGTACACGATCAATGAACCGGAAGTGAACATGGATTGTAGGGACACAGCATGCCTGAGAAGGCAATCTGGGTGCACTTGTGTGCATGGTGTTGCTGTAGTCGGTGTGGTGTTGCCCAAGTGTTTGTGCCAGTAGGGACATGAATCAAATACATGCATGTTAAATGAAGTGAGCCTCAGTGTCCTGTACATGGCACATGTGAACATTGCACTCAAGGACCCCCCCTGTGTGTTAAATCACACCAATCTCCTGACACCCCAACATAGGATCAGCCATTGACCAGCAGAACATATCATGTACAGAGTACCCCACATCGACAATGGCAGAGATTGAGCAATCACTGATCCATTAAAAATCTTTATACGGCCTGCACACAAAGTGCATCAAAATGCTTCAAGGAGGGAGGGAACAAGGGAGAATAACAGTACATTACTACAAGTCCTTCAAACAGTCCAGAATGTGAAAATGAACTATCAAATCAAAGTACATAGTACAAGTGCTTGGAACAATAAGGGAGAGTCTAGGGAGGGAATGTGGGAAAACAAAACTAGCATCATCATTGCTATGCCTGACAGCAATAGTTGCAGTGCAGGAGTCACATAAGGAGGGGGGTGAGGGAAGAGGTGAGGAGAGTAACAAAACAAGTGCCAAACTATGGAAGGTCGATGAAGAATCAAGATAGTGCTGGAGAGGGGGAGAAGAAACACAGAAGGGAAAGGGGGAACAGACGACCTGTAATCAGTGGTGGAGGGACTGATGATAAAGGTAAGCGCCAAAATAAAACTCAAAAAGGTGAAGATGGGGGCTGGATGGACAGAGGCAGAGGGGGAAGATTCGGCAAAGAACAAGCGACTGCGTATCACCATGCCTGACAGCAATTTCTGTAGAGCCGGAAAAAGACAGACAGAGGACAAGGAGGAGGGGAAAGGATGGTGGAGAGGGAGAGGGTGGAGACAAGGGAGGAGGGGGCCAAGGTGTAAAGTCAGGAAGGGGGAGAGGGGGAAAGAAAGCACACACAGGGGGCAGAGGGAAAGAAGATGGTGCAGAAGGGGACTGTGATGGTGAAGGCGGTAGACAGAGGGAGACTGCTGATGGGCAGGCAGAGATTGGCAGGGGGCAAGGGAGACAGGGGGGACTGGCAGGGGCAGGTGGAGACAGGCGGGGGGAAGGGGATACAGGGGGACAATCAGAGAACCCAGAAGGTGGGTAGACAGGGGTGGACAGGGGTAGACAGGGCCTCCATTGTGGGCCTTTGGTAGTGGTGGCAGCCTCCTGGTTGGCCGGATTGTCACAAAGGCCAAGTGCAACCAATGGGAGGGGGGGAGCAGGTCCAGGCCACAAACATGACAATCAAGTCAAAAGCAATGTGGCCATAATTCCAATGGCACAACAAAACACCAGGCAAGGCTGCAAGATGGCCAAAGCAGGGGAAGCAAAGAAATGGGGGTAGTTGAAACGTGTGGTGATAAGGATAACTCAGCGTGCAGCGTTCATGTGGCATATCAAAATCACGATAGGCCAAGTGTCCCAATGCAACATTGTCAGCACACGGACCCCTCCCGCCATCAGTGTGTGTTACACAGCCAAAGGGTGTATGGTGCCGCCGACAGCAGGACGTGCATGAACATAGACAGATAATTAATAAAAAAATCATAAGCAACATGATGAAATGCACAGTCAACAAAATACTCACCAAAATGAAGTGCAGACCTGCATTGGAGAAGCCATCCAGAATACCCACTAGGGGTGTACACACAAGTAGGACTGCAGGCTGGCCACAGAAATGATGGAAGCCCAATGCCCCTCTGTGAGATGCTTTCACACCAAGCCATCCTTGAAAGCCCATGGAAAGGGGAAGCAGGAGTAGCATATGTGTCAGGACCCCAAGCAAAACACATACACGAGACAAGCCAGAATGAGCCCTGCTGGAACACACAGTGGATGCCTTCAAATTCCACAAAGCACCACACTGTCACATGAATGCACAATAGACAAAAAAAAATACTTGCAGAATAAAAAGAATAAAACAAATGAAAATGGCCACATATAACCCGGGGGTGAGGGGGCACCCAGGAGGGGGGAGGTACAGGGTGCACCTCAACACCCACATTTGTAGATGTTGAGATTTTTTTAAAAAAAAAACTCACTAGGCTCAGCGCCTGCATGGCCCGAACTATGTGGGAGATAGGTTGTCGTCGTCACCCTCTGGATGGAAATCAGAAGGTGGACGCGGCACAGTTGTCTCACCACGCCTATCCGCGCCTTGCCCCTCAGCGGCAGCAAGCATGCAGGTCTGGTAAGCCAGGTCCTGTATGGCAATGACACATAGGTCTGCATGCATTACCTCATGTGTCACACATACCTCTTCCTGCAAGGACTCACATGTAAGATGGAGTTCAGCCTGTATGGCCTCACATGACATATGGAGTACCTCCCGGCTTGCATGGAATTCAGCTGAGATGGTTCTTTCAAGCTGCTCCATCCTGTCTTCTGCCCACCTACTGTCGTCCATCATGAGAGCTCCCAGAGTAGATCGGAGGGTTTGGTGTTTGACACTCAGGGCCTCACGGCATGCCTCTGCCTGAGCAGAAATTGTTTGATGCAGAGACACCATTTCAGCCAGGCGCGCCCTGTCAGAGGCCGCCATGCCCAGCCTGAGTGAGTGGCACATGGACTGCGTAGCCTGCTGCTGGAGCTGCACTTGGCTTTCTGGGGGGAGTATGGAACGGGCCACACTTTCCTTACCTTGAGCCATTATCTCAACTGCTCCCCCCTGTTGCTATGCTATGGCAATAACGGCATGCTCCCACTCAGTTGACCCCGGTAACGCTTGGCCACCGGGTTGCCAGACACAAAACCTGCCGGGCCCAATGATACGTGGTCCTTACTGGGTTGGTGCCACCCGCGGCTGCAGGACTGCGTCCCTCCACCAACCTGATGCCCCAGGAACATGGCCAACTGGTGTTAAGTGTGACCGTGCACATGTAACCACCAAAGGCAGACATTCTAACCCTGCCTGGCCCCCTACTGCAGGTGTCGCGGACAGATGATCATGCAACACAGGATCACTTACCGGCGACGGCACATCATGATGCAGATCCGGCTCTACATAGTGGTCAGAGGATACATCAGAGCCTGACTCAGAGTCCGCTCTGGACACGATGGCCTGGAGGACCGTGGGTTCTCGTGGGCTGCCACCCCACGTCCACCACTGGTGCCTGGACGGTGAACTGACCACCGTGACCACTGTGTCTGGGATGACATCTTCATCCTCTGCCTCGACTGCTTGATCACCTGCAACATAAACAAAAGAAACAAGAACACGCATGTCAGTAGCACATACCACATACATACAGATCACAACATTGACAGCCAACACATGAACCAGACATGTCACACGCAACTCAAAGCCCAACATACAACCAATGGCATTGCAATGCAAGGGTATTCCGAAAGCAGAAAAGGATGTGTGCAAAATGTGAAGCCAACACATCTTTTGCATGTTGCTCATCACCTGCATCACACACAACCTCTTGCAGGCACATATCCAAGGCAGAAATGAGAGATGGCAACAAAGAGATGGCACATAGCATAAGCATGTGGGAACACACCAATAGCCACAGCTGGCAATCACACCAAACACATCATGACACATGTAACATGCATGTTCACATGCAGCACTCAACAACCATTG